>NC_067399.1:420528944-421154658 GCF_016432865.1 Antechinus flavipes
GAAAAACCATAATAACTAAAATAAAAAACAATTGGTCTTATTCCTCTAATAACTTTGATTATTGAATCTTCATATAAAGAGGAAGGAGCCCTGGGTTTGCAAGCAGAGAACAGGGATTTGAATTTCAACTCTGCTGCCTACTACCTTTGGAGTCTTGGGTATATGTGTTAACATCTCTGAACCTGTTTCTAAGGTACCTTTTGGCCCCAGCTCCTAAACTATGATCTGATCAATTTCTTTGAAAGAAATTTTTTTGCCAAAAGAAATAAAAACAAAATTAGTCAGATGGTCAACTAGGTTACCTGCTTATAGTTTATTCACTTGAGATTACTTTAAGAACTGACTCCTTCACTGTCACTCATCACCTTTAGTAGGTGCTATCAGAATATGTTCAGAGAATGAAAACTCATTTTAATACCACTCTAAGAAAAGCTTAATTAGGAAGGTGAAAATTATATGTGTAGGATTTTTACAAATTTTTTTTTTATGAAAGCAAATACTAATGACTTTAGAACTATATCCTCCAATGTTCCTTTCCATTAGTAAAGATTATCAAGAGCTAACTGTGTTTTGGTTGATCCAGTGAGTACAGCCATTGCCAATATTACTTGTGTTCTCTGGAGGGCTCTGATGTACCTAATGTTTATAATCACTGAGTCCTAAAGATTTCCTGATAAGTTTTTGTGTAATATCATTTCTGAATTTTTCCAGTTTTTAGTTGAGAAATCACCTTTTTTTTTCTTTCTCATCATCTCTAAGGCTGAGATTTTTTTAAAAATCTTGGCAGACTTTATTCCCCACAAGTGCTCCAAGATACTTCAAAAGTACTTCCTGGTCTACTAAGCTTTTTTGCAGCTTTTTTGGACTTGGAGAAATTGCTGGTCCATTTCCTGTGAAACGGGTATAATGCTATATACATCACATGGATATATAATGTATTTTTTCTTCTCTGTCTTTTTTTTTTAGTTGATTGCTTAGATCCAACCTGCTCCACCCATGGGGTCTGCGTGAATGGAGCATGCATCTGTGGTCCTGGTTGGGGAGGTATAAATTGTGAGCTTCCAAGGGCCCAATGCCCAGATCAGTGCAGTGGGCATGGCACATACCTCAGTGACACTGGACTTTGCAGCTGTGATCCCAATTGGATGGGTCCTGACTGTTCTGTTGGTAAGTCAAGAGGTTTTCTTTTATTTTTTCCCCAATATCCCTACCTTGTCTTCTTTTCATAAGCCCAGGTAAATGACAAACTAAACTTGCCTTCAGCTTGGAAATAAAGGGAACTTCTAAAAAGTACACAGTGATGTCCTTGCTGCTGTTGCTTGGGGAACAGGATTTGTACTTTCCACAGGAATTCTCTGTTTTATGCTTTGTTCGTTCTATCACTGCAAATTGATGTAGTACCCTGAAGTGTACCGCCATTTGCATTATAGGGTTTCTTATGTACACTCCCTAAAGGGACTAGGAAAGAAAGTAGAGCAATTCAGCCCTAGACAAACTGAACAGAGCATCCTCTAAAGCAGAAAGAGGCTCCCTGAGGGTACCATGTATACATGTTATAAAGCTCTGCAATACTCCAGTGACAGAAAAATAATGAAGTTGCACAATACACTTTATTTTCCTAAAATTAAAAGTATGTTTATAGTTCAACAGTTCAAGCCAGTTCCAACCATTCCAAGAATGGTTATGTTCACAGTGACAGTGACTATCCAGGCAAGTGAGCATCATTCCGCCCCCTGTATCTGGGTGGTGAGATAGCTGTCAGATTGCCATGGCAATCATGATAGGAATGTTTGTGAAGCTTTGCCTAGAACTGGAAAGAAATGAATATTTCATTCCAAGAGGGGAAAAAAAAGCCAATTTAAAATGTGCTGTCTCTGGATGTCTTCTCAATCCCACTTCACTTGAGTTTCAGCTTTGAAGCTTTTCGAGTCTAGTGGAGAAAGCACTGGACTGGGAGGCAGGTGTCCTGGACCCTGGTCCTCATTCTGCCACTGACTCCCTGTGTGACTTCAACCCAGTCACTTAAATTTTCTGGTCCAGGGCTTCTCTCCATAGGAGTCATGACCTCTGCCTCCCTCACTGGGCTGCTGTAAGGATGAATGTTTGGAAAGTGCTTGTCCTAGAGTGAGAGGTCTGGAAAGGTACGGAGTGAATATCTGTCTGTCTGTCTCCTTTACAATCACAAAAGCCTTTGAGCTCCTCTGAGAAAGATGCTATGTAAATGCAGTGTATGATTGCATACAACATACTGATGCAGGGTGGCTGGCAATCTTGATGTAATCTTGGAGACACGATATTGGTGTTACAAGATCTACCTGTGAGATCTGTGGTCAGACTGGCCAAATCCAAGAACTCGAGTGGGAGAGTCCCAGTTTCCAGCAATAAAGGGAAGCCACACTATGCCCTCTCTACTGGGTGCCTCCATCCTAGCACTAGCTAGCTTCTGCCTCTGGCAAATGGGGAACAATTGACCATCTCAGCCATTTCAGCTGGCAGCAGCTGTGAAAGAGAAAAAGAAAGAAAGAAAGAAAGAAAGAAAGAAAGAAAGAAAGAAAGAAAGAAAGAAAGAAAGAAAGAAAGAAAGAAAGAAAGAAAGAAAGAAAGAGGAAAGAAAGAAAGAAAGAAAGAAAGAAAGAAAGAAAGAAAGAAAGAAAGAGGAAAGAAAGAAAAGAAAGAGGAAAGAAAGAAAAGAAAGTGAAAGAGAAAGAAAAGAAAGGGAAAGACAGAAAGAAAAAGGGTCTACTGAGTAGGAGACTAGTTGCAGAAGATCCCAGAGTTTCCAGCTACTCTTCGGCAGCTGATCTTGTGGTTCTGGCCACTTTTTTGGTACAGCCACCAGTAGAGGGTTTCCCCAGCCATAGTGTTGAGCTGTAATCATTGTTTTTCTTCCAGAAGTGTGCTCAGTAGACTGTGGCACTCACGGCGTCTGCATCGGGGGAACGTGTCGCTGTGAAGAGGGATGGACAGGGGTGGCTTGTGACCAACGCGTGTGCCACCCTCGCTGCACTGAGCATGGGACCTGTAAAGATGGGAAATGTGAATGCCGAGAGGGCTGGAATGGGGAACACTGCACCATTGGTAGGCAAACGGCAGGCACCGAAACAGGCACATATTGCTTTATTTTCATAAATTGTAGAAATATAGTGACTGTTGTGCACTGCGATGGGCTGTTCCTTCAGGGACACAAGTGCTCCCAAACATCTGTGCTGCCTCTCCAAATCTCCAAAGGGGAAGGGGGGGGTAGTCACAGTCCCCACTTGGAAACAATTTCTCTTTTTCACTAAAATCCAGGTTGTACAGTGTTGGCAGGAAATGGACCTAAATAAGAGAGCTAATCAGTGGTCCTATGCACAGGAAGAGAGAAATGCACATGCATGGGAAATGGTCTGAGCTGAGGGGCTCCATGCTCATCAAGGAACATTGGTATTCAGGTGACACATTTTTTGTTGTTGTTGTTGTAGCTGGAAAAAAAAAAAAAAGATAAAATTCCTGGATGGATGGCTTACTGCTTTCCTGACACCATGCATCACTATCCACCCACTAACACACTTGAGGTCAGATTAGATGAGAACAGGGCTCCTGGGGCTATAGAAATAGCTCCCTGAACAGCTCTTGGGCTGTGGCATTTGTGTGTCTCATCAGTCACAGAAAGGGGTCTGACCACTGGCATAGCAGATTAATATGCCACCCCCTATATTCTCTCACAGGGTCCCTCCAGTCACAGTACTGAGAGGACCATCAAAATGGCTCAAGCAGCTTCTTTCTGAATGTTACTAGCCTGGGATGCTTTTAAAAAGTTTTCTTTCTTTCTTTTTTTTTAGAGAAAACTCATTTTTCAGATTTGTTTGCTTGGGTGGTTTTCATTTTCACGTTTGTTTTTCTTGCAGTTAATCTGAGTTTAAAATTATATAACTATTCCACAAACGGTGGAGAGAGGAGAAAACACTTATTGATTTGGAGAATCTCTGTGGCCAACTTTAAATCCAGAAAAACTTAAATCTAAAGAGAAATTTTTATCTTCTATTTTTTTTTAGTTTATTCCTTTTATAAAACCACCCCTTTCCTCTATCCTTTAACTGTCCTCAGAATAGAAAATTCAGTAAATTTCAAGTAGCTCATTAACATGGGTGGTAGTTTTAATATTAAATCCATAACTGAGGAGGGTGTTCTACTCACTTGAGGTCCTATAATTATCACCTAAAGTGAGACTGAAAGAAAAGACTGGGGAAGGGGAAGGGAACTCAGAAAGTGAGGCTCAGTTTCCCATGCTGTTCATTTGACTAGGGAGCCAGAAATAAAGAGGACTCTGTGCATTATATTCACCCAAAGAGACACAATCTAATTGGCCAACAGAGAGGCAGCATGCAAATTGGGGTCATAGCTGTGGCAATTGGGACCCTAATGGGACAGTCTGTTGGCAGTGAATTGTTCTTTCCATTTCTCAATGACACTTAAGATCTTGCTGCCCTTGGAATTGCTTTAATGTTCAGCTCCCTGTCAAGTCTTGGGGATTCATGAGCCTTTCAAGGGATTATGCACAGCTCAATACCAACAAGTGCTTAATATTCTTTTTTTAAAAAAAAAATCAGTTCTTAAAAATAGCTTCAAATCCTCAGGGGCATTTCCCTTTGAAGTTTTTGTGCCTCATTTTCCTCCCACTACATGATTTGAATCAAAACCTTGCCCCCAAAAATCCTTTCTAGCTAAATGTAGGGGGAAAAAAAACCGTTTTCCTTTAAATCACAAAATTTAATTCCCCCTTTACCTCATCTTTGTTTTCAACAGGCTAGACTCCCTATGGAAAATCACTCCTCATCTAATAATATTAATAACAATAATAACAATCATAATGATCTCCATCATCCTATCTGCTACTAGACTTGTTCTTAGAATACTTTAAGTGATCTGACAGAAGATGAGCTTATAACCCAGTACTTACATTCAATTACACAAAGCAGTTATTTTATCCACCTTTGTAATAATAGTCCACAGAACATTAAATGTAAAAGAGTAAGAACAAGAAAATTCTTTGTCACAAGATTACTTCTATCTGAACACCATCAAAAAAGATGAAAATAATAAGATAGTTACAGTATGAGTAGTAGTTGTAATAATAAATTACACATCCATATAGCGCTTCCAGAATTGCAAAGCTCTTTATCTACATTCTATCATTTGCTTCTCACAATAATTCTGTGAAATAGGTTCCATTCTTATCCACATTTTCCAGGTGAGCAATATGAGACTTCTCAAAATCACACAACTATAAAGGGGCTATGTCAGGATTTGAGCTTTTCAGGCTCAAAGTTCAGAGGGCTATCTACTACATCATCATGCCTCAAATTATAACATGTTTGAGTAAGGAAGACTTTCTCCTGGAAAGATTGCATAGAAAAGCCACCTATGTGGATTTGAGGACCAGGCAGGTGCTGAAGAGCTGTATCTTGAAAGTTTCTTGAAAAAGATCTGAAAAAAAGAGCCCAGTTTGGCATATTACACACTTAGTTTAAGATAATATTTAGGAAAGAAGGCTAAAGTCTGACTTGGAATCCAGGAAGAAGAGGAAGAGGCAAGGAATGGCAGAGTATGTGGAGTACAGGGAGCTTTAAGGATAAAATAAGAAGATGGGAACTTTTTAAATAGTTTGTAGTGAAAGTAAACTGGCAAGAGAAAAGAGATTTTCAAAATTTAGGCTCTACAAAAGGAAAGATTTCCTAAAGATAGAGTTGTCCAGAACTATAATGGACTACGGAAGATCTTCAAAAAGAAATTGTATGATCATTTGTCAGGTAGATTATTAAGAGGATTCAGATGTGAGATAGTTTCCAAGGTCTCTTCCATGCTGCAATTATGTTACCAGAAGGAAAAAAGGTACATTCATTCTGCAGAAGAAAATTGAAGGGTTCCATGTAGGCTAAGTGTTAGATTTGTATTTCATTTTCCATAAACCAGTATCTCTAATAATGCTTAGAGAGACATAAGGAAAATGGGGGAAATTACCAATTTGGTCAGACCCAGAACAAAGTGCACACTACCCCTTCCCAAGTCAAAAATACAATTTGTCGGGGATCTGTGAGTATATTTGGTATGAGCTACCAAGATATTTTTTGACAAGGCAATGAATGCTAAGGAATTTGGATTCTGCTCTTTTATGAGATGGATGTCTGCTACAAGCATGTATCTGGGTAGTCCCTTATGGATTGTCTAAAGAGCAAAACATAAGACATTGGCTGGTGAGATTTACCATTTTAAAGCAGAAGTGAAGTTCATACCAGCATAATTGCTTTTTAATCTGAAACCTTTAGCCCTGGAACAGTTTTGCTTAAGCATAAAGTCCTATAAATTCATTTTAAATAAAGGCCACAATTTACAGGCACAGAGCCAAACCGCCCCCTCTGAGACACCAACAGTTATAAAGGGGAGGGTGGGTCTTGAGTCCTTTGGTATCATAGTCCAAATACTATATTTTGAAAATTGAAAACAAATAGAACCAAAATGTCATTTACCATATGAAAAATTCATTTGGGGATTGAAGGTAGGGCAGAAAGGTAGATGGGTTATTGTCTGGTATTTAAGCTTATCTTGTGAAGGGTTGGTTTTTTTGTTTTGTTTTGTTTTGTTGTTTTTTTCAGAGATTTGTAAAGTTCTATCCCTGTTCAGGTTATTGCATATAGGCATCTTTATAGTAGACAATAACACATGAAACTTGCATTTATTTTACAAATGAGTATTAGAAATGAAAAATATGAAATTAAAAAAGTAAACAGATCAGGTTCTAAGGTCACAAAATAATACCTCTAAATAAAAAAAGGTCTAGACACATTAGAGCAGTTAGAGAGGCCAACTTATTTGTACATTAGGTCAATATGGAAGTCCTGTGATTTTCTTTTTAAAAATATTTTATTGATACCTTTTGTTCTATTATAACTATCACCATCATTTCTCACCCATAGAATTCTAGTTTGAAACATCTCTTTTGACAAAGAAAAAGAATTAAGTAAAAATGTTTCATGCAGAAACTTTGTCTGACATTGTATACAATATTCTATGCTAGTGGTCTTTTGCCTTTCTACCGTGAGGGAAGAGGTATGTTATTGTTTCTCAAGGACTTTCATCATTTTTCCCATAACTCACTGTTCTTCTTTTCAGTCTCTTCATTTACATTGTGGCAATATTGTGAATATTATTCTCTTAATTGTACTTATTTTATTCTGTATGCTCCCATGTTTTTCTGAATTCTTCATACTTGTCATTTTGTATTACATAGTAATATTTCATTGTATTTATATGCCATGGTTTTTTTTTTCTTTCAGTTATTCTTCCTAATTAGGGCTTTGTTTTTAATTCTTTCCTGAATACTTTTGTTTGGAAGCTCAAAGGGTTCTACTATGAATATTTATATATATGGTATTTGTTTCTGTCTTTGACTTCCTTGAGACCCATTAGTCAGATTGTTGGATCAAAGACTATAACCAGTTTAGTTTTATTCCTTGCATAATTTGAAATTGAAATCCATAATATCTGGACCACTTCATGGCTCTATCAGTAGTCTCCATCAGTAGTAATGTTTGTCTTCTCATAACCGCTCCAAAATTAATTGTTACCATCTTTTTCTTCATCATTATTAAATTACAGTTGAGAGTGAAACTTAAGAACTGTTTTAATTTCATGTTCTCTTATTATGTGTTTTCATATAGTCCTGTAATTTTCTACCAAATTAATATATTACTATATTATTAATAGAACTTCTTGCATATATTAAACATCAACTATAACAATTGTGTGGAGGTTATTATAGCTAATTTATAATCCTAAATTCATACATAGTTCTGTTTCTTCCAATCGCTTTATCTAAAAAAATGAAAACACATTCAAGATCAGCATCACATTTCCATAAAATATTCCAGGATTCCAAATCAAATGGAATCCCTAACTATTTTTAGGATTTTTTTTTACTTAAGTGAAAGAGAATTTTATTCTTGACAGTGAATCTTAGAAATGGAGTGTGGCTCATAATTCTCCCCTCTGTAAGGATTAGTTTAACCTGAAAAGCAAAACCAAGGGTGGTAACACACCAGGTGGTGAAACGAAGAATATGGTTGTTTTTTTTATTAGGTCACAATCACTGTGAACCTTATTAAACTCTAAGATAACTGTGCAGTTTATTACAGTGAAGCAGCTATATTAAGTGGCAGAGTTTAGCATTCAACACTGTTTTCAAGAGAGAGTAGTAGAGCAAAACAAAAGGTATGAACCAACCTTCACCTTGACTGAATGTGTTCACTGAAGCTAA
Source organism: Antechinus flavipes (assembly GCF_016432865.1). Taxonomy (NCBI): domain Eukaryota; kingdom Metazoa; phylum Chordata; class Mammalia; order Dasyuromorphia; family Dasyuridae; genus Antechinus; species Antechinus flavipes. The sequence continues at coordinate 420,537,238 of NC_067399.1, forward strand.
ATGTGATGTGAAGACTGTTGCAATTATCCAGAGAATGTGGGACCATTCATTCAGACAGTTACTCTTGAAAATTTAGACTAGCAAGCATGCACACACACATAGACATATACAAGACAAGATACTTTTGCACTGAATAAACTGTTTGCTGGCTGAATAGTTCTTAATTTATGCAATAATTTTCCCAACCTCTTCCTCAGTTATAAACACCCAACTTCAGGCAGGGTCATACAGATTTTATTGCTGAAAATGTGTAGGGCTGAGTGACCAGCTCATATGCTACACATCATAACAGTTTTCTCTCCACCACACTGGGACCCTTCAGTTTTTCACCTTTAATTGGTTAGGGAGGGAAATAGATTCCTATGCTGTTAATAAGGAAAATTAATCTTTTACCCAAGGTAAAACCAGCCGTGCGACAATCTGATGAGCTGATTAAGTGATTGTAATCAGGAGTAGACAGTGTCACAGTCCAAGAGGGAGAAGTCTTGGGGGCTTCGGGGAACTGGTTCAGAAAAAGCTACTGTAAAAATTAACTAACCACAGGCTGCGTACAGCTGTTTCTTCATCTCTTGCCAGTTTCATTTCTGAATATTAGAAGCTTTTTCCCCTACCATAGCTGCTGTCTTTGAGTACTCAGGCCTTGATGACCTTGCCAAATAGAGCAAGTTGGACAGATATGGTTGGTAGAGTTGTCTCTAGTCCCAAAATCCAGAGAAAGAAACAAAATCTCCATTTTAGCAATTATAATTTGCTTCTTCCAGAGCATGGCTGTACTAATGTAACTTTATAGAAATGAAAACCTTAAGCCACCAAACAAATAAGATTCTTTTTTTAATTGTAAAGAAAAACCTTTATGCCTTTTTATCATGTGGGGCATTCTACCCTTTCAAATGAGACTCTTTTATAGTGACTTTTTTTTTGAGATTTCAGTTTTGATTTAATTAATCAAGTGAACAATTATTTATTCAGAATCTCCTCTGTGCTAGGTATAGCACTAAATATGTTTTGTATGAAGCTGGGGGGAACCAAGAAAGGCTTTGTGTAGGAAGCTGGGCCCAGCTTTGAAAGAAACTAGGGTTTTGAAGAGGTAGAAGTGAAGAGCCAATGCTCTCCTGACAGGGGAAGAAGGTTTGTAGATGGAAGAAAAAGTATGAGGAGGAGTGTGGGCTAGTAGTTTTCAGTGTGCCAAGGTGTCTTTATTCCAAATAAACCTTTTTTATTTTGTAACATACATCCCAAACTTGTTTTATATCTATTCAAAATGTTTCCCTAAGTTATGAACCACAGCTGGTTTAACTCTGCAAAATCTCCTAAACCAATCCAAAAACTTAAGAACCAATGAAAAGAACTTACAAGAAGGCAATTTGTGGAAGAATAATAAACTTCCTAATAATCAAAACTGTTTGAGACTAGAACAGAATAAAGACTACACTTTACCAGGATCCTGTGAAAGGGGTTTATATCATTAGGGGTGAAATTAGTTCACCTCTAAAGGCTTCTTCAGATCTAAGATTCAGTTATTCTATGATGTGAACAGTGAGTTTTCCTGCTTTTGGGATGTCTGAATTATTTATTGATTTCTGGACACATCCCAAGCCCTCCCCAAGAATGGGTGACGAAAGAGGCGAAATACATGCCTTGATTAGGTTGACTGCAGAGTGCAGATCTGAACCTTAGTGGACCAGAATAAGGTGAGCTGTTTGGGGGGTATTTACAATATCATCCCAGTCTATTTCAGAGGCTCTTAGAGCTTCAAACCACTACATTGCCATTAGAGCTATGTTAGAACAAGTAAAATATTAGATTTCTGCTGTAATGATTTTACAACAAAATCTCAAGAATGGTTCTATGTCCAGCAATCCATATCAAGTAAGATATCCTAGGTATACAGTGAGGTAAAGATGGTAGAATCTTCAAAGCTTGGAATGATTGGCTTCTTAAGCTCTGAGAGAGAATATTCGGAAGAAATGTAATTGACTTTACATACTAGCTATGTTTCTGAGTTGCATTTAAAATCATTTTTTGCTAATCAGATCTTATTTCCCCACAGACTGACTATAAATTCAAATCTGCTCTGTGGGTGCAGATTTTCTCTTTTACCTTTAAGAATCTCTTGCCACTTCAATGTCTTTGTCAAGTAGTTAATGAATTGTAAACAAACATTTAAGTAGAAGAGAGAAGTTTCTATTTATTTAAAGGTTACCCCTGCAAGGTCTTTTATTTTGTAAAGAATCATTTTGCAGCATATATTAACCAACCATTTTTGAACCAACTTTGAAATTATATTTCATAAGTTTTCTTAAATTATGGCATACCTCTTTCACTTACTTTCCTACAGTGTAGCAATAACTTTGTTGTGTAAACTTGTGCATAATAGCCAATACAGAAAATATAGGCTAAACTGATAGGAGATAGAAGCTATCAATCAATCAAGAATTTCTATATAGCAGTTAGGATCCAAAAATAAAAATAATATAGTCCTTGCCCCCTATTGGAGACAAGAGTCAGCATGTACATATATACAAAATAAAATTTTTGTGGGAGGGGTTTAAATCACTTTCTCTAGGTTCAAATATAAAATCTTCTATCTTGCATTCAAAGCCCTTCAGAACATGGTCCCCTCTTACCTTTTCAGGCTTGTTATGCTTTACTCCCCAGCCAATCAGTGACTTTGCACTACTTGCTATGTTCCTTGCACAAGACAGTCCATCTCTAGATTCCAGGCATATTCCTCATGCCTAGAATCCTATTCCTCCTCACCTCTCTGTTCTTGGCTTCCTTTAGTTCTAATTTTCCTAGAGAAAAGGCTAATGCCTTCTCTCTATTAATTATTCCTATTTATTTTGTATATATCTTGTCTGTACACATGTTGTCTTTCTGTCCCCAACATTAGCACAGTACCTGGTACATAGTAGGTACTTGATAAATGCTTTTTTACTGACTAATTAGAGGGTAATTTGAAAATATAGGATACAAGCTCCTAATAGAGCATAGCTTCACATAGATAGTATCTAAGCTGAATTTTATAGAAACATTTCTGTCCTGACTTGTTTTCCACATATAAATGGCTCCATTCCATCATACAACCAGAAGTTCAGTGTTTCCTGAAAGCCCAACAATTTTCCTTTTCCGAGAATCAAACCTTCTTCACTTTGTTTAGCCACCTCAAATTTGGCTGACTTCTTTCTCCTTAATTATATTTATGAACCTGGTTCTGACACAGAAACCTAGGTTTCCATCTCTCCCAGCTTAAGTTGTATTCTTATTGTATTAGCCCAAGTAGAAGCAACTATTAGGATGCACTAATAGATCTTAATTATATTGTGGGCATAGTAATATAGAAGTTTGGATCTTTAGCCAGAATCTGTCTCAGCACACTTTGCAACAGTGGCTATTTCCATTTGCCTTATTCTTTATTATTACTTATGGCTCCATATGTGATTCCCTCACAACCATCCTGTGATGTAGGGAGTACAAGATAATTGTTCTTCTGATTTTATGAAGGCTCCTGAGAAGTAAGTGAATTTCCAATATTACAGAACTAAAAATGTCAGAGCCAGTATTTGAATTTAAGTTTTAAAACACTGAATTTGGAGTTAGGGCTCCTGGGTTTGAATTGCAGATCTGCTATTTTATTAGTTGAATAATACTAGGCAAGTTGCTTAGATTAAGCAAAGGTAACAAAGAATAAGATGTGGAATGGGTGTAGGACAAAAAACAGGATTAATGTGAGGGGGGAAGGAGGAAAGAGAAAGGGAAAAGGAAGGAATGAAGGAGAAGAAAAGGAAGAAGGGAAGATGAGTGATCTAAGAGAAGTCCAACTCAAGACTGATGGAGAAGATCATGTATATTCTACAAAATGTGGGTTATCACTGACTCTACCCCAAGTCAGCCCAATAAACTTTAAAATTACTTTTATTTCTACTCTACTCCAGACTGTTGGTTCTATGGAGCATGACCTATTGTTTAACATCTGGGGATTCTTTGCATCTCCTAGGATTGTCTTGTGGATTATCTGGAGCCACACAGTGCATCCCAGATGTTCCAATAAGAGACAGATTCTGCATTTTTCACCAGTGTTTTCTGCCTAATGTGTCTAAATCTTGTACAAATCCTCTTCTCTTATTGTATTCCATTACAGAGTACATATTAAAAGGCTCTGAGTTTACTGCCTTCTGTAAATAGAGAACCATCATTTTGAAAAACTGCCAGTCAATGTCAGGAGCTTATTACTTGCTTCCTCATACCATCGTAACCTCAGTTTCTGTGCACAATCTTTTCCAATCTATTGTAGGGTCACTTCATCAGCAATCATCTAAATCTTGATTTTTATATACAGTAAAGTAAGATACCATGCAAGAGTTGCTAGGAGAGATTTAAGGCTTTCTTCATAAACATTCTCAGGATGATTAGACTGGATTAAATTACAGAAAAATAATGTATTTAGTTCATCTTTTATATGTTAAAAAGCCATCTCCAGTTTTAAGTACATGTTTTATATTTATATACACATATGTGTGTATATTGTATAAATTTATATATATATGCACACACACAGACACACACACACATATATGATGTGTTCAGGATAGCGATTCCTAATTCTAAATAATGTGTTTGGTATTTAAGACCAAATGATGAGATTTAGGAGATCAATTGGCCCCAAATGTTGGGTTGGGTCATGTGAAGAATTCACAATGGCCATTCTCTTTGGCAAAAGGTAAGTTTATTTAAAAGGAGAGGTTACAAACAAAATGAAGTGATACAAATAGATACCAGGAGTGGTTAATATGAAATAGAATGGGGAGAGCACATAGCAAGAAAAGAGTTTTTAACAACTAATGATGGAAAAAAGAAATTACCTATTAGAACTCACAGTTAACCAGGAGAAAGAGTATCCTCCCTGAGGTGGGAGCATGTCCTTAATTGACAGGCTAAATCCATAGAGGAATTTAGTACCCTAAAAGAATTAGTTAGCTATAAGAAGGGGAAAGACATCATGAAGCATGGTAGGGAATGAAAGGAAAGATACCATGAGGCATAGGGGAAGGGTGAGGAGAAAGATACCAAGAGGCAGAGTGCTGTGGTAGACTATAACCCTAAAAGAGCTTCAGCAAAGATGGCATAGACCATGGACAGACTTATAGGGAAAAATTTAACCTCAGGGGGTTTGACTAAAAAAAAAACCCCACTGGACAAAAGTCATTTTTTTTAATGACCTGGACCATCCCTGAGTAGCAGCCCCTTTGTCATATTTTTCTTTCTCCTTCCTTAGCCAAGGTCAGGGGATAGTTCCATTTTAGGACACACCCCAGCTAAGAGCAAAATGAAAAATCCGGACTTCCTATTTGGAAAGGTGGTTCTTTCTTTTCGGTATAACAAACCTAGTAGCTATGGGAGATGAGAGGACAGCTCTGTCCTTCCTCAGCATTATTCCCTATCTGTCCCACCCCAGTGCCAGAAAGCTACATTCCTTCCAAGATATCTTTGTTTCATTAATCCTTGAGACCATTCTCTCCTTCAGATCAGGCTGATTCTGGTACAGTACCAAGCCTTATGTGGCCAGTTCAAAATTCACCATGCATGCAAAATGTTATGTTCCAGCCAAGCCCAGGAAAAGGGGGAAGACTAATAAACATTCTGTTGGTAAAATCTGTCTCCCAGCTCTCAAGTTCTACAAAATAGGCATCAGGGAAGAATGAAAGACTTGAGCCATGCACTAACAGAATCTTAAGCAGCTGAGCCCCAACTGCAGCAGCAGAGGCAGTAGGTCATCTAAGCAAATGGTCAACTGCCCCATATAAGTCTTCTTTCTAAGGACACTGATGGACTCTAGAAAAGGCAGATTATCTTTAATTTTTTAATATGCTTTAGCCCCAACAGATATTGTTAGGCAGTCTTGTCTGGTTGTCTGGAAACAATGCCAGGGGGATAAGCCCTGCTGATTATAAAATAACTCTTTCACAAGCCCAGAAGTAACATTTGTATTTAATTTTGTTCTGACATGCTAGTGAGGTTGATTCCCCCAAATCATGCTGCAGAATCAAAGCTTCACCATCTCCAATGACTAGGAGTCAGAAGGGACAGTTTCTGCTTCTGAGAGAGAGCCCTGGCTGGCTGGGAGTGTGGCTATTTCTGTACAGTCAGTATGCATAAATGTGAGGCACCTAAATGTCACCGATGATTGCAATTCCCTTAAAAATAGAGAGATGATGGGGTAGGTGAGAGAAACCAGCTTTTTGTATTAAGCAGGGGAATAAAAGAAAGTGAAGTTGTGTCCCTTAAGCAAGTTGCCATCAACTTCTTTCCATGTTTTGAATATGAACTGATTTAACTTTTTTATTTCCATTTAATGGGGCCAAGTAAGATCGGTATCCATTCGCTCGCCAACCTGCTCCCTGGGGGTCTAATACGGGAATTATTATTATATCATCTAGAGCCCTAGCACAGAAAACAGCGTGCCCAGAATTAAGTAGCATGGAAATTCATATGTCCTCACTCACCCCACCCCCAGCTTCCAGCATCCCCCAAGGTCACCTACTTGTGATTTATAGATTACATACCTCAGTGTTTTTATGTACTATTAACACATTCTATTAATATTTTTGAATTATCGTTGATGTCATTCATTTTAAGGGGAGTGGGGCAGAACCGGCTTCTTAGTTACTGTGGTAACTAGTATTTTCTTTAGTTTTTGAAGCATCAGATATGGATAGTTTAATAGCTAGATAATAATAAACAATCATACCAAAGCATGGATTTGAGGATTTGGGGAGTTGAGGAAGAAATCCTAGTGGTCTGAACAGATAAAGGGGAGAGATTTGGGGGGTTGTTCTTGTCCTTGCGCTTTGATTATTTCTAATAGAAAGCTGTTTCCTATACACTGCAAAAATAATGAAGAGCTTAAGCCAAAATAATAGTGAGTTATTCTTAAGCACCTACTATGTGCTAAGCACTGAGAATACAAGGAAAGGCAAAATGAGTCCCACCCCTCAAGGAGTTCTCATTCTAATGGTGGAAGCAAACATGAAAATAACCAGATACATTCAGGATATATACAGAATAAGTAGAAGGTAATCATCTCAGAGACAAAAGCACTAGCAACTAGTCAAAGTGAGAAGGGCTTCCTATACAATAGGATTGAGCTGAGTCTTAAAGGCATCTAAGATATCTAGAGACAAAAGGTGACAAAGGAGAGAATTCCAGACCTGGAAAATATCCAGTGCAAAGATAGAAGAGGGAAATGGAGTGTCATGTTGCAAGGAATGACAAATAAGACAGTGTGACTTGATTACAGAGTGCTTAGAGAATAGTAAAAGGGTAACAAGGTTGGAAAAACGGGAAGAAACCAAGTTATAAAAAGCTTTAATTTCCAGAGGATTGACCTCCCTGGCTTCTGTTAAATCCCAATTAAAATCCATATTCTCTAGGAAGCCTTCCCCAATTCCTTTTCATTCTAGTACCTTCCTTTTGTTAATTTTTTTCCTATTTGTCCTGCATCTTTTGTATATATTTGTTTGCATGTTGTCTCCCCTGTTAGATTGTAAGCTCCTTGAGAGCAGGAACTATCTTTTGCAACTTTTTATATCTTCAGTGCTTGTCACAGTACCTGGAACACTACTAGGTACTTAATGAATGTCTTTTGATTGATTGCTCCTGGAAGTACTAGGGAGCATTGGAGTTTTTTGAATAAGAGGGTGACATATAGAGCCCTATACTTTGGAAAGATATATGCCTATTCAAAGGCCCTGCTTTACATTTTAGCATGTGATGATTGAAGAGAACCCATTTTGAACTAGAAAATTGGAATATCTAAATGTAACAAATAAAATTTTTTAAATTTCCCAATATACCCCAAAAATGTGAACTTGAAAACAGATCTATTCCCAGCATCTATAGATTACTTTTTTTTAAGTGGTCAGTAAATCCAGTTCAGTGAGGACATTTTTGTGTGAATACTACAGGTTCTGCTGAGGCACTCACTATCCATGGAACAGTGTTGCCTTTCATATTGGGTGCTCATTTCTGAATTCCAGAGCCTTTTTCTGTTCTTTTCTCAGCAATGTCCCTTGCTAATTTTTCCCCCCAAGGAGATCAGTGTTAGAACTGAAGCCTCTTATTTCACACACTAGTTTATATCCATTTGCAGCACAATTTAATTACATCAAAGATAAGCAGTCAGGTACCAAACTGTGTGGATTCACTCAAATGACTCCCTCATAATTGTTAATATTTTCCACAACAGAGGAAATTTAGTTAAATCAAATGAAAATGGCAGCTCATTAAAACTTGATCTTCCCCTCCCCATATCATTTTTCATTTTTAATCCTTCATATTCACACAACATATTTCGTTAACTAATACTCATTAATTAAAGCTCATCTTTCTTAGTTGTATCTATATTTTATTTATTATGAAAACCTTCAGATGCTTATAATCTAATTTAGATGGATTACTGCTTGGACATCTTTAAGCAGGAAAAACTTAAGCTTTTAAAGAGGCTTTACTGGCAGTGGGGGGGCAATGGGAAGCAGCGCTAGGGGGAGGGTTGGTATGATAGGGAATTCTTTTCTCATTTCTTCCTGAAGTTGAGTTGGTCAGGCTCTCCCTCTGCAGGAGAAACTGATGCAAGACTGCTGACTGAGGGCCTCTGTGAATCCAAGTTCTTATTAAATAAGGGAATGTGGGGAAGGGAAGAAGGAAAGGAAAAACTTTGCCTCTTAGCTCTAAGAGAAAGTCTAGTGTCAAATCAAAAAACAGCATTTGCCTAGCTTGAGATGGCAAAAAGTTTGGCTTCCTCTTGTTCTTACTGCTTCAATCTACTTTGGTGACTAGGAGAGCTGACTGGGAGACTCCCAGTTTGGCTACATTCTTTATTAGCAGTACAGTGGTGATACTTTGCACTTATATAGTGTCTTTTCTCCAAGGAGCTCAAAGGACTTTGTGTTACCTCAGTTATCCTCATGATAATCCTCTGAGGTAGACAGGTAGATGTTTTCATTAAACACCTACTAAAAAAAAGAAGAAACCTTTTTAATATGAGGCAGCTCATTCAACTCTGATTCATTGGTCTAAACCCAGAGAATACCACATTTTAAATATTAACATAAAATTCTGAAACATGATTGGCAATATATATTCCAGCTTCATTTAACATCCCTTTTTGTCCCTTATTTCCCTTCTAGCTGTTCTAGCTGACATTCTGGCTGATAACCAACCAATAACCGTTCAAAGGAATACAACCAAAATGAAATAAGATACAAATTCCTATTGTGTGTGTGTGTGTGTGTATATATATATATATATATGTATGTGTGTGTGCATATATGTGTGTGTGCCCTGTCTAACTTATTAGGAGACACAGCATTGTACATTCTCACCTGTTACATTATCTTTATGCCTTGGTCACTAGTTTGATGCCATGTCCTAGAACACCCTGTATCTACTTTTGCCAATTTGTAAGACCTGGATATTAAAGTAGTTGGAGTTAGGTTTCAGGACTCTTGGTTTTCCAGAGTGTTTTACCAACACTACCTACTGATGATTCTTGCTCTTTCTACACAATTAGAGTCATTCTGTTTCCTTAAGCTGTTAGATTTATGGTTGGGGAGAAAGAATATGGTAATGGGGCTGCCATATAAGTATGCCCTGTGTCTAGAAAACCTAATATAGGTCTCTAGCCTAAATGAAGTGGGGGAAGAATTGAGGTTTAAGGGTCTTTATGAACATTTCTACTCCAGAATTAAAAAAGAAAGACTGATCTGTGATAATGAAGCTGTTTCATTGGTGCCATTTATCCATTTTTAGAGCTGCCTTTTTTTAAACTTTCTTCATGGTCTCTCTAGCATTCTTTCCCTTCTGTCTCTTGAACACATTCACTGAGTTTCCACTTTTATTCACTTCCATTCTTTCTAATGCATTCAAATTAAATGCAAATCTCCAAATCTGAGCGTTCTTAGAAACAACCTAAGAAGAAAGGATCAGCCACTACTCTGGAACAAGCAACTTTTGGAACCTGTTGATCATGCACCTATCATAGCAGAAATAGCCAATGTTTTCTAGATGGCTTTGCTATCCCCTCCAAATAGTCTCCAGATTGTGCCACTGATTCCTGGGAACAGTTCCCAGCATGCCATCCTATTATAATTACTCACTTCCTACGCATGCTAGCATGCTGTAAAAATTCTTCCAAGCGCAGATGCAAAACTATAAAGTAATCCCCAATGGTAAACACCTGGCCATTTTCAATGACTGTGGTAGAGAAGATGAGTAGAAATACTGTGGATGGAATCACAAAGGCTGGTCTATCCACTGGCTAAGCATCTGATCCAACAAATCAGGAAACCCTTTCTCTGGAGTAAAGGGAAGCTATGCATCTTCTGGTGGCAAACACTTTAAAGATCTAGCAGAAAAGCTTTGAAAATCCCTCCTCCTTGTTAGAACCAAGAAGTGACTAGCCATTTAATATTAAGCATGCTGTTTTAGCTCTCCCCAGCAGATGGAAATCAATATTGTAGGATTGGTGTGTTTTGTTTTGTTTTGTTTTATATCAAAAAGAGGTGTTCTTTTGCTATCTTGGAGAAATCAACTTTTGCTTATCATTTGAATGTTCAGTTTAGAAGTCTTTTTCATTTAAAAAGGTCAGCCCACAATCTTCTCTATCTTTCTTTCATTGTGCTTTATCAGTTGCTACTGAAATAGCATTTCATAGATCAATTACAATTTGTATTTTTATCATACATCTATGAGCACTGGAGCAGAAGGGGGATGGTTGGGGGTGACAAGGGGAATTCTTGTTGCAGAAGGGGGATGGTTAGGGGTGACAAGGGGAATTCTTGTTATAAAAGCCTGTGCATAACATTCTAAAACTTCAGAAGTACCTGAAGGGTACAGTGAATAGAGAATCAGGCCTGCAGTCAGGAAGATCTAAATTCAAATTTGACTTCATGCACTTACTAGCTGTATGACCTAGGCAAGTTCCTTAATCCTGTTTGCCTCAGTTTTTTCTCATCTGTAAAATGAACTTGAGAAGAAAATGGCAAGAAAATCTCAATTGAGGTCATAAAGACTCAAACATGATTGAAACAAATGAAAAACAAATATAGATATAGATATATTATACTTTAAGGTTTGCAAAGAACTTTAGAAATATCATTTCACTTTATCCTCTCCTTTTCCCTTGGAAATAGGTATTATTATTATCTTTATTTTAAAGATAAGGAAACTGAAACAAACTCCTAGTCACCCAGCTCCCAAACGTTTGAGCCTAGATTTGAACTCATATTCTCATAGCTCCAGATCCAGCTCTCTACCCATTTCACCAACTGGCTTCCTCTTTATCTCTTCTTCTATGTTACTAGTTTTTAAGGCATTTAATATAGGCAAACTTAAAAGTTAAAAATGAACATTTCAAACTCAGCAAGACTCAGTTATTTCATCTGCATAGCCACACCTTGGAATTCATCATTTCTACGAACTTAACTTTCAATCTCTTCAACCCTGAACTAACTGCTCCCACAAACTTCTACCTTTCCTCTTATCCCACTTCTTCCATTGGACTAAACTTTCTCTTTGCCCTCATTGACCTCCTGCCAATCTTTTTTTGTTCTTCCAGGACTACAGCCCACTTTTAGTTTCTCTTTTCTGAGACATGTGCTGAGATCCATGGTCAGCCAATTTAGCAAGGTTTCTCAATAGTATCCTATACTACCTCATGGCCACCATCGGCTTTTTCCTTTTCTGCCCTGCTAGGTATTACTGAAAAAGGTCACCAACTTGAGTTGATTAGATCCACTAACAATACCCAAAAAATCTCTGCTTGGCCATTCTTCTCTTCATCCCTTATGTATTTCAAATTCTATTTCTCACTCCAAATCCTTTCCATGCTCAATACTCATCCTCTTCATTCAACAAATCACCTTGACCTCTACATTTCCAAGAAGATACTGTAAAGATTAATCAGTTGTGCTCCATGAATTTTCTATTTTATAGTCCTCCACCATGGTTCCATCTTCTGTTTTGTCTCAAAAAAAAAAGAGTTGTTTATCTTTATTTCCAATAATAACCTCTCTTTTCTCCTCTTGGACTTTGTTCTATCAATTATTGACTCTCTGCTTTCTTCTTCAATTTTTCCCTCTCTATCAGTTCTTTAAGATAACCTATGGTCATCCTTATTCCAAACAATTAAGACTTTCCTTCAACTCTAAGACCCCATCCCTACAACTGGAACTCACTTTCCCCCTCCCCAAACTTCAAGGAAAAATACTAACTACATTTCCTTACCATCCCCTATCTCCTCAGTCCCTTGCAAACTGGATTTTGTTCTATTTGAGGTACCTAGAATGCCTTCCTTTTCTTCTTCTCCATCTGCCTATTCAAATTATCTCTCTTATTCAAAGTCCAATTCCATAAAGCCATCTCCAGCTCCTTTAATTAGTTCTTCTTTTGAAGTCTCATACTTTTTGTATCTTTTATCAAATTCTACCTTATAGTTATTTTTATATGTATTATATCTGCTCTTTGTATAAATGCATTATAAAGGATAAGGCCAAATCTTATTCTTCAGATCACTTAGCCCAGGAACTTGTCCATAGTAAGTGTTCAATTTTTGTTGACTGAATGAACAAGTGAAATATAGAAATCAAACCAAAATATGCATAGGAGAGATAGTGAAAACTGTAATATACCCTAAGTTTAATCCAGAATAAGTTTTAGGATAGAAGCAAAGTTCTAGGTTTTGGTAAGATCAAATAAATAGGAAAGTACCAGTGGATGTTTATCTATTAGACATCTAAATCCCTACTAATTGCACCAGCAAGGTCATTACACTCTCAGTGATATGCCTTTAAAATACCTGATGAGCAGTAAAAGCAAATAACTGTAGCGTTATAAAATTGGATTTTTTTTAAGCTGCATTAAAATGCTACTAATACTGATAGTAAGGAAGGAGGCACCAGTCTAAACTTGTTCAGGGATGAGACAGAAGTCTAGTAAGTAGAGGAGATATGCTTAAGGAGAATCATGAAAATTGAGTGTCAACAGGCTTCAGCCAAAAGGGGGGAAATACATATGTGCAAGACATGCCTCTTTACTTCCCATTCCCTCTCAGGCTCTGTCTTTCCAGTTTGGGAAAGGCAGAATGCTTCCCCGAGAAACATCATCCAGGAAGGATGGCCTATAGGGCAGGCAAGCATTTTTTTGCCAGCTTCCTTTGAACTGTCATCTGCTAAAACCCAGCAGGAAGGGCTGCCCGAAGCCATCCTAAAAAGAAAGAGACTGTCTTCTGATTAAAAAGCTTGTAAGTTATTGAAAGACTATATACTTGCAGATATGGGACCTGTGGAGGTCATTTAAAGGGAAAGGAAAGAAAATCCACACTATGATTCAGAAAAGAAATAGCGTACAGAGAGGACTTAAAGAGATGGTAATGAAGGACAGCCCACAAGAGAGATAATTGTGAGTTGCTAGATGGGTAGGGATTAGGAAAGAGACGGCAAAGGGAGACATGTATTAATATAACATCTAGCATTTGGGTAGAGTTTTAATTTAATTGGGTAAATAACACATTTACATCTGTTATCTCATTTGAAAATAATAATAATTAACATTTATATGGGGCAGCTAAATGTCACCAGAGTGCACAGAGCACCCATCCAGCAGTCAGGAAGATTCATCTTCATGAGTTCAAATCCAGTCTCAGATTAATTAGTTGGGAGACCCTGAGCAAATGTTTGCCTCAGTTTCCTCATCTGTAAAAGAACTGGAGAAGGAAATGGCAAACCAGTCTAACATCTTTGCCAAGAAAATCCCAACTAGGGTTAGGAAGAGTTGGACATGACTGAAAATGTCCTAAGCACTTTACAATTATCATCTCATATGATTCATGCAACTACGTTGTGAAGGAGGTACTGTTGTTGTTTCTGTTTTACAGATAAAGAAACTGAAGCCAGGAAGATGCCCAGAGTCACACAGCTAGTAAATAAATGTCTGAGCAGAATACAAACTCGGGTCTGCCTTACTCAAAGTCCAGCATTCTATCCACCGTGCCACCTTGCTGCCTCACATATTAATATAAGGGGCTTTGCTTAAAAACAAAGTTAACCCATAAGTATTTCAAACTCACCAAGTTAAAATCAGAGCTCATTATTTTCCCCTAAATTTCCCTGTATTTTCCAAGAGTGCCACAAGTCACCCAAGATTGCACCCTTAGAGTCATCCTCAACTCATCTCTCTCCTTCCCTTCTCCCATGTCTAAACAGACACTAAATCTTCGTGAATCTATCTCCACAACATTTCTCACATAGGTCTCCTTCTCTTCACTCATTTACATATCACTCCTATTTAAGTCTTCCTTATCTCTCTCCTGGTCTATTGCAGTAGATTTCTAATTGAACTTCCAACTTCTATTCCCTACTTTCTCCAATCCATCCCCTATACAACTTCCACAATTTCTGAAACACAAAGGTGACTTTGTCACTCTCTTGTTCAAAGAATTTCAGTGGCTCCCTATTGTCTCAAGGATCAAATTCAAATTCTGCATCCTAGAGTTTAAAGCCTTTCACACTCTGGGTTCAGCCTATCTTTCTAGGTTACTCTCCTTCGCACTGTACATTTAAATCAAATTATCCAATTAGTTGTTCCCTTAACTTGGTACTCCGTCTCCTAATTCCTTGCTTTTGTATAAAGTCTTTCCCATGCTTAGAATACTCCTTGCTTCTGCCTCTTAGAAATCCAAGCTTTCTTCAGGAGAAAAACCTGATCTTGGAAATAGTAGTAGTAGTAGTAGTAGTAGTAGTAGTAGTAGTAGTGGTGGTGGTGGTGGTGGTACTTGTAGTAGTAGTGGTATTAGTAGTAGTAGTAGTAGTAGTGGTGGTAGTAGTAGTGATAGTAGTGATAGTAGTAGTAGTGGTACTAGTAGTAGTAGTGGTGGTATTAGTAGTAGTAGTAGTAGTGGTGGTGGTGGTAGTAGTAGTGATAGTAGTAGTAGTGGTAGTGGTAGTAATAGTAGTAGTTGTTGTTGCTCTAGTAGTAGTAGCTATTGTTCTAGTAGTTAGTAATAGTGGTTCTAGTAGTATATTGAATTAGATTTATTGAATACAAAAGATATCTCTACTTAACTCATGATCTTAATAACAAAGATAGGAAACTAGGATATATCATCTGCTTTTCAGGAATATATTCTTTCACCTCTTTTTTTCCATCCCTTTCTTTTGACTCTTTGCTAATTATCTTAGAGAAATTATATTCACACTGAGTTGGCTTGACTGAAATTGCCATTTAATGGAAAGCACTATTTTGATAGTAGTGGGATGAGATTGTTTCTAATCATTCGATTAGTTGTTTGACAACTACTTGAACTGATCAGTTGTTTTAAAGACATGTAACCACTCCCAGGATAAGCCACTGCGATACAGGAATGCAAACAATATGGTTGAATCGCCTTGAACCACCAGGAACAATATATTCCTATATGAAAAACTATGTCCCTAATATTATGATTTTCCCAGAACTAGACCAATACATTGGGGGATAACCCCTGACATAAAGGTCGATTAGAGAACTTTCTCAAATTTGAGTTGACTTTTTATTAGAGTTCACATTTTTACCAACTTTCCTTCAATTAATTATTCAAAACAATTCAGAGTTAGCGTTCTCCCAGCAACCGTAACTCTGCCATGACTATATTAAGGCGTAAATTAAATGGCATGTTTTGAAATAAAGTTAATTTTGTATTCACCAGCGAACTGAGTTATGGTTGCTGTGGGAACCACCCTTTTGAATCTCTTGACTTTTATACATTTAAATTCTCAACCCTAATATCATACAGCACACTTTGCTTAGACTTTTATTTGCTTTTCACTTTAGTCTAGCCATGTACAAGAGACAAATGTGATAAAGTGGCTAGAGAGCTGTCTTTGGCACTGAAAGAACCTGAGTTCAAGACCTAGCTTCAGATACTCATCAGCTGTGTGCCTCTGCATAGCTCATTTAACTTCTGCCTTGGTTTCCATAAATGTTAAATGGGAACAATAATAGCATCTCCCTTACAAGTTATTGTAAGGATCAAATGAAATAATATTTGTAAAGTGCTTAATTAACGCAATGCCTGGCATATATAAATCTTCCTTTCTCTTCCCCTTTCCAAGAAACTCTCTTAAATCTTAAATTGAAGAGTAGCTATTTTTCTAAACTAATAGAGGGAGTTTCCTCACTGGAAGTTCCCTCTATCAATGAAATTACAAGTGTACATACACACACACACACATACACACACACACTCTGCTTGTCCTCGAGTATCAGAGACTGACATATAGTATTCATCTTTTCCTGGGATTTCTATTCATGCTGAATCCTGTGGCCCTTTATGGAATAGTAGCCAAGAAAAAAATCTAAGCCCCATTATCTTGAAGATGTCAGTTTTGGGAAGATGGCTTTTCCTAGAAGCATGAAATGGGAGTAGAACCAAGTCTTTCCCCAACTGAGAGTATCTAGTAAAGAAGACTATTCTCTCTGTATTGCATTTGTGCCAGGAATCCTATCCAAGGATATTTTAAATAGGAGTTTTATTATTCAATGTATAGTGGATGACCTCTGAAAGCTCCAAGTCCCTGGATGTGACATTCATCATGCAGGCATGCATGGCAATACATCATGACTTATTAGCACTACACAACAGCAAAGTAGCATTTCACAGAGCCACAGAGAAAGCAAGCAACCCTAAGGGAAGAAGCATTGTGGATCCCTTCTAAAAGGTGTACTCAGCAGAACTAGAATGGAAGTTGGGCAAATCTTTCTGGATGGGGATTATAGAAGTGGTAACATGCCAGGCTAAAGACAGAAATTTTCTTTTGGAAGGGTGGGCACAGACATGAAAAGCTTCATGACTACTAAAGATGTGAGAGCTCTGTCTATAAGGATTATTGATTTTTTCAGTCTTATTGGAAAAATCAGTCATGCTTTCTGCCTCCTGCGGAATGCTATGCTGTGGTTCCTATTTTTTCCCCTAAATTCTGCAGGTTAGTAGCTGAATAGGCATTTCCATTCACTATTCAATTACCCTTTTAGCCAAGATGTGACTTAGCAGAAACAACCTGATGTTTTGCATCTGTAGAATGTGCTGTAAAGGAGGAATTTTGTTTCCCTCTATATGGGAAGATTTAGAAGAAGCAGCTCACTTCTTCCTGAGGGCATGATTATTATGCACAACTGGAGCATAACTTCTGACACTGGCACCATGCAGATTGTTGGAATTTTGATAGCCATTCTGCACTTTCAAAAAACAAATCTTTTCAGGCTTTGTATTGTTCTACAAATCAATTCATCCTTAATCTAGTCCATAGCAAGCTTGTAGATTAAGATTCTGAATGACTACTATAAAACCATATCCTGTCTTTAGCTGGTCTTCAAAAAATACAACCCCTCAGCTTAGCCAGTGCACATTGGGAAGCTAATGCTCAATGCTTCATAGACCAGAAAATGGATAGCAAGAAAAACATACACATACCAAATGCAAATGAATTTTCAAAGATTAATATAAGTTTATATTAACTCACTTGATTTACCTGAGTCCCATGAATGCAGATAGATTAATAAATGAATAACAGATAAAGCAACCAAAAAGCCTTAAAGTGCCTACTATGTGCCAAGTATTGTAGAAAGAATTAATCATTAAATTACATGTATGAGAGGAAGTAATGAAAAGAGAATTTTTTATTGTTTCTACAAGATAAAGCTAACAGAACCAAATTGAATAAAATATTACCCAGTTGTTGAGGTCACTTGGCAAGCAGTTGTTTCTAGACTAAATCTCTGGAGCTATTGATATTTGGGTAGAGAAAAAGCTCAATAGTTACCCACATTATCACTCTATTGCCATGTTATAATATAAAATTGTAATGTATCTATGATAAACGTTTTCCCCCCAAAAAATTTGAAGACTATGCAAGGAGGTTAGAAACCATAACCACTAATACAGAATTTTTCTGAGTAGCCTAGCAAGAAAATCTAAATAGGAGTAATAGGACAAAGTGAACCTAAGAAAATTGACTAAAGAAAATGTATTCCATTAAAATGGAGTCATCACTATGAAGAAAATCCTATTGCTAGAAATATTTCACATTCAGTTGGATAAAATATCTTGGAATATACTGTAAAATATACCCATGCCACAGAAGAGAACTCAATAACCTAATTGATCTTTTCTATCTCCTATTCCTATGTTTTATACAATTTATACTCTTTTGGGATGCCATGTTTTTTCAACAGTTTCTATATCTGATATGGAAAAGCGGCTTAAAGATGAGTGCAGATCAAACACCAAATCCTGTTTTCTAAACCTTATTTGTTACCTGATTCCCATCTGAGGGATTTAATTTTTTTTCTTTCAATAACAGAAGCAACAGAAAAATTAGTCTAGTTTTTAAAAATCCTTCTTGATTTCTTTCAAGACTACATTGGGAAATCTTCACAACTATAGGATTAGCCATCTATTAAATAAGAGGGAAAATCTTTGCAAATGAGAACTCACAATCTTAACCTCATGGGCCTGCCAGTCCTCTCCAAAATTCTCAAGGCCATTCTTTTTGTCTTATTGTTTAATCCAGCCCAGACTAAAGACAATTTATCCTATTTTAAGAGTTCCTGAAAATGACAACACATAACTCCTCTTAGCTACCTGTTAGCTAATAAGGCTGATCTGTCCTGAATGTCAGGAAATTCTTTTTACCTATCTAACTAAAACCTCTTTTGCTACACTCTAAATCCATTTCTTTTTGTTCTCTCCATAGTGGATAAGTTTAAGATAATAAATGAGTTTTGTTGACTATGTTGGGTTCTCAGGTGAGTACCATTACTTGCCCTGACTAAAGCCTCAGCTTGATTCATTAACTCTTATAGAGACGAGTCCATGTCTTGTTTTTTCAGAGTCTCCTCGGGAGACCTTTGCCTCTATCCCTACCTTCTGCCTATATAAGAACCACTGGCAGGGAAACAAAAAGCTCAACCAGGGCTTTTTTCTCCCAGTTAAAGCATGCTTGCCAGCAAGAATTCAGCCTACATACACATCCATCTACCCCCATTCACTTTAACATCCGTGAGAAAGGAATATTTAGTGATTTCCTTACATTTTCTAAAGTTGTGCTGGGGGGAAAGAAATGAGATGGCAATTTATCGTTGGCCTGATTTTACTCTAGTTAAAAGAGAAACGTCAGCCCTACAGTAAGTAACGAGTCCGTGCCCACAGGCCGCGTAGGTGCCATTTGTATTTTTATGACCCTCCTGTGGCTCTAACGATGCTCAGTGGGTGTAGAAATTGGATGGTTAAAAATAACAAATAAGAAATCAAAGTCAAGCTTTTGTCCTTATTTCCATACTCACAGGCACCTCATTCATTACTTGCTGGACAGCCGTGGGAATAAGCAATATAAGGTACAAAAACTTGATTATCCTCCAAGAACCAAATTAAACCACTGGGCTTTCTTATTATTGTCATCTCTGCCATCCCTGTAACTCTTATCATTCCCTTAATCTACAGACACACCTTCTATTCTTTCTCTCCACATATCTGTTTTCTTCTTTATCTAGTAGTTCTCAGCTTCCCTAAATATACTGTTCAAGAATGATACTGTTCAATACACACACACACACACACACACACACACACACACACATACAGAGTTCCAATCTCTGTTCATCAATTTTTTTTTATTTCCCCACATGGTATCTAAAAGCCTCTTTTTCTCAAATAAGTTCCTTTGGTCTAGAGACTTATCTGAATATCTACTGGAGAAAAGAGAGTAAGCATTTATATAGTACCTACTATGTACTATGCCAAGTATATTTACATATCTCCTTTGATTTTCACAACAATCCCTACAAAGGTATTGTCCCCATTTTATAGCTAAAAAACTGAGACAAAGGCTTAAGTGATTTGGCCTGCGTCACATAGGTAGTTAATATCAAAGAGTACATTAGAACTCAGGTCTTCCTGACTCCAGACCCTTTACTCCACTAGCTGTTTCTATGTCTAAGAGAAAGTGCTTTAAGGCTTATAAAGCATTTTATAGACATCATTTCACTTGAGCTCATGAAAGCTCTCTAAAATCAGTGATGTACCATCACTCCCACATTACATAGGAGGAAATGGAGTTTTAGAAAAGACTAAGTGTTTTGCCATGGTCACAGAGCTACTAAGTGTTATAGGTAAAGTTTTCTTGAGTCTCACGCTGCCTATCTAGTAGCTTTTGCCTTCTGTGATGGCAACAGTGAGTAATTACTCTGAACATGATCATAATTGTTTGTCATATCTCAGTGAAACTGTAATGTTAAAAATATGTGGTGATGTCACTACTTGATCCAGTGGGGAAAGTAGCAGAAAGGGGGCCAGACTCCAGGGCAATAAAACTGGTTTCATTTCAACCCCTCCCCACCCCATGCCATCCCCAAGATAACTACTTTATCTTCCTTCTCTTGTCTTCTCTTATTTACACTCCTGTTTGAGCAAAATATAATAGTTTAAAAGAATGTAAAAGGTACCCTAGGGTCTTACTCTTGATAGAAGAGGAGTGGTAATTGTGAGCATGGTTAAGTTTGGAAGAAATTCAAAACCCGGTTCTTCTCATCTCATATGTCTTTTCTATACTCAGAACTGTCTGCTACAACTATTCCCAAAGCTTTTGTCCTCATCTCATAATCTTATACTGACAATAAAAAATTCTTAAGAAAAACTTGGAAAATTGAACGACAGAAAGAGCAGACAAGTTCTCTTTTTTATTAGAATTTAGGGAGGGTCCTTCTTTTTAAGAGCCAGGCACAACAAATCTTTCAATATTCTTTGAGATTGGTATTACTATTTTTCCTTTTCCACACGATCCATTAGGATTTGAAATGATGCTAATCATCAGAATCCAGGTGCAGTCAGAAAACTTGAAACATACAACTGGATCCAAAGCGATTTTTTTCCCTGTGAACAAAAGCTGGGCCATGGAACCATAGGCAGACTATTCTCTTTCCCAAGTCTTTCCTTCTTGCTCTTCCTACATCTGCACATATATCACTAATTTAAAATGACTGACTTCTGAAAGATCATTCCTCCATCTGTAAGATCATGAATCCTGCTCCTCTCACATATAAAAAGCAAACATTCAGAGCTAAGTTTTCCAAAGCTATCCCTACAAAACTCCAGAGTATGGAAACGTTTTACATGATTACACATGTCTAACCTTTATTGGATTGCTTACCTTCTCAAGGAAAGGATAGGAGAAAGCTGGAAGAAGAAAGGGATTGAATTTGGAACTCAAAACTTTAAAAATAAAAAGTTAAAAATTGTTTTACCATGTAATTGGGGGAAAATAAAATAACTTTTAGAAAGAAGTTACTGAAAAAGAGAAGTCTCTGATTCTAAAGTTTTGTACTTTTCTTGCTCATATCTAGCTAAGGATCAGGGCAGCTATTTGAATGTGAGTGTACATAATATGTGCCCAAGCTGACTATCAGTGCTACCTTATTGCCTGAAAATTTAGTTACTGAATGTTTCCTTCTTGCATGGATGAGTGAGAGGAGAAAGTCCCCTGGTCTCCCAGAGACAGAAATGCTTCTTTGGCAGTCATTTAAAATTAGTTGAAGTTTTTCCCCAGAGTATCTCAAAACATCAGATTAATTTTCTGGACCTTTGCCACTGCTGTTTAGTTTAAATGGCCCCCGAACCCTCAGTAAGCATAGCTCCCCAGTGCCTCAGCTATTTTTAACCATAAACATTTCTGGAAAGCAAGGGCCATCTACTAAATGTTACTGATGATTACACCTCCTAATTCTAGGAATGTCTGGCAGTGTTGCAACTACTGAGACTTCAGAATAAAATGACATTTAGAAGAGAGGACTAGAATAGAGAGAATGACCCTTTTAACAGAAGATTCAAAAGAATAAGCCTTTGGGAAAAGATGATACCTTTCCTGTTATCCCTTACCCATACTTTTTCCACTGTACTTTTCTTATACTTTTTCTGCTTTTCCTGCCTTGGTGGATGGTCTTCTGGTTGCACTGGGAAGTGCTTAGCACACAATGAATAGTGGTACTGGTACCTTCCTGAATGGTAGTTTAATGAGTCTAAAGGAGAGAGGGGCCCAATTAATTTCCATGAGATTTGCTGCTGTCCAAATGCTGAAGAGACCTCTGCATACAGATATGAGGTTCCATGCAAGCTAGTGCTTTCCTTTTTGCCTGCTGTAGCTGAGAGGAGGGTGGACATACACCTGAAATGGCTGGAATAGCCCTTGAACAAGGCCAGGCTATGGACTAAAAAGAACTGATGAAATGTCAAGGCAAGTTGGTTTCCCTTAACTCAAAGCAGCCTCTTATTCAAAGCATTGATCTGGGGTATTATATTAGATTCTTATGATGGCCCCTAGCAGCAAGTAGGTATTTCTCATTATTCCGACAGCTTGTTCATTCAGTCTGTTTGAGTTTATTTTCAGTTTGTTTTGTACTCTCCCCCCTTCATCCACTTCTTTGCTTTTCTATTTGAGGTAGGTATTATCTCCTGAGCTTTTCCAAGTTGCATTTGATTCTAAATGTTAAAATCTTTTCTCTCTTCACATCCCTTATGCAATATTAGCCATTTATTTCTACCTCTAAATTGCTGAACATGGTAGAACATTCCTTTTTAGAAGAACCTTTTATGATAATTATAGCTTTCCTGAAGTGCGTTTGTGCTCCCCTTTCACTGCACCATAGACATTATTTTGCTTTAGCCTGACTTTTTTTTTAAGCAGAAAGACTTCCTGCTTGAAAATTGTTGACAAACAGGTTTTTTTTAGTGACTAGAATTTGGGAGTGATTCATTCAATCCTGCCCTGCTACCGGGGGTGGATGGGAGGAGTGGGTAAATGGAATTGCTTTTTTTCTGTTAACAAGGATGTAAAAGGTAGAAGGCATTCAACATACACCTCTTACTTCCTTGGTCACCGAAATCCAGTACTGAATGCTTTATGGACTGGTAGATTGTCAGATAAGATGGAGTGGGCTTTACCCCAAAAAATTATTGCTGTAATTAGAAGTTCCTCCAAAGAGCAGAATGAGAGATGGACTCTGGGGGAAGGTCCCATTCTCTTCTTTTTAGTCTAGACAGTTTTCTAAGTAGAGGCCAGGCAGAATAGCTAAAGTGCCGTTAGTCCCATGTCACCTGCTTCATGTCTAAACTAGTGTTTAGAGCCTCCCAGAAGGCTCCATGTGCTTTAGACACAGAGCTGGCATCAAACACGGGATTGACTTTGAAAAATACTCTGTGGTCTATGTGGTCAACAACCCCATCCCAGAGGACTGCACCCTGTAGACTTGTTGGTTTACCCAGCCAACAGTTCTGACCCCCCAAGTTCACGTCCTAGAAACCCAAGTCCAATTCTGACTTTTAAATCCTCTCCAATGGGAATAACAGCCCAGTTGCCCACTTGCCCTGTAGACTAATTACTTCTTATATTTTGTTTTTCCTTAAGAGGAAGCTGGCTTTGCATTTTACAAACACAACACATCGTCTCTTCTGAAGGCCACCAACAGAATGAACTTGTGCCAGGGGTAGCGTGGGGTTGCTTAGCAACTCCACGCACCTACTGGGGCTGCTTTCTTCAGTCTTCAAGCTAAAAGCAAAGTCATGTCCATTAATTCCCAGCTGCCCTGATACTTTTCAGAGATTTGCCAGCTTCCCACTGTTCATGTTTTCATCTTGCTCATATGATGTGGAGAAAACCTGCTACTGTGATCTGTTTATCTCGCTTTGGTTGGTCAAAAGGAAAAAAATGGAAAGGGGGGTGGGGAACTACCCAACCCAGACATACACACATTTTGAGTGCATATCTCTGGCACACAGGCTAGTATTGATTGTGAATTTAAATTTTACATTACAAACTTGGGCTTTCTCTACAATGAGCCCTTCTCCAACACTTTTATTCTTGTTTTAGTTCAGAAAACATGACACCTCAAAGGGGCAAGATAATTCATATCCACAGTAGTTATCAGGTGTTCAACATATTTGTCGACCATTCAAGTTAAGGTGTTCCTTGTGTTCTAGTAACCATGTCTTTTGAAGCCAAAAAGCTGGAAATAATTTTACATTGTTCTATATGCCTTTTTTTCCCTTCCATCTATCTTGGAATAGTGAAAATTCTCTTATTTTCACATAGTGAGACCTTTCATACACCTGTAGAAATATCGTTCCCATTTCTTTCAATGTATATAACCTGAAGAGGTTTCTTAACTTCTCTCTGCCTTAGTTTCCCCATTAGTAAGAAAAGTCATAATGGCTGGGGTACCTAGGAATGAAAAAGACTTTAGGGAGTATTAATGCATTCCTATGCATTCTTAGCTGAAGACAGAATGCTGCTGCAGTTAAATGGATCCTTTCCTCACAGCACCTCTGTTTTCTTGCTTGGTCTTCCCTAAATGCCTTCCCTTTAGCACAGTAGGTGAACTTTTCCCTCATCTATTCTTTGTCTTATTCTCTATTGGGAGTGACCACTGCTGAGCATTCTCACTCCTACCACCAGCTGGATAGAACTAGAAGAATGTTAGTACCAAGAAAGAATTAAATGGGAAGAAAAGGGATGCTGGAATCAAACCATTTTGGAAAAAGTCCTTTGAATTTGGGATATAAAGTTGCATATTGGTTCTATTGTCTCTCTGGTGCTTAAAAGAGGAGAACTGCTTAGCAAACCCATCCTTAGAGCTAATGAGGAAAATTATAACAGTACCATGCCTTTTTTTTTTCCCAGCGCAATTGGTGTAGGTCTGTTTCAGATTAGCCATCTTGACTCAATCCTCTATGTAAAACTCTCTCTCTTCCCCATTGCCCAATTCATTCTTCTTTGGTATATGTAAAATCATTTTAGGGGAATTTGCTTTTTCAATGACAGCCCAATTGATGACCATTAGTACACAATTATACTGGGGAGGAACACATGTAGAAATTCTTGTTAGCAGTCAGGATGATGTAGCCGTGAATCTGTGACACCAACTTTCCTGCTTGTCTCCCCAGGTCAGAAGGAGATTACCCCCTTGCCCATGAGAATTTTTCCACTCAGCTTCAGTGCCTGGGGGCATCCTTCACTATCTTTCCTCTCTGGGACCCAATGCTGTGACTCAGCTCAGTAGAGGAGTAGGTTCAGTCATTTCAGTGATATTCAGTGCACATTCTGCAGGTGCATTAGGGAAAGGAAACAAAATGATGGTCTCACCTCCAAAGTCCCAAAACAAACAAATAAAAACACCCCCCCCCAACAAAAAACATTTACCTCACTCAATCACCATTTATGCACTTGGGAAATTTCTCATGCTGCAGCTTTCATGTAATTCAGTTTTTTAAACCCTGCCATAAATAGGTTGAGTAATAAGTAGCCAACTTTTTAAAGTACCCATTAAAACTTAATATTAAAAGAGACAGAATGTGAAAATAGCTCAGCAGACTAATCCAGTTCTCAGTCATGAGAAGCCTGTGATAATTATATGTAAATATATCTTTAGAATTCTGAAAGATGGAGAGGGCACTTTGCCATCCTTAGTTGAAAGGAATATTTTTTCCCCTTCAGCAGAGGGCACTTCTCTAACAATGAAAAATTCTTTTAAAAAATCAAGAGAGTGTCCAAACTAAGACAGTGATTCTAAATAAATCCTCAACTAGATAGACTATCAAATCAGAACTGATTTCTGTTTTCTGGGATGAATTGTCGAACTCCATATGTTTGGAAAGTTCAGACATAACCAATCACATAGGGCAGTGGCAGCAGATCTCAATGGTGCGTATCCCCTTTCTTTCATGTACTCCCTGCTGCATGTGTAACCTGCTTCCCCAAACTCTGTTTCTAAGATGGACATTATTTCCTCCCCATCCTCTACCTCCAAGGATGGCCCTGTGAATGTACAGTGACTTTGTTCTCCTTTTGCATGGCCCTCAAATTTGTAGTGTGGATCTGTGTCCCTTGCACTTATCTTCTTCATTTCTTCAACCAGATGGCTGCCCCGATTTGTGCAATGGCAATGGGAGATGCACACTCGGTCAGAACAGCTGGCAGTGTGTCTGCCAGACCGGCTGGAGAGGGCCCGGATGCAACGTTGCCATGGAAACCTCCTGTGCTGATAACAAGGATAATGAGGGAGGTGAGCAAAAAGTCTTCCAATTCCCAGTCCCTCAAGAACAGAGGGTTTGTATGTACTTTAGTTATGAGTCATTTTACTACTGAAAGACTTCTTCCATACTATTGTCAAATGTTATTATAACATTTCCTTTGAAATAAATTAGATGGTGAATATGGTGTCCTCGTACAGATGTGGGCAGCTTGGGGTGACAGAGGGCTTGGTGCTGCCTTCACATATTCAAGCCCCCACCATTGCAAGAGTCCCTGACACTGTCTTCAGAATGGCTGATTCTGACAGACCTTTTGGTGCCCTGCATTTCAGATGAAAGATCAGGAATTGACTTTAGTTCTGAGCCTGCTCCTGCCAAATCCCATGTTGACAGAGTCAAAGGGGAAGGCAGGAGTATTCATAGCTACCAAGAAGGTTATCAGGCCCAGATAATCTGATCCTTAGATGAGCACTAAGACACTACTGAGTTTGCTCAAAATTTTTCCTCCTGCTAGAAGAGAAGACTGGGTATTGTTTAACAAAAGTGAATTCTCCTAATCTCCTAGTTTTATGTAATGTCCATTAATCATGAATCTAATTGTGTCCTGGCCCCACTAACAGCAATCTTTTATTTTTTATTGTGTTTTATTCTAGCTTTGTGTTTTTATAGGATTCTAATGTTCAGTATCACATTCACACTCACACTATTGCAATATTTTTCTTTCTGAAGTAGTGTCAAAATCCTGACACTTTCTTACTCAAGAGCCATGGCAAAATGTGTGTGTGTGTGTGTGTGTGTGTGTGTGTGAGAAAGAGAGAAAGAGAGCAGGGAGCAGAGAGACAGAGAGAGAGTTTTATTTTCTCATTCCCATTTGTTTCATAAAGTACAATTGTTTACTGATAACCTTGTAGGTGTTGGATTGGTTCACCTTCCCTACCCCTGGTATCTTCAGTAGCATTGGAAATGCTGAGGGGAGAATGGGGAGGGGATGGAGAGGTAGGGAAGAAACCTAGCAAGTGAGATGAGATAAGAATAGAATGTTATGCTTCACAATGGAGACTCTAAAACTGTCAGTTTCATAAGATTCTAGATTTAAAGCTGGAAGGGAACTTTGTGGCCATTAAGTCTAAACCCATTTTACAAATGGAAAAACTGAGAACCAAATCCATAAAATGGTTTGCCCAACCCAGGGTCACATACCTGAAATGGTATCTGAGGTGGTATTTAAATCCAAATCTTCCTGACTGCTAGTTCACTGTCCATTGTTCCATACTCATGTGTAATCTACAAGTCTCTTTTCTTCCATGTTGGAAGGAAGGAAGGAAGGAAGAAAAGAAAAAACCAGGGAAAGAAGGAAAGAAGGAGGGAGGAAGAAACCAGGGAAGGAAGGAAGGAAGGAGGGAAGGAGGGAGGGAGGAAGGGAGGAAGGGAAGGAAGACAGGCTCTCTAAGCTTGATGGCACTGGTCTACAGCCCTAAGCACTAGCAGTGTGTGGGGGAAGGGGATGTGGAGGGGAAGAATACACACAGCAGCTGCTCTTAGCTTCTAGAGGCAGAGTCAAAATGAGAGCATGGCAAAGGAAGGGCACAAAAGCAAATGAGCCAGTGATTATGCTAAAGACAATAATGGCCTTGTTATAGGAAGTATTAAAGGAAACCTCCCAAGGAAGTAATTAACCACATAGAAAAAGGAACCACACAATGTTTATAAAAAGAAACTCCCAGTTAATTGTTATGTCAGGTGAGAGAGGTAGACACAGACTCTCTCTCACCTGACATAAGCAATTCTCAATTAAATTGAGTGCCTTCTTTATAAGGCAAATCCAGGGCTCAGATTCTCTGTTCTGTAGTTAATTACATCCTTAGGTGGGGTACTAAGCACTTTGCCATTTATTGATAAATATTAAAACTGCTTGTCATCCATTCTGGACCCAGTCCTATAGCACCCTAATTATATCTTTTTTGGGAAACTCTGCAGTAGCCCCAATTCTGATTTATGAGCTATTCATGAAAGGCTGTATTGGTCTATAAACCTGGCTGTGTGACTGAGAGCGCCCATGCTGAACCTGAATGCAGCTCCAGGAACAGCTGCAAAGAATGCTTTGGTTATAAATCTCATGAATGGGGAAAATAATAGAGTACACTTCAAGAAGGAGAACGTAAAAATGGCAAACTGCTTTTCTATCTAATGCTGTTTTGTGGTATTGTTATTTTTTAACCCGTTCCAAGTATAAAGTTTATTTTTTTTAAGTAGGGAAAGGGAGAAGAAGTGAGATCTTTCAAACCTCTAAATAACAACAGAAAAATGATGCCCTTTATCTTTGTTTTAACCCCTTCCAAGTCACTTTTGCCCCCTTGTTCTCTTCAACCCTTTCAGTGTCAACAATAAATAGGAAAGACATGCCATTCATTCAGCTCATTTGACAGGCATGTGTTAAGTACCTATCATTTATACAAATAGCACAGGGCTCTGAATGTTGACTATAATATCCTGAAAGTGATGCGGGAGAAACAAGATATTTGAAGCTAGAAGATCTGGATTCAAATCCTAATTCTCCTACTTGTATGATTTTGATCAAGCAATTCAACACCTTCAGGACAACAATGTCTTTGACTAAAAAATGAGAAATTTGGACTAGATCATAACTAACATCTTTTTGCTCTAAATTTGTGAACCTATAAAATAGTTCTTCATGAAACTCTCTTTGCTCTCCTGGACCCTTAAAAGAAACAGGGCTTTTTTTAGAAAAGACTTGCTGGCAAGCAGACTTTTTTTTTTTAATAGCATGAAATCTTCACTTGAACTGCTCACCCCAATTTGAAAAACAAGAGGCTCAAAGAAATATTTTTGCTTACAGGAGACAAATACTAGCTCATTAAAGTCTGAGAACACACACAACATGTGTGCCAAGTGACAGGCAGATAATATTTAATTATCACCACCAAGTCAGAGGTGTGAGTTGTAGTTCATCACAGCTGGGGGCGGGGAAAGAAAGGGGTGTAGATTCCCTGTAAAAGTAGTAACTGGAAAGTGTAGTAAACTTGGATAGACCATCTGGCCTTTAAATACTACTCTTCTAAGACCTCTCTGTCTTCCTTGCTCTTACACTTGGACTGAGGTCCCCCATAATATTAAGCCTAACTTGTCTATTTTCCAAGCTAGTGGCCTTCTATCTATCAGGAAACATCATCTAGGATACACAAATACATAACCCTAGGACTGATGTGACACTATTAAAGCAATGATTGTATCTCAGGATAATGTGATTTGAGGGAGCATTGGTAGGAACATTCTCTCTAAATTGACTCTGTTAATAAATTATAATTGGACACAGCAGGATATGGAGGGTTGAACTTGGTGTCAGGAAGACCTGTGTCTGAGTCTTGTCTTTCACTTTTATGGTATTACTGACCATAGGCAAATCACTAAAGAAAGAAGGAGGCTCTCTGAGATTGGTATGAAGAAGGAGTATGTTCCAGACACAAAGAAAAGCCAGCAGAAAGGCAATGGAGATTTAAGTTGGCATGCTTTATGCAAGAAATAAAAAATAGCTCTGATATTATAAGGCTATCATATTATAAAACTATCAGACTTAGGACATAAACCTCCTAGTAGGGATTATTTCAATCTTTTTCTATTCTATTTCTATTCTTACTTTTTCTATTTACATCCCTAGTGCATAGCATAGTGGCTGGCACATATTAGGTAACATAAATGTCTGTTGATTGATTAATCAGTTGGTTAGCTATTAATTAATCAATTCTTGATAGGAATAGTTTTTTTTTCCTTCTCCAGCTCATCTTACAGATGAGGAAACTGAGGCAAACAAGGATAAATGACTTGCCTACAGTCACCCAGCTAGTAAGTCTGAGGCTGTCTGACTCATAAACAGAAGGCTACCTGACTCTAGACCAGGGTCTCGATGCCCTATATCACCTGGGTGTCCCTCTGTCTTGTTTAATATTTACCAATTTCTTTATTTGTCCTCCCACAAACCAGTACCTATGATGCCATATCATTTTTCAAAACTTAGCAGATTTCAGAGCAATTCCTTTCCCCAACATTTACCATTCACCTCCATGTTTTCTTTCCTTTGGTTCTGATGATCAGTTTAATAAAAGTCTGCCATAGGTCAGGGATGATGAGTCTTTGTCTGGGTTCCCAGTATCCTGTCTGAGACAGTCAAGCTAGGTCTAAGTGAGAGGAAGTAATATTGGAATAAGTCCAAGGGACTTGGCCTAGATAGAACTGTCCCCCTACTGATCTTCTTCTTTCCACCTTCCCATCTTCTAGCTGTCCAAATTGATTTGACGTGATCCAGGGATGCTATTCAGGCATTTAGCACACTTGTTAATTAATAACTTTTCTTGGCTAATGAGAAAGCAGGGGCTTCAGGGGCCCATGAGAAAGCCATATTCCTAGAGTGTACCTGATCACTGGAAAATTGTTCAAACGATATATAACTAAAGTTTCTCTATGCAATAAGATATGGAGGGGAAAAACTTACCTACTTAGTGAATCAGTTGTGGAACATTCTTGATGAATGTTTGGGGAAAATAAAGTTGGGGTTTTTTGGGGGGGGGGTGGAAGGAGAGGAAATTCCTACAAAATGCAGCGTAGCTATATTAATTGAATTGGATTGGGTTTTTCTATTCAGTTCAAAGGTCGTGGGCAATTCTAGTTGGAGATAAAAACAGAATTTAAATTTCAGACATAAAAATAATGTATCTGATGCTTAACTAGAAAAATATGCCATGAGTCTATCACCACACCATGATATCTGTTAGTTCTCTGATCTTTGGAAGGAATGTACAATATTTCCAAAGCTGGAAACTCATAGGAACAATGTGGTTGAAAAAACAATATGGATTTTCCTTTTTTAAGATAACATATTTAACATATTTGGGTTAATAGGGCACCAACACAGCACAGTGGATATCAGGCTTGAAGTCAGGAAGACCCATCTTCCTGAGTTCCTGTTCACCTAAGTTTCCTCATCTGGAGAAGGAAATGGTAAACCACTCCAATCAAGAAAACCTTAAATGGGGTCATAAAAAAGATGGAAATGACTGAAAAAAACAACTGAACAATTTGACACTGTATATATTTGACATTATTGACTACATTTTTCTCCTGGATATGCTCTATTCTGACTTTTCATGGCTATACACTTTAAATTCTCCTTCTACCTAACCACTTCTTCTTAGTTTTCTTTATTATGTCTTTATATATGACATGTCCAATGACAGTCCTTCAGTCTCACAACCTAACATTTACCCCAACACTTACCATGTTTCCTTTCATTCTTCATAGGTCAGGTCTACCCCATTATCTCTCACTGCCCCAAAGCAGGCCCTTATCACCTATTCTGGGACTATTGCAATACCCTGCCTTCTCCAGAGCTATCTCCAATCCAATCCATCCTCCATTCAGCTATTAAAGTAATTTTCCTAAAGCACAAACTCAAATTCCTTAACTCCACCTATAGATCTCCTTGGCTTTCTTTAAAAGCCAATTAAAATCCCATCTTCCTTTCCCAATCCTCCAAATTCTAGTACCTTCTCTCAATTATTTCCTCTGTGTGTGTGTGTGTGTATGAGTGACAGAGACAAAGACAGAGATAGAGAAAATGAGTGAGTTGTATGTATTTCTTTGCTTATTTATATCCCTATTTCACTGTGAGTTCCTTGAAGGCAGAGACTGTGTGGTTGTGGCTGTGGGTGTGGATATATCCCCAGTGATTTGCACCTAGGACACAAAAGATATTTAATAAACATTTATTGACTGTAACTATTGGTTTCATTTTAAAATTGTCCTATGCCTTTTCATTTCTCCCTATATTTTTACTTGATGTCTCAGCTCCAATATATTCAATTATCATCTCTATGGCAGTGACTTCTAGATCTCTCTACCCACCTTTATTCTTTCCCTTTCTACTCTGGTACCACATTACCAACTAATTATTTGAATTCCAAAGTAGATTCCTGCAGATATGTCAAACTCAACATATCCAAACCATAAATCATTATCTTTCCCACCTAAGTCCCTCTCTCCTGGATTTCCATATTATTGAGAACACCACTTTTCTTCTGATCACTCACATTCCCAACTCCAATGCCATCCTCATTCTTCACTCTTTCTCTCCCCAAATATCAAGTTAGTTGTTAAATCTCATTATTTCTCTACAACATTCACACAAGTCTTCAGTACTATCAGGGTGGAGAGAAGCAAAATAAAATAAATGGCATACTGTAAATTCTTCATCTTATTCCCTCAGAGACAAATGTCATAGAGCCCTCTTGCTCTTGATTAATGATAAAATAAAGTGTTCAGAAAAGAGATACCCTTTTTTTGGAAGTTCTTGTCCAATATTAATATGTATCTATGAGCAGATTCCCCTCTAGGAAGCAATCGTACTTAGCTTTTTTCTAAGACATGGCAGAATTTGGGGAAAGTTTATGAAAAAGATAAAAAAAGGAACACAGGATCAGTGTTGTTTCAAAGCTGTTTCAGAAAAAAAAAAAAAGCCTAGAAAAGTCTCCCTAAATGAGAAGAATCTTCTCCAGAAAATCCTCTATAGCTCATTTCTCAACCATTAAACTTACTTGTTAAAAGATTCTTGGAGTATATGAGTTTACTTAATGTGGCATCTTCAATCTTATTCCCCTTTCTAAGCAGGCCCTTAGTAGTTCAAATGGTTATTAAGCATCACTTGGGGAATTATATTTTTTTCCTGATTAGGTAACAAATCAAATTTCATCATATAATTATGATTAAAATGTATAATCCCCCCAAAAAAGGAATTGTACAATAATTTGAATCATTGAGGATTTATTTTAAGGAATTAAAGGATTAGAAACATAGATTTAACAGGTGGTAGAAAGGTAACATTTTTAAAAATTAATTTCAGCTCCTTTTGTTGCTTGGCTTGGCTAGTATCTTTGCACAGACAGCAACATAATACCTTTCCAGGGTTTCCAACCTGCAGGGAAAATGGGGCTAGTTCAATTCAATGTCATAAGAGAGACCATGGATTATACTATGTAGTACAGGGGATAGAATGTTAGACTTGGGAATAGGAAGACCTGTCAAATCCTGCCTTATATAACTTGCAAGAAATGGGACCCTGATCAAATTTCCCTGGTTTCCTCATCTATAAGATAAGGATAATAAGAGGACCCACTTTACAAAGTTGTTGTATGAATCAAATGCAACAATATGTAGAGTGTTTGACAAATCCTAAAGTACTTTTTATAAATGCTAGTTATTCCCATTATTATTGCCAGCTGCATACCTGGTTTATTCAAAAAACTTGCCTCATTTTGGTCCCTCTGTCTCCCAGGAATGTCTTTAGCTGTCTTAGGAACCCTATAGACCATATCCATTGAAAAGCTAACTGTCTTAAAAAAAAAAAAAAACTAGATAGGTATCAATTTGGTATGAGTTCCATTGAAATCCACTTAGAGAGATGGAGATGGATCAAAAGATTTATATGAATTCCAGTCCTTCATGTCACTGATCCTGGGCCAGTTCATGTGGCCAGATAGATTCATTTAACATTAAACCAATTTCATCAAAATAACATATACTACACATTGAAATTACCATCTAATGCCAGCAATGTGGAAGGTCCACATGCATTTCCATCTGCCCTGCGGGATCAGAATCTAAGTATTTCCACTCTGTTCTGCATGTTCTTATTTCCAATGAGATAATGTATGTGAAGAGTTTTGCAATTGTAAACAGGCTATGTAAAGGTTAGCTATTATCATTAGCATGATCAATCAGCATTTATTAAGAACTAATTTACAATGTACAAGGCATTGTCCTAAGAGCTGGGATTCAAAGAAAATGCAAAATGGTCCCTGACCTCAAGGAGCTAACATTTTAATGTAGAAGACAATATGTATACATATATCAGTATATACAAAACACACACAGTAAATGATGGAAGATAACCTTCAAAGAGAGGGCAGAAGCAATAGAAGGGGTTGGGAAAGGCCT
Source organism: Antechinus flavipes (assembly GCF_016432865.1). Classification (NCBI taxonomy): domain Eukaryota; kingdom Metazoa; phylum Chordata; class Mammalia; order Dasyuromorphia; family Dasyuridae; genus Antechinus; species Antechinus flavipes. The sequence continues at coordinate 420,571,349 of NC_067399.1, forward strand.
CCTGCAGGAAATAGAACTGGAGTTGAATCTTAAAACAAACTAAGGAGTCTAAGAAGCAGGGATCAGGATGGAGAGCATGCTGAGCATGAGAGAAATTTAGTACAAAGGACTGGAGATGGAGCTTCATGTGCAGGTATCTGCAGGTAGGCCAGTATAGTTAGACTGAGAAGCATGTGGAGAGGAGGAAAGGATAAGAAAATTGGAAATATAAAAGGGAGGCTTTAAGAGGTTGTGAAGAGCTTCATAGGCTTAATAGAGACAATTAAATGTAATCCTAATAGGGAGCCACTGAAATTTGTTGGAATTGGGGGTAGGTAAGATGGTCAGATATTATTCTGAATACATAATGAGTTAGTTCATACACAAGATCTTGCAGCAAGCCATCTTCCAGCCCCCTGCTCCCATCCCCTACAGCCAGAGGTATTTTGTCCTTCTAAATAGCATGGGAGGAAGAAAATGCAGGGCAGGGGAGTACCCCACTTGGGGATTTCAAGTACATTTTTTTTTGTAGTAGAAAGTACTTATGGGTCTTTCGAGGCTGAGGGGGGCTTATCTAAAGAAACTGGAACATCTAGACTTTAAATAACCCACTATTCACCACAGCATGGCATGAGTAGTATTATATTTCCTTGCCTTTTAATTTACAAAACCGAGAGCCCCCAGGGATCAGAATGAGGCTGGACCAAAATGAGTCTATGTACCAAGGTTTAAGTCAAGAAAAGATTAAAGTAGTCTCCAGAGCTCAAGTTTTAATTGCCTGTGCTTCCTCTCAGTCTTCATTTAACATTATTATGATTTCAGGTCCTATTTTGTTTGAACAGTGTATCCAACTACCAATTAATTGATCAACAAGTATTGATTAAGTGTAGACTATATGCCAGGTATTATGTTAAGTATTGGGGATACATAAGAAAAAAGAAATAGTTCCCACTGTTGAGCACTTCACATTCTATTAGATAGGCAGATAGACATGGATATATAAAACTACATATCTGCTATGTTCATTTGTTTCTGGGTATAACTTATCTACTCCATCCAAATAGTCAACTTTCTACTTTTAAAATCTATATATCTATAGATATAAATATCTATTGGTACATACCTATATCTGTATATATCTATAGAGATAGATAAATAGATATAGATGTATTATGCAAATATACATATAGACATCGATATATTTATGTAAATCTATACATCCACATATACACATTCTAGATGGCACTTGGACTAGACTCAGGAAGAACTGACACTTTCTAGTTGTGTGACTCTGCCCGAGTCACTTAAACTGTCTGCTTTAATTTCATCAACTGTAGGATTAAAAATAGTATCTAGCTTGCAGAGTTTTTTTGAGAATCAAATGAAATAATATTTGTAATGTGCTTAGTAGCAGTAGTGATACTAAATGTGTGTGTGTGTGTGTGTGTATATATATATATATATGTATATACATACACATAGATCTATATATTTGTGTATTGCTATTGTTATTCATCCTTCATTTTCAAAGAGGATCAATAACATCATGGAGTTGGATTTAAATGAGGCAGAGTTCACCAAGTCAAGAGCTTCAATCTCTCCTCCTGAGTCATTCAAGTCTAGTAGCAGGACAAAAGTCAAGGGGTTTCCCCGGGGTGGAGGAAGGGGGAGGAGACAGGATAGATCTTCCAGAAAGGAGAGATGCTGGGGATGCAATGAATAACCTTGACATCTTTGCTCTCTGGCTAAGCTCTAAGCACTCAACAATACCTGCTTCAACTGATTTCATGACCATTGGAATAAACTGTTCTCATCTGCCCATTCCAAAGGGGAAATTCTTCAAAGCTTGGGATAGAAATCCCTCTAATTCTGCCCAAAAGGTCTACAAGGATATGGCTGCTATGCACATGACAGCTTCTTGGAGCCACAGATGCGAGTTGGGGAATCAGGTGAACACCCTAAGTATCTGAGCAGCCCTGAAAAGACCTCAGCCAGTCCTGACATCAGAAGTGCTAGAGTTCCCAAACCCCTGTGGGCATAGATATACATGAGTGTGGGTACACAATAGGTACATGCATTTTTGTGGCTGCTCCGTTATTTCAGTCAATTCTAATTCTTCATGGCCTCATTTGGGGTTTTCTTGGCAAGGTTCCTGGAGTGATTTGCCATTTCCTTCTCCAGCTCATTTTGCAGATGAGGAAACTGAGACAAATAGTTAAGTGACATGCCCAGGGTCACACAGTGACTCTAAATTCACCTAGCTGCCCCTACATATACATGCATATACAAATAAATACAAGATAAACTCCACAGTCTTTCAGGAGGACAGATTTCTAGGATTGCAAAATTGCCCAGACCATTTAGTTTGGGTACCCTTTCCAAGTAACCCAAGAGGATCTCTAGGATGTTGAGCCCTGTACCAAGTTATTGGAGACAGTTAGGGGAGAGGAGTGGGGAGAGGGCAAGAGGAGAGGATCGAATACTGCTGCCTCATAAGGTCCCCTCCCCAGAAAAAGGTAAAACAAAAACAAAAATTGTGTCCTAGACTTTCTGACAAATGAAAGATTTTTTCTGTGGTCTGCTGCTCTAAATACTATTCATGCAATCTAAGAGTTCAGATAAGAAGTCTATGACTTCTTTCTATTGCATTGTTAGGACAGTGAACACCTTTTGGGGGAATGATGCACACCATGCAGTAATTCACATTCAGCTTGGTTCAGAGCACTATAGAATAACTCATTGATACTAAAACTAGCCAGGTTGGGGTGAAGGGGTGAGGGGAGCAGTGAGGGTGGTGGCAGGAACCATTTCAGAACAAAAGCCTCCTTCTGGTTATTTATATTTCTATGGCTCCTTTGATCTCTTCCAATGTGGAAGACATCCAGATAATCTGGTGGATCCAGAACCAAACTTGGCGTCAGGAAGCTCTGAGATCAAATCTAGCCTCAGACACTTAAAAATTGTGTGAGCAAATCACTTAAATTTTCTCTGCTTCATTTTTCTCATCTGTAAAATGGGGACTAAAACCCACTTAATTTGTAATGTTAATATTTATAAATATTATTTATATATACATATAAATGTTATAATTGTGAGTTGTGAAGGTCATATTTATAAAGCACTTTGCAAGCCTTAAGGCGCTATAAATGTGAGCTATTATAGTTAAAGAAGTCAGACACCACTTTCACAGTACCAATGGCTGCTGAATCAGATGCTATCATGTCTAAATAGGGGCAGCTAGGTAGCACAGTGTATAGAGTACCAGTTTGAAGTCAGAAGGAGATGAGGTTAAGTTCAGCATTATCTGTTTGCCTCAGTTTCCTTATCTATAAAATGAGCATAAAAGTAGCCCCTGTCTCCAAGGGTATTTGTGAGACTCAAGTGAGATAATAATTATAAACTCCTTAGCACAGTGTCTGGCATATAGTAAGTACTATGTAAATGTTAACTATTACTATTATTGGGGGCAACTAGGTGGTGCAAGGGACATAGTACTGGGGCTGAAGTCAGGAAGATTCATCTTCCTGAAGTCAAATCTGGCCCCAACACTTATTAGCTGAATGATTCTTGGCAAGTGACTTCATCCTTGTTTGCCTCAATTTCCTCATCTATAAAATAAGCTGGAGAAGGAAATGGCAAACCATTCTGCTATCTTTGTCAAAAAAAAACCACCAATAGGGTCACAAAGAATCAGACATGACTAAAGTAACCGAAAAACAATTATTATTTTACCACTTGGCACAGTGCCTGGCACATAATAAGTGCTATATATTATATAGTTATATGACAAATCTATAGCAACACATTTTATGCAACATAAAATATATAATGAATCTAGAATAGCTATATTAAATGTTAGTATTATTATTATTATTAATCAGGGACTTGTTCTAAACAGAGAACTGGGTTAGCGAGGACTCCAGGGCACCAGGCATTTATTTCTCTGAGCCTGACAGCTGTATAAAAAGAGTGACAATACCCAGCTGTCTGATGGCCAGAGACAGGGGGAGAAGTTCTGCCTCTCAAGAGGTGACAAGCGGATCAAGAAGCAGCTGCGGTTTGATTGGTACGACTTCTCAGGGATATCTGTGTGTCTTGGGAAATCTTTTTGCCACAGAATCTTGACCTGTGAATTTTAAGATTCTGATGACTTGGGCTCCTATAAAGGGCTCAGAGTAAATAATATGCATATATTGAGAGAATGAGTGATGGGCCAAGCCCCCTTCAAGTTTGGTAGACAGCAAATTCACTACAGCCTTTTCTTTTGCAAAGAAGAAAAAATAGATTTTATTGAAGCCTTTTGTTTTTACATCACAATTATTTCTATATAACCTACCCTAACCCCCTAAATTAAGCCTTGTTTTGTAGCAAAAAGCAATTTAAAAAACCATCTAACACAATGATCATATCTGAAAGCATATGTAGCATCCACAAGAATAGTTATCTACTTCTCTAATGAAAGAAGGAGGTATATCATATAAAATATACAATGTTTTCTGGGGCTGAGGTTGTTGCAGTTACTTGGAATTTGGCTTTTTTTAGTGTTTTAATTCTTTATATTACGTCATTAGAATCACTATATTGTTCCCTTGGTTCTGCTTACTTTGCTCTGCAACAGTTCAAACACATCTTCCTAAATTTCTCTATGGCCTAAGTTTCTTATGGCATAGTAATATTCATTTATGTTCCTATACCACTTTATCAGTTATTTCTTCCAAAATAGATACTTGCTTTGTTTCCAATATTTACTCTTCCAAATAGTGCTATGAATAATTTGGAAGACAGACAAATAGATGGATGGATGCATAGATGGATGAATGGATGGATGGATAAAGCATTCATTCAGCACTTACTTTGTACCAGACATTGTACTAAGTGCTGGAGATACAGATATAAGCAAGCAAGACAATTTCTACTTTCAGGGAGTTTATATTCTAGTGGGAAAAGACAGTACATAAAGGGATGCTGAAAAGGTAGAGCAAGGGAGAGGTATACCTGATTAGTATGACATTGAGATGGCTAGAAAGTGGCTTAGAGAATAATACAAAAGCTCACTTATCAGAGCCAGGGGAATGAGCATTTGAAGTCCAAGATGCTACTTGGATGCTGATAAAGGTTATGGCTGAAGAGCAGATGGCACGGTATGGAGATTATATGGAACCTTTCTGTAATTTACTTTCTTAGATATGTGTCCAGTAGGACTAGAGCCTTTTCAAAGTGCTACTTCAATATAAAATTATGCTAAAAAATGACTAAATTGTCATATCATTTGGTCCAGAGATCACATTGCCAAGGAAGTCAAAGACATTAAGTATAACAATATATTCATAGTAGTACTTTTTTGTAATAGCAAAGAATTAGGAACAAAGCAGATACCCAGTGGCTTGTAAATAGATAAGTAAATGATGATTTATAAATGTGATCAAATATTACTTTAAATAGAGATGCATATGAAGAATTCAGAGAAACCTGGAAAGGTTAATTATATGTTATATATTAACCTAGCCAAAGGAAAACAAGAGAATTATTAAAACAGTGTGTACAGCAATTATAATGAATATGATATTATATATAAATTAATATAATATAAATATATTTGAATATATATAAATGAATGAATATAAATGAAAACAAAAAACAAAAAATGAAATATATTGCTATGTATTTATAATGACCAAGCTTAACCCTAAAGAAGAAATAAAAAATGCAACTCTCTCTAATTTGGCAGAGAAGGGGGAATGACATGACAAGTATGAAACCTTGTATATCATGTCAGCTGAGATATATCACCTCATTTGTGTCATTGATTAGTTCTGCCGAACTGAATTTTTTTTCTTTTCTGATTGCAAAGGTGGATTCATAGGAAAGGAAGTGCATGATACATTCATAAATTTAATAAAATCAAAAGTTATCAATAAAAATGCAAAAGATCTACTTAAAAGGGCAAACAGAACACTGCTTTTCTCCTAGTTTTATTCTTCAATAATCCCCAAAATCATGATGAGATGAATGAATAGCAGAGTAAGCAGCCAATTATGTAACGTGATTTAAGCAGCTCTGGGAAATTTCCCTCCCCAGAAAAATTTGCCCAACTTTTCCATGATACCTGAAATTCCAGGTTTTTCCTTCCTATAGATCACATCGTGAATGACAAGGGATTGACAAAACACCCATCCCACTAGAATGTGAGCATCTTAAGATCTGAGACTGTTTCTGCCTTCCTTTGTATTCCAAGCACTTAATACAGTGCCTGTAACAAAGTGGGAGCTTATTAAATGTTGGACAGCTACCAGAGGTAATGCCACCAGATCCTAGTAAGCACCTAAGTGCAGCAGAAAGTCAAGGCTAAAATTGAGTTCATTCCTTTCTCCTCTAACTGGTTTCTTTTCTTCCTCAGACTCTCTTTGTTCAATGGTAAGGGAAAGCACCTTCCCCTCTCTTTTTGGATCTCCATCCTAGTTAGAAAGTCTGTTGAGTCTCTTCTTTCTCTTGCTAATCTTCCTGTTTCCCCTTCTTAGTAGCTATGGTGTTTCCCTGGGGCATAAAGAGGCCGTTCTAGCCTTGTGCTTTCAGGTGTCTCTACTACAATTAGCTGTGATAGTTTCTGGGTGAGCACTCATTCCTTTTCCAAATTGTTGAATGGGTCACTGTCTTAGCTCCCTGCTGAGCCATCAAGTACACAATGTGATCACACAGGACAGAAGGTTTTCTTTTATCTGCTTGTTGTCTTTTTTTTATTATACCTAATCAGTAAGAAGGCAGGCAGTGCTCTGAAATGGAAACTTCCCTTTGCTCTGGCTGTTGGGGCAGTAGTCCTAGTAGGAAATGGTGTGACAACAACACCGAGATAGAAATCACCAGCCTGCAGCAGTGGCTGAAAAACAGTACTCCCCAGGGATAACATGGGGGAGATGAACCAGACACAGCCACTACTCGCTTGGAGTAGAGAGATTGTATGTCAGATGGAGTTATTCCCAAGGGACCTACCTGGGATGGGAAGGAAGAAATAGAGTAGAAACAAACAAAAATGTTTGAAAGTAAAAATAGTTCTGGTGAAAAAGAGATAAAAACTGGCATGAATATGTTTCCCTCGTAATTCTTTGTAAGGGACAAATGATTAATTATAATTCACATGGGAGAATGGAAAATGTAATAGATTTGAAGTAAAAGAATCTGAGTTTGGATCTTGACCTTGCAACTTACTTGTAGTCTTGGGCAAATCCTTTAATATCCAAAAATATGTATTCCCATTTGCAAAAAATAAAGGGTTTGGATTAAATAGTCTTTAAGGTCCCTTCCATTCTAAATCTAAGAGTAGATGACCTCTACGGTCTTTTGGATATTTAAACATAATAAATATGATTCTGCATTCCTTTCTAAGAAGTAGGTAGGTTTGTCTGTTAGGAGATAATTATTGAATTCTAAGGAGGAGATATAGTTTGCTGCCGAGAATCTTGTTATCTTCTTTCTGCTGAAAAATTACATCTTAATTTTCTTTTTAAAAATTTATTTTTGCAATTATTACTGTTATCATCATTTTCTCTTGTTCCAGATCCATGATTTTGTTCATGTAGAGAACTCCCAAGGAAGAAACTCCCTCCACAGATACACACTGGCACCTATTCTGCAACTTTTAGCATTAATTATTAATTAAGCAATTAATTAATTTAGTACTAAATACTGGTTAAGTATTTAGTGTTAATTTTAGTATTATGTGCTAAGGGCACTAGGAAATTAGGGTGACTTGCACAGGGACACACAGACAATATGTATCTGAAGCAGGAATAGAGCTCAGATCTTTATGGCTCCAAGGCCACTACTATTTTCATGTTGCTTAAACTCTGGTTATTTCAGAGGAAAGGGGTCTCTGAAATTTGAACTTTTAATATGTTGATAATTGGTTTCCTTTGTGATCCTACTTATAGTTAAAAACATTATTCTGAGCAGGAGTTCTTAGACTTAACCAGACAGTCAAAGAGGTGCATGACACAAAAAGGATTAAAGAGTACTGATCTATCCACTCTACCACAAGTGCTTTTCATCATTGTTGTATTTTAATAGAGATTGCCCTACCCTAAACTCTATAGGGATGGTGCTCTGGGTGGAGGCTATAGAACACAGATGTTTCATAGCACATAGAATATCCTTCTATTTGCTTGTCTTCTATCCCTTATTCTCACCTTCACCCTCAGTGAAGATCTTCAAAATTAGTAAATACTGAGACATCTGTCCACTCTGTTCTTTGTGAATGTAGACAGTGCCATTAACATCTTATCAAAAGAACATCTTCTTTGAATTAATTTCTCAGGCTTAGGAATGGGCTTTTGATAAGTCTGGGCAACAAATGATTTTGTCAAATGGGCTCAGAGTTAGGGTATAATCAGGTCTATTCCAAGACTAAAGCTAGCTGTTTCCTCTAAGAACTAAATCACCAGCCTTTGCCTTATTATAACTCAAATGAGATAATATTTGTAAAGCATTTAATACAGTAGGCACTATGTAAATACTTGCTTCCTTCTCTTCTTCTAACTGGTTAATACTTTGAGCTGAGTCACAATTTTGGATATTGTAACACATTCCAGAGATGTTTTTAGTGCTGAAGAGATTATTTTTAAGGAAAAAAAATTTTAAAGGTTCAGTGTTTGAAACCTCAGAGACAAGACAGATTTCCAAAAGAATCTTAACCTATCAATAAACAATAAACAAGCTTTTATTAAGTACCTATATGTTAGGCATTGTGCTAGGCTCTGAGGGTACAAAACAATGAATGAAATCACCTCTCTTTATAATAAGCTTACCTTCAAAAGGAGGAGATAACCAGAATATTTTCACATAATACACACATACACACACACATACATATATGCACACTCATATATATATCCATCCACCCATGCATACATATATATATACAGATACACACATATACTGTATGTAGACGTATATGCAGAATGCAAATGATAATTAATTTCTTACAGTTTCTTTTGTCTATAAGATATTAAAAAACAAATTACATTTGTAATTGATTTTTTTATTCTGAAACTCACAAAATAAGTGAAAAGTAGTTCTTGAAAATACCCCATACTAGGGCAAAAAAATTTCATATTCATTTTCTACTTTCTTCTAAAGTCATGCTCATTGAACAACAAACATAATTATGAAGCCAAAGCACAAAATATTAGATGACAAACTATTTTACTTCTTGTATACTAAGAATCTTAAATCTATCAACTTCTATTGATTAAAATTTTTTCCAAAAATAGTAACCTTCAGGGTGACAAGGCAAAGCCAGATTCAACTATATCACAAAAGGTTTTTTTTTTTTAATATCTGTCCAATTTCTATACTGGTGTCTCAGGCTATCAAGTGACTTTCTTTTCTTTTCTTTTTACATGTGACAAATGGAAATCATACCTGAGTCATCTTCTTTCTATTCAGGGATTGTCCCTTGTCCAGAAAGAATTTTTTTTCCTAGTCAGTCCTTGCTTTCTTTCCCAAGTACAACGTGGGGTAACAGGAAAACCAACCGAGAACCTTTTCAGTGGGGCCAACATCTTTTAAACCTCTTGTTGGACTTGAATGAGCTCTCTCAGCTAGGTCACAAGAAAGTCTGCAGGGGATATAAAGCTAAGAGCTCTGGCTCTGAAATTCAGAGACTGACAAAAGAATTCAAAAAATAGAAGATAATAACTTCTAGAAAAAATTCCAGGAATCATACAAACCCAAGTTCACTTCTTGTAATATTTAAAAATAAAAAATAAGGTTGATCCCTTGAAAAGGAAGAGCAGAGATAGGGCAACAGGGAAGAGGGAGGTAAAAGGAAGGACAGAGGGAGGAGAGAGAGATGAGGGAGGGGCAAGACAAGAGGAATAGAGAAAGGGACAAGTAAAACCTATCAGTACCTGGTATATTAATGTTAGGTGAAACCTTCAAAATGAGCACCTTGTCAGCTAATCTATTGCTTTGAAGGGCTGGCACTCCAGGAGACCCAATAGAAAAAATGAAGAGCTAATCTCATATTGCCAGGTTAAATCAAGTCAGAATCGCCTATTCCTTTCACTTCTTGGTTACATCAAATCAGAATACTTTCAATTATCCTAGCCATATGTCTAACTTGTAAGAAAGTCTTGGGTATAAGGAATAGCCCCAGGTATAATGGCTTTGTATATAATTTTGCTACTTGGACATAGATTTCTTACTTATAACTAGATCTTCCACTGTAAACATTAGTGCCACCTGTTTGCGAATGGTTTCCAGTTTTCCTTCTACCCAGGAACCTATCTAGGTCGCTGATTCAATTTCAGAAATACCTTTGGATATTCTTACTCAAGCTTCCTCCTGTAGACTATATTTTTATACTTTGACCAGACTGGTTCTGTGGTCTCTTTTTCTTTTTCATCCTTTTCTCACAAATGACAGCCAGTGCTTTGTTCCTATCCCTCCTGTCCTTACTCCTCATCTTTTCCTCCTCCCTCCTCTATCCTCCTGTCACTCCACCTTAGTCTCTGATCCTGCCTGTTCTCTTTGTTAAATGGGCTTGAAAATTTTCACAAAAACAACAAATTTGTCCTCTGGGTGTTTGGGATTCCACTTTTGCAGATGCTTTCATTAATTTGAGTCAACAGCAACAAACATGAAAGCTTCCATCTTGTTCCCAGGCCAGCTGGAAGAAAAAAATCTTCTGGAGACTATCCAGAAGAAGCTGAAAGAGGGAAGGTAGAAGGCATGGAAGGTTAAGTCAAATGTAAAAAAGTATGATTCTGCCATATAGGGGAAAGCATCCTTGCATGTGGGTAGTTCCCAACTCTGAAGCATGTTCTTGCAGCCAAAGACTGATTGTAAAACTGTTCCTTGAGTCTATGGCAAACTGCCCCCAAATAGCAGTGTTTAGAAGCAGATACCAGCAGAGCTTCCTATTCCACCTGAAATAAATCAGTTTTTGCCAATTTGTTCTGTTTTGCATTTTGGTACTTACAAAAGTGAAAAGATAACCTTTAATATTCAAGAAACCCAGAGCCTTGTTCTAAAAGTTTATGGAAATGTGAGGAGCCATTTGTTGTGAACATTATGTGTTGCAATGAAAAAGGTTACTGGATTTGAAGACAGCACTTGGGTTCAGATCTTGCTTCTGACACCTACCACCTGTGTGAGACTATAAACAAGTCATTTAATCTCCATCTATAAAATGCAGGGATTGGTCTAGATGATCTCTTAGATTTAGTCCAGCTCTAGAGCTGTGATCCTGTGATTTTCCAACTTCGCTCTTCCTCTTGTAGCTTCCTGGCTCTTTAAAATCAGAGCAAAAGTTAAGTCAGCATGTACTTATTATTAGAGAACCATTAATAAGTACTTATTCCCTTTCACCCCTTCTCCATTCCCTGTACCTGGCAATGGTCTGGTTGACTGGTTGATTCAGTAAACACACTGCTACACATTTTAACAAAAAATTTCAAATACTAACTGGGGTGGAAGTAAAAATTATCATTTTGAATAATAATTCTGAACCCTGATTCCTCTTCCCTTTATTAATGTTCCTTTTTTACATTGCTGTCATTTCTCATTACTCCTCCTTCCCATAAGTACTCTTCCTTGTAACAAAGTATAAATAAGCAAACACATTAAGCATGTGTGACAGCTCATGCCTCATTCCACACCCACAGTAGGCCACCCTTCTACTGAGAGGAAAAAGGTGTATTTCCTTATTAGCCCTCAGGAGTCAATATTGGCTGTTACATTGCTCTGACTTCTGATTACGACTGATTTAAAGCAGGCTAGATAAAATCCTTAGGATATAATACATCTAAGTAGAGTTTCCAGAGGGGCTAAATCCCTTTTGTTCCCTTTTCTCCTAGCATACAAAAAGGTATAGTCATGATAAGCCAAGAAGAAACTTCCTTTCATTGTTCTCTATAGGAGCTTGACCCTAGATTTATGACTAGCATCCTGGAAGCATTCAACCTGGACAATGTAATTGATAAGCTCATAGTAAAACAACAGCAACAACTCAGGGTAAGGTAGAGTGGTATGTTACATGACAGAGCCAGGTTTTTACTACAGAGCTGTCCATCCTACTTCACAAAACTGAAAAAACTCTGAAAGTGAATATTTAAGATGGAAAGATAGAGCTATGAGATATCTAGCAACAACTGAATTCAGAAATAATAGACTAAAAAATATCCCAAGTTCTAGCTGATTGCATCTACTACTATAGTCTATGCAGAATATGAAAAGGAAAGCTGAAGATAAGGCAGCTATCCACCAGGAAGAAAAGGAAAAAGGGAAGAAGGGGAGGGAAGGGGAAAGAAAGGAAAGGGATAAATGACTTCTGAAGGCACTTCCAGCTTTATGAAATGGGGAAAAAATGATATGACGTGGGTAGAAATGAGTAGCCTAAACAGAGGAAGCATGTCACCCAGGAATCCATCAACAGTTAGCTGCCTGCTACATGCAGAGCACTGTCCAAGGTGCTGATACGCTTTGCCCTCAAGATTCTATGTGGTTTAGTTTGATCACTGTATTTCAATTTTGTGCCCCTAAAATCTGTTTTAAAATATTCCCATTTTTCTCTGAAATGTAATAAAAAGGAATAATCTCAATTAATCCCTAGTAAGTTTTTCCACTCCATATTTTTCTGAAATTGCTATTACAATTAGCACATGCTGTTTACCAGACATATCCCAGCCAGCACTGTGATTTAGCTCCTGTTTTCATAAAAGTACCTTGATATTTCTCCTCATAGCTTTTAGTGGGATGAAGTAAAAAGAAAAATATTAAGCCTTCGTATGTTGCCTTAGGTGAATAGGAAGATGGGTGGTGGAGGATTCCTTCTGTGAGCTTCAAGTTTTGTCCTTTGTGAGAAATTAGAAGTATAAACAGTCCCTCCCCCAATACTGTTACATGCATGTGTACCAAAAAGAAAAAAGAGAGAGAGAGAAAGAAAGAAAGAAAAAGAAATAAATAAATCATCCAATGTCAAAGGAGCACTGTGCAGCTTTCTTGCTGCTATTGAATGGAGACGTTTCTAGCCTCTCAGGTCCTGAACTGGCAATTCAGAACAGTTTGATTGCCTGCTTGATTGTTTGCGAGATAACTGCAAGATTGGCAGTGACAGGGTAATTTACTGAAGATTGCGATGTCAGACTATATCCAAGGGGGCTTGCTGGCATAAAGATGCGATTCTCATGACTGACAGGCCACTGGGAGATTGGTGTGCCAATTTAAAGTTCACAGTGTCGTCAAAAAGTGTTCAGTGACAGCAGCCCATAATCATGCTGCATGATGAGGTCATTACAGACATAACATATGCTCACACATAATAACAGACATAACCAAAAATGTGCAATATCTTGAGCAGGTAAATGTAAATTTGTAGAAGGGAGTAATTTATATCCTATTTTTTGCTTCTGCTATGTTGATAGCATTTCTCTTGACTGACAGTCCCCTGAATAAAAGCATTGAACAAACTAAACAGTGGGGCAATTTTAAGTTCACAGTTTTGAAGGTGTCACACACCCAGAAAGAGTAGGACATTGGGGTGGGGGGGAGGTTCAGAGCTTAATAGGAAAACTGTCTTGAGTTATTATCTGAGCTCGATGATGTCCTCATGTTGATTATATAGAGTGGGTGGTAAATGGACTAGAGGGAAAAAAATTCCCAGCTTAAGGATGGAAAGGGCATCTAAGATGGATGGAGGTCCTAATGGGAATAGGCCGCTGACCTTAAAGAAATCTATAACTCTAACAACAATGGAGTTCTTCTAACTTAAGAAGTTTCTGTGGATGCTGAATGAAACAGTGCCAACATATCTCAGCAGGTTATTTTTAAATCAGAAGCAGTCATTTCAATTGTAGGTTCCTTCTGTCTAGCTAAGGACAGTCCACAGGAGCTAATATTAGATGCAAAATGCTGTAGGTTTTCTTTTTCTTTTTTCTTCCTCCTCCTCCTCTATCATTCTTCATCATCTTCTCTCTTCCTCCTTATTCTTCCTTCTTTTCCTTATTCCTCTTCTGTCTCCATCTCCACTTCATCCTCTTCCTTTTCTTCCTCTTCTCCTTATTCCACCCTTTTCTTCCTCTTACTAATCTTCCATCTGTGTTCCTGTATATCTCTCTCCTATTTCTTTTCTTCCTCCTCCTCTTAGTCTTCTTTCTCCTACTGTGCTCCCCTCTTCTCCAAGCACTATCATTCTATTTCCCTATCTAACCATGGATCAGAAATAAAGTATCTTCACATTATCAGCTGTAAGACGACAATTCTCCATTGTTATCTCATGTTTTTGGATGCTGCTGGGCTCCAGGGATTTAGCAGGTTCTACCAGTGCTCCCGGCTTAGATGTTCAGATACTTGATTTGAAAAGTCTCTAAGTTGAAGCAATCCTGCATGCTGCTCTTCCTCCTTTCCTCCTCCCACTTCAGAAATTTTACAAATCTAAATGTATTCCAAGACACGTAAAAAACATTTGGCCATGTGGAAAATGAGGGGCTAGTTTTAATCATTTAAAACTAGTCAAAACATGCAACCTCCTAATTTGTTTGTTTGCTAAAAAGAAGGTAATGTTTTAAAATAATTGTACATTAATTGCTAAATTACAGTGGAACTTCAGTGAAATTACATATTTCAATTTCATTAGTGAAACCAAATGAAAAGGGTAATGCCAAAGAATTATGTTAGAATTCATTTAAAACGCAGAGCCTGGTCTGTGATTCAACAGACTAATGCACATGTTTGTCAATTCACTGCTACTCAAGGTTCTAGTGCAAGTTCCTACAATGTTAATTAGGCCAAAAATGCCTTAGTATTAAATTTGCTAGATAACAAGCAGCTTGCTGTCTGAGACCAGTAGCTCAGCAAGGTTGTGTTTGACCAATAAGCTCTTAGTATAATGAGCCAATTTTAAAGAGAGAACTCTAGAAAAACCTGGGCTACTCTACTTTCCAATGCCATTAATAGAGCCTTTGGATCTTAAAGGGGGTGAGAGGGAATGCATCGCTTAGAAATCCCACTCCCAAAAAAGCAATGAGAAAATGTCTCTCTCTCCCTTCCTTACAGAAATGAAGGAGTATCTGGGGGAGGGGATGGGAGGAAGGAGGGGAAAAATTGGAACAAGAGGTTTGGCAATTGTCAATGCTGTAAAGTTACCCATACATATAACCTGTAGATAAAAGGCTATTAAAAAAAAAAGAAATGAAGGAGTATAGATATGAAATATTACATATCCTGTTAGAATCATTTGCTATGTTGATTAATTTTTCTGAATCTATTTTTGTCCCTTTTTTTTCTTTTTTTTAGTCTTTGTCATAAGGAATGATTCTCTAAGACATGAAAGATATACTTCAATTAGTTAATCAACAAGCATTTATTAAGTGCTTACTATATGTCTTACTAAGTGCCAAACACTGTAATAAGTGCTAAGGATACAAAAGAAAGTTAAAAGGAATACAAAAACAGGAAAAAATATAAAATCCAAATGTTTAGCAATAAAAATTAAAATTTAATGTAACTATTAAAAGAAACACACCCATTGGAGGTATATGAAGGGTATAATAGCCGAATCCTGACAATTCAGAATTTTCCAGCTAACTGCTCAATTCAACCATTTCACCACTCCTCATGATTCCTCCAATAGAATGGATTTGATTTTCTCACATATCATTCAATTTTATTAGTAACTTGCTAAGTGTGTAGAGGGAGATGGGGAAACTTTGGTTACTGTTGAAGTTTGAAAAATAAGCAGAGTTCCATCATTTGTGATTTTTTTTTTTCCTTTTAACACCTGTAGCTGAGACTTATTCATACGAAGTATTTTTAATTTTTGGTTTATTTTAGGCAGTGCCATAATAATAATAATAAAGACTTAGTAAAAGCTCTTTTAATGACAACAAAGTCATTGAGTAAATTAACTGACTCTGGTTTTGCCTCTGTCATTCCAGATGGCCTGGTAGACTGTTTGGACCCTGACTGCTGTCTCCAGTCAACTTGTCACAACAGCCTGCTCTGCCGAGGATCCCGAGACCCTCTCGACATCATTCAGCAGGGTCAGACAGGCTTGCCAGCTGTAAAGTCTTTCTATGACCGTATCAAACTCTTAGTGGGAAAAGACAGCACCCACATCATTCCTGGAGACAACCCCTTCAACAGCAGGTAGCTTCCTAATACATAGCATCATTCTTCCCTTCCTTGCCCACCCCCCTTGAACCTGTCATGACAGCAAGGTTGGACACTTGTCATTGTGATTCCATTCATCTTTGAACAGGAAACATTGTTTTCAATTACTCCATATTCTCTCTTGGCACTGAGGCAGCCCCACTGAGGACCCCCTGTCGTGGCCCATTAAGACTGTCTTCATTACTTGAGGTTAGGCCAGGCAGGTTTTCCCCAGGGTGGAGCCCTGTGCTCTATATAACCATTTGGCCTTCAACTCAACAGATATCTGGAATGGGAAGCAATGGAAATTGGGGGAAACAGCCCATTAGGTTTCCTGGTCACTTTCATGAAATGTTTTTCAGAAAAGCTACAGAAATCAGATATTAAACATTTCAAAATGGTCAGCTGATTTTTTATTTGTTTACCTATTAGTTTTGGAAACATGGGAAGCTATTGTCACTATTGATATTTGGAATCTTATTTTCTTATTTATTCATTGTTCCAAACCATCTCACTTCTGACATAATGACACAAGGTCAGGTTTTTCTCTCTCTTTTTTATTCTCTTTTGTTAATTTAAATTTTATGAATGCTATAGAAGCAGATTCAGGATTAATTTCAAGAGCTGACAAGCCAAGTAATGAGACTACTGGGCTAGAACTCAGGACTTGGGATTCTTGTCTTACCTATGTCATTAACTAGTGTAATCTTGGACAAGTCACCACCATCCTGTCTATAAAATAAGGGGAATTTTTCTTTCTTTCTTTCTTAGATAGAGTTTTTAAGAAAAATGAAAAGATCAATTAAAAATAAAAAGAACTGTTATGTAAGAATTTAAGGTTTATAAAGCTTTTTATAAATATTATCTCAGTTTATCCTTACAACAGACCTGGAGCATATGTGCTATTATTATCCTCATTTTTTCAGATCAGTAAACTGAGGCAGATAATGATTGAATGACTTGCCTAGGACCATATAGCTAGTATGTCTCAAGAAGTAGATTTTTAACCCAGGACTTTATGACTCCAATGGTCTGTCTTCTATAAGGTTTGCTAAGCATTTTGCATATGTTATTTCATTTTTAAAAAATCTTTAGGTAATTTAGAGGGAAAAAAATGTGTAAGTTATCAGAAGGATTTGTTCAATTTTTATTTACCCTATTATATTTATCTCCTTTAAAAAAAAAAAAAGTTTCTTTCATATATGTTCTCTAAGTCCATTCCTTCCATCCAGCCAGTAAGTTTCTACTTTGTTTCCTTCAATGGGTATGTGACTGTGGATGGTGGTACAAAAGATGATGGATTTGGCCTGAAAGATCTTTATTTAAATCCCATTTCTATCATTTACTACCTCATGACCTTGAACAAGTTACATATGCTGAGCTGGCATAAGATCCTAAGCCCTCAATTCTAAATCCATTCTTTTTAAGTGGGAACAAATTAAAGTGAATTCCAGGCACTCTGAGGTCAAATGTCCTGAAATGTATTTGCATTTGCATTCTTATTCTGAAGTTTGCCTTTTAGGACTGAAATAAAGTCCATATATTTTTGGACTTAAAGGTAGATATAATCATTAGTTTCTTGTTTTCCCAAACTATTTGATGTCCTAAAAATTTTCTTAGCAAGATTTCCAGTATTTTTCTTGAGTTGTGTTTCTACAATGGTTGTGAGACCAAGAGTAGTAGAAGCCTCAAAACTGTAAAGTTAAATGTCTTGGTTAAATAATTGTTTCTTTTCTCAGTATAATCTTAAACTTAGGAAAGGGATTCAGCAGCTATCCTAGTCAATGATGAAGGTAGACTGTAAAAATTAAAATCATTGGGACTTTCCTCAACTATATGTCTATCCATGTGACTTATTAAAAATGTACCTGTAATATGTATGTATCCACTCAGCCTGTACTTAGAGATAGTTCTGGCAACAGAGAGTCATTTCCTAGGCAACTTTCATTTGATATTTTTATTCAATCATGTTGGATTCTTTGTGATCCTATTTCAGGTTTACTTGGCAAATTTTTCCATTTCTTTCTCCAGGTCATTTTTTACAGATAAAGAAACTGAAGTAAATAGGGTTAAGTGATTGGCCCAGTGTCACATGGCTAGTAAATGTCTGAGGCTAGATTTGAACTGAGGAACATGAGTCTCCCTAACTCCAGGCCTGATACTCTAGCCACCGAAGCAGCTAGCTGCCCTTGACAGCTTTTATTATTTCCTCCCCTTTGATTCACCTTCATTCCATTTTTTCTTATTTAACATTTGTGATTGAGATAAGCTTCTGTCTTCAGAAATGAGCAGCCCATGACAAAGGTACAGTGAGCTAGAAGGATGATTTGGATAGCAGATTAGTTACCTCTAAAGTCTTAAGTGGGTACCAGTAGTCCTTCATCCTCAGGACGAATTAATGTTGCTCTCAAGAAATAGATGACTGTGTCTGGAACCAAAATAGCAATAATTAGAACTACCAAAGTTGAAATGATGTTTTGGTGTGGGGTGGGCAGTATTTGGGCATATGGTCTTAGAGTTGGAAGAGATTTTAGAGGTTACTTAGTCCCATTTCTGCTTGAAGTGTAATGCCCTTCTATAGTAGCCTTGATATGTTTTGGTTCTGCTGCTTCTAGATATAGGTTGAAGTTCAGGACAGCTGTGAATTTTAGTGCATTATTATCTGACAAGTAATGAAGGACAATGCCAGGAGTAAAAACGGAATTATTTCAAGAATTCTAAGAAGGCGTTCCCCTAGATAATGGAGTATAAAAATAACTAAAATGTCTTGAATATACCCCTATAATTTATATAGCAGATCTCACTATCTAGATAATGTGATAATTGTTACACATCAATAATCATAAATAGACATGAACTGTTAGGATGTCTTGCTGAATCTTATTCTGTAAATTGGCTGCTTAGAAAAAAGATAGAAAGCCAGAAATAATGAAGAATTAAAAAAACATGGCTTAGAAATCACATGAAACTCAATCTGTTTTATTTCTGTGGCTTTTATGAAAGTGTGTGGTACCAAAACCTATATGGAGAAGACCTAATAAAAAAGAAGATAGATATGAAATGTGAATGCCCATGGATTTTGGTATCCCACTGTGTGTACTATTTATCATAGGGTCATTAACACACATTGCTGATTTTTAAAATAGTGTCTGGTCAGACCTAAAAAAAATCTTGATCTACCAAAAGACAAGAACGCTAGATCGCACAACAGGATTATTTTCACAAATTAGTTTTCTACTACCAGGAGACTCTACCAATGCAGTTGGAACAAGCTAAAAATGGGAATTCATTTGTTATTCAGCCAGTAGCAGACAATTAGAACTGTCAATGGGAGCATTCTAAACATTCCTGAGATACTAAAAAGGTCTGTAAAACAACAGTGGGGGTGTTGCTAATACAGAAAGAGGGGCTCCCAGACAGCATCCCTTCAGCTTTCTGGGGCACCGGGAATTGCCGGAATGAGCAGATTCCAAAATTCACGCAGACTTTGACATGGTTTTGGCAAAGAATGAGTCGGCTCGATTCCCCAGTCCAGAAATTGGGATCCCATCCAGGAACCTTGAGGGTCGAGAATCTCTTTGCCTTTGCCAAATTGCCCAGCGCCTATGAAAGCCAAGGAGACAGCTGCGGACCTGTCTAATATTCTAGGGTCAGTTCAGAAATGAGGGTTCTTTATTATTCTACTTCTTTGTGAAGTTAAAAAAAAAAAACTTACGTGGGAGAAGAAAGCTCCCTTTCCCCTCTGTGGACTTTAGAGGGACATTGAAACCTCTCCCCAGGTTCATGGGATTTTGTACAACGGCAGTCACCAAGTTGGAGGCTAGTGACAATGGATGTCATTCCAGTCATTGTTACTTAGAGACTGTCTCTTAGGGATTCTTTCCCCTGACACTGGAGAAAAATCTGGGTGGGATTTCAAAGGCTATCTCTCCGTCTTTTGTGCAGTAGTCAGACGATTTAAAGGAAAAAGGGAGAGAAAGACCTTGAAAGGAGATACATAACCAGAGGTAACCCAGAAACCATTCCATTTCCATGCCAATTGAAAAACCTTGGAGGAGGCAGAGAGAAATCACATGCACACACATGCTCTACCCCATCGAAAAACTCCGTGTGCTTTTCCCCAACCCCTCCTCTCACTTCAGCCTCGAGGATAAGAATAACTGTTGCTCCCAATGCTACCTTCTTCTGGAGCCAAAAACACAAATGTGAAAAACAAATGAGAAACCAGATGGGGAGGCTCTCACCCATGTATAATGCTGCCTTGCTGCTCTCCCCGTGCCTGGCTGAGGCAGGGGTGTGAGGGAGTGCGAGAAGACTGAAACACAGGCCAAGCAGAAGTCAAGGCTTGCCCAGACAGAGTGTCAAGGGCAAAGAGAAGCGGGGTCTCACTTCTAGGCTGCATGGCGCAGAGATGCTGAAACCCAGGAGATGGTAGTCTTTCGGGCCAGAAAACCCCAACTGTTCGGCTAGGCAGGGAAAGCGGCGGGGGAAATGGCAGCCCAGCCCTGTAACCCAAGATAGTCGGGGGGGATGCCAGGTAGGCCCCCCAGCAGGACCAGCCTCCCGCCCTCGGGAGCCCACATAGAGCTAAAGCCTCCTTGTGTTCCTTTCTCCCAGCCTGGTGTCTCTCATCCGAGGCCAAGTGGTGACTACAGATGGAACTCCCCTTGTCGGTGTCAACGTGTCGTTTGTCAAATATCCAAAGTACGGCTACACCATCACCCGCCAGGATGGCACGTAAGTGGCTCTGCGAGCTCGAGGCCTGCTTAGGATGGGAGGCCCATGCCGGGGAGCAGATGGTGCTATCTACTGGAACCATGTGGCACCCCCCCACGGACTGCAGTCCCAGCCGGGCCAAGCCACCAGTGAGGCTCCGAAAAAGCTATTTTTTGCTTCACATGTTGAGTGCTAAGAGCACAAAGGGGAGAAAAAAAAGGGCAACCTTTGGCAGGGCTGCAGAAAGCTGCCACCTCTTTCTCCCCTGTGTCATGTCAAAGGCATCCATGAGAGGCGGGCATGGGAGGGAAAGGGAGAGAAACCGAGAGAGTCCCTGGGAAACCAACTCCACCCACATCTTAAAATAAAAGGCAGCACAGGGCTCTAAGGTAAGGAATACCAGAATCCACACGACGCCATGCGTCCTGTGGAGAGCTCCTCTCCCTCTGTCTGGGATTTGGAGGATGTGTTGTCTCACTCCTATTTCTTTGGGGGGCAGAATGTAATCAGAGGCGTCTAATTAAATACACTTAGAAGTCTTCCCGCTGAGTGAAGAAAGGAACCTTTCCCTATTATCGTCTGATTTGAAATGCTTACCAGTTCAACCCAGACCAAAATGAGAGTACTGTGGTTTCTTTAATCCATTGGACATGGAGCTGTAATAAAATATCCTTGAAAAAGAAAATGTAAAAGTTACTCAACCTTGGACAATGATGTGCTGCCAGATTCGATCCAGAATGCTCAAGGGGGAAGCGGGATAGTCCTGGTGAGGAGAGGGATGTCATTTTCCCCATGAGACCAGAGCCTGAGAAATCACCTATCATGAGATCTAGGTGTACTTCACAGTCTCTGTTTCGAACTTTTTTTTACTGGCTTTAGATAGAAGCTTCTTGCCAGCACTTGGCAAGTCTTGCAAGTAATTTCAGAAACTACCAACCCCCAGAAGCCTTTCTTTCATCAACCAGTGCCCAGAGTTTCCTACATTTGATGGCAAAAGGAGAATTGTGTTGATCTGCTTGAAATCCTCAGTTTTCATTCAAGTTCTCACTTTATTATAACCTATAATCTGACTTTTTGAGACCAAGCTCAAATTTTCTTCAGGCAAAGAGATCATGGGTTTAGGTGATGTCATTTTCATAACTACCCTAGCTTTTCACTAATAATGTCTGAAGGTTACCTTTTGACCTAGAGATTCCTTTGCTAGATGTATGCCCCAAGGATGTCAGAGACAGAAGAAAAAGTCTGAAATATTCATTCTAGCACTTTTTATGGTAGCAAAGTCTTGAAAACAAAATAGGTACATATCATTTGGAGAAAGGATCTCATTTTCTTATCTGTAAAATAAAGGAGTTGGACCACATAAAGCATCTAATAAGAGCATTCTATTTGCCAGGATCAACCAGGCTGTTCACTTCCAGCCCTAAACCTGAGAATATCTAAACAAATGGTGATAAATGAATGTTATAAAATATAGTAGAGCCACGAGAAGTTACAAATAGGAAAGATTCAGAGAAATCCTGGAAGCTGTATGTAAACTGATGCAAAATTGTTGGCAGAACCATGAAAACCATTTTAACAATTAATCAAATAACATAGATATTAAAAATAGTAAAATAAAACTGAATCAGTATTTATAAAGTGCCATATATGTATGTACATATATATGTGTGTATATATATAATATAGTATACAAAATATAATATACAAAATAAATATAAAGTAATATATTTAGGGGGAAAGCATAGCAGCTAGAAGGAACGGGAAAGGCCTCATGTAGAAAATGGCACTTAAATTTTTAAGGATATTAGGGATTTTTAGAGAGAAGTGTGAAAAGAAAGATCATTGCTGTCATGAGGAATGACCTATGCAATGACACAAAGATGGAAGGAATGCCTTATGTGAACAATAAGTTAATTTGGCTCAATTATAGGTTATGGAAAGGGGAAAATGTGGTCTGAAAAGGAAGGTAGAGCCAAGATATTAAAGGTTTTAAAGGCTAGAAGTAATAGGAACTACTGGAATTTTTTGAGTAAAGGACTGACAGGGTAAGACTTGGGCTTCAGAATTGTTACTATGGGTGTTATGTGGATTATAGATTGGAGAATTCCATGTAATAAAAATTACCAACCTAGCTTGTCTTCCTTCCATCCCTGCAGAAATGAGAAATCCATAGGTAGAATATTGCATATACTATTGAATCCCAGTTAATATTTTGTTTGGTTTTGCTGAATTGTGTTTTCTGCTTCCTTTTTCCTTTTTAAATCTTTGTTACTAGTGGAGGCTTAATAGTATAGTGGGAGGATTATCACTGGAAATGGATATAATGTAAAACAAAAATCAATCAAACTTTTCAAAAGAGCTAAATGTCAATAATTCCTAAGGATATAATCCCTGAAGGGCCAACATCTTTTGGTTGTGTGCTTTAAGAAACCTACCTATGTGGAATCACACAAAAGAGCTTTTGTGCACGTCTGAGGTCTTCTGAACTCCCCTGGCCTAGATATAGAATTGACCTTCTTAACAGTATCTTAATCCTATCTCTTAGGTATCCAAGCTGAATGTGTCTTGCATATAGTAGGAGCTAAATAAATGTTTTGCTGAATTGATTTAAATTAGGTTAAATTAGAAAAAAGACTAAGGAAAAATTTGAAGAAAGTTACAATGAATGCTACCCTTTATATGAAAATATAGCTTGCTCTAAGCAGAACCGATAATCCCACATAAAGGTGATAATGCATTTTGATTTGCAAAGAACTGCTGATCTTTCCCATCTAAGTGAATTCTCTTTCTCCCTAGGTTCGACCTTATTGCCAATGGAGGTGCATCCCTGACCCTGCATTTTGAGCGAGCTCCTTTTATGAGCCAGGAGAGGACAGTGTGGCTTCCGTGGAACAGCTTCTATGCTATGGACACACTTGTGATGAAGACAGAAGAGAACTCCATCCCCAGTTGCGACCTCAGTGGCTTTGTCCGACCCGATCCAATCATCATTTCCTCCCCGCTGTCCACCTTCTTCAGTGCTACCCCTGGGAGAAATCCCATTGTGCCTGAGACCCAGGTAGGAACACAGCGACCAACCTTCACAGGCCTGTCTAGCAATCCATATTCCAAGCCAGAGCTGGTACCCCTTTACTGCATCTCTCACCTCCTTCCCAGCAGTGATTGCCAAATTACTAGGGCCGAGGGACTAGGAGACAGAATTCACAGAGAAGGCTCAAACCCAAGAGCTGGGATAAGTTTCTATCTGCTGGAGACTGAACCTTGATTTCTCTCTCCTTGTGGAGTCCCTATCTACCCTTTTGAGTCATTGGTGATTTCTGTGCCTTTTAATAGACTAAAAATATCATACATGTGTGTAGCTCACCTGCAAATTGCTTTTTATTCCTGTTAGTCACAGAGATACATGGTAAGAGGCTTTTTAATGATCTACCTAGGTAATACTATCAAGGGTATATTACATGATTACATCCCTGTTGCTTTATACCGATTGTCAATGGAAGTTGCAGGTTCATATAATTATAGTCTCTTGTGGCCTCCTTGCATACAGCTAGCAATAAAGCTTGCTATTCATATTTACATCTTTTGCCAGCAGTGTGATTTTTTAAAAAGAAACACAACAGTGACCAAGAATCATTATTAATTCAAAAATCATAACCTCGGCCTCATCACTCGGCAGTGTAGGATACATTTTTTTCCCTACCATGGAAAGTTGTAATACCAACAATACAAGATCTATCAACTAGTGCTCTAGTGAGTGGGATAAGCACAATGAGAGAAGCTCACCAGCCAGGCCCCTTTGATGTAGCATGTCTGCACTGTGTTTCCCACCAGGTCCTCCATGAAGAAATCGAGATCCCTGGCTCCACTGTGAGGCTGTGCTATCTGAGCTCGAGGACCGCTGGGTATAAATCCCTGCTGAAGATCACCATGACTCAGTCCACCGTGCCTCTGAACCTGATTAAAGTTCACCTGATGGTAGCAGTGGAAGGACATCTATTTCAGAAATCATTCCAGGCTTCCCCCAATTTGGCTTATACTTTTATCTGGGATAAGACGGATGCTTATGGCCAAAGGGTGTATGGGCTTTCAGATGCTGTGGGTATGTTTTCTCTTTCTCCTGGTAACACTTTGAAAAACACAGGGAGAGATGAGGATGAATTCAGGGAGGAGAGTATAGTGTAGACCTCCAGTTCACATTGCAGTTCCTCAAGGGAGTGAGACTTATTTGGCTTTCTATGACTTTGAAATAATTTGCTGACTCTTCCCCTTCACTCACATCCCCTTGTTGTTGGTGGTGATGGTGATGGTCCTGGTGCTGGTCCTGCAATCTTGAAAAGAACTATGACCTAGGTAGGTGATGTCATGGCATGCAAGTAAGGATAAGATAGAGTATCTTATAATAACTAGGCTTGAAAGGACAGTAACATGAGGATTCAAACAATCTTGTCCAATTTACTTTCCTACCTCTGAAAGCTTCTTTAAGATCAGGTAAAATCCAGAAGACTTGAAATCACCAAAATACTTGAAATCTTTGAGAATATTGAAAGTTTTTCATCACAATGAGTAAGACTTCCATTTTTGGTGAAGATCTACCAACATCCAAATAACATACAGTATCTCAAAAAAAAAATTCACATTTGATTTAAAGGCCATCACACAATTTTTAAGGCAGCAGGTTAACCTCAGTGATCTATTTTGTTCAGGTCAGTGTATCTGGGAGATGTAAAAGGCAGTGTGGTATAATAAGAAGGAAGTTGTCATAGAAATCAGAAAGATCTAGATTCAAGCCCTATCTTTGACACATACTGGCTGTGACCCTGGACAAGCTGCTTAACATCCTAAAGGCCCTAGACAATTTTCTAATATTATAAAGTGTAGAGAAGATGCCAGTGTACACTGGCAGAGGTAATTTCCTCACCTGACAATACCTTACATCAATGATGTGTTGGGTCTGGTCTCTATCTTAGCTCAATAGTAAAATGACCCTTTATTGCACAAGCATACTCCAACTGAAGACAAAGAGAGAAATGCTAACAGACAATCAAAAGTTGTTTTAGGATTAAGGATATAATCCAGATAATCTCCAAAGAGACTAATTCATCTAGATATAATTGAGATCTTTGCAGTATTAAAAAATAACTCCCATTTCAATAGCTTTATAAATCTTACAAAGCACTTTCCTTCATAACAACTTTGTGATGTAAATATTGCAAACATTATTATCCCCTTTTTATAGATAAGGAATCAGATCCATAGAGTTTTAGTGACTTGCTCCTGGTTACACACTTAATAAGTGTCAGTGACCAGGTCTCCTGACCCTAAATCTATCATTCTTTCTTCTGGACCACTCTGCCTTGTAGCTCTATGATATATTTCTAATTAAGAATTTTTAAATTTCTAACAATATTTATATCATTCATTCTCTTCTCTTCCATGAAGGTAGGGAGGAGTTTCTTCTCCCCTTTTAATAGAGGAAAAGTAGAAAAAAGGGAATCTAGGTAGCATAGTGGAGAGAGCAATGGCTCTGAAGTCAGGAGAACCTGAGTTCAAATATAGCCTCAGACATTTATTAGCGTGACCCTGGGCAAGTCACTTAAACCTGATTATTGCCCCAAAATAAAAAAGAAGTAAGGAAAATGAGGTCCAGAAGCAATAATAACCCATCAATAGACTCAAGACTAGCACTTAGTTCTTTTTTTTTTTCATTTATTTATTTATTTATTTATTTTTAATAATTTTTTTATTGATAGAACGCATGCCAGGGTAATTTTTACAGCATTATCCCTTGCATTCACTTCTGTTCCGATTTTTCCCCTCCCTCCCTCCACCTCTTCCCCGAGATGGCAAGAGTCCTTTACATGTTGAATGGGTTGCAGTATATCCTAGATACAATATATGTGTGCAGAACCAAACAGTTTTCTTGTTGCACAGGGAGAATTGTATTCAGAAGGTATAAATAACCCGGGAGGAAAAACATAAATGCAAGCAGTTTATATTCATTTCCAGTGTTCTTTCTCTGGGTATAGCTGCTTCTGTCCATCTTTGATCAATTAAGGCTCTCTTTATCGAAGAGGTCCACTTCCATCAGAATACATCCTCAAACAGTATCATTGTTGAGGTATATAATGATCTCCTGGTTCTGCTCATTTCACTCAGCATCAGTTCATGTAAGTCTCGCCAGTCCTCTCTGTATTCATCCTGCTGGTCATTCCTTACAGAACAATAATATTCCATAACGTTCATATACCACAATTTACTCAACCATTCTCCAATTGATGGACATCCTTTCATTTTCCAGCTTCTAGCCACTACAAACAGGGCTGCCACAAACATTTTGGCACATACAGGTCCCTTTCCTTTCTTTAGTATCTCTTTGGGGTATAAGCCCAGTAGAAACACTGCTGGATCAAAGGGTATGCACAGCTTGATAAATTTTTGAGCATAGTTCCAAATTAGCACTTAGTTCTTCTTTCACCCCATAATTCTTTCACTAATCCACATAGAGAAGGATAATCACATTAGAACAGGAGTCAATCCTGATTTGCTTATCTAGAACACATACTATGGAGCTGAGTATGTCCTCTGGCTTATTGCTATGTGATACAAGTCTTGGGAAGTGTTCTAGTGTAGGGTTTCCCCCAATCAATTCCTCTTCACCTTTTTTTAAGTCCCTTTTTGTTCTTCCCTGAATTTCCACTGATTTGAAGGCCTTCCATATCTCATACTACCTGCCTCTCCTCGCACTCTATGGGATCCTGAATAAAAGGATAAAGTATATTAACTAACACAAGCTGCTGCCCCCAGAATCTCCTTGTAAATGAGCTGCTATGTTTCCAAGGGCTTTTCTCCTGGTGAGTGAAAATAAATAACACAAATATAATAAATACATGCAGAGAACAGCAGGCTGAGGTACGTGGTCTCCTGTCCTACCATAAAGACGAGTTTTATTAGGTTTTTAAATGATTCATCTACTCCCTCCACATCAGATGGGTCATTTTGTGAAGCCAGTTGTTCATTTGAAAGGTCTTCAAGTCCCCACAGAGCACTGCTGTGTAAAGTTTCCAGGTTGAGTCCAGCCTGAAAATCTGAATTTAATATTGTGGAATCAAAGAAAAAAGGCAATCAGCCCACCTTCTTGAATGAGTTCTTGGATCCAAATCTTTATTACAGAGAATACAATCTACTTATTCTTGTCATATAGTTAAGGAGTAATCAAGATGTTTTTTTCTCTCTTTTTTTCTTCTTTTCTCTTTCAGTCTCTGTCGGGTTTGAATATGAGACCTGCCCTAGCCTAATTCTGTGGGAGAAAAGGACGGCATTGCTTCAAGGATTTGAGCTGGATCCTTCCAATCTGGGGGGTTGGTCTCTGGACAAGCATCACATACTAAATGTCAAAAGTGGTATGTTCATTCATTATAGCATGGTACAGTGGGAAAAAAGTATTGGCTATGGAATTCAGTGGCCTCAGGTTCAAATATACCTGATTATGATACCTTACAGGAAATATTCTATATCAACTTAGCCTTTTTCCCCAAATGCTAAGATCAACCCCACAATTCTGAGGGCCAGGTCCTGGTATAAAAAATTATAAGGAGAATCTTCCAAAGGACTAATATATATAACTTGTGCTGGATTTCCTCTTCACTTAATACAGATTATGCATAAAAAAGATCTTTGTTTTAAAAAATTTAAGCTTTAAGGTATTAAATAGCTTAAACTGATACTAAAATTTGGGGACACCCTCTGAAGAGCAAAAAAAAATTATTCACTAGTGTGCTAAAAAAAAATGCTTTAGTTGTGGTCAGTTTAATTGAGTTAAGCAGAAAATACTTTTTGTTGTTTTGAGCACTGTTGCTGTATTTCTTTTTAAATATACTATTTATCTGCCTTGGTTAAGTATTTTTACAGTCTAATCATGCATCCTTTGAAGTATTGAAACAAGAAGTAAGTACAGAATTCTGTAGTAAACTTGAAGAGATCTTTTCTTTAATGATTAAAAGATTGTGCTTTTCCCCTTAGTGGAAGTGTTTAAGTAGAAACCAGTTGCCTACTTTCCTAGGATAGTATAGAAGATTCCCCTTCAGGAATGGGACTAGTATGAGCTAAGCTGCCTCTGAGGTACCCTCTCATTGAGAGTCTGTGATTCTGTAAAAAATAACTTATCATTAAGTAGATTAGTGACCAAAGTAGAGGATTAATCATACACATTTTTATAGGGCACTTCCAAGCATGGATTCAATTTGATTCAACAAAAATCTATCAGATGCCTGCTATGTACCAAACACTGTATGTGCTAGAGATACAAAGATAAAAACAAAATAGTAACTGTCCCAAAGGAGATTACATTCTAATGGAGAAGTTGTGGTTCACATATAGGTATGAATCAGTAGTCTAGTTCCTTGGTGCACCCAAGATTCATTTATTTCAAAGGAGAGGAAAGATTTTTCAAATAGATCGTGACATACTTAAGGCATGGTCCTCTCAGGAGCAAGGACTGTGAATAATGCCTTACTGAATCTAGTGTTTAGTGTCCCTTTTTCATAGCACAAAGAAAGAAAAAGATAGGAATTTTCAAATATAGATGGGTCATGAAAATATCTGCTTTCAGCAGTATTATCAGGACCTGACTTAGTTATCAATAGTTCTCTGTCCTATCTGAGGCAATCAATCTGTAAATATTAAGTAGCTACTATGTGCTAGACAGTATGCTAAGCACTGAGGATAAAAAAAAAAACAATCTTTCTCCCCAAAGAGAATATAGTCTGATGGGAAAGACAACATTTAAATAAATATGTACAAACATACTATATACAGGACAAGATATGTACTGGAAATAATTAACATAAGGAAGGCTCTTCAGTTCAGAGGAGTTGGGAAAGACTTCCTGCAAAAGATGAAGTTTTAGTTGGAGCTTAAAAGGAAGCCAGTGAAATTTCTAGACAGAGCATTCCAGGCATGGGAAACAGCAAAGATGCTGAAGAGTTAGGAGATGGAATCTTTTATTTGTGAATCAGCAAGCAGGCAAGAGTCGCTGGATCAGAAAGTATGTGGTGGGGAGTAAGGTATAATACTGGAAAGATAGAAAGGAGCTAGGTTATGAGGGGCTTTGAATGTCAAACAGAGGGTTTTGTTTTTCATCCTTGAAGCAATAAGGAACCACTGGAGTTTGTTGAGTAAAAAGGAGATGGAAGTAGAGGGGCTGACATAATCAGACCTTTACTTTACCAAATCATTTTGATGACTGGATGAATTGGAGACCCACCATCTGGTTATTCAATAATCCATCATTGAAGTGATAAGGATGTAAAGCATTGGCAATGTCAGAGGGGCCATATTCGACATGTTGCAGAGGTTGTTGCAACCTGCCTTGCCAACAGATTGGATTTGAGGAGTGAGAGTTGTGAAGAATCTGGGATGACTCCTGGGTTGTAAACCTGAAGGATTGAGAGAAAGTTTTACCCTCTGATATCATAGGGAAGGTAGTAGAGGGGAAAGCTCAGGGGAAAAGATAATGAGTTCAGTTTTGGACATGCTGAGTTTAAGATGTCTAATGAACATCCACTTCAAGATTAGAGGTCAGCACAGAATTTGGGGTAAATAGATATATTTGAAAATTAAAAATATAGAGAGATGGTGATTAAATCCATGAGAACTGCTGACATCATCAAGTGAAGTAGTTTAGAGGAAGAAGAGAAAAGATTCCAGAACTCTGAGGGATATCTTTGGTTAGAGGCTAGGAATTGGATGAGCATCCACCAAGAGACTGAGAAGGAGCAGTCAGATAGGGAGGAGAAGAACCAGAAGAAGACAGTTACTGAAAACTTAGATAAATATCAAGAAGCAGGTAATCAACAGTGGAGAGTGATCAAGGAGAATGGGGATTGGAAAAAGGCCATTGGATTTGGCAACTAAGAGATCATTTAGAGAGCAGTTTTAATAAAATGATAAGGTTGGAAATCAGATTATAAAAGGGGAAGAAGAGAATGAGAAGAGAAAAAGTAAACTTTTCTCACATAAGTAGAGGTTGAAATATTTGGGCAGAATTTGACCTTGACATTACTGAAATCTTTCTGGCATACTTGAGTTTTGTTCTTCCTAGGAAAAGAGGTAGAAATGTCTAAATAAAGTTTGGCCATGTCACTATTCATCTCATTATTAGGTTAATGATAGTTGTTGGTGTTCTTTTAGGGTTGATGTTTCTTTAAGGAGTGAAAAGATGGATCCTTCAGCTAGTAGATAGCATTGGACAATGTGGCCTCTTCAAACCAGAGCCCAGTGTCCATAAACGAATGAATGAATGGAAGAAAAAACATTTATTAATTTATAACATATCAGACATTGTGCTGTCTTGGGGGAATAAATATAAAAATGAGGCAGGCCCTCCCCTTAAGTGGCTTAAATTCTAATAAGGAGAGATAATACATAGAGAAAGTAGTAGTAGGGAAAGGTCTTAGGGTCTGGAATAGTGAAGTCAAAATGATGGTGAAGTTGCTTGACATACTCCTGAGGAATGGTAGGAAAAAAGCAAGAAAAATGATCTAGAATAAAGGAGAGATTACTCACACTCAAATAAGGGTTCCCCAATGTACAGCAGAAAGGAACTACACAAGAGAAAACTGGGAAAGAACTGGTGAATAGGGTGAGTGTGATTCAGGCAGTCGCTGTTGAGTTATTTTAGTCATGTCTAACTCTTCAGGACCCCATTTGGGAGTTTCTTGGCAAAGACACTGGAGTGGTTGGCCATTTCCTTTTCCAGCTCATTTTACAGATGAGGAAATTGAGGCAAAAGGGGTTAAATGACTTGCCCAGGATCACACAGCTAGTAAGTATCTGAGGCCAGATTTGAACTTTAGAAGATGAGTCTTCCTGTCTCCAGGCCAGACTTTCTATCCACTGCACTATCTAGCTGCCCAGGGTAAATAGAGGTATGGTTTATTGCCAGTAATAGATTTATGCTTGGAAGTGGCTGACATGAATAACAGAGATACAGGAGACAGAATAAGGGCCTGACAGAGATGTCAGGGAATGAGATGAACAAAGCAGGGATGCAGGATGGAGAATGTAACAGACATAGCTCTGCTTGCATATCCTACATCTCTCTCTCTCTCTCTCACACACACACACACACACACACATACACACATAGAATCCAGTTCAAGCTCTTCTCTAGGGTTATGGCTAGGACATTGATGTGGTAGCTGCAGGTGCTTGAGCACAGCCCCCTCCATACACTCCCTAGGGAATGGATAATTTCCAAGAGTTTTCCAAGTTGGAGACAAATGCCTCCTGAGCCTTTGCCCTCATACCTCCATGGATAGCCAAAGACACAGAAAGTGCTGTAGTGTGAGCTACCTGTGTGTGGTTCATTATAGGAAGAGCAGCTTTATGTAGTAGATTGGAGGCTGGTCTCAAAGCCAGGAAGACCCAGATTCTCTAATATATACTGGCTGTGGTCCTGAACAAGTCAACTTTCAGTGCTTTAGGCAACTCCTTAAGATTGTAAGTTGCAAAGAAGGTGCCAACTTGTATCAGTAAAGGGGGTCTCTTCATCTGGGAGTTCCTTATACCCATGAAATCACAGGTTCCGTTACTAGTCTATAATACACATCAACCATACTATTTATTCCCAAGCAGTTCTGGAGAGATAAAATACACTCTCATTTCCCTGAAGGTGATCATTACCTGATTTTTCTCTTTTCTCTTCTTTCTCACCCACCCATCATCCCTGACCCATTCACCATGGGGCCAACAGAAACTTTTCTCTAAGGATTTCTGGTAATCATTCCCATTTCCTCTTTCCCTAGGAATCCTCCATAAGGGTACTGGGGAGAACCAGTTCCTGACCCAGCAGCCTGCCATCATCACCAGCATCATGGGGAATGGACGGAGGAGGAGCATCTCCTGTCCCAGCTGCAACGGTCTTGCTGAAGGGAACAAACTTCTGGCTCCCGTGGCTCTGGCTGTGGGGATCGATGGGAGTCTTTTTGTCGGGGATTTTAATTACATCCGGCGCATTTTCCCTTCTCGGAACGTGACCAGCATCCTAGAATTACGGTAAGCATCCTCATGCAGGCAGTACCTCTTGCTTCATCTCTCCCTACTAGAAGATCTATCCTCTGTCTCCACCCCTTCTCCCCTGGGAAGCCCCTCATATAGAAGAGAGAGGTTGGGAAAAGGTTACTGTTGGATCCCGATAGGGCAACTTGGCTTGTGGAGAGCTTGAGTCTTCACTTCCAAAAAGAGAAGTGTTTCCGTAAGCAGCTGCTGGTTTGGGGGGCTCATCAGAATAGTCTATTGAGGAGAACAAGAGTATTTAAGAGAAGGGCTAAGGCTGTAAATTCAAGCCAAGAACTCTTGCCATAAAAGCAAAGTGGAGACAAGTAATTGATCTATTCAGTCTCTGAGCAGAAGCTCTCCAAAATTCTCTGGATCTTTCCAGATTTCTTTGGAGAGTGGATTAGCTTGGCTGCACAGGCCTGACCTTTAAGGGTAAGTCCCCAGGCCCCAGCCTGTGGCAGGCACTCCACCGTAGCATTTCATCTGCACATTGCTGGCCCTTCCACTTGCATCCCAAGGCACTCTGGGCAGACAGTGACCAACACATGGTCAGCTCAAATTCATGCTCTTGTAAAATTGATTTTCCCAGAGCAGGTGATCCAGGCTCTCCAGCCCTGGAGGTGAGGTCTGTAGTGTGTGACTCCCATCCAGAGAGATTTAACTCTGGAAGAACAATAGATAGAGCCATTAAGAGACTCTGGGACTACCAGGTCTCAGTTACAGATGTTGACAGCATGGATAAAAGGAAACCACAGAGAATAGGAAAGCGTTACTCTCACTCACAACTTTCTCCTGCTCTTTCACTAAAGCTTGTACCCAAGCTGTTTATAGTCAGGCAGACAGCTGGGGCTGAGTTTTGCTTTTGTTCAGTACCCCTTCTTTCTGGAGGTGCCAATGATTTAATAGTCTGACAGGATATGAATATTTCCTGACACAGTTCTGTACTGTGTGTGCTGTGTAAGAAGGAACAAAATGACGGAGGAGAATCCCATAACTCCTGACCTCTAAGGGCTTATTATCATTGACAGTGAAAAAAGAAGGAAAGGACAAAGGAGGCCCAAATTATCCTGAAATTAGAGAATTAAGCCTTAAGTCTTTAAGAGTTAACTATTCAACATGCTCTGTAAATCCTTTCCTTCACCATCTCAGCCTCTTTATTTGATTATTAGTGTTGGAGTTTTGCTGGGGGGAAGGGGGAGGGAAGAGAGATTAAATCCTACAAGAGTCACCCTTTCTCTTTCCCCATGTATAAGATATTTACTGTAGCTCAGACATTGCATGGATGATATGATCACAGACTTAAATCTGGAAGGGCACCTCAGAGATCTTTTAGTGTGATCCCTTTCTTTTTATAAGGAAACTAAGCCATTCTTTCCTAAAGTTGGTCACACTGGTAGTAAGCAACAGATGGGAGATTTGAACTCCCATCCTCTGACTTCAGAGCCATTGCTCTTGCCGGTGTCCCACAAATGAACTAAACTCTGTCCTATGGACTATTGACTAGACCTCCTTCCTTTTTTGGTCCCCTTGAGGTTTATTCCCATCAGTCATTTTCAAAGCCCAGGAGATTCGAGTTCCTAGATTTTGAGGAATGATATCAGCCACCACCTCCACAGCTGACAGGGCTCTCCGGATTTAGAGTCAGATGCTTCTCTTGAATGCACCAAGTGCTGTGTGATGAGGGTGGGGGAAGGGGGGTTGAGTCCTGATTTCTTTCGACAGCTGTGTAATTTTTTTTTAAACAGTCCTTGGGCTTGTTCTTGTTTTCAGCAGCCAGGTACCCAGAGCCGATTAGGAGTTAAGCTTTTATAAGAACAGTGGTTTGATTCTTCTTTTCTTCCTACTACATGCCTGGAAACAAAGGGCTGTCAATCCCATCTCTTTAAAAACAGAAAACAGTGAAGGAGGGAGGGAGGGAGAAGCATGTCTTGCTTATTTCTTTGCTGGATTGAAGTTGGCAGCTGAAGAATTTCTGGAGAGAGTTAGCTTCTCTCCCCACCCCCACTTGCCCATCCCAGAGCTGAGTGAGCAAAGCCTGGTATGGGGTTATATTTAAACACCCCTACCCGCCCTCTGATACTTCCTGTCCTTTTTCTCCTGCTCAAAGACTTATTAATATTCAGGCAAAAAATATGGTAAGAGTTATCTTAGACCAAATACTTATTGCTCCCAATACATAGATCGGTTTATATAGTATTCAGGGAAAACAAATAGTGGTTCGGTAGGAGAGGAGTAAAAATCACTTGTACACACCTGTTCTTCCTGAAATATCTTTTTGTTTTTCATTGTCCTCTCTTGAAAACTTACCTCAAAGCAGAGAATGGATTTCCTTGGGGCAAGATTGCATATGAAGTCACTAACACTGTAGAATGAATTAATTTACCAAATTCAGGGACCAGCCTAAGAATAATGGTTGATTGGGAACATGGAAAAATAAGAGAAAGAGAGCTTGAGAAGCTCTTAAAGTGGGGGATGGAAGGGAAGAGATTAAGAAAGAGACACCAAAAATAAACTTTTCCTTCCCAATTTTAAATAGGATTGGCCCTGCCTGATGCCAAAGTGAAAACTAAGGAAGAATAAATTTCTTTCAGTGCACAGATACAATAATGGATGGAAAGGGAGGGAGGGAGAGAAGGAGAGGAGAAGTAGAAAGATAGATGAAGGGATGACCCAGGATGTTATCTGAGAGCTCACTGGCTCAGATTTTGAGAAGCTGAGCTAAGTCAGCCATGTGATTGTGAGCAGGACACATAGGGAATGTTTGGGCCCTCTGCCTAGTCTACACAACACAAAGTGAAACAGTATTGGCAGTTAGCCAGTGAAATAGCTTATCCATCTAGGTCATTTAGACGAAAAGAAACTCCACTTTTTTCTCAGTGGAATAGCAGTGTGTGTGGAGAGGGAGGAGGATGGTGTGGAAGATTTGTGCAAGTGATGTCGATTGCTAAGACTGTGGGAAAGAGATCTCGGTACCTTTCTCTCTGAAGAGGGTCGGCAATACTCACCTAGCCCATATAGCCTTCTGATTGTGCTTGCTTTAGTTTTAATATTCATTAAGCTCCCACTGTGTGCATGGCACTGCACAGAAATAGAACTGACCTCAGCACTCCTCTCAAGGGAACTCATATCCTAAAAAGGTAACTAGAGCTTTATTCTTTTCTGCAAGAGGGGAATTGGGAATAAGATTAGGTTTGGGTCAGCCTGGGATGATGGGACAGGAGAGGTACTTGATCTAAGCTTCCTGACTGATGAGAGTCTTGGAATGGTTTTACGAGGCTCTGAAAATAGAAACTGCTGTGTAAATGCTAAGCATTATTATCTCTGTAATCATTATTGTAAATGAAGGTGGCAATAATGAAGTAAGATGGGAGATGCACCTCTCCTGGCTACAGTATTGCTACTGGTGCTGGCAGAGGCTGGTTACAGGGGCAGAAATTCAGGACTCTGGAAAGCGCAGGACAGAGAAAAGATTGATGGCCAAGGTTATTTTATATACTAATAAGAAACGTCAGCTAAAGGGAAACGTAGTGTCGACCTGGTGGTGTAACTTGAGAGGCTCTATGAAGCAAGGAATAGTATAAGCAAAGAAGAAAGAAGGTTGCCTTTAGAATCAACATCCCTGCCATTTAGTATCCATGTGACTAAGTCATGGAAATCATTTAGTCACCCATTCATTAAGCACCTACTGTGAGCCAGGTACTAACCTCCAGGTATAAAAAAACCTGAAGTTGAATCCTGATGCTGCTACTATTCACCTGTATCATTTTGACCCAGTCATTAACCTTAGACTTCCATCTCCTCATTTGCAAATAAGAATATTGGACTCAATGACCTCAAAGGTACCTTCCAGCCCAAAGTTTTTGAACCTGTGATCTACAAATCATTTAACTTCAGGCACCTAGATGCCTCAGTGGATAGAGCACCAGCCCTAAAGTCAGGAGGATTTTATATCATATTAGAATCTTTATGACTTCATAGCTCCATAGACTTTAGACTAGAAGGCCCCTTTGAGGTCATCTAAGCCTCTCGCTTCATTTTACAAATGAAGAATCTACAGGAAGGGAGCTCACTAGAATGGCAGCGTGTGTGTTTTAATACATAGGGTAAAAACTTAAATTTGGGAAGAAAGATTTGAGTTCAAATCCCAATACAGACACTTATGAATGCTGAGCAACTCATCTGCAGTATAGAAAGAATAAATAGCTCCTACTTCTCAGGACTGTTTCAAAAATTAATTGAAATAAGGTATAGAAAGCACTTTTGTAAATCTTAAAGAGCTATAGAAATGTCAGCTATTCCTATCCAACGTTGCAAAAGTAGAGAGAATAAAAAAGGGACAGAATTCAGACTTGCCTATTTCGATCGCAAGATTAGCATTCTTTCTACTTTATATGCTATCTTGCCCTTCAAAAACAGATAACAATAGCT
This sequence comes from Antechinus flavipes, assembly GCF_016432865.1. Lineage (NCBI taxonomy): Eukaryota > Metazoa > Chordata > Mammalia > Dasyuromorphia > Dasyuridae > Antechinus > Antechinus flavipes. Next base: position 420,608,672 of record NC_067399.1, read on the forward strand.
CACATTTAGATAGGACTTTAAGAATGACAAAACACTTTTCTTGATGTAACTCTGTGAAGGAGGTAATACAGTTAGTATTGTCCACCTTTTTTATAGATGAAGAAACTGATGTTCAGAGAGAAGTAACTCACCCAGAATCATACAGCTGGTTACTTTTAAAGTCAAGAAATTCTACAGAGGTGTTTTGATAAAGTCAGGAAGAAGAGGAATGTTTAACATTGATTATTCTTTCCTTCCACTTAAATCTTGTTTTCTTCCTATATGAGATAAGCATTTCTAAGAAATAATTACTACTGCCTCATGGTTTAAGAGGAGGGATATTCCTTCCCTAGGTGTGGCTAGCATAACCCTGTCTCTTGATCTGCCCTTGACCCCATCAGAAACTCTTTCTTCCCCCATCATAGACAGTATATTAATCAACTTGGAGCCAATATTCCTGGGAAAGAAGTAGGTCAAGACTGCAAACCCAAATCCCTTCAAGTCTTACACAAAATCTTGACTAAAGAGTAGAATTGATATTGCAATAATTAAGAGCCAAATATTACTGCACTGGTGGCAGATAACATTTCACTTTCATTAAGCAATATAAAATAGACATGAGAATTCCCAGCTGCCACTGTGACACAGCACGGTTTGCAGAATGAATCTTAAATTGTGCTATGTCAGTCAGAGCTCAGGAGTTATTGGCATCATTTAATTAACTTTTTTTTTTAAACTAACACTTTGGAATAAAATAGTAAAAATGTAATCCCTGGGCAAACCTACCATTAATGATGGCCCTAGGCTGGGGCCTGAACAGCACCCTAGGCAGGAACCACAGCAACCCTGCCCCCAAGAGCCCTCTTTACTCTCCCAGGAGAAAGAAACAGTGGGCAAGCACTCTTGCTACCCCTTCCCTATAAAGGAGGTATCTCAGAGATAACCGATTCACTCACCCAGATGCTTGAAAACCCCTTTTGGATAGTACACAAGCCCCATGCTTCTTCATCTGCCTGATATTCAGTCCTAGATCTGCCAAAATGTAGACTTGGACAGAGAGAGGAGAAAAAGCAGATGCCTTTGCTACTTTTCTAGTAATTATGCAAAGAGATTTGTTGTGAGAGAAAGGTGAAGCCTTTTGGTTGTGATGAAGAGTACTATTTCAAATTTGTCATTAAGAGAGTCTTTTATCCATGCTTTCTCAACTCCTCATTAGAACAAACTATTGAGAGGTTATCATTAGAAGGGGGAATATAGAGAGAGAATGAATATAAACAAGTATAGGGTCAAAGGGAAGGAGAGGGAAAATAGGGTTAGGGTTAGAGAATATTTATTATCCCTGAATTGGGGTATGAGCAGAAGTCTTTTATAAAACAATGATGACCCTACCTTAAAGCCAAAATGACACTTTTACCTGAGACTACCTGTGTTCTATAATAGCTTAAGTAGGACCCCCAAGAAGTTTTGCAAAGCAGCTGTCCAAGCTTCCCAATAAATCCAGCACCAGACAAAACAACTCAAAATAAAACTGAAAGCTATAACTGGGGGGAGGTGGTGATGCTTCTTTTGGGGCCCTTTATAAAAGAAAGTAAAATGTTATATTTGCTTTACCATCAATTCCTCAGCTAACTGTTTGTTCTTTTTTCCTTCTGTTTTCATTCTATAAAGAAATAAAGAGTTTAAACATAGGTAAGACCAAGAACTCTTTCCCATATTTAATTTGATATGGTTTGTTTGCTTCATTGTGTTTGCTTTTTGTGTTGTGCTTCTTGTGTAATGTATATTTTTATGTACAAAATATAGTTCTTTTTATGTGCTAATTGTGTGTTGTGGATATGATAAGCTTTAGCAATTATGAAATGCAGTCAAAAAGCAACCAAATAAGCTGACAGTAATTAGAATTCCTGGGAGACAGAAGTATAGGGTAATGAACCCTTCGTGAACTTCTATCTAGGCACTGTTAGAATGCAGCCCATAATTGGGCTAAACAGTTGAGGCAAACTTCTGTCTTTTGTAAATGCTGAACAGGGTTCACAAAAGCTTTAATGAACTGGAAATGGGTCAAAAACTCATTTTCAACTCATTAATGATTTTTTTTCTGGATTTATGGTCATTTTTTTAAAACCAAGTTAATTGCTGATCTTCCAGTCAGAATGAATCTAACTACTAGATGGACTAGTAATTTCCGTAAATCTCAAATTCCATTTTAAGCAAGAGGTGGAGATAGCCTAACCTCTTTTGCCTAATAGTTCATGGCATATAAATATAAAGGTATTCAAAATTGCACATATGATATACATTAGGCAACACTGATATGGAGAATCATCTTGCCTGAAGGAAAGGAAATTGGCTTTTTTTTTTAAACTGGGAAGGTGAGTAGAAATTGACCAAAATAACTTCAATCAATACTTATGAGTAACATGTTCTTTTTCCTCAAATAAATATGCATGACAATGGATTTGAGGAAATAATCTATTTGCTCCTTTGAGTAATTGGTCAGAATTGAAGTGACAGAGACAATAGTATCAGGGGATTGAGTAAATCAAATCCTATAAATTTATCCCAGACACTAGAGATCAAATACATGTGAAAGGCATTCTCCAAGAGGTCCTTGAACTAGTTCTTACAACTGATGTTAAAAAGGCCTGGACTTTGAGAGAGCAAAAGATAACACTCATAAAAACATTCTCCTATGGCTGATCCTATCCTGAGGTCTTTTAAATGAGGAAAAATAAAGTTCTAAATAAAATCATTAGGTTCAACTATATCCCTCTAACTTATACAACTCCAAAGACACTAACTATCCTTATAAATCTCCTATAGGATTGTTAGCTTACTTCAATGAAGAATTTGAGACCAGCAGCACAAAGGACAAAAAAATAAAGATGCAAATGTTTTAGGAAGCCAGTCTCCTTTTTTGCCATCTACTTTCTAAGTAATGGACATAAGACCAGTTCTTCATGACAGACTTCAACAGCAAAAATATTTCCCAAAATAGTAGGGTATTAATCTATTAGCAAGTATTTGTTAAATTCTTATTATATCCCAGGCACTATGCTAAGTCCTTGGGTTTCAAAGAGAAAATTAAATAGCCCTTACTCCTCAAAGGGCTTATAGTTGATTAAGGGAGACAAGTATTTCTTTGAGCACATACAAAATAAATAGAAATTAAGTACACAATTGTTTTGGAAGAAAGAAAAGTAGCAGCTGGAAGGATCTGAAAAGACTTCATGCAGAGTACTTGAACTGAGCCTTAAAGTGAATAAAATAGGAAATACACTCTTGGGGGTTGAGGAGGCAGGGGAGGCTATGAATCCAATGCCATTGAGCAAAGAAGGAACACTCCCCTGCATATGGATGAAACTTGTGTTCTCTCCTCCCTGTATTCCATACTAGAAAGTTTTTTGTGAATTTTTTCTCCTTTTTTCCCTTTCTTTTTTTTCCCCTACAACTTTATAGAATTAGGCTCCCTAGAAAGTCCAGAATCAATTATCCACCTCCCAGACAGGCACAGCTGTGTATGTGCCATGATCTTTCTACTGATCACTCTAGTTATTGTTCCTTCAGTGAGAGTGCACAGTCTAATTAAGAAATATCGTGGAGTTTTTTCCCCCTTTTCTTTCCTAATGTGTTTTCTACACATTTAAATTCTCCAGTGACTTTATAAGAGGAAAAAAACGAACAGAAGTACCCCTAGTCTTTCCAACTAGTTGTCTAGGCAAGGTCTTCCTAAAGACCTTGATTCCCAGTTCAATTATATGTATTAATAACAACCTGAGGAGAAGCTATGATTGGAGATATTCTCAACTCAGAATTCAGATTGTTCTTTAAAATAGTCATCAAGATTTGTTAAAGTTCATTTGTTTTTTAATCAGCAAACAGTTGGAGTTTTACCAACTTAGTGACTGGCAAGCTCCATTGCTACAATTCTTCATTTTTTTTCTTCATCCTCAAAATGTTGCTCTCCTCCTGGAAAAAAAATCCCAAACCACATGTAATTGAAAGCATCTGATGTGATGTGAGACATTTTCATCTTTATGATGCCTTCATCAGCACAAAACTTATTCTAAAATATTAGCAGAAGAGTTCATAAAAATGAACTTGCTTGTTGAGTCCTGAGTAAGAGTCTTTATAATACCCAAAGTGAGAACATTACCCATATATCAAGCAGATTTTTCTTTGTGTCTGTATAATGCAGAAAATTGTTTTATAATTGAGGAAGACTTAGATGTAATGGCCTTACTTTCCATATGAAGAAAAAAAATCCAGAGAAGCTCATTGAGTTTTCCAAGACTTATCAGCTAGTTAGTGGTAAAATAATCAGTTAATAAGTATTTATTAACCACTTATTATGTGCCAGGGATTGGGACATGCTCTAAGTATAAAAAAAAGAAAGTCAAAAATTGTTTCTGCCCTCAAAGAGTGTATGTTCTAATGAGGGAGACAAATAGACAAATAAGAATGTACATGTAAGACATACAGAATAGATGAAAATAATCTGAAAGGGAAAGGCATTAGCACCTGAAGAGACATGGAAATATAGAACTTCTTAGATTACCAAATAACAAAAAATGTTCCAATTTGGGTTATAGAAATATCAGAATCATAATAAAGAGAGAACCTCAACATCTAGGGGAACACTGTCTGGTATTAAATAATTTTGCATTCTAGGGAAGAGGAGGAGGAGAATGTACCTACAACACACTTTAAATTTAATCTACATTACTGACACTTTTTAAAGTTTAGACAATAAATCAAACCTGGAATTATAGCAAAAAAAAAAAGTGTTTACATTGAAATTTTAACAATTTATCCAGTTTGTTCATGTTTACATGCCAGTATTCCAGTCACTTTGATTGTAACTATACCTTCTCTGAATGAAGGCAGCCCGCATTTTAAGCAAAGAACCAAAATCTGCCTCTCTTCACCCAGCATTATAGATTCTGAGCACAATCTCATGATTATTTCCATTTTCCTCACCTTAAATATCAATATTATTCCCACTCATACCAAGAGACTGGTGGTCATTTAAGACTATAAAAAAGTTAAAGGACAAGTCAAGGGAAGGACTTATATGTTTTGTGTCAAGGTTAGAGGAGTAGCAACTTGATCTCATTTTTTTATGCTGCTGCTGACCTCTAGGTTTTGAAAAACTATACATTTTAAAATGTTAGTAAACACTACCATCAGAAATAGCCATGGGTAAATGAATAAAAAACCAGGAAGACTTTGGTTGATTCACCTCAAACACATATTGACTTTTTAAAGCTGAGCAAGATGCTTAAACCTCTCAGTCCCACCAAACAATAACTTAAGGCTAGGTAGGTACTGATATTCATATGGGGAGGTGGGAGGATATTGAAGGGGTGGGGGAAGCGAGCACGCAGGAGCACTAACACATTGTTGTCCCAATTTAGGGCACGCTAAGGTGAGATGGGGCAGTAGCTGAAAGATATAGAGTTACTATTATATAAATCAAGGAATTTTTTTTTGAACTAGTAGCTCCTTGATACTTTCCATGCCAGCTAAATGAAGCAACAGCACATTAGCACGGTGGGAAATGATGAGTTCTAAGATAAATTGAGGAGTACAAGTCCAACTGGAAATAACTAAGAGCCATGCTATGTTAAAACACTAAGTTATTGCATTAGTTTCTTTCCAGTTCATTAAAGTGGAAAGACACTAAAAGGTAAAACCACCAATTCAATGCTTTTCTTTGCTTTCTTTCTGGTTAGCCTGCTCCATGTTTCTTCTTGTTTCTTTTTGTGTTTCTCCCATTAAAGCAACAACCCTGCTCATAAGTATTACCTAGCAGTGGACCCTGTCTCTGGCTCACTCTATGTGTCAGATACCAACAGTCGGAGAATTTACCACGTCAAGTCTCTGACAGGAGCCAAAGACCTGGCTGGGAACTCAGAAGTCGTAGCAGGGACTGGAGAGCAGTGCTTGCCCTTTGATGAGGCCCGCTGTGGAGATGGAGGAAAGGCTGTGGATGCAACACTGATGAGCCCTAGAGGTAAAAAAGAAAGAGAGAAAGTAAAAGAAAGAAAAAAGGAAGGAAAGAAGGAAGGAAGGAAGGAAAGAAGGAAGGAAGGAAGGGGACTGAGAGAAAGAGGAAAAGAGACAGGAAGGAAGGAAGTTCAAGAAAAGTCATACAAGATAAATTTGGTTTCATTATCTAGGCTAAATAAAATAAAGTCCAGTCATCAAATCATTGATTTCCCTAGCATAATTTAACTCTAATTAATTACTTTGTATGGAAGTAGATGCATGTTTTAACCACCTAGTTAAAGTAAATTTTATCCATTTGCACCACAAATGGAAAAGAAAATTTTATTTTGAATGGATATTCTTTATTTTTGTGGAATATAGACAATCAGAAGAAATGATAGCATCCTGAGTTTGTGATTTAGGAGACATGGTTTAGGTCAACCAAGAGATCCTCTCTCACCCAATTCTTACTTATAATAATAATTGCTAACATTTATATGGCACCTGTTATGTGTCAGATAATATGCTAAGCACTTTACAAATATGATCTCATTTGATTCTCACAATAGCCCTGGCAGGGAGGTGCTATTATCCCCATTTTGCAGATGAGATAACTGAAGTAAGGAGAAGTTAGTCACACAGCTAGTGTCTAGAGCTTGTTCTTGAACTGAGGTCTTCCTGACTCCAAGTCTAGCAACCTATCTACTACACCACATAACTGCCCATAAGATGTGGTGATAATAGTATAAGGCTGATATTTGTGAAGGGCCCTAACATCAAAGAGCAAAAAGCAGTGGAGAATTTCTAAACTGAGAACCAGTGATTGGGATGACATAGGGTGTTAGTTTTGAAGTATTGGTTAAGTAGTCATCAGTCACTAAATTCAAAATTCTGAGTCTCAGTCCTATGGTGGGGAACAAAAGATGCAGAAGACCCAGTCTCTGGCCCCAGAGCATTTGCATTCTAGCTAAAGAGACCCCCCTACACACACATACACATACAGAAAAACACTAAGAATATATACAGTTAAATATAATGATAATAGCATTTTAAGGCTTACAAAGCTCTTCATAATATGTTATGCCTATTAACTAACATTGTGCAAACAACTATATGTAATAATAATAGCTAAAAATTTTTATAGCAGATTTACAAATTGAAAATAGTGGGTTTTTTGATTATCACAACCCTCTAAGGCAAGTGCTACTATTACTCCTTTTCTACAAGTTGAGAAACTGAGTCTGGGAGGAATTAAGTGACTCATCTAGAGTCACTCATATAGTCATGATCTAAGGCTAGATTTAAACAGTCTTCCTGACTCAAAATCCAGCATTCTGTTTACCATGCCACATAGCTGCCTGTGTTGCGAGAGCTACGTAGCATGAAGGACTTAACAAAATTAGGTGGGACTAATCAGGGAAACCATCCTGAAGGGAGTTGTATTGAACAATTTGTGAGAGGTTTATTCCCTTAACGATGTCCTAGTCCACTCCACTGGAGCCACTAGACTGTCAGAGAATCATTTATAAAGCACACTTCCCCACTCCCAAGCTCCCATATCTTGGATTCTTAAGTCTTGTCAGAAACAGACAGGTCACGTGGAGTCATTCTTCTCCTGCCCAGGTATTGCAGTGGACAAGAATGGACTCATGTACTTTGTGGATGCTACCATGATTCGGAAGGTGGACCAAAATGGAATCATCTCCACACTGTTGGGCTCCAATGATCTGACTGCCGTCCGCCCTCTGAGCTGCGATTCCAGTATGGATGTGGCCCAGGTGAGGTTCCTTCATCATTTTCACAGCCATGTAGCAGAACGCTCTTGGCCTTGGGTTCCTGGGTCCCTTCTTAAGAATCTAAATAAAGCCAAGAAGAAAAGAACTAACATGACTCAGTGCAGAATGACAGACAATAAGGAATGTTGCAGAAAGACCCAATTCTACACTGAAGTGCAACTGATATATTATAACCATTAATAGATTATAGGATAGAAAAATTACTATATAATTACCCTTCCTTCTCCATCATCACTGCAGGTTTGGGAATATAGCATACAAGTATGATAAGTCAATCAACATTTCCCCATTAATCTATAATTATTTATCCCATTGTATATAACATTTGTTTGTGCAGTGCTGATGAAACCAGAGTTCTAGAGTAATACCATTGACTAATTCATTTTTCTTTCCTGAAGCCCATAGGCACACACACTGCATCTTCAGTCAATTCAGCAAACTATTCCTTAACCCAGTGTTTGATATGACTTTCCAGGTTCGATTGGAATGGCCAACTGATCTTGCTGTCAACCCAATGGACAACTCCCTCTATGTGCTGGAGAACAATGTCATCCTACGAATCACTGAAAACCATCAAGTGAGCATCATTGCAGGTCGCCCCATGCACTGCCAAGTCCCAGGCATTGACTACTCCCTCAGCAAATTGGCCATTCATTCTGCCCTAGAATCAGCGAGCGCCATTGCCATTTCCCATACCGGCATCCTTTACATCACTGAGACAGACGAGAAGAAGATCAACCGACTACGCCAGGTGACTACCAATGGGGAGATCTGCCTCTTAGCCGGTGCTGCCTCCGACTGTGACTGCAAAAATGATGTCAACTGCAACTGCTACTCTGGGGACGAAGCCTATGCTACCGATGCCATACTGAATTCACCATCTTCCCTAGCTGTAGCCCCAGATGGAACCATCTATATTGCTGACCTAGGAAATATTCGGATCAGGGCAGTGAGCAAGAATAAGCCTGTCCTAAATGCTTTCAACCAGTATGAAGCAGCATCCCCAGGAGAACAAGAATTATATGTCTTCAATGCAGATGGCATTCATCAATATACCCAAAGTCTGGTCACTGGAGAATACTTATACAACTTCACTTATAGCGCTGACAATGATGTCACTGAGCTGGTTGACAACAACGGAAACTCCCTGAAGATCCGCAGGGATAACAATGGGATGGCCCGCCACCTACTAATGCCTGACAATCAGATCATCACTCTCACAGTGGGCAGCAACGGCGGCCTGAAAGTTGTGTCTACCCAGAATCTAGAACTGGGACTCATGACCTATGATGGAAGCACGGGCCTCCTAGCTACCAAGAGTGATGAAACTGGATGGACAACCTTCTATGAGTAAGTCTTCAAAATAGCTTACATACCATCTTTTCTGAGTAAGTTTTAAAGCACTAATAGATCTTTTGTTTTTTCAAGTACCTTGGTTGTCCTATCATGTACCTTCTTAACATTAGTTTCAACTTGAAGCCTTCAAAAGATAAAATTTCCTCCTCTCACTTTGGTGCTCTGCAAAAAGTTGTTGATTTATCTGAGTGAGTCTTTTATATCACAGTTTTCTCCTGAAATTCCCATTGCAAGCCTTTCCGTTCAAAATGCAGGATATTGGACATACACTGCACACGGGAGATAAAGTGTTGATTAACTCAGCTGATTATGCATGTTTGTGATGGGTGCGGAAATTAGAACCTAAAAGGCAAGACCCCAGTGGGGCTCCTGTAATTTGCCAATAGTCCAGAACCACACTTGATTGCACAAGCAGGTAGATAAACTCTGAATTTCCTCTTTAGCAGAAGCAGATCAATACAGATAAAGTGCTAGGTATATTAAAAGATGCGAGAGTCAGTCATATTTCCCCTAACAATTATCTCATACTTAATAGTCTTACTGTTTGTTTTGCCAAAGAGCTGCTTTCCTTAGCTCCTGAAGCTGTCTACCAAAGGCGTTCTGCAGGTATTAACTAGTTCAGGCCTGGATGGATTGAAATTGTCATGACGCGATTCCCAATCATATTCTAGAAATGGAGCAAAATTTAAAACTACCCAGATTTCTAGCTGGTCCATCCAATAGCGTTTTATGCTATTACGATGGTGAGGATTAATATTAACTACAAAAGCATAGGAGAGTTTTCCTCCTTTCTGCATAGATTTCTGGGATTTTACCAAGTTAGAGAAAGAGAGAAACAGAGGCAAAGAGAGAGAAGATGAAAAGATCCACTCAACATCAGAAACACTAATTACGAATCTAGCTCCATTGCGTAGCGGGATAGACTTTAGGCAGAAAGGCTCGCGTTTGAAGAAGGAAGCTAGCACCATCTGCCGGCCGATCTCTGCTTTGCAGACATGTGCTCCCGCAGCTCCCGTTCGCTTGGCAGGTTTACAGAACCCACTATTCTCTCTGCAAAGCTCAGCATGTCGGCATCATTAGCATCATGGCATCCTTCGGAGAAGTGTGAATCTAACACACTTTCCATGCCTGTGACTCTGTCACTGAGATGCCTTGTCCTGACACCATTTGTGAATGTCGATTTTAGCCCCTCTTCTAGCATGTCTCACCATGCTTTCCTGGAAGCTTTGACCTACAGCCAATGAATTTCACAGAGAGAATTACTAGACCTACCTGATGCAGCTAAAAGCTCCTGGGTTCTGGAGCAAGTTGACTTGAATTTTTTAACAGTCTGACTCACACACTATTTTTAAGGAAATGTAGTTTTATTACTTTTCATTACATGCACAAACAGGCATTTTGCTAACAAAGGATGGCCCAAACTGCTTGCAGAATGGAGGGATCCTCTGAGGGACTCATTTAACTGGCAAATAATGTTTCCTAGTTGGCACATTAATTGTTTGTGGGAAAAGGAGTATTCTAGTAGACTTGAAAATGGTTCACTTATAGAAAGTTAGAGCCAGAAGGGACCTTGAAGTTAACATTTTTTGTGTAACAGACCCATTTAGCAGTCTGAAGGTGAAGACTATGGACTACTCTCAGAATTATGTTTTTAAATGCATAAAATGAAACACATAAGATTACCATGGAAACCAACTATGAGGAATAATTTTTCCCCATCCCATTTCTCAGATCCCTTAAAATCTACCTATGAACCTCTTATTGCTGTAAAATCCCTGGGTCTATTCCAACCCCCTAATTATGCAAAGGAAAAGATTTTGACCTAGAGAAAGAGACTAGTCACACACACCTAGTCACTGGCAGAGTTGAAAGTCAATTTTGTCTCTTCTGATTTCTGTTCTAAAAGTCTTCCATTAGACCATGCTGCCTCATGAAGTCTCTTAAGTTAAATGTACTTCTTATATCAGAGATATCCAGATTTTTTTTTCAGTAATGGACCATTTGGACATGTGTAGACCATCTGATTTTTTTTTCCTAACTGTAATTCCTAATTGATCTAAACCTCCTGCCATGAAACTTGGAAGCAGTCATATTCTGTTGGCCAGGGAGGTAGATCTTATTGATCTACTGGTACATATATACTAATTAAGTAAGAACAGTTTGGAGTTAAAAATCTCAGGTGGTCTATGAAGAAGAGTCACAATTTAGGTAGCCAGGTATTATATATATGTTTGTACTATCAATTATTTAACCATTTTTTAATAACTAGTCCAAGTCAAGGACAGTTCAAACTTACACTTCTCTATGCCTTCCAAAGACCTAGATTAGTTTTTATATAGGTGGTCATGAAAATAGCAATTCAGTTAAGCTACACTTTATTCCTACCCTTGGGAGAACCAAGTCAACTCTCCTCATCCTTGGAAAATAGGCTGATGTGATAAAATGAACTGGATTGTCAGAAAACCTGAATTCTAATATTGGTTCTGCTCTTAACAAGCTGTTCAACCTTGGGCAGATAATTTCTTTGAATCAGTATTTCCTCATTTTTAAAGTGAGATATTTGAATTTCCATCTATTCTGCTGCTATACATGTTATTTCCTCCAATTAAAATGTGAATTATTTGAAAGTAGAGGCTATCTTGCTTTTTTCGGTTTCTATCTCCAGGGTTCAATACAAGTGGTTGGCACATAGTAAATATTTGATAGATACTTTCCTATTCCATTCTGTAATCATATTTGTCTTATTTAGGCAAGTAAAAATAAGATGAATTGGAGGGAAGAAAACCTGGAAGATGGGACATCAATTAAGAGGCTGTTATCAGTATAGAAGGGATGAGGGTCCAAACTAGGGTGATTAGTCTGGTATCTATGTAAATGGAAAGGAGACAATAACACAAGATGATTTGGAGGTAAATTCTACCAAATGTGGAAACTGAATAGATGTGGGAAGTGAGGAAGAGGGAAGTTAAGAATGATTGTAACATTAATAAGGACTATTATTAATTATATACTAAGTATACAAGTTATATGGTAAGCTTATGGACTTTGGAAACTTGGGAAGAAAGGAGGAAAAATACCTATTACTGTTTCCCAGGTACTGTGCAAACATATTACCTCATATAATATACATATATAATATATAATGATAATAATAGCTGACATATAGTGTTTATTATGTACTGGGAATTATGTTAAGGATTTTACATATGTTATCTCATTTGATGCTCATAATCCTAGAAGATAGATGCCAATATTTCTGTTTAGAGAGTAAGTGACTTGTTCAGAGTCATGTATCTATTAAGTATTTGAGGCAAAATTTGAACTCATTCAGGCTTCCTGACTTCAGGCCCAGTATTCTGTCCTTTATACCACCTAGCTGTCACAATTTGGACAATAGTGCTACCCTGAACAAACATAGGGAAGTTGAAAGGAGGTGAGGGCTTCACTAATCAATTAACAAGCACTTTTTAAGCACTATTGTCTTTCAGGCACCATGTTATGATCTGGGACTGCCAATATTAAAATGTGAGATGGTCCCTTCCTTCAAGGAGTTTACATTCTACTGGGAAGAATTTTGAACATAGTAAATTTGAGATGCAAGTAAGATAGTCAGATGTTTAGTTATCTGACAATGTGCAACCAGAATTTAAGGAGAAAGATTAGGGATAGATCTATCACTTTAGGACTCATCTCTATAGATATAATTTATTCACAGAAGTTGCTCACCCAAAAAATAGAGCGAAAAAGGGGCACAGGGCAGGGGCAGGGAAATTGAGTGATGATTCAAAAAAAGTTTCAGTTTATGTTACCAAGATGCTGAGGAAGAAGAGAGGAATGAGGCAAGAAGCTCTGCCTTCTCAGAAGAGGACTGGCATTGCTTTTTAAAAGCCCTGCCAACAGCAATACAGCTAAGGTAAGAAAAGGTCACATATGATTTGGAAGGGCATAAGATTAAGTTTGTCTTAAGGAGTAGAATTTCTGGTTGGTTTCTCTCATTTCTCTCACATGGTGATATGATTCCATTTCATGGACTTAAGTATTTTTATGTGTATAGTCCTATTTGACAGAAAGGAGGAAATAATCCTATTTGACAGAAAGGGGAAAACCAGGGAAGAGAGAGATTGAGAATTTTCTGTTTGTTCTACAAAACTATTCTGAGGGCTGCAAATAGTTGAAGCCATTTCATTGACCAATGAAGACATTTCCCTTCCTTTCCCCCTAGATAGGACCATCTCCCTATTTTCTGCTGCCAGTCTGTGGAACATGACAGTGACTAAGAATTTATCTCCAAATTCCTATTTCACAAAAAGATTGTATGACAAAAAGAGTGACCGATTTTGAGTTGAAGACACTGATTGTTTATCCCATCTCTGCCCCTTTATGTACAACCTTAGCCAAGTCACTATCACCTTAAAAATGAGGGAGTTAGATCATGAGTGCTAAAGTTTATTCCAATTCTAAATCTCTTATCCTGTGATTAGTAAGGGCAGAGATTATGCCTCTTATCTCTTTTTTATTGCCCATTGCACCTCACACAGACTAGTTGCTTCATAAATTTTCATTTGAATTGAGTATTTTGCCTGAGTTCCAGAAATATAACTCCCATTCAGCCAATTTCTGAATTTCAGAAAGGGTCCACAAAAACAGAATATTCTCCATCAAAGACTCAACTTCAAATGCTTTCTCCAATGTTTACTAGCTGATTGGGACCCTCTGCAAGTTGCTTAACTTCTCTTGGACTCAGTTTCCTCATCTGTAAAATGGGGACAATAAGAAAACTACCTCGTGCGTTATTGTGAGGATCAAATGAGATAATATATGGAAAGCACTTTACAAATTTTCAAGCACCAAAGAATACCAGCTATTATCATTTAGTAGCCAATGAAGAGCAAAGTCCCTTTACTCAACATTAACTTTGGACCCCAGCTAATGTCCTCAGGTTTTTTTTTAAGTTTTTTTAAGTCAGATATTTTAGGAGAATTTATAGCTTTCCTCACTACTGACCACTGAACTCTCTAAGGCAGGGAGAGGAAGGAAGAAGAGGAGGTAGAAGAAAGAACAATGAATTAAACTGGCTGAAAATCAGATTCCTAGCCTCCCTAATATCCAGCAGACCAACTAAGTATAGCAGTGTATGGCACCCTGGAGAATCCAGCCTGGATGGCAGAGATCCTACATGCTAAGAAGATTCTATTCTTCAATGCTGTGCCCTGAGCTTTGAAGTATAAATAGAGTTCCTTCTATTGATATGAAAGGTTGACATTGGTGTGGAGGAAGGGGCCTGGGAGGTGAGGGACTGAAAAAAAGTAAAAAGGCAAGCTTGAGATTGCATTGACACTATAGTGCAGATCTTTCCCCCAATCAGAGCCTTTCTAAGGGACTCAAGACCTAGGGTCAATGATGTTCTCTTTCCCTAATTCCTTTGTCCTTCTCCTTCTATTCTGACCCCTATATTATCCACCCATCTCCAACTCACCCACAGAGGTGAAATCAAGATAGAAATGAAGATCAAGGGCAGTCTAGGAAGGGAGGGGGAAATCATAAAACATGCATTTTTGAGGGCAGTGTGTGTTAAAGAACAGAGACATCAGGAAGCTATGCATTGATATGTATATGTATCTATATTAAATATGGGTCCTTTTTGTTTAAGCACTACTTGGTAGAGCTGCCTCTATTGGCTACCTTCCCAATAACTTTTCAGTCTCCTGTTCACCAGAAGCTCCCAAAAGCACAGACCACAGGGCAATCACCCTAGTATCCTGCATTCTAGAAACACATCTGTCCATTCTTTTTCAAACTGTCATCTCTGATCTGACCTTTGTAGCCAACAGCTTTGTTTTTGTCCTAGCTTTAATCTAGTGATGTAATAATTCATTAATTCAGTAAATATGTATGAAGTAGCTATCAGGCATTAATTCACAGAACCAAAGAATTTTCAAACTGGACAAAACATCAAAGATTATTTAATCTATTCCACCCACTTTACAGATGAGGAAATTGAGACTGGTGATGTGGTTTATGTCAGGTTAGAGTCAGTGACAGAGCTGCAACTAAAAAAATCTTTATATGTAGCACATATATTATAATGCACATGTTAAAGGGATATGAAAGCTTCAAAAGACACGGTTCTTGCTCTCTAAGAATTTATAATTTAGTGGTAGAATATGGATGAAACAAGACAATGTGATGAGAAAGTCTGTGATAAGACTTGCAGAAGTACCAAGGTAAGGCAAAGTAAGGCAGTACAAGGTAGATAGGTGCCCAGAAACTTGTACTGCCTGAGGTTACAAGGCAGCCACAGGTTTCTTCAGAGACTGGTACTCTCATCAGTTAAAGCAGTTATCCTGGGACAGCTAGATGATGCAGTGGATAGAGCACCCACCCTGGAGTCAGGAGGATCTGAATTCAAATACTATTTCAGATACTTAACACTTCCTGGCTGTGTGACTTTGACAAAGTCACTTAACCCCAATTGCCTCTCTAAATAAATAAATAAACAAATAAATGAATGAATGAATGAATGAATGAATTAAAAAAACAAACAAAAACAATTATCCTTTGATGTTTGTAGTAAGATTAAGCAAGTTTAAGAATGTGAGCTGGAATCTGTTGAGAAATCAAGAACTATCTTCCTTTCCCATTTCTGTGTCTCCCCTCACTCAGTCTCCCACTTTTAATACT
Source organism: Antechinus flavipes (assembly GCF_016432865.1). Taxonomy (NCBI): domain Eukaryota; kingdom Metazoa; phylum Chordata; class Mammalia; order Dasyuromorphia; family Dasyuridae; genus Antechinus; species Antechinus flavipes. Next base: position 420,624,475 of record NC_067399.1, read on the forward strand.
TTGTTGCCTCTGGTTTCATTCTGTGTCTTAAAATGCTGGAACGGCAGATGCCTTCAGCCTTCGGTGACTTCTTTTAATGGTTTTTCTTTTGTCTTATCAGCTATGACCACGAAGGCCGCCTGACAAATGTGACACGTCCAACTGGAGTAGTGACCAGCCTACACAGGGAAATGGAAAAGTCAATCACCATAGATATTGAGAACTCTAACCGTGACGATGACGTTACTGTCATCACCAACCTGTCCTCTGTGGAAGCCTCATACACTGTGGTTCAAGGTAGGCACCCTATAGGATGCTCAACCCCACCTCTCTACAAAGATCCAGAAGATGAAATGAAAGGAGCAATAACCCGCCTGTTTTAGTGTTCTTTGAATCTCAACAGAATATATCTTTGTTTTCCAAATGCCAGCCCTCTAAATAATGGACAAAAAAAGTTCTTTCTACTATCTAGATATTCTAAAAACATTATGCAAAGCACCTAAATATTTGGAAATATCAGTATAATAAAGTGAAATCTTTTGTTTCATCTGTGTCCACACCCTATCTCCTCCCCATCACCACCATCATCACTAACTACAATTGAGTCCCAAAATGACCATAGGAAGGAAGGAAATGAAGCTTATTTGTTCTTTTAGGCCCACTGACTAATTTCTTTCAAGCTTCTCTGATATCTTATTGTGGGTGATTACTTGCTGGCATGATTGCCTTGGGATCTGAGACCTATAGCAATCTCCCACCACAGACCAAGCTTATTAATTGTCCACAGACCATATTGTGGTTATTGTTGTTGTTAGACACAGCGTACGACAAATGCAGGGGCTACAGAGAAAAGGAATTGTGCAGATTAATTTTTCTTTTAATTAAGAGATAATGTCAGTGGGCTAGCACATTGTCAGAGGATAAAAGTGTCCTCCCAATAGATAAATGGTGACATTTATAGACTATTATCCCACGACACATCCTATTCCAATGGCTTTTTTTCTGCTCCGCCAAATGATTAATGATGTAGATTCTGTCCTTCTGCATGATGACTATAGATGCAGGAGTGACAGCTGCATGCTACTGGGTGCATGAAAAACTGACTTCTCTTTGGCTGACCTAGCTGGATTTTCTTGGATAATCAAGGAGCAACTTATCCATAAAAGGGGTTTCTGATCTGACTTTTATTCTTGTAACTTATTGATCAAGAAAAAGGTCAGAAATCTGATTGGCCTATACATATTCCATTCAGGAAAAGTAGTCAGGCCTTACCAACCCTAAGTGTTACCTATCCTCTCTTTCCATCTTTTTGGTTCAGAATTCAAGCCTCCTTCATAGACTAGTCACTAGAAACAGAGTCTTCAGCAGAAGCTGAAAAAAAGGAGGGAAGCTTGCTTTCTGTCATCTTTCAGAAAAGAATTCTAGTTTATTCCTGAGGGCTTACTACCTCATGCATCTGCTTCCCAGGTGAAGAGCATAATAAAGGGTAATGAAGGGATAAAGGGGAAAGTAGTTTCCTTTTCATTTTTTCCTCTTTAGCTAAAAATTTAAAAAAAAAATTGGGAGTCTGATTGACATAAATTGTGTGGGTAAAAGACATCATTATATATTTAAATTTTCTATTAATAGCTTTCAACCAGTGAAAGGAAAACATCAAGGCATAATTATTTTGGGAGCACCACATATTAATAGTGTTGTTCTTTACACAGATCAGTAGCATCTTTTCTGTTCACCTTAACACTGTATGAGTGCTAATTGCAGGCAGTCTTCATCTGACAGCTGCAAAGTACCATGGAAACCTATAAAAATAGGTGATTTGTTCTCCTTATGACTAATAGAGTGGATAATTTATCTCTTCATTCCCCTCATTCCCAATTGCATTTTTCCAGATCAAGTTCGGAACAGCTACCAGCTCTGCAACAATGGCACCCTGAGAGTGATGTATGCCAATGGAATGGCGGTCAGCTATCACAGCGAGCCCCATGTCCTGGCAGGCACCATCACACCCACTATTGGACGTTGCAACATTTCACTGCCCATGGAGAATGGCTTAAACTCCATTGAGTGGCGCTTAAGAAAAGAGCAGATTAAAGGCAAAGTTACTGTCTTTGGGAGGAAACTTCGGGTAAGTGGTTCTTAACCATAATATTATACCACAGTCTCCTGGATTTCTTGGAGGGGATAGGGACACACTTGTCCCACAGTCAACCAGGGGAATATCCAGGCCACCATGACACTAAACAGTGACCCACAAACTCAGGCCTCTACAGACCTCAGACACATAGATTTATAAGAGGCAATAGGGTACGATGGATAGACTGGAAGTTAAGCCAGAAAAGAGTTCAAATTCTAAGCCCTTGTGGATTTTAGCTTCTTCAAGCTCTTCATCTCTTCAGGTGTAAAAGGGTAGCATAATATTTGTCATGTCTACCTTCCTGGATTGTTATGAGGTTCAAAAAGGGTCAGGTCTTTAAAAAGCTTTGCAAACTTAAAAATGCTTTTCTAAATACACTTGCTATCATTATAGGAATCCCATCCTTCAGAAAAAATTATCAGTTTTCCTAGACTAAAGAAGTGTCATTTTTTTTTCCATGAGGAAGTATGTGATGTGGAAATTCCTAGCCTTGGACCTCTGGCTTGCAGGGATAACACATCAGTGCTACATCCTCAAATTCCAAATTCCTTTTCACCTGTAACATCTAATTGTTCCATTCCATATCCCAAACCCTATATTTGTCTGGCCAATCCCAGGTAGGGTGATATTATTTTGCTAAATTAGACTTCCCCAGGTTGGGATTCTGCCCTCTTGATTGCTTGAATACATATCTGTTTAATTCAATTCAATACAAATTTATTATATGCCAGATGTTATCAGTTAAGTACTAAGCACTGGGATTACAAAGACAAAAAATAAAAATAAAAAAAATTTCCTATCCTCAATAAGCTTACTCTATAGGGAGAAGGTATGTGATGAGAGAACACATGATATTATATATATACACACACACACACACACACACACACACACACACACACACACACTAGGTAATACAAGTTGATCTGGAGTGGGGAAGGGAAAGTACTAATAATCAAGATGACCAAGAAAGGTTTTGTTAAGAGTTGGCCTTTGAGTAGAACTTTGAATGAAACCACTGATTCTAAGAGGCCAAGATGAAAAAGAAAGAGGTTTCTAGGCATGGGAAGTACAAAGCTACAGAGGGAGAGATGAAATGTCACATATGAGCAGCAAAAAATAAGCCAATTTGGCTAAATATAGAGATTGTTTCTGAACTAAATGTCAATAAGTTTGGTTATCTTCCTCTCCACCCTGGATTCGAATCAGTCCTATAGTACAGAAAGGGACTATGCAAGTAGTCGGTGCTTTCCAGGTACCTATTTTATTTAGGTATTATCTTAGGTGCTTTGAGATCCTTGCAAATAGGAGCATTACAGCAATGTCACAAAAATGGATTGTGTCTCTTATTATTTTGTTTGGAATAACATTTCCTAATCTGTCATGACCACAAGAGGAACTAGGCTGCTCCATATTAAGATTCTCCTTTTGTCTAGTGGTTGTCTAATTCTCAACATTAGGTTATCAGCAGACTCTCATGTTTTCCTTCCTCCATCGGTATCTGCAGAGTTGCAAGCTGCCATATCTTATGAAAGACAAAAATGGAATGAGATTAGCAGCTAAATCCTTAATGACTGGATTTCAGGGCTGTGTAATTGATTTTTGATACGCTGCACTGTAGAAGTTGATTATAAGTAGTAATCGCTTCTTTTCTCTGATAAATCAGCTATGCATTTTGACTGAATTTTCAAAATAAAGATAAATATGGCCCTAAAATAAAATGGCTATAATCCCAATTCCAAATATTAAAAACTTAATAGTGGTACTTGTGGTAATTAGCTGAAGTTAGACGCACAAGTCTTATAACTGAATTCCTGCCAGGGTTAGATTTGCTGGCATCATGTTTATGCAAATCAAAACACAGCTTTATCTATCAACACCTCAACATTTAATTGTCTGGTGTTAGTTCCTGTAACAATAATCACATATCCATTTAGCTCTCTTAAATGAAAATCACTATGAGATTATAACAGGTTGAGTGGACTGAAAATGTAATTTGAAAATGAGGGAGAAAGCATGGAATTTATTTGCATCTCATTTATTTTAATTCAGCTTTGTAAACTGTTTAGTGAATGGAATAAAAGCAACTCCTAGAAACTGCTGGGGAGGGAAAAAAGAGTTAGAGGAGATTGGGAGGGGACAAAGGATAGAAAGTGTGAAATTAATGATGGCATTGAGAGCCATTTTTTTTCCCAGAATTTCAAAAAGACATGATGAAATGGCTTGCAGTTCCTCGGTTGGATAGAATATGCTGGTTGTGTGTCACAAAGAGGCAGTTCACAGTGGGTAGAGGACTAGCTGGTTGGGAAGGCTTGTGTTCAGGATCTACTGGTGATACATTCTAGCTATGACCAAGTTACTTAACTTTTCATTGCTTCAGGCAACTCCCTTTGATTATAAGTTACAAATTAGTTTCCAGGATGCATTAGTGAGGGGAATTTCTATACCAATGAAATCAAAAGTCAGAGGAGGAAAAAAGTCACAGGTATCCAACTCACCCAGAGGAAACAAATCTTACATCCAGGATGGTTAGTGTCTAAATTGGAATTTTGATTCCTTGCCATTCCTCCTCACTCCATCCTAGGATGAAGAAATTTTAGCCTAAAAGACTGATTTTCCTAGGTGACCAACTTAAAAATTAACCTGTACCACTTGTCTAATTGTCTTGCTTGTAATCTGATAGAATAATCATCCTGAGGACACACTTTGGTAGAGATGTGTGCACATTTGTCTTTGTGACCATCGTGGCATATGTGTATGGAGAAAGTTCTGGCTGAAGATTTATTCAAACACTTTTGGTACATCATCAACTCCTCTTTTTAGGATAGGGAAATAAAAAAGAATAAAATTAAAAAATGGAACACAGTAATCAGCAATTAATAAATTCCTCCTCCAGACACTCTGGAGGATAGCAGGAATACTGGGGGGGGGAAAAAAGCAGTGATTGAAAGTACTATTTGTTCGATCAGGACTTCAGCCCCTTTTGCCTCTCAGCACTAATAATAACAAGTTGCATTTCTATATTGCTTCAAGTTTGCAAAGTACTTTCAGCAGTGAGTGAAAGAGGTATAGCAAGTTTCATTATTCCCATTTTTACATGTAAGGAAATTGTCCTTCAGACAAGTTAAGTAGTTTGTTCAAGAGCATAAAGTTATTATCAAAGTTGGGACTAATACATGATTTTCTGATTCCCAAACCAGTCATCTTTCTATTGTACCTACCTAGCAGTATCTGTAAAAGATACATCCGACTATCTTGCCTGACCTTCCTTCCTTCCTTCCTCAAGACCTTCAAGCTTCTGATGACTCCAATAGATCAAATGTAATATTAAGCTTTGGATCAGACCCATGCAACAGAAGACAAAGTAATAGTAGTTTTCAGTAGGTGAAAAGCAAGGCAAAGGAGAGACTCTACTCTTCTCTAGGGGGCAGCTAGGTTGCTTATTGGATAGAGTCCTGGAGTCAAGGAGACCTGAATTCAAATGTGGCCTCAGATACTTACTAGCTGTGTGATGCTGGGCAAGGTTTGCCTCAGTTTCTTCAACTGTAAAGTGAGCTGGAGAAGGAAATAACAAACCACTCAGTATCTTTGCCAAGAGAACCCCTAAAAGGGGTCATGAAGAATTGGGCATGACTAAACAATTCTTCCATGCACTGAACACAGTGCCTAGCACTAGCAGGTGCTTATTAAGTGATTTTTCATACATTCTCCTCAGCCACATCCTTTTAACTGAGAAAGATATCAGTCATTTAGGATAGCTAACAGATGTGTTAGATGAAAGGGCCATGACCCTGACAGATAATTCAATATTCAGGGTTTTTTTTTTTTTAAATTGGGATGTTAACTTCAACATCCCCTCCCATTCCCAATGTGCATAATTGCATTTCACCTCCTGACAATTTCTCAAATAATTTCATTTGGAAAAATTATTCTCTGCCTCTTCTGTCCTCCCCTTTTCCTACCTGCTACCACCCACCTTCATCCCCACCCCCTTGTCTTTCAAAACACACACACATACACAGGAGGGGGGGGGGGGAGAGAGAGAAAGAGAGAGAGAGAGAGAGAGAGAGAGCGTGCATATTGCAGAAACTAAACTTATATCTGTGTATCATGAGGCTGCTGTCCAAGCACTGTGGACTTTCTGATCAATGGGGCTTGAGAAATACTAGATGGTTTGATTTCAAAGACATCTTGTCATGAAATATAAGCTAACCATCCTTAGAATATATAACCACTATGCTGTGCACCTGTCCTGGGACCTAAGCAAAGATTTTTAGTCAGAAGGTCTTTTTTCAAATGCTTTGGAAGTAGAAAGACCCTTTCTACTGAGGTTTAAAACATCTGCCCTAAAAAAAAAAAATGTGTTGTGAAAAGTCTGATTTTCTTTGAAAGAAAGCAGATAACCAGCCTCCTGGAGCTGTCTTCCTGATTGTAATTTACATAAAGACTGCAGAGGTAAGAAACAGATACATGTGTAGGTAGCAGAACAAAAGAAAAATTGCTTCCAAGATAATCTTCCGTCATGATATTGGTATTAGTGTTATTAGTATTCCAAGGAGAAGTGGGAGTTAGTAATTTTGTTTTGGTTTCCATATAATTAATATGACATTGCAATTATACTCTGGAGTGTTACTTTTACTTACTTTGCAAATCACGGGAACATAGGAAACAGACAGGACATTTCCTAGCCTAAGTTTTCTATGTGTGCAATATGTGTGTTTACATGTGTACAGACATAACATTTGATCTCTTGTGGAGCTGTCATAGTAGGCCAGCTTTTTGTCATAGTCAGAAAACACGTGAACTTCTATTTTCTTGGATTCTTACCTGCCACGCTGAGTGCAGGGTCTGCACAAGACAAAATCCTTCCTTGCTATAATTGCTTAAAATAGCAGGATCATTTGGAAAATAGTATAGATACCTACCTGTCTGCTTTGGAATGGCTGTTCTCTTGCCTAGTGACAAGGGTAATAAACAAACCAATCCTTGGAAGTCTATTCTAACCTAGATATAGATTCTGTAGTGAGTTGTTTCTTTTGAACAAATGTTGGTCACAAGACTCCCAGAGCCAGAAGAAAACAAAAAAGTCCATGCTGTCCATTTAATTTCTCATGTAAAGTGAATGATTAGAATAAGAAAGAAGCACAAATGATTTTCTTATTGTGAGGATCTTTGAAGCTTAACTTCTCTGTTGTAAAATGTTCCAGAATTTCCTTCCTCCTCAGGTCTAACTGAATTCTCTCCTGCTGCTACTCCAATTCTTTCCTCTTACCCCATCCTTTATAAAAATCATATTGTTCATTTTTTTTTCTTTTGTACTCCCTCAACTCATCAGTCCTAGTCAGTATTCCTCAGAGCAGATTTGGAGCCACCAGCCATGAGCCCAAGAGGACCATTCCAAAGTACCACGTTTCCTTTCCTAGGGTTTTTTATGAGCACTTCAGGCACCAGCAACAACCTCTGGTAGAACAAAACATTCTGGGGGAAATTCCACAGGGGGAGCTGTTTCCCAAAGTTTGCTCACTGCAGAAATAAAAAGAGTGCTAAACAGCTGAGTTTTATTAACTGGGGAAGCCAGGATGAGGAAAATACCCGATAATTAAAAATAATGACTTCCTTACAAACACAAAATTGTATTAATTTAAAAATTGGTTTCTCTACCACTGGATTCCTACTGAGCAAGATAGGGTGGGAATTGTGCTGATCATGGCAGTGAAAATAATTCAAAATAACTTTTATGTTCTCCAGGAAGCCTCAAGGTTAATTTAAATATTGTTTGATGGGCAATTTAAATCAGGATAAGAGAAAATGTTGCTAAATCAAAGCTCCTACAAACTATAAGTTTGCAGAACACATTCCCAGGAACTGCTGAACGCTCCTTTTGGTCGTCACTACCATCAAAGGCTATCTAACTTAAAGACTTCCACTTTATTAATGGCACGCTCACAATTAAATTACTTAAGAGGCTTTATTAGATTACAGCACTGGCCCAGACGCCTTGGCTCATCTACCACTGAATTTATCTTATTTCATTATTATCAGAAGCACTGAGCATTCTTCACTAAAAATTCACAATTAAAAACCAAACTAGAAAGTACCATAGCTCAAAGGAAATGCCATTCCTGATGACCAGTTTTGGTTTTGAAAATCATAAATCTAAAATACATTAGCTGTAACTATTTATACTTGTTATTCTCCGGTATGAATATATGTGGGGTCAAGGAGACTTTCAGCCTCATATGATCTCAGTAGGGTTATAAATGCTTTCTATGGATGCCATTGGCAGGGCTAGAAGAAGAAAAAAATGGGAGGAGGAAACAAACAGAAGAGAAAGAAAAGAATGAAGGCAGTAAGATCATAGAAAATTAAAAGTAGACAAGGTTTTGCAAAGATGAATGTTGAAAACTACCTTTGCATGTAGTAGGAAAAATAAAAGACTACTAAAAAAAAAAAGAAAGAAAGAAAGAAAGAAAATTAAAAGGAGAAGGAACTTTTTTAGATCATTTAACCCATGCTTTTTAAACTATGCTTCATGACCCCAAATGGGTAACTGAATGTTGAGGTCACAAAATTGATTTATTATCAATAAATGTTTAATTTGTATGCCTACTTTACAAAAATATAAACCCAGTGTCATGCAAAAGATTCTCAGACAAAAAGGAAAAAGTTTAAGAAGCCCTGATCTAGCCAACCTCCTAAATTCCCAGAGAAAAAACAAGGAGTGGGAAATCAAGGAAGGAAACAAAAGGTGATAGGGCAATCCAGTACTCAATGGCTGTTATGTGACAACACCTGTCATCTGCTTTTGGCAACATTCATAATATCTTTATGAAATCCCTGCTGGACACCTGAGTGGTCATGACCCAGAATGCTAAAACAAATGAGTTAGCACATCTAAGGGTCTTCCTAAGCTTTCCATGCTCATTTAGAACAAAAGTAAAACAGTTCTCATCAAGTTATACTTTTAAGAAGTAGCCTTTCTAATCCCAACTTGGTGTCAGCTCTGGAAATGGTAGTTTCAATTTGGATATATGTCTCTATGCAAATTACCTTATTAAATTATTGGATCCCCAAATCCTCAGGAACTCTTAACTATAGAACAAAACCTTAAAATCCTTTATCTGCCCATTTTACACCTGTTACTTTATCAGATGGGCAGCAAGGTGGCACAATGAGTGCTGAGCCTGGAGTCAGGAAGACTCCCCTTCCTGAGTTCAAATATGACCTCAGACACTTAGCACCTTAGTTCTGTCACCTACAGCATGAGTTGGAGAAGGAAATGATCAAGACCACTCCAAAAGGAGTCATTAAGAATTGGACATGACTGAAAGGAATGAACAACAACTTTATCTGTTGGGACCCTACTAATTGCATATTTTCTAATGCAGATACTGAACTTCAGCTAAACGAAGACCAAGCCATGCTCATTCCTTTACACCCACTTGACCCACTAAATCCTCACTCTTCTTACAACAGATCCACATTCTACTCGTTCAACTCACAGCTCTTCCAGGAGCCTTTCATTACTGCTTTATAAGCAACCTATTATATTTGAAGTCAGCCCAGAGTTACTCTGTCTCCCAGTCTCCTCTTAACATAATTGGGGTTTTTTTTCCCTGACATTTCTAACCAGGCCCTTTGTGTTTTCATAGGTCCATGGGAGAAATCTCCTATCTATTGACTATGACCGAAACATCCGAACAGAGAAGATCTATGATGATCATCGCAAGTTTACCCTGAGGATCATTTATGACCAAGTGGGACGCCCCTTTCTCTGGCTTCCCAGCAGTGGACTAGCTGCAGTCAATGTCTCTTACTTCTTTAATGGTAGACTGGCAGGTCTCCAACGTGGGGCTATGAGTGAAAGGACAGACATAGACAAACAGGGCCGGATCATCTCTCGAATGTTTTCTGATGGCAAAGTGTGGAGCTACTCCTACCTTGACAAAGTAGGTGAACTTTCTCAGCCTGTCTCTGAGATGATGGGAGGCTTGGTAAAATAATGCCATTAAATATTCTTTCCAGGGGGAAAAAAAGATCTGAAATCTTTTGCCTTCAGACACTCAAAAACTCTGCACCAAACAGATGAAGGTTCCCCGCCCTCCCCTTGAACAGCAAATTTGAAGGAATGTGTTATTCGTGGCTCAGCACTATTTCCATAAAAAAGCATTAGGCTCCTCAGTAATGGCAGGAAGGATGGATTGTCTGATTTTATTCTAAAAAATGTGCTGCAAAAATCGGGCCGAATCACCCCACTGGCAAGAGAGCTCTCATCTAATCATTACTTATGAATTGAAAATGCAGTGATTCATTTCTGCCTAGTCCTAAATTAAGCTATCAGAATAGAAAAGTTTGTCTAAAACTCAAGTCCCAGCTGCTGCACATTTCCTCTTTGACTTCCATCTTTAGCTGCCTCTGGGCACTCTCCATGCCAAGTTCCTTGGTTCTGGAAATGTCCAACTTTTCATGGTTCAGATAGAATCAGACACTTCTCTCACTAGGAGAAAAGTTCAGCAGAGAAAAGATACCTCCTTAGATCATATTTTGAGGCTATTGAAGACTATCACAGTTGTTTTCTGATTCCCACTGACCTGCAGTTTGAGTTACAGCATCACATTGATTCCCTTCCTTCTTATTTTCAGCTCTTTTTCCCTTGATCTCTCACTCCTACAAGTTGCAAAATTTCTTATTCTACATCAAAAGGAGCTGTCATCACTGATAAGTCCTAAAACTGTGGCTCTCTGTGAATGGTGATATAGATAATGCTACAGTGAAATAAAGACTGGGAAATTGGAATCTTAGACCTCTGAAGGCCTTAGAAAATATTTGGACTTTATTACCTGTGAAAGTCCTTTCCAGAATCCATGGGCCTGAAATACTTAGACCTTCCAATTCAGTTCAACTGATACTCCTATTTCTGCTGTGTGCTGGGCTAAGCACTTGAGGAGACATGGTTTAGATAAGACAGAGGATCTGCTTTATATGTCTTAGGTATATGATATATACACAATCACATTACTTGATAAGTGGCTAATAGCTTCAAGCAACATTCTAAGAGAGGTCAAAGAGGGGAAAGCTAAGGACCAACATGGAAGATCCAGAAAGTCAAGTTCCCAGAAGCTACTATTAGGGAAGAGAACAGCAGAGACTGTAGAGGCACCTGAGTACAATGGCTAGAGCATTGGACTTAGAGTCAAGAAGATCAAATTTAAAGTCCTGCCTCAGATATTTACTAGCTATATGACCCTTCTCAGACTTAATTTCTTGCTCTGTAAAAATGGAGGATAATAATAATATCTGCCTCACAAAGTGGGTGTGAAGATTAAATAAAATAACAAAAAGTTCTTTGTAAACTTTGAAGAGCCACATGATGGTAGCTAATGGCGTCATATGTAAGCTTTGCTATTCCTCAGTGGGAATTTGTGGACCTTTTTGGGCGAAATATTTTTTCAGAAGGATTCCTCTCTATTGAAAATGTGATTGTGATATAATGCTCATAGACCTAAAGCGGAAAGAGTTCTTAGAAGTCTCATAGTGTCAAACTCAAATAGAAACTCAGATTCCTGTGGGCTGCATGTTGACTTAGAAAACTATAAATTAACATCATCTATGTTGTACTGTATTTTTGTTTGTTTTGTTAAACATTTCCCAGTTACATTTTTATCAAACTTAAGTTTCACTCAGGAGTTGGCACCTCCAATCTAGTCCAACCCTTTCATTTTATAAATGAGAAAACTGATCTGGTCTAAGGTCCCATCGGTAGCAACAGAGCTTGGATTTGAGCCCAGGTCCCTTGACCCTATATCTGGTGCTCTTTCCATTATTCAGTGGTATGGAATGTAAGTGACTGAGAATCTTATCCATGAGGCAGGGAGAAGGACAATGCTCATTGGAGAGTATCATATTTTTTCATGAGTTTTGCTATGAATTCTACATTGTTTCCTCTTAATTGTCGGTAACACTTTCATTATTTGAATAAGGAAAGACCTAACTCTAATATCCCCTCCTTTTCCCTTCCTTTCTTTTCATCCAGTCCATGGTCCTTCTGATGCAGAGCCAAAGGCAATATATATTTGAATACGATGCTTCGGACCGTCTCCATGCTGTCACCATGCCCAGCGTTGCCCGGCACAGCATGTCCACTCACACCTCCATTGGCTACATCAGGAACATCTATAATCCTCCCGAGAGCAATGCTTCAGTCATCTTCGATTACAGTGATGACGGCCGCATTCTGAAGACATCCTTCTTGGGGACTGGGCGACAAGTGTTCTACAAGTATGGGAAGCTCTCCAAGCTGTCTGAGATAGTGTACGACAGCACCGCGGTCACTTTTGGTTACGATGAGACCACCGGTGTTTTGAAGATGGTGAACCTCCAAAGCGGCGGGTTCTCCTGCACTATTCGATACCGGAAAATTGGTCCCCTCGTGGATAAACAGATCTACAGGTTCTCGGAGGAAGGCATGGTGAATGCGAGGTTTGACTACACTTACCACGACAACAGCTTCCGGATCGCAAGCATCAAACCCGTCATAAGCGAGACTCCCCTTCCGGTGGATCTCTACCGCTACGACGAGATCTCTGGCAAAGTAGAGCACTTTGGCAAATTTGGGGTCATCTACTACGACATAAATCAGATCATCACCACCGCAGTCATGACTCTGAGCAAACACTTTGACACCCATGGCAGGATTAAGGAGGTCCAGTACGAAATGTTCCGGTCCCTCATGTACTGGATGACAGTCCAATATGACAGTATGGGGAGAGTGACCAAGAGGGAGCTGAAACTGGGGCCTTACGCCAATACTACTAAATATACCTATGATTACGATGGGGATGGGCAGCTCCAGAGTGTGGCAGTCAATGACAGGCCGACCTGGCGCTACAGCTATGACCTTAATGGAAATCTTCACCTGCTGAATCCCGGCAACAGTGTCCGGATCATCCCTTTGCGCTTTGACCTCCGGGATAGGATCACGCGCCTGGGAGACGTACAGTACAAGATAGACGATGATGGCTACCTCTGCCAGAGGGGTTCGGATATCTTTGAGTACAATTCTAAGGGCCTGCTGACAAGGGCCTACAACAAGGCCAGCGGGTGGAGCGTCCAGTACCGGTACGATGGGCTGGGGCGGCGAGCCTCCTGCAAGACCAACCTTGGGCACCATTTGCAATATTTCTACTCCGACCTCCACAACCCAACCCGGATGACTCATGTCTACAACCATTCCAACTCGGAGATCACTTCCCTTTACTATGACCTCCAGGGGCACCTCTTCGCCATGGAGAGCAGCAGTGGAGAGGAGTACTACGTAGCATCAGACAACACCGGAACCCCTCTGGCAGTTTTCAGCATAAACGGCCTTATGATCAAACAGCTGCAGTACACAGCATATGGAGAGATTTACTATGACTCTAACCCTGACTTCCAGTTAGTCATTGGCTTCCACGGGGGACTCTACGATCCCCTGACCAAGCTGGTCCACTTCACTCAGAGAGACTACGACGTACTGGCAGGACGCTGGACCTCCCCGGACTACACCATGTGGAGAAACATTGGCAAGGAACCAGCCCCCTTCAACCTCTATATGTTCAAAAGCAACAACCCTCTCAGCAATGAGCTGGATTTAAAGAACTATGTGACAGGTGAGAGAACCCCCCTGCCTCAATCAGGAAGCAGACACCAGGGAGTTGTCGTCCTAGTAGGGTCTGAAGGAGGTTTAGCCTCATGAGGAGACATTTTTAAATAATATCCCTTTCCATATATGCCAGGAAGAACACTGATAGCACTGTTGACATCAGTTTTGGTGTATTTCCCATTGACAAGTAAAACAATAGAGGAAAAGGCATTTCAGAGTGGAAGGGCTCCAAGTTTTCATAGAAAAGGAAATAGAAAACAGACAATGCTTATCACTGGCCACCAGTGGGTTCTCAAAGCCACAGAATCAGGTTTGGCTCTGGGTACTTGGGAATGAATGAGCCAGAGCTAGACAAAGGGCATTTCCATAGTCTGTGCTGGATAAAAGTGAATAGACACCTGCTGATGCCAAATCCCAAATAAATACATGCAGTCAGTGTTGTAAACCTGACTGGGCTCTCTTTTTCTTGTTGGCTCTTGAATGAAGTCATAAAAACTTTTTCTGAAAATAAAATAGTAACACCTCATTCTACTCTTCTTACAGCATCTCAATCAAGGGATGCAAGTCATATCAAACTAAATTCAACCACATTTCATAATCATTAGCTTCTAAAGAATGTTATTCAAAAAGAAACCTATTATTTGTTCAGGGAAGAGCAACCCAATGCCTAAGCCAATAGCATTAAAAAAAAAAATTCAGTGTCCAAAAACACATTAGAATTGGAAAAGCACCTGCAGAAAAAAAAATGGAAAAGAGTACTAAATCAATCTGTATGTATTGTGTTTTGGTAAAAACTTTTACCCTCATATCAATTAGTGCTAATTTACCACTTAGGAGGATAGCAAAGTAGTTGAACTTGCTGCTAACAATTTACAAAGAAGAGGTAATTAAGATGCAGTCAGGAGAAACTCTAATAACAGAATCCACTATCTCCCATAATTAAAGGAACCCTTGCAATTTAAGAACAGAACTATCTTCATGAGTGGCAGTTTCTAACTGAGGAAAGGGCTAGTTTTTCTTTAAAAAAAAAAAAAAAAGGCAGTGTAAGCTGGCTCTGCCCTCTCCCTCTAGTTCTCCCCAAGAGGCAGCTACTGATTGAGGGAAGGAAGATAAAGGTGAATGTAACTGGTGCTCCTGAGCCTTAGGGAAGCCACTGATTTTAGACCTGGTGAAACAATTCAAAAATGTCCCCAGACCCTATTCCAGCTTTCTGATGCTGGGTAATACCTAATAGATTTTATTGTATCAGCTAAATGATGCTATTTTTGTAAATGCCAATTCACAAATGAAATCCTAGTTAAGGAAACTACTCAGAAGACCCACTTGAAAGTAGCTGAAAACAGTAATGAGTCCCACTAGCTGGGTCTCTTAGCATCTCCCTGTCAGTAGCCCCCTGGTGGTTCTTCAGGCTTACAAATCCCAAGAATGTTTTCACTTAAGGGGAAAAAAAAGTTGGATTTTGTAGAGTTTAATTTTCATAAGTGAGAAGAAAGGCATAACCCTTTTTCTCACATTATCTCCTTCTCATATTTACACTTAACACCTGAGGATGCTTTGTTGACAGCATTTTTTGAGGGAAAGCTAACTTCTCTAGCTGTGTGATCACAAGCTGTGAAGAACATTAGAAAAGGGGAATAATGAACTATTAGAATGAGCTGCATTCTCTTGCTTAGACCTAAATGACTCCCTCCTCAACAGATTGTTTAGGGAGACTGTTACAGTGTAACACCAATTACATTCAAAATGAGGAGAGGAGCCGGGTTGTCAGCTCACTGCTAAAGAGGAGCCTTCTGCAAAATGGAGGAGACTACTGACTCCAATAAATATTTGTGATCTGGTCAGACTCAAAAATCAGCCACATGGACTGCTTTAGAAAAAGAAGGTCATTGCCAGAGCTGTCACTGACAAAGCTAGTAGCCATTGAACAGTCCTCTCCTGAACAGAAGGGAAATCACATTTAGCATTATTAGCAAGTGAATTCCAGGTGAGAGGGAGGAGGAGCCAAGGTTCTTCCTCGGAACTAGAATGGAGTGACTAGGAATTGGTTGCAGGCGTGAATTTAGAAAGTGTTAGTACAAAAGGAACACTGGAAGCTTAACAATTACTTAAAATGGATAATTAGTAAAAATGTTATTTGTCCTTCCAAGTCAAATAAGACCCATCAAGCAGGTGATGTCTTGACTTGCAGGAGAATTGGATTTGAGTGAGGGAGGGTTGTGGAAAAGCTAACCTCACTCTTCCCTCCAGAGCTATCTGGGTCTTAGTGGCAATGAATGGCTCTGAATGCAGATGGGAGACCCTGGCCTTTTTAAGCTAAGGTCTTCCCCAGGTCTCAATTTGTCTGAGGCAAAGCCCATTCTGTGATTAAGGCTAAGTAAAATGTGAGGCAAAAAAAATTTAAAAAATAAAAAATAGCCTCTTTTGCCTAAAAAAAAAAAAATGAACCTTAGAGGGGAAGATCCTCTGAGTTTCTGACCAAAACAGAAATAATTGTTATTTATATTCACTCTGAGATGTCAAAACCCAAATTAGGAACAAGTGGGGCTTGGGCTGGGACCTATTGTTAGCCAATCAGTGCAAACTATAATGATTGGGGTTTGATCAAGTAGCTTCATTTGAATCCCAATGGGCTTTATCAAAGCCTGAGTTTCTAATACTGTATTTCAAGAAATTGTAAATGACACTACTTAGGGTAAAAAACTTAATTGTTCCAGCTATATATATATATATATATATATAGAGAGAGAGAGAGAGAGAGAGAGAGAGAGAGAGAGAGAGAGAGAGAGAGAGAGAGAGAGAGAGAGAATAAATAAATAGCAAAAAGAAAAAAAGATATCTAGCTTGTAAACCCAAAGATAACTTGCAAAGACCCATTGATCAAAATTTATATTCCTTTGGGCAGAGTTCCCACAGGTAAGGGTGATTCCTTATGTGGACTGAGGGGAGGTAAGAGTGAAATAAAAATGGGAAACTATAAATAAGATTCACTGCCCACCATGTTCCACCACCACCCTCTATCCCCTGCCAAAAAGGCATAGAGGGGCAGCTACTTGGTGTAGTGGATAGTGCGCACCAGCCCTGAAGTCAGGAGGATCTGAGTTCAAGTTTGACCTCAGACACTTAACACTTCCTAGCTGTGAAACCCTGGACAAGTCACTTATCCCCAATTCCCTTAGGAAAAAAAAAGGCGGGGAGGCATAGAACCAATATATTAGATTCTGTATACCTCTCAAAAGATAGTGTCACACACTCTTCTCTGCTGTCATTACCAAAGACAGGGCTTTATTCACCTTTCCCTAAAAGAGAACTTTTTTTTTTCTTTTGTCTTTGTATTGCCATCACTAGCACAATACCTAGAATGTGGAAGACACTTAATAAATGCTAATTGGCTGATTGATGATACTTTGTCCCAGATTCAAAAATTCCTAGTTATATTCTAAGTGAAGGAGAAACAAGAAGGAAGAAGGCTCTTTAGAGAGAAAATTTTTAAGACAATCTGATTTTTCTTTAGCTCTCAGGAAGATGAGACCCTGATAATAATTCATATACTTCCTGACACATTTGTCAAAGATCCAAACATGTTACTTCTTAGCACCTGTGTAATTTGACATGTTCCTGGTTTGCTTCCTCTTTGGACTTGTGGTATTGACTCCTTGTTATGTCACAACCGGTGTCTCACCAAGCTCCACTGCGGATGCCCAAGGGGCCTATTTTCTTAACTCTTCTTTATTTTTCATTGCAGATGTGAAAAGCTGGCTTGTGATGTTTGGGTTTCAGCTCAGCAATATCATTCCTGGTTTCCCAAGAGCTAAAATGTACTTTGTGCCTCCACCTTATGAATTGTCAGAAAGTCAAGCTAGTGAAACTGGACAGGTAAGCCGACATCCCAGCTAAGCATCCAAATCATTATTGGCATTCAATATTGTAAACAGAATTACATGGGGATGAGTGCACATCCAAGGAGGAGGTAACATCATAAGGGGATATAAATGGGCCACTAAACAGTGTTGGATTCCCAGGGAAACAAATGTCAACATCATCACCTGTTGAGTACAAACCATCTTTCTTCCCAACCTCAATTATTACCTTAATTGCAGTATCGTTACTTGTTCTGTCTGTACCCTTGTTACTTGATTAACAATGGCACAGGGAAATCTGGAGGTAACTTACCATCTGTTCTTCCTAGAAGATCATAACCCTTTTGGCTTTTATGGGGAGTAATAAAACCATGGTTTGCAGTTTCTGTCCCATTAAAGGAACATTTTTATGCCCTACATAAAACCTCAGTGTTTTATGATTAAAATTTTATACAGATTGAGTTTTTTAAGATCATTTGTGGTTGGTTCATGCAGTGAAGGCCAGAGAGTTGTCAATTTTGATTTGGAAGTTGAGTGGTCCATAGTTCACTGAAGTAGGTGGGACTCTGTCACTAGTCAAAAGAATCTTAAAATGTAAGGGACCTCAGAAACCAGCCAATTTAACCCATATCTGAACATGAATTTTGTTTTAGGGGAAAATCTGACTAGAGTCAGAGGAAGATTCATCTTCCTGAGTACAAATCCAGCCGCAGATACTTACTAGTAGTGTGACCCTGGTCAAGTCACTTCATCCTGTCTGCCTTAGTTTTCTTAGTTATAATATGAGCTGGAAAAGAAAATGGCAAATCCTTCCAGTATCTTTGTCAAAAAAATGAATTGGACATAATTGAAATAACACAGCATTATAAAAATATGAAATGCTACAACTGTTTCAGCAAGTCAGATTGAAACTACCTAGAGTCTCTCTTAGTCACCCAGGACAAGATAGTCCCATGATGATTCCTACCATATGAGGAACCATTCTTTGAATTAATAAGTCTTTTTAACATTTGGTTAAGCATTGTACATTTTTTTTATTTTAATAATAGCTTTTTATTTTCAAAATACATTCAAAGATAGTTTTCAACATTAACCCTCGCAAAATCTTGGTTCCATATTTTTCTCCCTCCCTCTTCACCTACTCTCTTCCCAGACTGCAAATAATCCAACATATATTTAATATGTACAATTAAACATGTGTATTAATCTACATTTATCATGCTGTACAAAAAAAATCAGATCAAAAAGGTGGGGAAAAGTGAGGGAAAAAAAGCAAACAAACAACAAAAAAAGATGAAAAAACTATATTGTGATCCACATTCAGTCTCCACAGTCCTTTTTCTTGATACAGATGGTCCTCTCCTCACAAGTCTATTGGAATTGGCCTGAATCACCTCATTGTTGAAAAGAGCCAAGTCCATCACAGTTGATCATCACATAGTTTTTTTGTTTGTTTGTTTTTTAATAACTTTTTATTGACAGAAGCCATGCCAGGGTAATTTTTTACAGCATTATCCCTTGCACTCACTTCTGTTCCGATTTTTCCCCTCCCTCCCTCCACCCTCTCCCCTAGATGGCAAACAGTCCTATATATGTTAGATATGTTGCAGTATATCCTAGATACAATATATGTGTGCAGAACCGAATAATTCTCTTGTTGCACAGGGAGAATTGGATTCAGAAGGTATAAATAACCCAGGAAGAAAAACAAAAATGCAAGCAGTTTATATTCATCTCCCAGTGTTCTTTCTTTGAGGGTAGCTGCTTCTGTCCATCCTTGATCAATTGAAACTGAATTACCTCTCTTTATCAAAGAGATTCACTTCCATCAGAATACATCCTCAAACAGTATCATTGTTGAGGTATATAATGATCTCCTGGTTCTGCTCATTTCACTTAGCATCAGTTCATGTAAGTCTCTCCAAGCCTCTCTGTATTCATCCTGCTGGTCATTCCTTACAAAACAATAATATTCCATAACATTCATATACCATAATTTACCCAACCATTCTCCAATTGATGGGCATCCATTCATTTTCCAGCTTCTAGCCACTACAAACAGGGCTGCCACAAACATTTTGGCACATACAGGTCCCTTTCCCTTCTTTAGTATCTCTTTGGGGTATAAGCCCAGTAGAAACACTGCTGGATCAAAGCGTATGCACAGTTTGATAACTTTTTGAGCATAGTTCCAAATTGCTCTCCAGAATGGCTGGATGTATTCACAATTCCACCAACAATGTATCAGTGTCCCTGTTTTCCCACATCCCCTCCAACATTCCCCATTATCTTTCCCTGTCACTCTAGCCAATCTAGCAGGTGTGTAGCATCACATAGTCTTGTTGTTGCTGTGTATAATGTTCTCTTAGTTTTGCTCTTCACTTAGCATCAGTTCATGTAAGTCTCTCCAGACCTTTCTGAAATCATCTTGCTGATCATTTCTTATAGAATCTTATAGTATTCTTATAGACACCATAACTTATTGAGCCATTCCCCAACTGATGGGCATCCACTCAGGTTCCAGTTCCTTATCACTACAAAAAAGGCTGCTACAAACATTTTTGCACAAAGCATTGTACATTTCAAAACACATTTGTTTCCCATTATCCTAGTCTCTGTCACAGTAATGTAAGTAGACTGAGTTATGAAAGATAGCATATAAAAGTCAGTAATAAAAATGAGAATTAGAACTCATCTAACTCCCAGCTAAGAGCTATTTCCCCTTGATTACATGATCCAGGTGGGCAAAATAAGCAGCAATTTCCTATTCAGCCCATCATAAGATATTAAAGAATGGGCAGTTTTGGACAATGTCCAGGGACCAGCCCTTGTTCACCTACTTGGAAGGCAGCAAGGCCCACAGCCGTAACCGCTGAATCCAAACAACCCCCACCTCTTCAGGTCAGATTGCCTTTTGTCTGAGCTGCACAAGACAACTGCCAAAGAAATCACTGATGAATAGTTCTCCTTTCCCTAACCTGGAAGAAGAATCTTTGGGTCATCTGTTGATGTGCAGATCTTCAGAAAGGTGACTTACCTTCCTCACTTTGCTTCTTAATTAGTCACTCAGTAATCTGGACTATCTGCCCCACCAGTGTAGAATCTATGACCTTGAATGCTCAGCAAGCCTCTTGGTGTCCCAGCCTTATTTCTGGAGATGTTAGCCTTGCAGTGTGATGTTAGTTCTGTGTCGGCAGGGAAGGGGAGGGGAGAGGAACAAATGCACACCTTTTGTTGTCTTTTAATGAGCTAAGGTCAATCTTCTCATCCTTCGGGGTCTTTGTTTTGCCTACAGCTCATTACAGGAGTCCAGCAGACCACAGAGAGACATAATCAGGCATTCATGGCCCTGGAGGGGCAGGTCATCTCCAAACGGCTCCACGCCAGCATCCGAGAGAAAGCCGGCCACTGGTTTGCCACCACCACGCCCATCATCGGGAAAGGGATCATGTTTGCCATCAAGGAAGGGCGTGTGGTGACCGGAGTGTCCAGCATCGCCAGCGAAGACAGTCGGAAGGTGGCCTCCGTGCTGAACAATGCCTATTACCTGGAAAAGATGCACTACAGCATAGAGGGCAAGGACACACACTACTTCGTGAAGATCGGCTCTTCCGACAGTGACCTGGTCACCCTGGCCATGACGAGCGGGCGGAAGGTGCTGGACAGTGGGGTGAATGTGACCATGTCGCAGCCCACCTTGCTGGTCAACGGGAGGACTCGAAGGTTCACAAACATTGAGTTCCAGTACCGAACGCTGCTGCTCAACATCCGCTACGGTCTCACCCCAGACACACTTGACGAAGAGAAAGCCCGAGTCCTGGACCAGGCAAGGCAGAGGGCCCTGGGGGCAGCATGGGCCAAGGAACAGCAGAAAGCCCGGGAAGGGAGGGAGGGCAGCCGCTTATGGACTGACGGAGAGAAGCAGCAGCTCCTGAGCACAGGAAGGGTGCAAGGTTATGAGGGATACTATGTCCTTCCCGTGGAGCAATACCCAGAGCTTGCGGACAGTAGCAGCAACATCCAGTTTTTAAGACAGAATGAAATGGGAAAGAGGTAACAAAATGATCTGCTTGCTGCCATTCCTTGTCTGGATGGCTCAGTAGGCGTAACTGTTATCTCCTCTCCTAAGGAGATGAAGTCCTAACCAGGGGCACTAGGCTGAGCTGCTTTGGGATAATAAGTGGCAAAAAGGAAAAAAAAAGGGAAAAAAAGCTCATTTTTTGAGTTAAGATGCTACTGTCCAAGTGAGACGTTCCACATCCTCGAGTGGACTAAAAGCCTGACTGAAAACTCACCGGGAAAAAAATGTTCCAAGTTCCCCTAAGATATTACCCACTTGTTCTGGGTCTAAAGAAAGAAAACACAAATTTCACAAGGAAAACAAAAACAAACAAAAAAAAAAAGAAGGCCTCATATTCTATTACCTCACTCCATTCACACGTGAGCAACTTCAAAACATCCATGAGGGCCAGCTTCACCAGACCAGCTGAGGAAAAATAATTCAGACTGCTTGTTTGATAAAAGCAAACAAACTCCAGAAGTTTTCGTTTAAGCAAAATACAGGTGCATTTAAAACATGACTTTTGGGGTGATTTGTGTGTAGCAACTGGGGTGGGAGGGGAAGAGGTGAAAGAGTGAGCACTGGAATTACTCTTTAAGAAAAAAAAAAAAAACAAGAAAAAAAAAAAAAAAAGAAGAAGAAATTAACAACAAGAATCAAAGAGAAATTATAATGCCCTGCACTTGTACTCAGATCCTACCTAAGTCCGATCTGAGTCAATTTATTCGAGGAGGGCAGAGTGTAAAGTTCAATTCAAAATGGTGGCTATAATCACTACAGATAAATTTCATACTCTGTTTGTCTTTGAAGATTCCATTGTGGACAGTAATACACAGTGACAGGGTGTAGTCTGTTTAGATTCTGTAGTTTGTTGGTATCAGTTCCAGTAGAGGTGTGGGCATTGTATCACTCTTTTGCTAACGGGCACCACTTCAGATCACCCTGTACATACATGAGCCGAAAGGCACAATCACTGTTTCAGATTTAAAATTATTAGTGTGTTTGTTTGGTCCAGAAACTGAGACAATCACATAACAAGTCACCACGAGGAAAGAAAAAAAAAATAAGTCTAATAAGAACTTTGGTACAAGAACTTTTTTTGTAATATACATGTATGAATTGTTCATTGAGTTTTTATATTAATTTTAATTTGCTGCTAAGCAAAGACTAGAGACAGGCAAAGATAATTTATGGCAAAGTGTTTAAATTGTTTATACATAAATAAAGTCTCTAAAACTCCTGTGGACACTGGTCTTCTGTGTAAGTATTTTGACAGGAGGACAGAAGAGGAAGAAAAGGATCCTTCCAAGAGAATGAACTGGTATTTCAGAGATATTCACAATCGATCAATAATCATTCACTAAGCACCCACTCTGCTACCCCTGTGCTCAGTACTAGGGATACATACAGACAAAGGTAAAAGGAGCCACACTCTCACAGAAGAGAAAACATGCAAACTACGATTTACAAACAAGCTACAAACAGACATAATCTTGGAGAAAGATCAGCTATTAGTAGGGTGCTTTTCCCAGAGACTTTATTCTCTGGTAGAGAGTAGGTGTTCTACTCTCAGCACAGCTTGCTGGGAAATGAAAGGAGAGAAATACAGGTTATAAGGATGTGTGCTCTCTGACTAATACTATGCTTCTGCTAATTCCTATCACACCATCTCCTCACACAGGACTGTTCATTTCCATCTGAAGTTCCTTATAACACCAGTAGGTGTCAAGGGATGCTATCACCATAATTATACAGGATCCTTTATTTAATTAAGTTACATACTAACAATCATGGACATTTCCATAGCTCTTTATATACATAGGATCATAAATTAAGAGCTAAAAGGGACTTTAGAGGCCATCTAATTCAACCCCCTCATTTCATAGATGAGGAAACAGAGTTCCAAGGAAGCAAAGGGACTTGCTTGTGCTTACACATTAAAATAGAGAAGTTAGGATATGAACACAGGTCTTCCTATTCTAAATCCATCACATTCTCATCTGAGTCTCACAGCAGTTCTATGATTTAAATTCTACCATTATCTCCATTTAACAGATGAGGAAACTGAGGCAAAGAGAGAAGAACCAACTTTGCCCCACAGAAAGCTAACAAATGTCAGAGGAAGGTGTTCTTGACTCTAGGTCCATCACTCTGTCCACTCTGCTAAACTGCTTCCAGACCACCAGATTACTTTCATTTAAAGTAACAATTTTGGAGGGGAGAAAGGAAAGATTATAGTTGGGTAGGTTTTTAGTTGGGCCTCATCTGGGGTCAGGATATTAAACTTAGACTTCCCCATGCTCTGTACCATAGTTAACCAACTCATCAACCAGCACAACCAAGAACTGCCAGATCCAGAGGGTATGATTCACCTTGAAAGTTCCATCAAGGCTGTGGTCTGGTCATGGTCTACACAGCTGGGTTAACAGTTATTAGTAAATCAAACAGTAACAGTTAATTGTGGAGCAATTGATTCCTTTCAAACTTGTATGAACAATCGTATTTGAAAGGCTATTTTTCTCAAGGAGAGGAAAAGGAGACAAAAGGGACATTCCCAGTTAATCTCATTTATTTTACAAGGAAGGTGGGGTTTTATTAAGGATGAAAAGGAGGGACAGTTAATGATGAGGGGGAAAGCACACATAAAATTGGGGTATGTAGGTTGTTGCTGGTACTTTTTTGCTTTTTTTTTTTTTAATATGCAGGGAAAAGCAATTGTATCTATAATAGTCCAGATTCAATTGGTCTGTCTGTTCCAGATGGCTAAAGGAGTGAGATTTTATTCAGCAATCAGGGGGGAAAAAAAAAACAAAAAAACCTAACACTACCTGAAGTGAGGGGGATCACACTGGACTGTGAGTTATGCAAAAGGAAAGACTTCACTCAGCAAGTAACTCAAATTGACTTTGGAACTATTTACCCCTCACATAGATTTAGCCTAACAGTTTAACAATAGAGAAAGCTGCATCTTTTGGTTTCTTTCAAGACTTAATTCATGTCTCACCTTCTATAGGAGACTTTTGCTGCTATTTTCCTCTTATTAGATAGAGCCTTCCTTCTAAAATTATCTTCCATCAAATTTGTCTATACCGTGTGTGTGTATGTGTGTGTGTGTGTTTATTTCCTTATTGTTTCCTCCATTTGAACATAAGGGATCATGTTTTGCCCTTCCCTTTATCCCTAGGTTTAGCACAGTGCCTGGCACATAGTATACACTGAATAAATTCTTGGTGGCTAGTTGAGAGAAGCTAAGCAAGCGGCCTCCAGATCTGGCTGAAGCAGAAGTCAATCAAACAAGCAAGCATTTATTAAGCACCTTTTTTGTGCCAGGCACTGGAGATCCAAAGTCAGAAGTAAAATCAGGCAAT
Source organism: Antechinus flavipes (assembly GCF_016432865.1). Classification (NCBI taxonomy): domain Eukaryota; kingdom Metazoa; phylum Chordata; class Mammalia; order Dasyuromorphia; family Dasyuridae; genus Antechinus; species Antechinus flavipes. Next base: position 420,649,514 of record NC_067399.1, read on the forward strand.
TTACATTCTGTTGGGCAACTAGAATTAATGTTTCTACATGGCAGTAACTTCACGTAATCTATCTCATACCAACTACCCCCAGAAAATGGATGGCTACTCTGTTAGGTATGCTTCATAAGGGATGGATGCAACAAGCTCTCAGAAAGCCACAAATAAAGGTCACAATGGGCAGAACTTCAGAGAGAGGGATTCACAGGAAGCTATTAACTGGCTATAATCGCTATAGAATCTAAAATTAAAGAGTGGGTGAAATAGAGAGAAGAGGGTCAGCTTGTTATTTCTATCAGCAAAGCAGAAGAATAAGGTGAAGGGAGTTCTTTGCCTCCCCTCCCAAATTCCAAAGATGCTTTTATAGTAAATAGTTCCAAGAATAGCAAGAAAGACAATATCCCTCACCTAGAATGGGAAGGTGAATTATAGATCTTCTCTTTCTTTTCAAGGTCAGCCCAAGACAAAATTTTAAAATCAACCAAGTTTGCCTTAAATGTAACCCATGGTTTTGAGCCTGTATATTTGCATAAGACTCCATGGGTGGGGAGAAATTATTTCTCCATATTTGGTGACTGCAGGACGGGCAGAGTTGAAGAAAAACTGCTTTTCCACAGCTCCCCTTTTATTCCTCTTCTCTCCTCAATTCATCTGCCTAGAAGAAAAGTAATTCACTCTAAGATGTTATTGGCAAGTGAACTGAAAGAGAAATCCTTACCTCCCCCACCCAAAAAAAATTTTAAAGTATAAAGGGAAAGGAAGAAATATTTATATAACACCTACTATATGATAGGTACTATGCTAACTGCTTTTTTATAAATCGCTTATTTGGTGTTCACAATAAATCTTTTGAAGTTGGTGCTTTTATTATTTCCATTTTACAGTTAAAGAAACTGAGGTGACTTGCTCAGTATTACATAGATAGTATCTAGTCACTTCTGAGCTCAAGTCTTCCTGACTCCAGTTTAGGGTTTTATCTGGGGGGAGGGAGGGAGGGAGGGGAAAAGAGAGGATGAAAGAGAGAGAGAGAGAGAGATTTTTCTTGGATTAGATAGCCACTGGGAAAGTCAATGAAGATTTCTTAGCTTCCTTCAAGTGTCAGATACTGGCAGTTTTGAATGGTAAGATCATTTCTGTCAGTTTTGTCAATTCTCCTCTCTGCTCTCCCCCTCATGCCCTATCTGCAGTTAAGATTGTGGGTAGGGAAATCTCAGTTTAGATTACAATGTTATTACTAAAAGGTTGGGAACAATGTATACAGAGTTGAGGGAATATCAAACAGTTGGAGGTTTGGAGAGTTAAGGTCCCACTGAATCTACCTTATTGCTTTGGTTGCAACATATCCTTCCGGTGTACATGACAAGAAATCTGATTTGGGCTGCAAGATGCTAATGTCCAGATTCTTGCTGAATCTCTTATGGATCCCTCAGCTTGGAGAAAGTCTGGTGGGGTCAGCCACCATCCCCCTTCCATCCTCCCACCCTAATGACTCATCTCTCAAACCCTTTCTGAGAGGTCCCAAAAATCTCAAGGACTTCTCTGATGTAATTTAATCAACATGTCCTACCAGAGATTCTCTGCACCAGTGGATTGGACTTCCATAGACATATGGAAAAATACCAGTCCCAAACCACCTTGAGGCAACTCCACCAGCCCTGAAATGTGCCACCTGGCTGGGCTGCCACATCCTCCCAGGGAAAATTTGAATTTGCTCTCTAGCCACACGGTGGCAGCCTTCACTATGAAATCTTACCTGATACCCAATTTCCCAGCCCCAATTCCCTGGGAAGATATTTCATATTTAATCCACAAGCATTTATTAAGCACCTCCTGTATTTATTCAAATACCACACAAAAAAATTCCGACTAATGGACTGTTCTGGAACTTGGGACACTGCAGAAATGAGACATCTGACAAAAGCAACTCTAAGCCACAGAGAAGGGGCTGGTAAACTTTTGGATCTCCATTAGTAATAACCTATTTCTGTGACACTTTAACATATCCAAAACACATTTTCCACAACACCTTGTGAGGTCAATTTGCAAACATTATTAACTCCATTTTATAAATGAAGGAAGAAAGGTTCCTAAAGGTGGCAATAATGAATCCAGGTCTTTTGACATGTTGGATTGCCTTTTGACAGACTCTAGGTTCTGCATTTTCTTGCCTCTCTCCCAGACCACCTGTCATGTTTGACCTCAGATGGAATAATTTTAAAGTTTTGACAGAATTGTCATGCCCTGAAGAATGGCCCAGAATAGGAAAAAAAAAAAAAAAGAGTGGGGGGTTCCTGAGAACTCTTCATTCTCTCCTCTAATAAAAAGTGAGCGGGTATACTCCCAGAAGACATTGAGATATATTTTGAAAACCCTGGAAGATGATGAAGGTCAGGGTAAGGGAGATGCAAAATACAAATTCAGTGTGATTGTTGCTTCCTTTTTAAGGGATTGGGAAGTCATTATCACCAATGGTCTAGTCTCCTAGGAATGGGATGAACCTGCCATAGAACTTGCAGCTGTATATTCATAAGGCAGAGAGGAACAGATTCACCAACTCCCCCAGAAAAGGGAGTCTCAGAGAGGGCTCAGCAATAAACATCCTTCATTAGGAAGCCCAAATTATAGAGTAGGGATCATGGCTAACTTTGGAATTGGGATGGAATCACTACCCCAAAATTCCAAAAGTCAGAGGTAAGATCTAATGGTCTTCTCATTCATGTATGTGAACGAACCCTGCCTCTTATACAGACAGAATTAGAGCAATAGCTGTCATTTATAAAGCCCTTTAAGATCTACATGAAGCTTTCCAGATATTCTCATTTGAGATTCAAAGTTACATGGTAAGAAAGGTATTGTTATACTCCTCTTATATCTAGGGGAAACCAAGGCACAGACAAGGTGTCTTTTGATGTTCAGCTTATAAATGTCAGAGATCAAGATGTTGAACCTGCCTCCAGTCCCATCTATCTTTGCTAAATCACATCACCTTTTAATAGCAAAGTCTCACTTATACTACCCTGCCAACTCCTTACCCATAGTTTGCAAGCTTAGCTATGATCCCTACTTTATAATTTGGGCTTCCTAAGGAAGGTAAGAATGTTTACTGCTGAGCCCTTTCTGAGAAGTCCTTTTCTGGGGGAGTCCATGAATCTGCTCCTCTCTGCCTCATGAATACACAGCTGTGAGTACTATTGTAGGTTCATCCCATTCCTAAGAGACCAGGCCATTGGTGGTAGTGGTTTCCCAACCCCTTAGAAAGGAAACAAAGGAGGGAAGCTAACTTCCATAGATGAACCACAAATCTAACTTTTGCCACCTTTCCCAGGTCTAGATCTTCCAACATTTATCCCATAATCTAGTCCCACTCCTCTTTCTTACTAAGCAAAAGTTATCAGAAAAAGAGTAAATTGACCCATGTGCTTCCTGATTTAAATAAAGCCCATTTTCTCAAACCTAAAATCCCTTCTCCTCCAAGTCCAGGAAATGAAAGTGACTTAGAAATATCCTCCTTCTTTTTCCAGTTCAATATCATATAACTTCTCTACCTAGGCCTGCGATATGTATACCTTTCCTCTTGTTTTTCGATCTTCCTTGATGACAACATGAAGGTTTTATTTTAGGTTAACAACCATCATGGAAAACTAATGAGCCAAATTATATTGAATTTATTCCCTGGAACGAGACCTACCCTTTATAAATCCAGAACAGAACCTGTCTCCCTGAAATCAGCACCGTTATGTATAAAGAATCCCTGCCCAAGTAATGGCAAACACTTCTAAGATGAATTGCATCTTGCTTTGAGAAAGTCATAGATTTCTGTCACTAAAGATCCCAACATACTTCCCCCCAGCCCATTCATTCCCAGCTCCTACTTGACTTCACACTCTCATCCCTTTATGCCATCTTGCACTTCTGACTGATATTCTCAGCTCTGGAACTACTTGCTGGGTACTCCAATCAATTAGCAAATATTTGCATGGCAACAAGACTATTATATACCAAACAATGTGCTAGGTATTTCTGAATAAAAGTTTGATAATGAAATAATTTCTGCTCACAAACAAGGACTTACAAGCACTGTCTTCTCTAATGAGGAGACAAGTACATATAAGAACATGTACAACATAAACATGAAGAAAATAAGTACAAATATGTATCAAGTAATTAAATTCAAGATATTGGGACAGAGTGAGAAGTGAGTAATAGAAGCTGGAGGGAGCAGAAAAAGCATCATGAAAAAGATGGCACCTTAATTTCATCTTATAGGAAGAGAAATACTTTGGCCCAGAGGTAAGGAAGGAGTATGTTTCAGCCATGATAGATGGTTATTGCAAAAGCATATAACTGAGAAAAGAGAAGGGAAAAGGAAGAAGAGAGAGGAGAGAGAAGAGGAGGAAGAAAGGGGGAAAATGAAAAGAGGGAGAGAGAGAAAAGAAGAAGAAAAATAATGGAAGAAAGAAGGGAAAGGAAAGAGGATGAAGAAAAGGAAGGGAAGGAGAGGCATTGATTTGACTGGATCTCAGTGAATAGAAAGGGGAGATATGTACAGTGAGAATAGAAATATAGGGACTAATTTGAGTAGGATTCTAAAAGCTCAATGGAAGAATTAATATCTTATCCTTAAGACAATAGGAGATCACTGGGTTCTGTTGAAAAGAAAAGTTACTTAAAGATAATCCATATATCTTAGATCATCTACTGCTTTCTTTTGACCCCATTAAGACTCTAAGTAGGCCTGAGCTATTGAAAACTGGAAGGAACCTGAAAGGTGATCTAGACCAACTTTCACATTTTATAAGGAATGAGAAACTGAAGTCCAAAGAACTTTTGTCTCCTCATTGGGCAGAATGATATAGGGCACTAGCCTTGCACCGTGGATCAAGACCCAGGAACATGTGGATTCAAATACTGCTTCTGAATGAAGTGTAATGAGGATGATGACCCTAAGCTGGTCATTTCATCTTTCTCTGATCTTCAATCCTTTCTAGAATATGAAAGGATTATATTAGGTCTCTTCCAGATCTAAATCTATGGTCCCATTCATCATTCCAAATGGATAAAACCTCACTACTTCTTGTCTAAACCTTGATCCCTACCTCCCAAGAATCTCTTCTTCTGCAGAGGTTCTGGGGCCTAAAATCAATCAGCATGGTTTTCTAGGAAGAAGCCTTTTCCATCACCAGCCTACCACCACACTCCTCTTTCTCTACCCCATTATTCTGTGGAGAAAAAAGGGAACTCTCTTCTTCCTCTTCCTTCCTAACATGAGCCAGGGAATCTCCAAGGGAAATAGTAACACTGAGCAGTTCTCTGCAGAGAGGAACAGCTGTGAGTTCTGAATCAGGGATCAGTATTAGTGGCCTAAGTAGATAAGTGTCAAAGTAATTTCTAAATGAAAAAGATAAGTGGTGCAGTGGGATCCTCTCATATATCTTCCATAGGGGTTGTAGAGAGATTCAAGGGCTTAAGCCAGAGCAACCATCTCTTATCTGCTCTATTATCAATCTAACAATTATTTCTAAAGTGTCAATTATGTGCCAGACACTGTGCTAGTCAATGGAATACAAATACCTTTCCATGTCCCTGTCATGGGGATTATTTTACCATCTCCAAAAAAATATCATGATCATTCCTTAACCTTAAAGGTTTTTTTTTTGTTTGTTTTTTTGTTTTTTTGTTTGTTTGTTTGTTTTTGGCCAGAGAGGCCGTAAAACAAAAGCTTCTGGCAAAGGATATAAGAGAGATGTCAGGAGTACATATCACTGTCCACTTTATTCCTAAAGATAGACATTAGGAAAATTTTTTGAATAAACAAGCATCTATTGAATGCTTATTCCAAAAGTCTTTTCCCAAAAAAAACCTATTGAATGTTTATTACTCCTAGTCCTAAAAAAAATCTAAAATTTAACCAACTTTTTAAATTCACTAAATTCCACTTTAAAATACAAATTTTGCAAAGGGCTCCTTATAATCAAACTTCCCCCTTCAAATATAGAATAAACTTTTGAACCTTATCTTCTTGACTCAAAAAGGCATCTTTCCAAATGGCTTTGGTTCCCCTAGCCCCAAACTTTGTCATGAAGTCCAAGGACTGACATATCCCTTTAATTTTTGCAATTTTAACTTCTTTGTGTCTTTTGTCTCTACCAATTAGAGCCCTAGGGCCATATACATACAGCTCACTAAGTCACAGGAAACCAAGTAGTAAAGGAGTTGAGGACGGAATGCCCAGTTGATTTTTCCTTGACCCAGCTGCAGTCAGCTAGTCCCCAGACACGTCAGGAGGAGGTGGGGAAGGGGAGATAACCCAACTGCCTGCTCCCAACAAGAGCTGATCTCCTCCCAGCAGAAGCTCCACAAGACTTTGAGGCATTGCTGCAGAGAGAGTGTGGAAGATGGTCAGAGACATTCCAGATTTGGCACCAAATGTCTTATTCTTTCTCTCATACCAGAGTCTCACAGAAAGATTGCAGAATAGAAGGAAGGCTACTGCAACAGCCAGGGGTCTTCGGAGCTTGGAAAGTTACCCTGCCCCTCCTCCCTCCCCACCCCCTCCCGCCCTTCCCGCTCAGGATTTCCTATCCCAAGGGAGGCAAGCCACAGAGGCTGGTAGCACAATCAAGTGTACCTGGCATATGTGGCACATTCAAATACATGTCTAGATCACACATTAATTTATTTAGACCTCCTAGTAAGGTTCCCGAGTCTTCTTGTGACGGAAGGAAGAGTCTTTCAATGGAGTCCAATCTCATTTGCCCTTCACATTTCCCTATGTAACGTCAAAGCAGGAGATAGGACCCTCTGGTCATAGGAGTGCCTGGTCCTATTCATTATTTAGAATCTGAGACATATGGCTGCCAATCAATTTCCATCTATCATGCAGACTATTCAACCCCAGAGGCTATTTTAGAGTACTTGCCAAGCTCCCCATGCCTCTCGGTGCAGCTGGTGCTACTTACTCTCCCTTTGGCTGTGTCCTTTCATGGGTGATTTTGCCAATCCAACTATCAGCCCTCATCCAAATACCATCTCCCTTCATCTCTTTCCCCCACCCCAATTTTGTTTCCTTTAAGGTATTTAGTGGATAAACTTGTATTTATTAAGTACCTATGTGTCAAGCAGAGCACTAGATGCTAGAGATAAAAGGACAGAAATTCTAGTCTCTGCCCTTCTCCTGGGAAAGAGACTTACTTTAGGGGGAAGGGTGGACACATTAGAAATAAAATTAAATCAACATAAATGTACCTTTCCTGCACCTTCTTCACCCCAAGATCTTCCTTCAGCCCCTTCATTAAACATGTAGGGGTAGGTGAGGTGGAAGTACAAATGTTTAGGTCCCCATTGTTTGCCATCCTGAGGCAGTAAAAAGATTTACTTGAGCTTTTCATTTGTGACAAAACCTAAGCCATAGATCAGTGATTCACCTCATGGCTCTTAATCGGGAGCCCCACCATCTGAATTGCTGGCTTTCACTGTCTACTAAAGCACCCCTGACAAACAAAGATCCTGGCTCCCACAAACGGTGACTGCTTTTCTGACCTCACCACCTCCACAAAGTTCCAACTTAGCTTTGGCTTCCTTGCTCAGTCACACAGCTGAGTTTGCTACTCACTTTTCAAAAATGGGCCACAGGTATTGCCCAGAATTTGGGTCCAGGCACAAGTGCCCCACTGGTTAAAGGGTTTCTTGCTTGTAAATGGGCAATTGAGAAAAGGAAAATGTGCTGGGTCAAAATATAAAATACAAAAATGTAGTCAAGGTAGAATGTCCATCAACAAGTCAGTTCTGGAGAGAGATAATTCTGTGTGTGTAAGGGAAGTGTTATAGTGGTAGAATTCAAGGAATATGAGAGGTTAGATATTAATATGTTTAGGAGGAAAATACATATATGTGGAGAAAAATTCCTATGTGTGTGGACGTGGCTAAAATATATGAAATGTGAGGAGCACAAGGAAAGTTGAGAGGGGGGTTTAGTATGACAAGGGAGATCAATATACAATGTGGGTATCTGGAGGCATAATATAGTATATGTGGAGGTGTGTATATAATGTCTGTAAAGGTGAAAGGAAGAGAGAAAAAGAGAAAGACAGAGACATTCAGAAACAGAATAAGAGTTTATAAAATGCAGTGCATTGGGATTTTAAGAGTGTGTGTGGGGACAGTTAGGTGACACAGTGGATAGAGCACCAGCCCTGAAGTCAGGAGGACCTGAGTTCAAATGTGATTTCAGACACTTAATCCTTTCCTGGCTGTGTGACCCTGGGCAAGTCACTTACCCCCAATTGCCTGGGGAGGTACAGGGGGAAGTGTGTGTGTCTGAGTGAGAAATGTGATTGGTTCTGTGTGTGTATGTGCGTGTTTATATATGTAAGTGAATAGGTGAAAACTGAAGAGAATGTGCAGAATTTGTAGAGAGCTAATGCAGTGTCTAAGAGGAAAGTTAACAGCCAGTGAATTGTAGGAGTCCTGTGATGCACTCTGTGTGTTTGTACAGGGGATAGAACTGTAATACAGACTGGATGTGTAGGGAAATGCAGTCAGCAGCTTGTGGGTTTATTTTCTACATTGGCGCTCCCCTTGAAGGACATGGCAAGGAGAATGAGACAAAGGAACGTCACCTGCTTGTTGAATTTGGCAACACCAGGCACTCTGGGCACAGAGCAGCCACCTGCTCTGTTGATGTAGGCTCACACACTCACACCCGACAGGCACAGAGTATTGACACACATGTACACAGCCTTCTAGCCTCTGGGCCTTGGTTCTCCAGGAGATGGCAGCTGAGTCAGGAGGCCTTCAGCAGGGAGGAAGCAATTCCTGTTCCTTCTCTAAATGTGGGGTTAGGACTGAAGCACGGGCAGGTCAAACGCAGGGATCCCGAGTCCACTTTGTTGTTCTCCATTCTGAGCAATAGAATTTGGTCCTTGGATCCTGGGGGATGTTTATGCCTTTTGACTTTCCAGTTTAGTCTTTCTGGTTCTACTATTCTCCATAATAAATTGTGATAAGGAGGTTTAGAAAGGAAATCAGATTGAAAAGCATATAATCCCGAAGTGAGGAGTTCATTCTCTGGACCCAGAGTCCTAACTAAACCAAGGCAAACAGAGCTTTTTCCTACAGTGCCAACATATAGGGAAGACAGGAAGAAGGTGATGCTTCTGAGTCTCCAGTTCCCAAACGTTTCATTCCAGTCCTTCTCTAGCTAAGCAGCATAAACTGACCCAGGATACCATGGTTTTATCCCCAGGATACCCCTCTCCTGAGGTAGTTTTCTCTGCAACTTTTATGAATCAGCATCTCTAGTCTACCCACTTTTGGACTGTCCTTCAAGACTCTTGGGGCAAAAGGCAAAACCCAAACATTCCCCCCCCTTCAAGGAACTTGTATTCTATTCGGTGAAACATGAATAACATGCGAATAAATATGAAATAGATAAAAAGTAAAAAATATGGTAACATATAGGAGGGTTAGGGGATTAAAAAATGCCTCTTTTTCCACTTGTACCCCATTTTTGCCAAAGATCATTTTATAAAATCTAAGGGACATAGTATACAAATCAAACATTTATTTATAATAAATCATAATTGCACAACCCTTATATTCAGTTACAAGACCCCATAATGGGTTGCAAACCACAGTTTAAGAAGCTGGGACTTCGGAGATGGTGTCTGAACTGAGCCTTGAAAGAAGCCAGGGATCCTAAGAGATGAAGATTCAGAGGCAGTGCATTCCAGGGAAGCATGGAGACAAGAGCTGACCTCTAGTCTGGTTCTCTCTCTCTCTCTCTCTCTCTCTCTCTCTCTCTCTCTCTCTCTCTCTCTCTCTCTCTCTCTCTCTCAGAGAGCTCTGAAGCACAGATTGTTATCTTGGTGGTGCCTTTTCTATCATTTACCAGAGGATGCAGCACAGATGGAGGAGCTTCCACACCACGTGGAGGAAGGACCAGTGGGAGTTCCCAGGCTGTGCTACCCAGTTTCACCTCAAACTCCAAGGACTGGAAAGGGTCCATGTAGGTTCATTCCAAGTAAAAGGAGAGTTTGTCTGCCCCCACACACACATTCCCATGTCATCCAAGAGTCCCTCAGCATTTTCTCAGTATTCACTCATAGGAGTTTTCCAAACTTTGCACCCCAGGGAACTCCATGTTACTTGTTAATTTGCTAATTACTGCTCTAATGACAGTTCAGTTTTTCTTCTGTCTCCAAGGATGCTTGGGTGGGGATACAAGGGTGCCTAGAGTCTTTCAGGTGATGGAATTCTCTCCACTTCCTGTCCTAGAGTTTGTCTTAGGAAATAGAAGGACTCTGGGCCAGTACTGAGAGGCCTTGGCTTATTGTGAAAATACAGGGCCACATGGGGAGACCCATAGGAGAAGTGACCTTTATATGGATGAAAAGGGGAAGGAGAGAGACAAAAAGGAAAAAAAAAGTTCTAACTTTAACATAAGTTCAGAAAGAATAGCCTGTTGTACATAATAGATTTGCAGTTTTATGTGCAATCATTTTTCCCCATTCTATGTTAAGAAATGCCTGTTTTATTAATTTCAGAATAAAATAAATAAGGTGTTTTGTTTTTGTTTTTTTAAGAATGTAGTTTGTTTTCTTGGTGGCTCAAAGGAATACATTTTGAAGTTACTCAACCAGGAAGGGGATTAAACTTCTGAAACAGAGTATCAGGAGAAATAAATAAAGTTTACTTTTCTGTCCAGAGTGGCCATTTCCAGATACAACAGTAGCTTTGCAAAAGCATTAAGGTAAACCCCTCTGGCTAGGTCCTACACTCAGTCAGGTTATGTGCCAGGAACAACCAGGCCAGAACCAAGGAAGGTTCATTTTGAGGAATTATAGGAGATAAAGGAAATTGAGATCTGGTTGTAAAAAGCCTTAAATGTCAGCTAAAGGGTTCAGACTTGATTCTTTGGTAACTTTGGAGAGCCATTTAAGACTTTTAAGCAGAAGGCCATAGGATCATAACTCTAGAATTTTAAGACACTTCAAGTACTAGCTAGTCCAACCCCCTCATTTTACAGATAAGGAAACTGAGGCCCAGAGAAGTCAAATGATTTAGCTAAGATCACAGTAAGTGATAGAAGAAGGATTTGAACTTGAGTCATTTTTGAATTCAACATTCTGTGTGAATTTTAGCCCCAGCCCCCTGACTCTGGCAGAATTGTAGGATGGATTGGAGAATGAAGAGAATTAGGAAGAATTGGGGGTATTGATGTTGAAAATAAAGATGAAAGGTACAGTCTTATCTGTGTTGTGCTACTTTACCAGTTCACAGTGATTTTCAATACTTACCCTACTGAACTGTAGCGAGTCAATTCATTTTTGGTAAGTGTTTATTAAGTGCCAGTAAGTGATTGAGACCAGGTTCAAATTCAGATCTTCTTGATTCCAAGCTGAGGGTTCTATATATGACAGTTCCTCTGTACTACCACAATGCCTCTAGAAAGGGCTCTATTCAGGTACCTGTGTTTATATAAATTCACAGTCAGTCTACTTTCTTTTATTTTTTCTTCTTTTTGCAAGACAAGTTAAGTGATTTTCGATGGTCACACAGCTAGGAAGTGTTAAGTGTCTAAGACCATATTTGAACTCAGATCATCCTTACTTCAGGGCTGGTGTTCTATCCACTGCACCATCTAGCTACAGAATATTTTAAACATACATCTAAGTCACTAACATTTGGTTAGTTTTTCAGCCTTATCTAGAAAAAAGAGACCAGAATTCAGGAAATTAGAGTTCCAGTCTTACCTTTGCATGGAATTGCTGTGTAATCTTAAGCCATTCATTTAATCTTTCAAGGTTTCTTCAATTTTCCCAACTGTTAATTGAAGGGATTCTAGCAGTTGTGAAAGGCCAGGTAAGGAGTACCCATGCTGATACATCTCTATGCTGGAGTTTAATTTAAGCACTTGGGTACCATGGTAATAAGAACTCTATAAATACCAGAGAGATGGCTTCATTACAGCTGGTCTGCTGGTTACTTTGCTAACTACTCCACCCCCTTCTTCCATCAAATCTTAGCTTATGCAGGATGGAAGAGAGTAGAGCAGAGAGAGCTGTTTTACAAAAACTCTCCCTTTTTTCCTTTTTTCCAAATCTCCTTCCTTCCCTCCCCCCAATTGAGAATTTAATTCCCACCCACTAAATAAATATATTACTCAACTCAGTTCATAGTTTATGAAAGGCAAGATTAAGCTTCCTGTCCTGGTCAAATGGGACACCAAATATATCCATAGTCAGGACTAGATAACAGCCTCAAATGTCACTCTGATCCCAAAGTAGGGATATCATGAAGAATAAAGCTGGCCCCTGTACTATACCACTGAATTCCTGAAGAGGAATTTATAGGTCCTTTCATCTTAACTAAAATCAGATACCCTTGGCTTCCTTCTCTCCTAAAGCCTCTTCTATCTCCTTCTTTCCATTCTGCCCCCAAAAGAAAGCAGAAACCCAGCTGTTATGGACTTAGAGCCTGCTGAGGAGAAACTGCACGTAACCTCCTATTTGCCTGAAGTGTGAAGAATGCACCTGGTCCTGTTTCTCCAGAGATCAGCATCTTCCCTGCAGGTGCAAATGAGCAGAAGGGCAGAGGTGACTTGGAGAACAGACAAGAATGCAGAAGAAACCAGCATCCTCCTCCTTCAAAAGCACAAAAACTCCAAGAAGATCCAGCAATGATCAGCATCTGAGCCAGAATCTAGAGAGGATCTGGTTTCCTCAAGAAGAGAAGAGTGTTTAGTTGACAGAAGCACGTCCTTGGTACATGACAAATTAGGGAGGGTCCCATGTTTTGGAGGAAGTTAGGGTAACCAACTTCAGGTAGCTGGAACAAGGACTTCAAGGGGGTAAAATCATTAAATAACCTTTCCTATGTCCCTAAAGATAGCTTTCCTTCAGCTGGTGAAAAAAAAAATGACTCAAGGGTAACATTCAGTGATTTTTTTAGAACTTCTGTCTGACTCTTCATGACTCCATTTTGGGATTTTCTTGGCAGAGATACTGGAGGGAGTTGGCATTTTCTTCATTTTGCAGATGAGGAAACTGAGGCAAACAAAGATTAAGTGATTTACCTAGAGTCACATAACTAGTAAGTGTCTTGAGGTCAGATTTGAACACAGGAAGAAAAACCTTCCTGACTCCAAATATAGTTCTATCTACTGCATCATCTAGCTGCCCAAGAGTAATGTACACACATTTTTTTTACTTTCAAAAGTTTTATTTTCTACTATAAGAATATGACATAATTATAAATATAGATTACAAATAGCAAATATAGATTAAATCCAGCAAGAAGAGAACAATCCACCTCTAAAAGCTTCACATGGTAAGTTGTGTAGAAACAAAAATAAAATGAATAAACAACTTCTTCTATTAAAAAAGCTCATATTGTAGTTTTAAGAATTGTAGAGACAACAAAACATACAATTTAATGAGGGGAATTTAAGTGTCTATTATTGAAAGGCAAAGGATTGGGGGGGAGGGTGCCTCAGAGAGGAGAAGGAAGGGAGATTGGTCTCAGAGAGAAACAAGCATAGATTAGATACCCTCACTGTGTTTGCAATCTAATAGGGAAAATAAGATGAAAAGCAAAGATTTTTTTTTCATTTTCTAGAAGTAATCACTGGATCTCCCACATATAGCAAGCATCTCTAATGCATTTACCAAGTCGTTATGTTTCCTCCCCAAATCTATTTAAGTGCAATTGTACAAGTGCACATTCATTGCACAAAGCATAAATGCCTATAACCATATCCAGAAGTTAATTAGAATTCTGCAGTGTGGTACAATGGAAAGAACACTGAACATATAATCAAAAAATAGGATTCATATATGGGCTGTATCTTCCTCCTCCTTTTCCTCACCTCCTCCTCCTCTTCTTCTTCCTCCTCCTCCTCTTCCTCCACACATATCCTGTGTAACCTTGGATGAGCTATTTCACTTTTTTTGAATTGTGGTTTTCTCTTCTTTAAAATGAAAAAATTGTACTCGATGTACTTGAAGGCATCAAGTACAGTAGATACAGGATTCTGATTCTTGGAATTGGAATCAGAAAGACCTGGGTTCAAATCCATCTCATTAGCTGTGTGAACATCTGTAGGTCAATAACCACACTGAGCCTCAGTTTTCTCATTTGCAAAAAGAAAAGGCTAATAGCATTTACCTCACAGGACTATTGATCAAGGAGTATGGATTCTCACCCTAGCTCTGTCCCCAACTACTTATGTCATCTCAGAAAAGTCATTTATTGTCCCCAAAAGGATTGGACTAGATGGTCCATAAGATTTCTCTTTATAACTTGCATATTTTCTCTTCCTGAAAGAATCAGGAAGCAGCCCAGCTTCTAAGCCATGCATGATTAGTGGAACAGAAAAAGCAACTTATTGGTTCAAATATGGGAAGCTAACTATATGGGTGTTATTGGAAATGCACAAGAGACATTATGAGCCAGGAAGGAACAGACACTGAGTAGGAGGGGAAAAGAGAAAACTCCCTAGCAGAGATTACTTCAGCTTCTGCTTTCTTGAGGAATGCAGATATTAACAGGAAATAGGCTATGGTTTGAAAGATATATTCCATTATTTAAGCTTTTTTTTCTTCTCTTCTCTGTCTTTTTCAAGAAAATGTACTATCCTCCCCCGGGAACTTGATGAAATGTTTAAATGTGAAATGGTCTCTTCTCTACTGTAGCTCCAGAATGTGGATTTGAATGGGAATCCCTTTTAAAGGGGTCAGGTGGAGACAGTTTGAAGAGAAACTTGGACATAGAAGGCAACATAGTGGATAGAGGTCTGGACTGAGAGGCAGAAAAGCCTCAGATATTTGATATCTGTGTGACCCCTGGTAAACCTCTCTGGACTTCTATTTCCTCACTGGTAAAATGGGATTTCCTAATGGACCAATTTCATAAGGCAGTTGGTGGTTCAAATGAGATGATACAAGTAAAGTGCTTTGCAAACCTTGAAGCATGATATCTTTAGAGAGTTGAAAGACTATGTAGTCCAATATCTTTTTTTTACAGATGAGGAAACTGAGGCCCAGAGAGCTTATGTATATTTCTAAATGTCATATAGGTAATAACATAGAGAGAGAGAGGGAGGGAGGGAGGGAGGGAGGGAGGAAGGGAGGAAGGAAGGAAAAAAGGAAGGAAGGAAGGAAGGAAGGAAGGAAGGAAGGAAGGAAGGAAGGAAGGAAGGAAGGAAGGAAGGAAGGAAGGGACATGATTTGAGCTCAGAGCTTGGTACAAATCCAACAATCTTTCCACTGCACTTAGATCTGAGTTCAGCTTTGTACCATCTATACAACTTGAAGATTAAAGTCATTTCCTTTCTTTGATGCTGTTTCCTCATCTGTGAAATGGGTTTCTGAAAATCTCAGTGGATTTTGCTGAAAGCAAATGAGCTAGAGTTATTTGAAGTGCTTTATAATGATTAAGTACTTTATCAATGTTAGAAATTGTTATTATTGCTCTACATGAGATAACCAAATCATCCACCTTTTTTCTATGTTAACTAAACTGTGAGCAAATGGCAAAGGGCAAGACTATTAAGCCATCTTTTTCAATTTCTCCACCAACTCATTGGGAAGGTAGGTGGATCTACCATGCACAGGAAGAAGGGGGATGGAGGTGGGGGTGGGGGTGGAGGGGGGCTGCCAACTCTCTCCTCCTGTCCAGATTCCTATGGCTCAATCACCTGTGGAATTATGTCCAATGCTGCATATCATGTGGGCTGGCCGGTTTTACCTTTCATCTCTTTCACATATGCCTGCAACAACAGTGTGCAGGTTCGCAGAATACCTAGCTATGATTCACACAGCCATCTTGTGGGTTCACAGGGCAGCAGCCAGCCAGTCATCTGTTTCATTACCTCATGCTGTTCCTTGCTTTTGATAACACAGGATTGCTTTGTAGTGAGGGAGGTGGGGAACTAAAGAATGGTACCAGGGGAAATGGAGAGAAGAGTGATAATGAGTCAATTCTTGCTCCTCTGTTTCTCCTTTCCACCCCCATCCCATGATTCAGAAGGTAGACATCTTTGAACAAATGGCATATGCACCTAAACCAAAGGAAAGTTAAAATTTGGGGACTGCATTAGAAATAACCCTGTATAACCTACATTTCTGGGAACATTTTACATTACTCCATTCCATTCACTATAATATTAAATCCAAATGAACTTCTTGCTATCACTTATACTTAACAACATTCCCATCTCCCTTCCTTCTTTATATGAATAGTCTTAAAATCCCTGATCAAATCAGTAAGCATTTATTAAGCACTTAAGAACCAGATACTATGCTATGTACTGGGTATAACAAAAAAAGCAAAATACAGTCTCTGCTCTCAAAGATCTTATGGTTATAATAAGAGAAAAACAACATCCAACCAACTATGCTACAGGCATGGTTTGTATATTTACAAACACTTGAAGCAACTTGACAGTAGATAGAGTACAGGGCCTGGAATTAGAAAAAATCCAAGCTCAAATGTGATCTCAAAGACTTATCAGTTGTGTGACTAAAGTCCCTTAACCTCTTTGTACCTTAATTGTCTCAACTCTAAAATGGAGTAATAGCATCTGCTTCCCAAGGTTGTGATGATCCGATGAGACCAAGTGCTTAGCACAGTATTGAACACATAGCTGATGCTTAATAAATGCTTGGTTCCTTCCCAATGTACAAACAAAATATAGACAGGATAAATTCTAGATAATCATAGAAGGAAAACGTGATCATTAAGGGGACCAGGAAATGTTCTTTAAAGAAGGTGAGATGGAGGAGGAGAGAATTCCTAGTTTCTTTAATTGTTCAAAATTCAGTGTTCCTACAAGAGACCTTTCCTGATTTCTCCAGCTGTTGACATCTCCTCCCTTAAATCACTTTGAATTTATTTAATATCAACATTTCTTGTGTGCATATTGTCTCCTCCCCACCTATCTCCTCTCCCTCCTTAAAAATTCTTTGAGGACAGGAGGTCTTTTATTTTTTTGTCTTTCTATTCCTAGCACCTGCCCTAGGGTTTGGCATTTAGTAATAAATACTTGTTGATTGATGGATTGACAATCAAAGCTAACAAGAGAAACAAATTGTTGTTAAATAAGACAAAGCAAAATCACTTGTGAATAAAATTATTATACATAGAAAGGAGTGTAGCAGGAATATTAAAATCTCTAAGGGAGCCAAATGGCAATGGAATGTGTGCTATGGGCACAAGCAGGTGGTAGCAAATTCCCAATGGTGACCTACAGGCAAGAAACATCCTAATGGCTATCACTAAGGAATCACATACTGGGAAAAGAGGCAGTGGCCAGTCATGTGCCAGGGATAGCATCATTTGTAGAATTGATGACAGGACTGACTGACAGAGAATTCCATTGGTACCCATAAAATGTGAAAAGACCTAAAGGAAGGATTCTAGTATACCAAGCTAATGTTCTGTGGAGAATCTATGGAAGGATTTAGCCAATGTTTGTTAAGCACCTCCCATGTGCCAGGAACTTCGATCTTATCTATGGAATATTTTCTCCAATATATTCTTGTATAACTTGCCTTTCTGGACCACAACCCATACAAGTCTGCCCATTCTGTACTATTCTTGTCCTTATCCTCTGATACCTTCAATACACAGTGTACATCCAACAATCTAGAAAACAGAAAAAACAACATAATCCCTGCCCTCAGAAAGCTTACTAGAAGAACTTAAATAATAATCACATAGGATAAGACAAGATGTACTCTAATGTCATTCCAGCCATGATTCTAAGTCATGAATGGGTAGAGATCTACATGGGTAGAAGGAATAGTCAAATGGAGGAGATTACAGATCTACTGAAATATATCTCACACAAGCATTCATAATTTTACCAAATTGGGGGGGGAGGGAAGAAAGGGTAGCATTTAGTAGAAACGTTTTGCTGTACTTAGAAGCACAAAAAATTCTATAGATATCTAGTGGACCTGAAGAATAAGCTACCTCTATTAGAGTATGACCTATCAATCATTAACAATAAGCAATGGTTGAAAAATGAACCTCCTTCCCTTTCCAGACAAGAGGAACAAGGGAAGTAGAATGTTATATGTGCTGTCAGACACAAGTGAAACATTGATTTGTTTTGCTGAAATATTTTTCCTTGTTTAAATTTTATTAGCTGGGATGTCTCACTGTAAGGAGAAAAGGAAAGATATGTTCAGAAATGATGATATAAAAGCAATTAAAATAAGAATAAAAATAAGCCACTAACAATTCAATTTGGTCATGATGATATTGTTCAAATATTCATATGGATCTGTGATCTTCCAATAATGTATATCGTATACTATCCATATGCTATTGTCATCTATATCCATTCATGCATTCTGTCCACAAATATGCTGGGAACTTTTTTTTCTTTCTATTGATATCCTAAAGAAACATAATACTGGAACAAATGGAGGATCTAACAAGATATTTTACGTTCTTATTTTCTTGGGGTTTTTTTTCCATTTTATATCATCTTCTTCATTTGTAGAATGAGAATTAACAACTGTAGCATCTACCTCAGAGGATAGACCTGGATAAGATTATACATATAGAATGTTCCAAAACGCTTAACACAGTTTTAAGCTATTAAAGTGTGTGTGAGATAGTATGTGTATATGCTTTGACACTTAGAAAATCTTTAAAGCAATATATTAATATTGATTATTTTATGTTCTCATCTTAATATTCTTGTTCAATCTATCTACATAATAATAATAACAACCAGCTTTAAGACTGAATATCTAACGTCTTAAAAGGGCTTCAGATAATATAATCACTTTTGTGATATTAAAGTGACACTTTGGGAAGGGGGGGAGAGAGTCTTTTCTGGCATTTTATATCATTTCATGTCTTCCTCATCTAACTGATCCCTTCCAATTCTAAATCTATGATTTTGTTGACATATGAGTCAAATATAAGGGATAGATTTGCTATAGTAAAAATGCCTTGTGGACATTGTGTAGATTCCTTCCTTCCCAATTCATGTTGACTGAGAGGCCACAAAGTTAATACTAGGTGATTGAAGAAACAGAATAGACTAGGCCTCAGCCCCTTACTATCTAATATGTCAGAGTAAGTCATCCAGGAATAAAATGGTTATAGTTAACTAGCAATATAAAGCATAATACAAGATATATGTGATTATTAAGCCATTTTGTTTATTAAGGAAGAGTACCTGGAAGACGTGAAACACAAAGCCTAGTGAAATACAAAGAAAAGGGAAAAGTGAACTGGGTGAGCTGGAAAGAGTTGCTGGATTAAGGGAATTGCGTGAGAAAAGGCCACTGAGATTAAAGAAACAAATTGATAAAGCAAGGGCAGAATCTAACAGATGTCACAGGATTGTATATTAGAGTTAGAAGGGAACTCAGAAATTATCTAAACCCTTTGATTCACAGAAGAAAAAGCTAAGACCCAGAAAAGTTTGTGCACTGTCATTTAGGTGAAGGCTTTTAACCCAAGTTCTCTGACTCCGAAATGTTTTTGCTCTTTCATTTTCATGAATGCCGTAATTTCTCCATTTGGGGATCGGATGACTACTTTGACAAAATAAAAATAAAGCTATGAGAGCTTTGGCCAAGTCAAAGAAAAGTTTGACACAAGATCGGAGGAGTAAAGTTGGTGTGGGGGGGAAATTTTATTGAGCTGAAAGCAGATCACTATTTATCCCTACCTCTAAACTCCCTTCACCGGCTCGGAACCAAGCCAGAACCCTTACTTGCAGCTTCTCACTTGATCTGTACGAAGAAAATAAAGGAAAAACACAAGGATAATGAGGTCAGTTCCTGGTGGGAATCAATCCCCGAGGGTTGGATTAGTTTAGGCTCTGGAGGTCTAGCCATGTGGCCGAAGTTCCAAAGAACTAGGCCTGTGGCCCTAGGGGCTAGAGCCCCACGGGTCTTGCCTCCCGACTTTGCTCGGGAGCCAAGGGAACCCAGGCGTCCTGCGCCCCGCCTCCCGGGCTTGCTGTTTCCGGGGCAGCGTAGTTACCTGCATTACCGCGGCAGCACCTGGCGGAGGCGGGGGCAGCAGGAGAGTCACTGCCGTGACCGCCGCAGAAACAAGAGGAGGGGACAGGGGCGGGAGAGCCGAGCAGAGGACGGAGGCAGCCTGGAGCTCGGAGCTGGGAGCGCAGTGCTTAGAGGGAGGCTCGCGCTCGCGCTCTGGCTTCAGCGTTAGCGCCCGCTCCCGCTCAGTGCGGCCGGATCCGGGGAGCCCGCAGCTGGCGAGAAGCTCCCTCCTCCCCTCCGCACCCCCCTCCCCACTACACTTACACACGCGCGCACGCTCTGCACAGCTTCGCCTGCCGGAGAGCCGTGCGGCACATGGGAGAGTGAGGCAGAGGACTGCGGTGAGCCGAGATCGGAGGAGGCGGAGCGGAGCCCCGGTGCCCGGGGGAGCCTTAGTGCCCGGGCCGGGGCCGCAGGGCCGAATGGACAGCGCCGCAGCCCCGGCCGGCCCCCCCTGCACCCGTTAGCGCCGCCCTCCTCTCGATCCCCCTCGGAGCTCCGTGCCCGTGTGCCTGTGCCGGTTGCGCCCCGGCCATCCCGGACTCAGTCCCCCACCCTACCCCCACCGCCACCTCCGCCCCGGGCTGTGCCGCAGGAGCGGGCGCGCTGCCCTTGGGCGGGAGCCACCGCGGCCGCCGCTCTTCCCGCGGGGCCCGATCATGGTGCCCCCGCTACTGGATGGGCCCGAACAGCCCTGCCGGCGCCGTTGAGCCCCGGGCCCCCCCCAGCCGGGAGCTGCATGGGGGAGCGCGGACCGGCTCGGGAAGATGCCGAGGAATGAGCTGCCCCTGCCCGAGGGCTGGGAGGAGGCCCGGGACTTCGATGGCAAGGTTTACTACATCGACCACACCAGTCGCACCACCAGCTGGATCGACCCGCGGGACAGGTAGGACATGGGAGAGGAAAGGGAAGGAGGAGGGGGCGGGAGAATCGCCTTCACTCCGCCCTGGGTGCCCTACCCATGGCACCCCTCGTACTCCACCTCCAGTCCCACTCTGTAAGAGAAGGTGGCGGCATGTTGGGTGATGAGAGGTTGGAGTATTAGAGGGCAGGTGTCTGACTCCCTCTTCACAGAGCTGGAAGAGATTTTAGGGATCAATTAGCTCAGCCCTTTCTCTTATTGATAAAATTTGTGGCTTTAAAATTTTTTGCTTTGATGTTTTGGGGCGTGGGGGGGGTAGAACTTCCACCATCTTTCATATTTAGCCAACCAGAACTACTTTTTGGCCACGCACCTGCTCCTGAGAGCCCTCCCTGAATTTTCCAAGATTTAGGGGATGCACAGATGTCTGGGGTTGACTGTGACAATTTCCAGTGAAGGTTAAAACTCTGCTTCTTACAGAGAGGAGCTCTTCCAACTTAAGAATTGCAGGGGATGACTTTTGGGGGATCTTAATTGTCTTAGAATTCTCCGAGGCCACTCCACACTCCCGTATCCACACCCCTCCGGTCTACCAGATGGGAAGCTTATTCTTCCAAGGAAGCATCAGTGAGTTCACCTGTTTGGACTACAAGGCCTTTTCTCGAAAGTAGCTAGTTGTTGTGCAAGAGTGCTCCCATCTATCTTATCCCAGTGTTTTTTCCCTCGACTTCAGAACCACCCAAGCAAGTAAAAAGGTAAAGCCTGGAGAAAAGAAAGGAGGATCTGGGCAGACTAGATATCCTTAGAAACACAACAGAGCCTTTTAGAACTAGAATTTCTAAGAAGTGTGGTTCCCCAACATTTGAGAAATATGAATGTGGAGGAGGGGGGCCTAGGAAGAAATTATTACCCAGAGGTCGATGGAAAAGAATAGATCTGGAAGGTGGGGAAGAACTAAGAGAATAGAAGGGAAGAACAGGAATTGAATTAGTAAAGATGCCTTAGGCCTTAGGGAACTGTGGTCTGTGCAATTATCACACACTCAAGTGGTCATCAAAGGCTTCCATAAAGGAATTTTTTTTGGGGGGGAGTAAGAGAATGGGGAGGCAATCAGTGAGCTGAAGGGAAGCAGAAATGACTGGAAGATGAGTGAGAGGGAAGGCTATGAAGGAGAGTGGGGAAAATCAGATAGCCTGCAACCTGGGCTAAGCAGCTTGGTTCACCAAGAATGTCACAGCTACTTGGAAGCTGTTATAATGTTAATGGAGGTGAGAGGCCTCTCTTGTACCCATTGTGATCATTTCCTCCTCCTCCTCCTCTTTCTTCCCACTCTAGAACTTCTTATCCCATGCTTTTGCAGAAGAAGGAACAGGGACATATATATATATATACACAATTCCTTCCTCCTCTGGTTAGCATTAAGTGTTTATTTTTTAAAGGAGATAATATTTGTAAAGTCCTTGGAACTTTGTCTGATACATAATAAGCTCTTAATAAAATACCTATTCTCTTGTTTTCCCCTTTTCTGCTTAAAGGCAGAGTATGAGAAGGCTTAAGGAATTCCCTCTTTGCTATTCCTCACTTTTGAGAATCCTGGCCAACACTTATTGTTGTTGTTCCAATTTCCCCAATGAAGAGTGACCTTTGAAAGTATCCGATATGTAATGTCCCTGTCAGCCCTTGCCACCATGATCTGCAAAGCACAAAGACCCATGAGGATGATAGAAGTTGGATCCCTCATAGTTAGTATGTGTGCCTTATGGCTATCAGATTCATATAAAATGAGGTCCCTAGAAAGCAGCCTGCAAGGGGGGATCACTAGGAATCCAAGACAAGAATTTACAAAGAAGAGAGCAGAGCAGCTAGATGGTGCAGTGGATAGAACACTGGCCCTTGGAGTTCAGGAAGACTTGAGTTCAAATTTAGACCCTTAACACTTCCTAGCTGTGTGTGACCCTGAGCAAGTCACTTAACCCCAGTTGCCTAGCCAAAAAAAAAAAAAAAATATGCACAAAGATGTGCATTTGGCAACTCAGCACTTTCACTGATGGCAATCCTGTTGAATCCTTGTTCCTTTCTTTCTCCTGGGTTTTCATAAGATCCTGCAATCAATATCAAATTGAAAAGTTTTTGTACAAACAAAACTAATGCAGACAAGATTAGAAGGGAAACAATAAACTGGAAAACATTTTTACAGCCAAAGGTTCTGATAAAGGCCTCATTTCCAAAATATATAGAGAGTTGACTCTTAATTTATAAAAATTCAAACCATTCTCCAATTGATAAATGGTCAAAGGATATGAACAGACAATTCTCAGACGAAGAAATTAAAACTATTATAGCCATATGAAAATATGCTCCAAATCATTATTAATCAGAGAAATGCAAATTAAGACAACTCTGAGATACCACTACACACTGTCAGATTGGCTAGAATGACTGGGAAAGATAATACAGAATGTTGGAGGGGATGTGGGAAAACAGGGATACTGATACATTGTTGGTGGAATTGTGAACACATCCAGCCATTCTGGAGAGCAATTTGGAACTGTGCTCAAAAAGTTATCAAACTGTGCATACCCTTTGTGATCCAGCAGTGTTTCTACTGGGCTTATACCCCAAAGAGATACTAAAGAAGGGAAAGGGACCTGTATGTGCCAAAATGTTTGTGGCAGCCCTGTTTGTAGTGGCTAGAAGCTGGAAAATGAATGGATGCCCATCAATTGGAGAATGGTTGAGTAAATTGTGGTATATGAACGTTATGGAATATTATTGTTCTGTAAGAAATGACCAGCAGGATGAATACAGAGAGGCTTGGAGAGACTTACATGAACTGATGCTAAGTGAAATGAGCAGAACCAGGAGATCATTATATACCTCAACAATGATACTATTTGAGGATGTATTCTGATGGAAGTGGATCTCTTCAATAAACAGAGCTAATTCAGTTTCAGTTGATCAAGGACGGACAGAAACAGCTACACCCAAAGAAAGAACACTGGGAAATGAATATAAACTGCTTGCATTTTTGTTTTTCTTCCTGGGTTATTTATACCTTCTGAATCCAATTCTCCCTGTGCAATGAGAGAACTTTTCGGTTCTGCACACATATATTGTATCTAGGATATACAGTAACCTATTTAACATGTAAAGGACTGCTTGCCATCTGGAGGAGGGGGTAAAGGGAGGAAAGGGAAAAATCGGTGCAAGGGATAATGCTGTAAAAAATTACCCTGGCATGGGTTCTGTCAATAAAAAAGTTATTTTAAAATAAAATAAAATAAATAAAATGTTTAAAAAAAAAAAAAAAAGATCCTGCAATCACAGATTTAAAGTCGGAAGGTCTAAAGAGATTAGGTGATTTGTTCAGGGTCCAACTAGTAAGTAACTAAGAGAAGATTTGAACTCAATTCTTCTGACTCCAAGCTCAATGCCCTCTCCAATGCCTCATGCTAGAAATTGGATATTTATTTTAGATTCTATAGGATTCCAGATTTAGAGCTACAAGGGACCGCAGATATTGTCCAGTCTAATCCCTTCATTTTATAGATGAAACTCAGGGAAACTGAGCCCCAGGGGAGCTTAGTTAAGTAACATGTGCAAGGTCACATAAGTCCTCTGGTACCAGAGTCAGTACTATACCACTATACCATTCTGCATGGTTACATATACCAGTGACCCTGTTCCAGAATCATTAGACAGTACAGCTATGGCCCTAAACTTTTCTTTCCATGGCTTCTCAAAAAAAAAGGCAGAAGGCTCAAAATCTTATGAACTTTCTTTTCCCCTGATCATTTCCTCCAGATCCAGCTAGGCCGCTGCGTGTATATTACTGTGGTTTCAGGGTATTGGGAATCCTTAGGGATTCAAAGGCTTGTTGTTCCCCCTCCTTCTACAAAAATACAAATATGCTCACTTGATTAGGAGTGGAACTGGATAATCTCAAGCCCTCTTCCAGTTCTAACATCCTATTAGTTCTATAATCTCCACCCCTTGGAGGCCCTGATACAAAACATTTCCTCAGGCAGACTAGGCTAAGGAGGAGATTGGAGTGGATTGTTCTGTATATGAAAAGGATTTGGGTCTTTCTCTGTTTTTTTGTGTGTCAATTTTAAAGATAACTGCCTTGAAGAATTTGCAATTGTGTTGACTCTAGATGTCATCTGGTTTGGAAATCTGTGGAATTTAGGGAAGTGATGTAAGGCAGGAGAAAGAGAACTACTTATGGAGTCAGAGGTTGTGTGGAGTTTTCTTGGCAATAATACTGGAATGGTTTGCCATTTCCTTCTCCAGCCCATTTTATAGATGAGAAACTGAGGCAGAGTAGATTAAATGACTTGCCCAGGATCACACAGCTGATGCCAGATTTGAATTCAGGAAGATGAGTCTTCCTGACTTTAGGCCTGGTACTCTATCCAATGCACCAGATTGCCCAATGAGTCAGAAGACTTGAGTTCAAATCCCACCATTCTTATTTACTATCTGGGTGACTTTGGACAAGTCACCTAATTTCAAATTTACATTTTTAAAATGATGAGGATTGGATTATATGGCCATTGAGGACTTTTCCAGTTCTAAATCTGTGATTCTATTATATGGGGTAGGGTGGGGAGAGAATGATTCAGTGGAAAGAACATCGGTACTAGGGTCAGAGGACCTGGATTTAAAACTCATCCCTAGATTTATTCCCTATGTAATTGGGAAAATCATTTTTTTCCTCTTAGGCCTCAGTTTCCTTATCTGTAAAATGATGGGATTAGATAAATGAGATCTTTTCCAACTCCTGGTCTATTATCCTTTTCCAGTTTCCTCACATGTAAAAATAAAGGCTTGGAGCAGGATGATAGATTGGAAAGAATATTGGATTTGAAGTGAAAAGAACCAGATACAAACCCCAGCACCACCACTTAATGTCTTCATGAGTTGGTACAAGTTATCTCACCATCTCCTGACCTCAGTTTCCTTATCGATAAAATGGAGTAGGATTAGATGCTTTTCAAGGTCCCTCTCCAAAGCTTTTGGTGATTTAGGATTACCTATCCCCTCCCCTTTGCCTTCTTTGCACCTAATATAACGCCTTGCACATAGTAAGCATTTAATAAATGGTTGTCAAATTTCAGCTCTAGATGGAAGCTTCTATGGTGAAAAAGCTCTAAGGGTTCTTCTAGCTTTAAAATTCTATGCTCTTCTAAGAACTCTGCATCTTTCCAGACCTCCTGACATCGGGGTTGGATAGAGAGTATATGGCTGTGGGGAGGAGGAGGCGTGACTCCAAGTTTAACAAAGCTAAATGCAGTACAGTTTCTTCTTAGAGGGGGTAAAATCCTGCCAAGGTAATTACATGTCTAAAACTAGTTAATGCTTTAAAACAAGATGATTTTCTTTTCTTTGCTGGCAATTCTTTTTTTTTTTTTTTTTTTGCCTTGGCTTTTTCCTTACTCAATTAGAAGATGCCTACACATCCCTCCATCTAAGGAAGTTATATCAAATGATCATTTATTTAATCAGAAAAGTAATTTCTTAACTGTGGTGGGGAGAACAGACTCTCCAGTTACCAGCTCAAAAGAATGTCTTGGCACATTCCTCCCTCTGGGGGTAAAGCTGTTTTGTGTGCTGTCCTGCGGATGGAGGGAGGCTGCTGGGGGTAGGGAATCCGATTTAAGGCTTCCCTTTCACTAGGGGAGTTGAAGAGCAGCCAGGCAGCGAGCCTGCCAGCTTTCCCCCTTCACTGAGAGGAAGACTGGGAGGTTGAAATTCCTGCAGATGGTTGTCCGAACAACCTTAGAGAGCCAAATGTGCAGCTCGCATTCCCTGCCCACTAGGCTAAAGGCTCCGACATTACCACAAGTCACCATTGATGAAAGGGTCAAGCCCAGGAACCTGATGGGTCATTTGGGACCAGGTTCTGCCAGCCTGGTATTCACAGGGCCCAGGAGCCGTTCGCATCTTGTGGAATAATTTGGCCTTCTTCAAGGAGAAACAAGGATCAGGCCAGGGTTACCTGATACCATATTGTAGTGGGGGGAAAACTAATGGTAAGGCACTTAGAAGACCTTGCTTCAAGTCTTGGCCCTAGTACAAAATAGCTGTGTGACTTTGGGCCAGTCACATAACACTGATCTTCAGTTTTCTTATTCTGTTAAAATAAAAGGTGGGGGAAGGATATGAAACTTGGAACAAATGGCTTCTAAAGTCCCTTCTAGTCTTGAAGTCTTTGGTGTATATGTAATTTAATGAGGTTCAGGAACTTAACATAGTTGCCTGGTACGAAGTACATACTATATACATGTTAGCTATTATTATTATTATTACAATGAGATAATTTCTGGCAATGACTAGCCAATTCTTCCATGATATGAAATAGCCAATCCAAAAATTGTTCTGACATTATGCACCAGGAACTACCACTTCCATCCCGCTGATTGCTCATTAGATGAGAGGGCTTTAAGTTTTCAATTCTTGATCCGGTGTCAATTAATTTGGAAGCTATGTCACAACACAGATAACGTCCTGCCCAGCTGGATCAGAGCCTCAACTCAGCTTCAGAGCCTAAGGAATTTTTGCCCTGGAAAACATGCTATAGACTTCTTCACCTGAATTAACATGATTTCAATTATTCTTACCTATTCTCATTAGTCAAGAATTGATTGTAGAGTGGGGTTTATTTTAATTTATTTAAATCGTCTCGAGGGCATCTCGAGGGATAGTCTACATGCCTACTTTGTCCTAACAAACTGAGCTAATTTCTCCTGACTTCATAGTCATAGTTGGAGTGTTGTTTAACTCTTTGGGGCCATATAGACCAGGACATCATTGAAGCAAACAACTTAGGGCCTTTTGGGATTGGATTGGTCTTGGACTAAATTCATATGAATTGGACTCATGGTGAAAGTGGGGAGGGGGAAATTGGTTTGTGAACAGGCCTAGGAACCCCAAAGATGGGGTAAACCCAATTTGAATCTTGGTAAAGGTTGCATTTAAGTAACTTTGGAGCAACCATGTAGTTTATTGCATGTGTTAGGAAAGTGGTTTGTTCAAACACCTTCTTTGTGTTCTAATGACTAGGGCTCTATTGAAATAGAATAGTCACATCTAAATGTGAATCTCATACTCAGCAGTTTTGATTTAGAAAAGCCCAAGCCTTCTTTGTAAAGTCTAGCTCTAGGTATTCATACTCACTTCCAAGGTACTTTGATTAAAAACTCATATTAGGTCTTGCTTACCTCTCCTAGCTAAGTCTTAGAAGGAGTAATATAGTTAACTGACACCATTGTTATCTTCATTCACTCCCCCCGCACATTTCCCCCCAAACACACCTAGCAAGAGGGCTGGTTTCCATTCCTTTGAGAATCCTGATAGCAGCGAGAGAAATTCTGTCCTTCTGAAGAGGACTGACTCAGGTTACTTTTCAGGAGTTCCTAGTTACAGGGAAGATTGGAATGCTTCTTGGTACTCTCCTCTCAGGTGCTTGTAAAATGAGAAGGGGATACATTAAACAGGGGTTAAGAGGTGGCTGCATGTGTTGTTGGAGCACTTTGCCTATGGGAAACGTTTGTCTTGTGTGAGTGGCTTTTTCAGATATGATTTAGTGGTGGACCCAGGATGGGGCTCTCTGCCTTTCATTTAGAACTTTCAGCAAAGCAGAGAACTCATTGCAACTCTCACAAAATTAAATCCACTTCATTTGGAGAAGTGTCTCAGAAAGTCTCATAGCTTTCCACCAAAAGGGTTAAGAGACTTTAGCATGGAAGTCTGATGCTAACAGAGCATCTTCATATGAAAGAGAGACTGTCAATCAGGTCTCCAGTCTGGTTCCAGGCTTCATGCAGCAGGTCAGTTCAACAAACTCTGACAAGCCATCATATTCCTAATTTTGAATATAGCATTCAAAAAAGAGCTCCTACTCTTGCTGACAGTTCTCTATTCATAGGATAATAGGGTCACAGATTTAGCACTGGAAAGAATCTTAGAAGCCATCTAACCCAAACTGATTTTACAGATGAGGAAACTGAGAGCCCATGTTATTTACCAAAGGTCATATAGTTACTAAGTATCTGTGATTTAACATGAACTCGAGTTTTTCTAACTTTCAAGTCTACACCACACTGAGTCCCTTTCTCTTTTAGAATTAGATAAAAGGATGGAAAACCAGGAAACTGGATACAGTGGCAATTTTGTTCTTTAACCTTTGACAAGGTTATTAAGCCTATAGCTATGCAAGAAACATTCCTGAGAGAATAGCTCACTTCTGCATTCTGAAGGGGAAGATATCAAATCTGAAAGTGGGGGCTGGGAAGCTCAAGAGGGAATCACAAGGAGGAGGGATGAAAAATGCAGGTGATTTCAGTTTTCCCTCAGTTATCTCCTCTACCAAGGATATCTTACTGTTTGGGAGAAAAAGAACATTAAAGTTTCAAATGTCTGCTAGAGAAAATGGACTCAAGCTTAAGTTTGTCTTCCATAGTCAGCCATAGAAAATGATAACAAAACTGCATCAAGATTAGGGATACCTTTTTGTGAGCTTTTCTTTTTTCCTCTTCCACCTTTCCTATTCATCACTAAAAGAGGGAGCAGGAGCCAAGCACAGCTGCAGACTTTCCCAAGTGGGTTGCCTTGCAGGTGCTCTGTCATGATTGGACCTAATTGAGGAACATTGTGTTTCCCTGGTCCTGACTCACAACCCAAAGGGAGTTACTTGGTAGATTTGTCCTTGGGAACTATCCTGGAGATCCAGATTCTGACTTGGGAGGTAGAAGAAAATACATGGACTAAACAAGACAAGCAGAACCAGGAGAATAATTTATCTGATAAACACAAGTAATATAAGTAAAAAATCACACTGAAAGATTTCAGAATTGAGCCATCAATAAAATAAATATTAAAAAAAAAACACAGAGAAGTGAATAGAAAGAAATTCAGAAGAGGATAAAGACAGGCAGGTCAGTTTTCTTACTATTATGTAAGTTCAATACATACTTTAAAAAACCATGATATGTAAAGCTCAGTTTCTTGTATAATATTCTTTTTTGTTTGTTAAATTCATAATAAGTAATTATTATGTAATAATTCATAATAGATCATGTTAAGTTCATAATAGATGTTTATTAAGTTCATAATAATAATGTGAAAAAAGAACTTTAGAGCTCTGATCAAGGCAGTAATCAACTATGACTCCAAAGGCTTGGCAGTAAAGCATGTCCATCTCTCAGCAGAAAGGTGGATTATGGATGTTGAATGTCGCATATGTCACCAAACATGACCAATATGTTGATTTGTTTCACTTAATTTTTTGATTACAAAGTTCTGTTGAGAAGAGAAAGAGAAAGAGGCTGTGCTGCTAAAATTTATCAACAAAGCATTGAAACTTTAAAAAATATTTTAAAGAAAAATATAGAAATATAGATATCTTAGCATTCTTTAGAATAGAATGGTTTGTTAGGAATGAAGGAACAGCATTTTAACCTCTGAACTAAAGTAACATAGGAAATCCTAATATATGTACTTTGTGTGCTGTGAAGGAAAATATGTGTGGTTTAAACCAAATTTGGGGTTGAAATCCAAGGAGAGAGGCCTCACAACATTCAAGGTCTTTGGTTGTTTTTACTTGCTTTGCCTTTTGAAAATTGCTAGAATCCCTCTGTCTCCCCCAAGCTCAGCAAACTGAATTCATCTTTCAGGTGGGCCAACTTTCACGTGTGTTCACATTTCATTTAGTGTTTGAAACCACTTTGGCGTCACTGATTATATAAATAAATCAATAAACCTCTTTTTTTCTGCCCTTATCTGGGACTAAGAAGCCAAACCCTTCTTTGGAATTTCTGAAATGAGTGCTGCATGGAAGTTGACACCAATGCTGTCACAGTGAAATGGGGGTTATAAATTGTAGATGTCATTGTGGGGCATTGATTCATAGAGTTCTTTATTCCAGGATTGTTTTATGTCAGGACTCCAGCTTCTTTTTTACACTGAAGTTATCTTGGGCATCATGTTGTGTTTGACACAGTGGTGCTCAGTACTGTCTTTTTCCTCTTGATCATAAAGGGGATTTTATTTTCAACACTTCTTATCACTTATCTTAAAGTTGACATCCAGATGTATTGTCCAGTATGATGAGTACCTTTTGGGCAGATCAGAAGTAGTTCTCTTCCTCATTCCCATTTTCCTATCGTGAAGCTGAAAAGGGACTTTTCAGCATGATTCTGGGTTTAAAGTAGGGAACCTAGGTTGGAAGGAAAGGATTTATTAAGCACCTACTATGCATCAAATATTATGCTAAGTGTTTTAAAAATATCTTATTTAGTCATCATAATAATCTTTGAGAGGTAGATGCTATCTATTTTTCCAGATGGGGAAATTAAGGCAAATAGAAGTTAAATAATTTGCCCAAGATCACATAACTAATAAGAGCCTGAGGGTGGATTTGAGATCAGCTCTTCTGGACTTCTTGTCTAGCACCCTATCTAATACTGCACTACCTACCTCCTGGCTTGATTTCTTGCTACCCCCTATGATTCTAGGAAAGTCTTTTAATATCTGTGGACTTCAATTATCTCATCTGTTAGTTGAAATGTTGAACTAGACGACCTTTATATTCTTTTTCAGCTCTGAATCCATTGTGTAGGTTATCTAGTCCAATCTGTCCCATGGCTGGATCTATGAGTTGTGAAGAAAGAATGTCTTTCCAGAATCCTCTTGTTATCCTGAACCCTAAAATGCTGACTTATAGACAAAATCAGTTCTGAGATTATTGCCTGTGAATCACACAAAAAGGCTGGAACACAGGAAGTCAGGAGTTAGGGAACCAAGTACAGATTGGAGAATGTATAGATAGCTGACCCTTTTCCTTCACATCCTTGGAGTTCCTTAAATTTGTTACTTATATTGAAATGTTACAGTCTGAGTATCCATTGCTACCAGAGTATCACAGGAAACAATGTTGTTCTCAATGTTTTAATAGAATTGTATGATAAAAGAGCAGCCCCCAAAGAAACACCTGTTCTGTCTCTTTTTCCTATTTTTTCCCTGTTGGATAACAAACATTCTGCTATGATCATTTAAGAGATTGATGCCCTATTACTTCAACCTCTATTTTCTCTATCCCTCATCCACATGGGCCACATTCCTAATCAGCCAATTGGACATTGAGTAGAAAACTACTTTTCTGAAATTTATGGAGGTACAGAGAGAGGTTAGCACATATTGTGTATTCAAAGATGATCATTAGGAAGATGTAGATTCAAATCCAGATTGTCTGTTCTCCTGGCAACTTTCTAAGAATATATTGTAGAGCAGGTGCTTATCTACGTATGCTGTTAAGTTGTTTCATTCATGTCTGACTCTTTATGATCCCATTTTGAGTTTTCTTGGCAGAGATACTCTAGTGGTTTGCCATTTTCTAGCTAAGGAAACTGAGACAAATAGGATTAAGGGAATTACCCAAGATCACACAGCTAGTGTCTGAAGTCACATTTGACTTCAAGAAGAGGGCTGACAGTTTATTTTTACACTTAGCTGCCCAGTCATCTACATTGGTAAAGAGAAATTCTTCATTAGAATGCCCCCATCTTGATGAAATCACAAGTCAGTTTCCCTCCCAACTCCCTTTCATATACTAAGGAAAAAATAGCAAACATCTTCTTATTCCTTATTTATGAATTTGGCGTAATTCATTAATCTGATATTAATCAGGTTCTTAGTAGATTATTATTTTGTGCCTCATTCCCCTGTTAACTAACATAATCTTGTAGCCTTGATCATTGGATCCCTCTACCTTTCTGGTTAATATAGCATCACTGCTACTTCAAGTCCAGTGTCAAAGCATCAGAAGCAAGGTGAGAGCATCATCGAATTTTAAATCATTAAGAGATCTTGAAAATCAGATTAAAAACTTTAGGTCCAGACAGATGAATCATCTTATCCAAAATCACACAGTCAGTGATAGAGCTGAGAATTAAAAACCCAGATCCAGTTATTCACAGCCCATGTTATAGACTACATTGCTTTTTTTCTATCTAGGTCCCAAATCTATTCTTTCATCCTAAGTCAGTCAGCAAACATTTATTAAGAGCCTACTGTGTGCCAGGCATTGTGCTAAATGCTGGGAAAACAAAAAAAGGCAAAGATAGCCCCTGTTTTCAAGGCACTCGAAGTCAACTGGGAAACACAAATAATTAAGCTATAGATAGTATAAATTAGAGGTAATCCATAGAGGGAATATTCTAGAATTAAGGGGGAATCAGGAAAAAACTTCCTATAAAAAGATGGGATTTTAGTTGGGATTTGAAGGCATCCTAGAGGCTGAGATGAGGAGGGAGAGAATTCCAGGGTGGGGCATAGTTATTGAAAATGCCTTGAGTCAAGATAGAGTTTCTTATGTCAGAATGGTTCTTACAATCTACTATCAACAGCACAATATGAAATGTGTAGGAGATATATTTTAGATGTATTTCTTACTGCAATTACTTCACCTCTCTGGATCTCTGTTTCTCCATATGTATAATAGGGATAATATCTAGCCTATCTACAGCACAGGATTGGTATGATGGTCAAATGAGATAATTCTTGGAAGGCACTTCAAAAATGTTTATATAATCTTTTATAACCATTGAAACTTTCACTTGATGACTTTTCTGAACCTTTCATCATTTTTACATCTAGTTTCCCTTTTCTAGAAGCATTTCTCTCTGTTTGGACTAATACAGTTAGGACTTCTCCAGCTTTCAAGACTTTTCAGTTAATAAATGTTTTTCCTGGCTATCCTGTATCTTCATAGCACCAACCTCAATCACAATGCTTCAGTCTCTGCTGTCTTATATGGCCTTAGTTTTCTCTTTGAGAAGTCTCCTGATGGTGACATTTTTATAATTGTTTAAAGTTTGCAAAGTACTTTACAAATGTTCTCATAGAGGTCAAATTTGAATCCAGATCTTCCTAATTCAAAGATCAATAATGCTTCCATTACTACATCTACATTCTACTGTCTAGGGACTCTGATTGCTTTGTAGAGTCTTTCTCTGCTGACATCAATAGCTATTCGATGGTGATATTAGTGTGGGTTCTTTAAAAGAGACATTTTCATCTTATACTTTTGTTCACTTCAAAACCAATTATCAAAGTACAATCTACTTCTATTTGGATCAAGGGGTTAAAAGAGATTTCTTTACATTTAGTTTCCAATTACTCTCCAAATCCAAAAAAAAAAAAAAATAGCTTTAAACAAATCACCTTCCCTTAATGGGCTTTAATTTCCTCTTCTGTAAAATGGGATTGGACTAGATTGCCTGTAAGGTATCTTTCTACTCTTCCTGTGATTCTGAGTGTTCAGCTCCCCATAAGTGTGAAGTAAAGAGCTAGGTGGCTTTATGGATAGAGTGCAGGGCCTGAGATCTGAATTCAAATTTAGTTTCGTGGACTTATTAGCTCTGTGATTCAGGGAAAATTATTTTAACCCAGTTTCCTCTGTAGACTGAGTTGGAGAAGGAACTGGAAAATTACTCTGGTATCTTTCCCAAGAAAATCCCAAATGGGATCATGAAGAGTTAGACATGAATGAAAAACAACTGAATAATAACAATGAAATGTTCAAGATTTGATATTCAGTATTTGTATTCAGCTTCTTTTAGATTTCTACCATATTTTCAACAACAAAAAATGACTGCTGTGGATTTAGGAGTTAATACTTCCCATTGCAAGCTGAAACAGACAACTTATGGGATTTATCCGAGTTGATTGAACTCTTCAGGAGATTGGAAAAGAAGGATAAAAGAATGACAGAGTATATGGGTGAAGGGGTATTTTATTTCAAAAAAGACAAGAAACTAGCCAAGATTTTTCAAATGAAAAGGTGTAAAGTGTGATCCATGATTGGATATGCAAAGCAGACCAATTTTTTTTTTAAATCTAATTCTTCTTAGATGCTAAGATTGTACTTTCATCAGGTGAAAAGTGGCTCCTGTTCATAGGTATATCGACTGAGTTATTGGTTTTTCATCAGATGTGGATAATTGAGGAACACAGGCATAAAAACATAAGTCCATCTCTTATTTTATTTTTCTAGTATATTTATTTTTAACACATATTGCTTTATGAATCATGTTGGGAGAGAAAATTTAGTGCAAACGGGGGAAAAAAACCATGGGAGAGATTAAAAAAAAAAAAAAAACGAAAAAAGAAGTGAATATAGTATGTCTTGATTTATATCTAGTCTCCTTAGTTTTTTCAGGATGCAGATGGCATTTTCTGATCAAAGTCTATTGGGATTATTTTGGATCACTGAACCACTGAGAAGAACCATGTCTTTCATAGTTGTTCATCTCACATTCTTGCTGTTATTCTCCACTGTATTTCTGGTTCTGCTTGTTTCACTCAGCATCAATTTATGTAAATCTTTCCAGGCCTTTCGAAAAATCAGCTTGTTCATCAATGATTTTATATAGAATAATATTATTCTATTACCTTCATATATCACAACTTGTTCAGCCATTCGCCAGTTGATGGGCATCTACGCATTTTCCAATTTTTTGCTACACAAAAAGAACTGCTACAAACACATAATCCATCTCAATGCATTTCATACAAATAAATACTCATTCAATACTTTAGGAGTCAACAATCCCCTTATTCATAAACACAGATTATAACTTTTCTATAACTTACGAGAGTTTCTATGGCAAAAATAATCACCACTTTGCTGCTATCCTTGTAATGTATTTTTCAGACTATACATTCATTCCCAGGCAACAGGTAGGCTACTACCTTTCTTTCCAGCTTGTCAGGATCTGCTGAAGCTTATGCTCTATAGAGATCAACTTTTAGAACTTAGGATCTCCACACCATGAATAGGAGTAGGATCTTAAAGAAGGATACAAAGATGTAACTAGACAATTAACAGTATATAACTAATTAACAGGATATGCACACAGGAATATAGGAATTAGAAGCAAAAAAATTCTTAAAAATCATCTACTTTTTTACGCCTTCATTTTTTAGATGAGGACATTGAAACTCATAGAGATTAAATTATTTCCTCAAGGTCACATAGCTGCCTAGTACCAAAACTAGGATTTGAATCCAAGTTACTTGATTGTAAAATCCTGTGCTCGTTCCATTATGTCACATTTCTTGTTTAATTGATACTTAGAACCAAGTTTGACATCTAAATACAAATTCCTTACTCTATTCATTCAGATTTACTGTTATCAATTTGTGCCTGAGTAAATCATCCTCACTTAATGAAACTGTCCTAAGTACTTATTCTTGATTCCAAGAGATCTAACATCTTCATTGGTCTATTCTGTAGGTATTTATCATGGATAGTTGTTAACCACCCTACACTTTCTTAATTCTCAGCATCTCCATTTTTGTTTTTCTTTATCAGGAATAGGCTACTTTTCATTTCTCACAACAAAAGACATACATACACACACCCATACACACATAGTACCACCCTGTAGGTATACAGTAATGAGTCTTTTAGAATTTTCCCTGCTGTTCTGAACTGTTGTTACACTACATTGTCTGTGTCTTGGCTCATCAAAAAAACATTCTTCCAAGTAGGAAAGCAATATATCTTGGGCCTGCAACCACTCTGTTTAGAGTTTTTAATCTCCATTTTACAAACTAATCCTATTAATAAGACATCCTGATAAACACTTCTTAAAGAAGTACACTTTCTGGGGGAGGATTCTGGGAAGATGGTGGAGTAGGTTGGTACATTTCAAGTTCTCTCTATTTACCCCCAAAATAGGACAAATTTGCTCCTCAGGGTGAACATAGACTGGTGAAAAACCAAAATGACTTAGGACAAAACGGGGATCCTCCTGATACAGCCAGACAAGATCTGAAGACCCTGCGCTGGGATTAATCTATCTGAAATGCAAACACCTCTGATCTAGCTCCATAGAAACATCTAGGTGTATCCCTCGGGCTATTTGGTTGTGGCTGTAGCCTCTGCAGGAACCATAGAGACTTCTACCTCCTGGACTGCTTGTCAAGTGGAGGTTTCAGCCGGGGAAGACCAAGTGAACCTCGTCTGATTAGGAACACCAGGCCCAGCTGTGCTGCTGAGACTTGGCCCTAAGCGAGAAGGACCCAGAACCTGCTAAGTGCAGAAGCTGCAGGGCAGGGGTATTGCTGATTGTGGGTACTTTCAGGAGGTTTTGGTGTGAGGTTCCTGGTCAGAGTGAAGAGCTGAAGGGAAACTTGAGGCACTGTCCCCCTACCCCATGATTAGAGGTGCTTATACAAATGCCCCTTATTTAAAAAAAATGAGCTGCCAAAGAAGAAAGAACCCCACCATTGAAATATATTATGAGAACAGGGAAGACCAGGATTCATATTCAGAGGACATTTTAGTTAAAAACAAAACAAAACAAAACAAAAAAAACCTTCTTCCCCAAAGAGTAATGTGAAATGGCTCCCTACCTAGAGAGAATTTACAGAAGAATTCAAAAATCAAATGACAGACATTGAGGAAAAATTCAAGAACAAAAACCATCCAAGAAAAACAAGATTACCAAAAAAAAGTTAGCCAATTAGAAAAGGAGCTATAGAGACTCAAAGATGAAAATAACTCTTTGAAAATTAGAATCAGGCAAGAGGAAGTCAGTGAAGCTGTGAGAGACCAAGAAATAACAAAACAGATTATAAAGAATGAGAAAACAGAACAGAATGTGAAACATATAAGAAAAACAATAGATCTAGAGAACAGATAAAGAGAAACTATAAGAATAATTGAATTGCCAGAAATTTGTGACCAAAAAGAGAACCTTAAAACAATAATGCAGGAAATAATCCTAGAAAATTGTCCTGGAATGATAGAACATGAGAAGAAAGTAGAAATAGAGAAAATCCATCAATTACCACCTCAAAGAGATCCTTTGTGGAAAACATGTAGAAATATTATTGCCAAATTTCCAAACCCCCCAGATCAAAAAGAAAATTTTGCAAGAAACAAGGAAAAAAAAACTGAAATACACTGGAGCTATATTTAGATTTGTTCAAGACTTAGCAGCAGCTACAATAAAAGATCATAGGTCTTGGAATCATGTCTACAGACAAGTAAAAGAACTAAGCCTTTGACCAAAAATATATCCAGCAAAATTATCTATAATTTTAAATGAGGAAAAAAAAAACCAAACCATTCAATGAACTTGCAGATTTTCACGACTTTCTATTAGCCAAACTGAAACAGAAAATTTAACATATACAAGCCAGTATCAAAGAGCAATTTTAAGGAATACAACATCGACAATCTATTTAAAGATGGCCAAATTGTTTATTTTTTTACATGGGAAATAATTTATGTTTAAAATTTACATCAACAATAGGGTAAGCTCAAAAGAAAGATTGGCAGAATAAAGGTAAAAATAGTAATTACGTTATACAAATGAGGTGCAAAGGCATTGGTGGGGAGGAGGGCTTGTAGTTTTGAAAATCTACTCACAACCAGAATGGATTCAATAGGCAACACTACATATATACCATGAAGGGTATTATACCTTCCAAAATGTGTTTAAAAAAAAAATAAGGGGAGAGGGATAGGTGGATGAGGAAGCAAAGGGTGAAGGAAGAAAACAAGGGATTCATGGGTAGAAGAGGTTAAGTAATAGCAAGGCAAGTTATGGAGCAGAATTTAATTAGAGTCAGCAGGGATAGGAAAGATGTGTGTGGGGAAGAAGTTGGTGAGTATGTTTATGTATGTATATATCTATATATGTATGCATAAATATATCTTAACTATAGCTTGCTTGAGGGTGATGGGGAGATGAAAGAGAGATATGTATGTATATGCATATATCTACAAATGTATATATAAATATATCCTTTCTTAACTATATAGTCTTCCTGGGAATTGGGGGGGGGGGGGAGGAGGGAGAATAAAGTAAATAAGGTGCACAGCAGAGAACAAAAGAACTCTTTACAAGGAAGAAAAGACAGAATATAATTTCTACTCATGAATATAATTTCTTGTACTAATATATATATACTTTCTTAAATTGGTAGTTGTTACATGTTTTGAATCCTCCCCTATCTGCTGGGCACATGCTAATGTTCTCTTCTGTTTCATTTCATTTTGTTTTATATTGCTTTCCTGTTTTCCTTTTTTCTTATTCTGTTTCTTCAAATAAAATAAATTGGAAAAAAAAAGTAACTTTAATTCTTTCCAGAATATTTTTAAAAACCCAACTGAACACTTACTTTGTTTAAACTTTCTATGCCTGTTATTTATCCCACTCAATTGAATGTTATATTCTTCTTAGTATAACTCAGGCAGAGACTGAAGACCAGGACTGGTTAGTATTTGTCTTTGTAGCTCCAACATCCCAAACACTGCTTTACATATAGTAGGTACTTAATAAAATTAATAATAGCTAATATTTAGATAGCATTTACTGTGTGCTAGGCACTGTAGTAAATGCTTCATAATTATCTCATTTTCGATTTTTTTTTTTTTTTTTTGCTGAGGCAACTGGGGTTAAATGACTTGCCCAGGGTCACACAGCTAGGAAGTGTTAAGGGTCTGAAACCAGATTTGAACTCAGGTCCTCAAGACTTAAGGGCTGGTGCTCTATTCACTGAGCCATCTAGCTGCCCCAAATAATTATCTCATTTAATCCTCACAGTAACCTTGAGGTGTAGATGCTATTATCATGTTTATTTTACCAATGAGGAAACTGAGGCAGCGACTAAATGACTTATCTAGGATAATACTGCTAGTAAGTATATGAAATCAAATTTGAAGTCAGCTCTTCCTGACTTCAGGCTCAGAATTTTGTCCACCCACTGTGCCACCTAACTATCTCTCATTGAATTAATTTATTAGGCAAAAGTTTATAGTGGCTCCTTTACAAGCTTCTGACTGAGGAAAAAAAATAAAATACTGATTTTTCTCACCTTTAAATAGGGAAAAAACCCCAAAGGCCTCATCTAACATCTCCATTTTCCCTGGTGTGCAGGTGGCAATAAACTATGGTATAAATGCCTCAGAACCTCATGATCTGATATTATGGCTCTCTAATCTAGCAGGTACCAATTCATTTGTGAGCAACTTTTTATTGTAGGCATGGACCTTACCCTAGACACATTCCTGAGATAACATAGTCTTGCCATCATGCTCTGTGAAAGTCAACAACACTCCTGGAATGCACAGGAGAGATATTGAGGGGTGGGGAAGATATTGGAGGGTGGGGAGAGGTGAAGGGCTCAAAAAGATCTGTCTTTGTGATAAATTCTTAGCCTGTCTGGTACAAAACACACTAACACCAGTACTAAATTGTAAGCTTCTAGAGGGTGAAAACTTTTAAAAAAATTTGTCTTTATGTCATGTCACATGGTCCCACCATGACTCCTAGGATAGTGCTTTCTATGTAGTTGGTATATCTTTTATGAATGAATGTAACATCATTTATTGAAAACCGAGCCCACAAGTGTTGGGAGGTATTCTGCCTCTCCCATGATGCCTTTGCACAAGCTGTTTCACATGCTGGAATGATCTTCCCTTCTGCCTCTTGAAACAGCTCACGCCCCTCAAGACTTAGATCCAGAACTAGCCAGCCTTGTCTGTTGACTTAATTCTCCCAGTTATTAGTACTTTACTGCCTGAATTAACAGTATGTTTATTTTATATTTACTTATCTGTACACATCTCTTCCTCCCCTTTCTCTCCCCGCCAAATACAATGTAATCTCCTTAAAGACAGGGACTATTTTATTTTTGTCTTTGTGTCTCTCTGGTGCTACAGTTTGGCCTGTAACTGGTACTTGCTTGTTAAATTGAACTGAATTATGGTGCAGACAGCAATCAGTCAGGTCAAGTGAATCAGTGAAGGTTTCCACTTAAGAAGCTCCTCCTGGTCCTCTCAAAAGAGAGTAATCTGATTGTCTTGCTGGTCAGCATTAATGAAAGTACAGCATTATTGAGTTTTGAGCCAGGTCTTCAGAAAACCAGCTGAGCCTGACAGAAACAATAGGAGCAAAGGTGTGTCCCAGCCTGTCTGATTGGAATGGGGCAGAAACTTCAAACATGTTGTCCATGCAGAGCCAAGCCAGAACTGAACTTGCTGGAGTGGAAGGCAAGTAATGTACCCAAGCACGATGCCAGTGCATTTTGGTAGTATGGAGTGACTGACACTTTCTTAGGGACTAAGTAAGCCCTAGCTCAAAATTTAGATTTTACACAACTCTTCCTACCTCTGTTACTGACCATCAACCCTGGAGTCAGGAGGACTAGAATTCAAATGTAGCTTCAGACCGTGTGTGACTTGGACAAGTCACTTAACCCCAACTACCTTGCCAAAAAAAAATTGCATACATATAATTTTTTTATAATTCCAGATCTATAATCCTAATGCATAGAATGATGATTGTGATGATTGATAGCTTTATATTGCCCATCATCATCCATAGACTTTTATAATCAATGTCAGAATTTCCCAAATCAGGAAGCAAATAGGATTCTAAAGAATTGACTTAGCTCTGAAGTCCCTTTCTTCTCTTTCCCCTTCCATTGCCCACCATATATCTAATACTAGCCTTCCATGTTTCTCTTTTGAGAAACTGACAATTGGTAATTTCTAAACTAATAATTGTTGAGCCAACAGAAGGTAAACAGAAATATCATTACTCTCTTGACAGATCCATCTATATAGAATTAGGAAAGGAAGAAGACAGAACCAGGTCCCTGTGTTCAGAGTAACACTGTCCATCTTTAGCTCTTAAAAACAAATTTTATTTCCTTATTCTTGTCAACTTAGTGCCATAAACCTGCTTTACCAGTTGAGTGATCTTATTTATTTATTCAGTTGCCTATTTATCTTGGGGGGAGGGGAAGGGGCGTGCTTGAAGGAAGAGGCTTAACTAAGCAGAACTGGGGACTTCTGTTTTTCAGTCTCTTAGTGCTTGAAACTTCATTAATACTCCCTTTGTAGACTTACCCTTCTGAAGCATTTGGAGATTTTAAAATTATGACTAAAGCTGAGATGAGAAACAAGTTAGGCTGTTGACATAGGTGGAGAAATTTCCTATATGATCGAGAAGAAACAAAGAATTGGACTTGGGCTATCTGAACAATTCGGGCCAAACTAAAATGCCATGATAATTGTGGTTGAGTAGGCCAGGGTTTAGTTAAACTGGAAATTCATGCTAGAGTAGATGATTTTTTAGGCTGTGTCCTGCAGAACCCTAGGGCAGTGTGGGAGCTTGCTAGGGATGAGGGCAGATTTCATAGGCTGCCAGTTCTTAAGAAATTACTAAATCTTTTTTAATACTCAAGTTTATGTGAGCACATTATTTCTGATTTAAGTTCCTATCTTTTCTTTTCTCTCCAGTTTGTAGTTCTCCTCATCCTATAACTGTCATTTTTCCCTAAGAGAACCAAAGGAGAAAGTGAATGATACAATATTATCATTTCATTAAGATTCCATTTTTTAAAAATTGAGCTTCTGTTTCTCTGAAGTTTGAGAAACAATAACATTTTGAGGACCTCTGAGCTAAAGATGTAAAATTCTCCATGGAGTCACAAGGTTCAATTTCAGGCACAGTAGAGATTTCTTGCCTCCATTCTCTAGTCATCAGAATGAAACTCTTGGTGTAGGGAATTTGCTTATAAAGAACCTGTCACACAGGCTTTCAGTTTTATCTGCTGTAGAATGAAAAGGTTGAACTAATCGTCCCCCACTGTGCCTTTTGTTGATATTCACTTGTGTCTCATTCTTAAAGATCCCATTTGGAATTTTCTTGGCAGAGATACTGGAGTGATATGTTATTTCCTTCTCCAGTTCATTTTACAGATCAGAAAACTGAGGCAAAAGAGTTAAGTGGCTTGCTCAGGGACATACAACTAATAAGTATATAAGACAAATTTGAACTCAGAAAACTAAATCTTCCTGACTCCTGGTCAGGAACTCTATCCACTGTATAGTGGATAGATAGCTAGACACCTAGCTGCCCTCTCCTCCCCAGATCCAAAAAAAAAAAAAAAAAAAAAAAGCCGGCTAGCTTTAATTACATATATGATCTGATTGAGGGGCAACCTGGTATTAGTGACAAAAGACTGGCCTTCTAGCCAGCTAGAGCGGAGTTCAAATCCCATCTCTGGCTCATTCTAGATGGGGATTAATCATTTAACCTCCAAGTGCCTTAGGCAAGTCTGAAACTAAATTACAGATCTGTTGCTGCTTTGCTTTTGTGAAGGGAATTCAGATGCCAGGAATTCCCTAAACAGAAGAAATCAGGCCTGAACCCTGCCTTCCTTCTCCCCCTCACCCTCCCCTTCCCCCAAATATCCTGTTAGGGGTTAGCAAATAGCTGGTGGATTTTTAAATGCGGTTGTGGAGGTTTTGAATAAGATTTCATACTTGTTTGTGAAGTTGCCACCTAGGATGAATTACTTCTGCCTAATAAAGACTCTTAGTCTCTTTCCCTTTTATTCTACTTCCCCATTATTATTCTGAGATCTTAGGAAATGTGAGCACCTTGGAGCTTTTCAAAGAGTGCCGAATCCCCAAGGGGCTCTGCCCTGGTATCCCCAGGATCTAAGACTGAGGGGCCATATGTGTTATACATGAGTGGGAAGTGGGTTGGGAAGGAGGAGGGAGAGGGAAGGACTTATATCTAATTGCCCTGTTTTATTCATGCATAAATGAAGAAGGAAATAAGTGGAAACTCCTGAAATTCGTCTCCTGAAAGCTTTCTTTTTTATGTAGAAAATCATTATGGGGCCAAACCCCACTGAATGATTGATTCTTGGTGCAAAGTAAAATCTTGGCAACGCCATTAACATGCTTAAATTCTGGACTTTTGTACTTTAGAGGATCATTTCATAGATGTCCTGAAAGAACAAGTTTTAGAGAGATTGAGGACATTAACCCTAAACAATATGATTTTTAGCACTTAACTCCTAGGTTTGTTGGTCTTTTGTTCTTGCTCAGGTTGTAAAAGAGATAATTTTTTTAAAAATCTGATTAGAAAACATCAGCTCAAACCCTTTAGCTGTTATGAATTTCAGAGAAAAGGCCACAGTACTAATTGTATTTACAAATATTCCATCAGTTCTGGGGGCAACGTATCATTCATTCACACTAATTCTTTTAAAAAAAACAAAAACTCAACTCATTTAACATTTTATTTTTTTCCAACTAGATATAAAAAGAATTTAAGCATTTTTTTCTTTCAAGTTTTGAGTTCCAAATTTTCTCCCTCCCATCCTTCCCCCCCACCCTTAATAAGAATGAAAGTAATATGACATATAGGTTATACATG
Organism: Antechinus flavipes; assembly: GCF_016432865.1. Classification (NCBI taxonomy): domain Eukaryota; kingdom Metazoa; phylum Chordata; class Mammalia; order Dasyuromorphia; family Dasyuridae; genus Antechinus; species Antechinus flavipes. The sequence goes on from NC_067399.1 coordinate 420,693,655, forward strand.
TATAGTTGTGCAAATCACAATTCCATGTAAGTTATTCTGGGAGGGGGGAAAGGGGGGAAGACAGACAAAAAAGCCACAAGAAAAATAAAGAAAAAGTATCTTTGATCTGCCTTCAGGCTCTTCCAGTTCTTTTTCTGGAGATAAGACAGCACCTTTCATCATAAATCCTCTAGAATTATCTTAGATCAGTGTGTTGCTGAGACTAATTAAGTTATTTGTATTATCATATGATATTGCTGTTGCCATGTATAATGTTCTCTTGGTTCTGCTCATTTCACTTTGTATCAGTTCATGTAAGTCTTTATATTTTTTTTTTCTGAGAGCATCCTGCTCATCATTTCTTAAAACACAGTAGTATTTCATCACAATCATATATAACTTGTTCATCCATTTCCCAAATAATGGATATCCCCTCAATTTCCAATTCTTTATTATTCCTAAATGAGTTACTATAAATATTTTTGTACACAGAGGTCCTTTTCATTTCTGTTTTTTTGTTTGTTTTTTCTCTTTGGGATACAGACCTAGTAGTGGTGGTGTTTGGTCAAAGGGTATGCATGATTTTATAGTTCTTTGGGCACAATTCCAAATTTCTCTCTAGAATGGTTGAATCAGCATATAGTTGCACCAACCATAGTACATTAGTGGTTTAATTTTCCCACATCCCCTCCAAAATTTGTCATTTTTCTTTTCTGTCATATTAGTCAATCTGACAGGTGTAAGGTTGTACTTCAGAGTTGTTTTAATTTGTATTTCTTTTGTCAATAGTGATTTAGAATATTTTCTTTTAGTAAGGTTATAGATAGCTTTGATTACTTTGTTTGAAAACTACCTGTTTATATCCTTTGACCATTTATCAAGTGAGGAATGACTCTTATTTCTATAAATTTGACTGTTTTCTATATTTGAAAAAAAGAAATCTTTATCAGAGAAACTTGTTGTAAAAAATTTTTTCACAGTAATGATTACCAGCTATGTATTTTCCTCCATCCTATTTTCCCTGTTTATTCTACTCTCTCTCATTTTACCTTGTCCATTCTCAGAAATGTTTTACTTCTGACTTTTATCTCCTCCAAAACTGCCTTCCCTTCTATCAGTTCCATCCTCCTCCTCATCCCTCTTCCTTCTTACTTTCCTGTATAGTAAGACAGATTTCTACTGAGACAATTTTGATGAGAGTAAGTTTCATATACTTCCCTCCCCACTTCACCTATTTCCCTCTCCACTGTAATATCTTTCAAGCCTCTTTTATGTCAGATAATTTACCTCATTTTACCTCTCCTTTTCCTCTTCTCAAATGCTTCCTTCTTTCTTGTCCCTTAATTTTATTTTTTTAAGATAATCATAACATCACATTCACACCTCTGCTTTCTTTCTATATATGCTCCTTTTATTGCCCCAATAATGAAAAAAAGTTTTTAGGAATTGTAAATATAACTTTTCTGCATAGAAATAGAAACAATTTAGCTTTATTTAATCCCTTATGATTTCTCTTTCCTGTTTACTTTTTTATGCTTCTTTTGTATCTTGCATTTGAAGGTCAAATTTTTCTATTCAGCTCTGGTCTTTTCATTAGGAATGCTCAATTTCATTGTATGTACATTGTATCTCCTGAAGGATTATATTCTGTTTTGTTGGTTAGGTGACTCTTGGTTGTAGTCCTAGCTGTTTTGCCCTCTGGAATACTGTATTCTAAGTCCCTTGATCTTGTAATGTAGAAGCTGCTATCCTTACTGTGATTCTATGATATTTGAATTGTTTCTCTTTGATTGCTTGTGGGATTTTTCCCTTGAGCTGGGAGGTCTGGAATTTAGCTATAATATTCCTGGGAGTTTTCATTTTGGAATGTCTTTCATTTTGGAATTTCAGCAGTTTTCCTTGATAATTTCTTGAAAGATGACATCTAGTCTTTTTTTTTTTTAATCATGACTTTCAAGGGAGTCCAAAAATTATTAAATTCTCTCTCCTGGATTTGTTTTCCAGGTCAGTTGTTTTTCCAATGAAATATTTCACATTTTCTTCTATTGTTTCATTCTTTTGATTATTGTTTGATTGTTTTTTGTTGTCTCATAAAGTCATTAGCTTTCACTGTTCAGTTATAACTTTTAAAATAATTCATTTTCTTCAGTGAGTTTTTGTATCTCTCTTTTTTCATCTGGCCAATTCTACTTTTTAAACAGTTTTCTCTTCAGTGAATTATGCTTATCTATTTCCATTTGGTCATTTCTTCTTTTCAAAACATTCTTCTCTTCAATGGATTTTTGTGTCTCTTTTTTCATTTGGCCTATTGTGTTCTTAAGGTGTTATTTTCTTCAGCATTTTTTATGATTCCTTGACTAAGTTGTTGACTTTTTTTTATTCTTGCATCTCTCTCTCATTTTTCTTCCAAATTTTTCCTTTATTTCTTCTACTTGATTTTTGAGCTCTTCCCATGGCCCATGACCAATTCCTATTTTTCATGGAGATTGGACTTTATCTTTTTCTGAGAGTGTATTTTGGTCTTCCTTGTCACCAATGTAACTTCCTGTGGCTAGAACTTTTTCCTGCTTTGCTTATTTTCCAATCTACTTTTTGGCTTTTAACTCTATGCTGTTTCCCAAGTGGAGGGAGCACTATCCCAAGTTTCAGGGTTTTTTTTGTACAGCTGTTTTCAGAGATAATTCTAGGGACCTTTAAGTTTCTGGCTTTTCCAAGTCGGTGTGATCTAGGGAGTGGTGTATTTATTACTCTCCCATACTGCACATTGGTTTGTGAGCAACCACAAACACTGTTTTCACCCCTGAAACTGTGACCAGGGTCCCTGCTCCGTGCTATAGCAAGCTCTGCGGTGCTAAGTACTCAAGATCCTGGACCATGACCCTCAAATATAGACAATCCAAAAGTCCTGCCCCTGGTACCAATGAAGGGACCTCTATAAATCTCCTTCTGACCCACTGTTTGATCCCATTATTGTCATAAAATCCCTGAAGGTTAGTTTTTTAACTTCCTCCTTAATGTTATTCCAAAGATCCAAGGAGCCTTTGGGTAACCCCTGAAGATGACTTTACTTTTCAGTCTTGTTTAAATCTGATTCTTTATTAGGAGGCTGTAGGGACCCAAGACAGGGAAAATTTATAGTGGATCTTGTTGAAGTTGATCCATGGACATCAGTTGGAGCTCAAAGCTTATAAATACTGAATGATGTTTGAGTGAGGGAGGAAAAATGGTCACAATCTTATGTGTAGATTCTGGAAATTGGCAGCATCTTGTTTTTAGAATTTGTTTTTAGCAAAGCTGGGGTATATCCTTGAAAATTTAAGTAATTGCTAAAAATCTGAGTCATGTAGAAAAACACAGCTACTGGCTTGTCCTAGGCAGAGGATGATGGCTCAGTGACTGGGCACAGCAGAGAAGCTCTCCAGAGCTCATCTTCCAAGAAAGGTTCTTTCAGTGGACAGGTCTTTCCTCTTCTGACATTGAGATGGAGAAAGTAAGAATGATCAGAAAGCTGGTCCCAAGGATTAATTTCTATGAGTGGTGGAGGTGCAGCACATGAAAAGCATGCCCAGACAAAAACTGAATGTTTCTCTTTTTCCAGTTCCTATCATTAAAATACGATAATACTTTAAATGGGTACTCATATTCAGGGGATTTCTAAAATCCTGGTTTAAAAAAATCCCCTTGTAGAGGAAGGTATTTTTAAAGACACCAACAGTGTTAAACACCAGCAAACTCATGGGCAAAGTAATTTTTTTCTCTAATATTTTATTTTTCCATATATATGTAAGGATAATTTTCAATATTCACTTTTGCAAAATTTTGTGTTCCACATTTTTTCTCCCTCCTTCCCCAAGACAGCAAGCAATCTGATATAGGTTAAAGATGTACAATTCTTTAAAACATATTTCTGTATTTGTGATTTTGTACAAGAAAAATCAGACAAAAAGGGAAAAACCATGAGAAAGAAAAAGTAAACAAACAAAAAGCAAAAATACTATGCTTTGATCCACATTCAATCTCCGTAGTTCTCTCTCTGGATGTATATGGTATTTTCTATCCCAACTCTGTTATTTTTATTTTCTAAAAGTGCATATCCTAAATATCCTCTCTGTATAAAAACCTATGTGTTGGAGGATGTCTCATCTTGGTCCTCAGAGATGATACTTTGAAAAAGATGAGCTTCTAGATAGAGATTGTCAGTCTTGATTTCCTTTACTTAAAGAAATATTTACATAAAATCCTCAAAATCAATGGGTAATCCTGAAATCATTTTTATTCTGCTTTGGATTTGGCCCGAATATACTTAAATATGAAGATTTTTTCTTTTTATCTCTAGTTCTATTGCCCAGCAGATTTTTTTTATCTTCTCAGCTGTTTTGTTAACATACAAATGAGAAGACATTTTCTAAATACCTCTCAAGATTAAAAGACTTCCCTATCCCTAAACAGTCCTCACCTAAATGTGTAAATTCCATGTAAGCACATTCCAGTGCAATCAACTGATTTTTATAATTGTATCTTAGAGCTGGAATTCAGAAGATCTGAGTTCAAGTCCCAACATTATAACTTACTAGTCATGTCTTCCATCAAGTCAAAAGACTTTTTTGATCTTCCTATCTTTTAGTAGTCTCGCTCCCTGATCTAAATACGTTTATTCCGACTATATATAAGATAAATATATACAGAGATATGCACATATATATTGTGGCATTTATTCTTGATGTACCTATGAATGTATATTCAGAATGTGTGATATTGTGTGTGTGTGTGTGTGTGTATAAATATATAAAATATATGCATATGTGTAAATTTCAGGGGAAGTATATACACAAACTCATACATATGTATACTTATATAAATCATATATTGTGTGTGTGTATAGAATTCATATATGTATATGTGCATATATATATATAAGGGGAGATATATGTGTACACATACACACACATCTTCCCCAGTATAATATAAGTTCTTTAACTAAGGTAGAGGTGGAAATCATACTGCTAGTGTTTAGGCAGGATGGACTCAGATCCTGATTCCAAGCCTGGTGCTCTATCTGCTATACTATTTAGCTACCCACAGTCAAATAGTCCCCAAATAGATTGTCAACCCATACAGGAGAGGAACCATTATATATATATAGTCCCCAAATAGATTGTCAACCCATACAGGAGAGGAACCATTTTATATATATATATATATATATATAAAATAGACCAGCAACAAATAGTATATTGTAGGATGAATTGAAGGTGCTGAATAAATTGATTAATGGAAGTTTTTTTTTTTTTCCTGAGGCAATTGGGGTTACTTGCCAAGGGTAACACAGCCAGGAAGTGTTAAGTATCTGATGCCAGATTTGAACTCAGGTCTTCCTGACTTCAGGGTTGGTGCTCTATCCACTACCCCAGTTAACTGCCCTGATTAATGGAAGGTATTAAACTCTGTGAGCCAGTGTGAGCTTGTTATTTCCTACCTTGGTTAAATTGTTGAAACTCTCCGATTCTCAATTTACTCATCTGTAAAGAGAAAGGGTTAGATTAAATGACAGAGGCAGCTAGATGGTTTAGTGGACAGAATACTGGGTTGAAGTTAGAAAGACCAAGTTCAAATCCACGTGTGGGACCCTGGTCAAATCACTTAACCTGTTTGCCTTAATCCATTAAGACAGAAATGACAGACCATTCAAGTGTCTCTGTCAAGAAAATCTCAAGGACAATATGGTCCATGGGCTCACAAAGACACATCTGAACAAATGAACAAGAAGATGAATAAATGACATGTGAGGTCCCTTCCATTCTAAATTTGTGATTCAATGATTCTCTTTTGTTTGCTGTGGAGGGGATCCCCTATGAACCTTAGTATGTGAAACACATCCTTAGTCAGTTTCTCTACCCAAATGGAAAGAATTCAAATGAGAGGTATACACTCATCACTTACTACAATCCCCAAGTAATAGTATTAAGACTATCAAAATAAAACTGTTGCTTGTCCATAACTATACTATTCACATACTCAAATGGATCTAGGGTCTGATCAATTTGTCTCCTCTGAAGATAGAGATTCCTATCCTTCTAGCTTGCCCATCCTCTGTTATTCTTGTCTTTCCATAATTTCACCTGTGGGTATCTACCCAACATGTTAGAGCTTTACTTATTTTCTCCCAGAATTATGAGGTTACCAGGAGAAAGCTTTGAACCATATTGTTTTGTTTTTAATGAATTTCATGTGTATAAACTGAAGAGACAACATTAGATAACAATTTATTTGAAAAAGATGTGAGGGTTTTAATGGACAGCAAGCGTCATTGAAATTTGCAATGTAGCACATTAGCCAGAAAAACTAATATGATTTTAGATTGAATTTTGAAAGATGTAGTCTTTATAACACAGAATAGTGTGTTCATCTTGATGTTCTTTGCCCTGATTGGACCACATCTCAAATACTGTGCTCAGCCCTGGATACCACATTTTACAAAGATCATTGGCAAATTGGAGAAAATTCCAAGAAAGGCCACCAAGCTGATGAGGGGGAACCTTGAGAACATGATACAGAAAGATAACTTGAAGAAACTGAGAATAGTTAGCATGAAGCGCTTACTATAGCAGTGTTATAAAACTTTCAGGCTAGAAAAAGTTTTAAGAGTAATCCATTCCAAGCTTTTAATTTTACACAAAAGGAAACATGCACAAAGGTAAAGTGGCTTGTCCAAGGTCACACAGCAAAAGTTGGGACTGAACCTGCAGATGTTGGTCACCAAACTCATGCTTATATACCATTTGTTTTCTCACTTCCCCCAAAGGACCAGTAACATCTGGTTAATATCCTTGACACTCCCCTTGTCTTTTGACCGTTCTTTGTACCAGACTTTGTACTCTTCAAGAAGCCCCCATTTTTCTTTCCTACTTGTCCTCCAATCTGCCCCCTCCCCCATCCAACCAAATATCCATGCTTCCTTTACAAAATGGACACCATAGGAATCACCAGATCAATGTCTGCCAATGGATCTGGCCACATTCTGGCCACTGCTCTGTTTTTCCCTCCTTGGTGGTATCCCAGAAAGGAAGAAGTTGTGTTCAAGGGTTGCCAGGCTGCCACGTGTGTTGCTGATAAACACCAGCTCAGGGAGCTCCTAGCTCCCCGACCTCCAGGGACTGCGACTTCACATGGACTGCTGTTATGGCGACGCTGAGCAGTCACATGTCTGAATGAGAGGCCTTCCTCATCCTCCAACATGGAATTCACTGTGTTTGCATGAGATCCACTGTGGCCAGTCCAAGCAGGCCTTTGCTGAATAGCTCCTGGATCTGATTTGCTTTTGCAGTCCCAATATCTTCCTTCCCCTTCCCTCAAATGGTTTAAAAAAATGTATTGTTTTGCACAGTTAGTGGCCCATTCTGGCTTTGGAATTAGTGCTCTAAAGGAAGTATTTCTAGGCAGCTCTCCTTTGCTAAATCTCAACTCAGTGAAATGTTTGCTGTTGTGTTATAAATCGTAGGAAAGAGGGCTTAGGGGGCTTTCAAGAGTAAGCTTTCCTTCCTTTTTTTTTTTTTTTATGGGTGGCTGCCATCTAATCCTGTCTTTTGTGGGTTCATTTGTGGGTTTGTTGTCTTTGGGGATTGTTGTTTGCCTGGAGTGGGAGGTTTGTAATTAACAAGAAGTGTTAATTAACCTGTAGTTAGTCAGTATATTGGGCCTTTTTTTCAGAGCTGCTAGTTTCCAAGACCTCACTGATAAAACTATGTTTACAAACACCAGTATTTCCTTTTTATTTTTTTTTAATTTTTGGTCTTTTTTATTTCATTGTCAGGGAAACAAGTACAGAGAAAGTTATGGAGAAAAAAATAGAGTTGAGATAAAAAATAAATTAGAAAGAGAAAAATGAAAACCAAATTAAATGTAGCTATTGATAATTCAACAGAAAGACTTCTCAACATTCTTTTTTTTTTTTTTTTTTTTTGGCTGAGACAATTGGGGTTAAGTGATTTGCCCAGGGTCACACGGTTAGGAAGTGTTAAGTGTCTGAGGGCAATTTGAAGTCAGGTCCTCCTCAGTTCAGGGCTGGTACTCTAACCACTGCACCACCTAGCTGCCCCCAGAAAGAATTCTCAATTTAGAATCTGAGAACGTGGATTCAAATCCTGTCTTTTCTATTATATCACCTGTGTGATTCTGGGCAAGTTACCTAATCTCTCTAGGTCTCAATTTCCTCCTCTATAAAATGAAGCAATCTTTCCAGCTCTTAGCCCTAGATCATAGCATTTTAGCACTAGAGAAGAACTTAGAAATCATTTAATACCAAATCTATAATTTATAGATTAGAAATGGAGACCCTTGGTTTAAATCTGTGACTCGATTCTACTGAAATAAGCAAGGGCTAGGAGAGGAGAGCAAGCAGTCTTGGATTCTGCATATAAAGATGGAGTGGGTGGAAGTTTAGGAGCAAAGGACACACAGGAGCTGTGTTGCAATGGTAAGAGAATAGCCTCAGGGAGCATTTGGTGGCACTAGCAATGAACTGGTGTGACCACTCTAGAAGCCCCAAAGACATCTAGGAGAGAGTTTGGCTTTCTCCTCCCCAGGCTTGTTGCCAGAAGGAGGTGGCCCAGATAAAAGGGTAGATCCTGAAGCAACCTGTGATACTTTGTTACTCAGATATGTGCTGAAGAAGATGCCAAGTTACCGCCCCCTCTGTCTGTCTATGGGGCTTTAAAGACAGATCTGTTCTTCTCTGGCAAAGTGGGGAGGAAGGGGTGGAGAGGATGATTAGGGAGAGGAAGGAAGGGTCTCTGTCACTGTAACTCCCCTTTCTGGGATGAAGCAATAGCTATTGGCCCTCCCACAGAACAGGTGACTGTCAGTTTCCCTCCATAGTACAGGAAAGTGCTTATTGAGGGAGACAGGACCTCATTCTGAGAGTCTGAGGTCCATAAGCATAAAGAAGTTTATTGGTGGGATGGAATGTGACAGGTTACTCTGGTATCCAGGATACAGGGAGGGTGGGAATGTAAACAGGGCCCTAAGGCTGCATTCTTGGAATTTCACTTCAGTCCTGGAGGAGACCGGAGGGAAGTGAACGTGACCTTGAAATACTTGCCTTTTTAAAAATCAAGATAAAAAGGTGCAATCATGCAATACATTCTTTCTGAAGGAGAAACAGCACGTTTCTCTCTCATCCCCAGATAATGAAAACACCAAAACAGAAGCCAGATTTGGGGTTTGTAGATCTTGTGTTCAAATCCTAATTCTGTGATATGTGTTTTTCTCATCTGGAAAATGGGAATGAAGATCTTTGCTCTGACCAACATTTGTTCTGCTGACAGAATGAAATAATATGTGTAAAGGTCTTTAGACTCCACAGTGCTATACAAAAACAAATGGTTAATATTATTGCTATTCCTACAATAATAACCTGTAAAAGTGCATACATATATAAGTAGTGGTGATAGAATTAAACCCCTCCTGAGGGGCATTACTGATAGTCCCAAGGATCTGCTACAGTAGGGTCCCATCAGAAACCCCCAGGAACTTGAAAAAGGGAATCTTTTTTTTCCCCCCATAGGATAGCAAGAAATTTTTTGAAGTAGTTATGGGGGAAAGAGTCCATTTTTAAAGTTTTGCTTTGACCTGGAGGTCTCAAACCCATTCTGTTTTGTAGTAGATTTTAACCCACTGAATTTTTCTGAGTCCTTAAGTTCAACAAACATTTGCAAAATGCCTAATGGCTTAATTATAATAGCTTATTAGACCTTTAGAACTTTGTGGCTTATTAACATTCATTTTATGTAGGGTACTCTGCTAGAAGCCTGGGATGCTGAAATGAAAAATGACACAGTACCTACTCTTCAAGGGGCTAAAAATTAAGTGGGGAAAAATAATTCACATAGCACTTCACATTTTACAAAGTATCTTCTTCACAATAACTCTGTGAGCTAGGTAATGCAAGCATGTTATTAATGAAAGTTGTTGTTATTATTGTTTTACAAATAAGGCAACTGAAATTAGGAAAAGTTAAATGATTTGCCCATGATATCCAAACAAGTATATCAAATCAAGCTAAGCATTTGAGTGCCTTTTTTGTGCCAAGCAATATGGTTACACTAGGGATACAAAGAAAGGTAAAAACATTCCCTGCCTTTAAGGAACTAACACTAAGTCAGATGCCATGCTGACCTTCAATGTACTTAAATATAGATTAAATGGAAGGAAAGGAGAAAGGAACAAGCATTTGTTAAGTACTTACTAAACACCAGCCATTGTGCTAAGCTCTTTACAGATTTCATCCCATTTGATCCTCACAACATTGCTACATTATCCCCGTTTTGCCACTAAGGAAACTGAGGCAGACAGAATTCGTAACCTGTCCAAAGTCACACAGCTATTAGGAGTCTGAGGCAGTATTTGAATTTTTTTTTTGGGGGGGGTGGCAAGGGAGTTTTGTTTTGCTGAGGCAATTGGGATTAAGTGACTTGCTTCCAATCACACAGCTAGTAAGTGTTAAGTGTCTGAGGTCTGATTTGAACTCGGGTCTTCCTGACTTTAAGGCCAGTGCTTTGTCCATCATGCCATCTAGCTGCCCCTTAGACTCCAGACCCAACTCTTTATCCACTGTTAGCACCTAACTGCCTCACAATTATTTGAAATTAATCTTCCAGCTCTAAATCTATGATCATATGGATTGAGGCAATGTTAAACGTAGTTTTATTTCTGTTTGTATGTATCTTATAGTTGTAACTGGTGGTATTTGGTTATACTGCGGCTATGGCTACTGAGGAGTATCCTGAGAGTTGAGTGGGTAATTTGGTGGCTTTTAGCATATTGTTGTTAACTTTATTAATAGAAGTTGTTTGATTTATGATATCTGGGGAGATTGAGGTTGTCACGGCTATTGAGTTGTTTGATTTCTTAGGTAATTATTGTGTGGGTCAGGATTGAAATGGAGTGTCTTTATTGTATTCCACGTAGATTTATGCTTTCTTTTAGTCTTGGCGGCATCCAGAGAACAACTAATCCTAATTTTTTTCACTGTCCATTCCTTATTTCATCCAGTCATTTCCCCAGCTGGCATCTGGGCAATCATTCCAGGATGTGATTCCCAGTTGGTTTAATAAAAAGGCTCTGAATAACCTATATACTTTGAAGAACCAGCATCAGTATTAGCTCCAGCATCAATACTATATCTTAGAACCCATCTAGACCTTATGCTGTGTAAGTTTTGTCTGTTCCCTACTGTGATTGCTCCATAGAGGCTGCATTCTATGTCCTGGAGGCCTTTCTCTTATGTTTTTAAATTATTCAACTCTGCCACCTCACACCTATCAAATTAATTAATATAACAGAAAAGAAAAATGATAAATATTGGAGAGGATGTGGGGAAATTGGAACATTAATGCATTATTGTTGGAGTTGTGAACTGATCTCACCATTCTGGAGAGTAATTTGGAACTGTGCTCAAAGGGCTGTCAAACTATGCATACACTTCGACCTAGCAATATCTTTACTAGGTCTGTATTCCAAAGAAATCATAAAAAATGAAAAAGAACCCATACTTACCAAAAAATATTTATAACGACTCTATTTGTGGCTTCAAACAATTAGAAATTGAGAGTATTCCCATAAGGCTTATACCCCAAAGAGATACTAAAAAAGGGAAAGGGACCTGTATGTGCTAAAATGTTTGTAGCAGCCCTGTTTGTAGTGGCTAGAAACTGGAAAATGAATGGATGCCCATCAATTGGAGAATGGCTGGGTAAATTGTGGTATATGAATGTTATGGAATATTATTGCTCGGTAAGGAATGACCAGCAGGATGAATACAGAGAGGCTTGGAGAGACCTACATGGACTGATGCTAAGTGAGATGAGCAGAACCAGGAGATCATTATACACTTCGACAACGATATTGTATGAGGATGTATTCTGATGCAAGTGGATTTCTATGACAAAGAGACTTAACTGAGTTTCAATGGATAAATGATGGACAGAAACAGCTACACCCAAAGAAGGAACACTGGGAAATGAATGTGAACTATTTGCATTTTTGATTTTCTTCCCGAGTTATATTTTTACCTTCTGAATCCAATTCTCCCTGTGCAGCGGGAGAACTGTTCGGTTCTGCAAATATGTATTGTATCTAGGATATACTGCAACATATTTAACATATATAGGACTGCTTGCCATCTTGGGGGGGGGGATGGAGGGAGGAAGGGGAAAAAAACGAAACATAAGTGAGTGCAAGGGATAATGTTGTAAAAAAAAATTATCCTGGCATGGATTCTGTCAATACAAAGTTATTATTAAATAAAATAAAATTTAAATTAAAAAAAAAAGAGAGAGAGTATTCCCATAAGTTAGGGAACAGTTGAGCAAATTGAGGTATATGAATGTAATAGAATATTACTATTCCATGATGAAATGATGAGCAGATGGATTTCGCAAAAACCTGGAAGGACTTACATGAACTGATGCTGAGTGAAATGAACAGAACCAAAAGAACATTATACATGGTAAGAGCAATATTGTGTGATGATCAACTTTAATAAAGTTTGCTTCTTCTTGGCAATAAAATGATCTAAGACAGTTCTAAAAAGACTCATGATGGAAAATGCTATTCACGTCCAGAGAAAAAAAATGGGGTCTGAATAAAGATTAAAACATAATATTTTTACCTTTTTTGTCATTTTTCTTTCTCTTGGTTTTTTTCCCTTTTGCTCTGATTCTTTTTTCACAACATTTCTAATGTGGAAATATGAGGGGGGAAAAAGCTTTTATCATACAGCACTCAGACTGTCCATGAGGACAGCACCTCTAAAGCAAAAGAAAGACTACTGATCTTCCCTTTATATTTTCTTCTCCTTCAGTTCTGTCCTTGATATTCATTACTATTCTATTCTATTGTATTATTATGTATTATGTGTGGAGGTTGTGTAATGCTTATATACAGCTATATACTGTATATGACATGTTACATATATGTAATACACATAAGGAACACACCAAAAAATGTTATGATACTATATAAACGTTATTTTATTATTATTATTTAGCATGTCCCCAAAATTAATAGTAGCTAAGTGGAACAGTGGAACTCACTGGACCTGGAATAAGGAAGAATTGGGTTGAAATCCTGTCTTAAATACTTAAATAGCTGTGTGCTAAATCTCTTAATCTGGGAGAATCAGTCAATCTCTATGTGACTCCAGTTCCTCATCTGTAAACTGATAATAGTACCTACTTTCTAAGATTGTTGGGCAGCTTGGTGGCCAAGTGGATAGAGTGTCTGGCCTGGAGTCAAGAAGATGACTCTTCAGAGTTCAAATCTGTCTTCAGATACTTACTAACTGTGTGATCCTGGGTAAGTCACTTAATCCTGTTTGCCTCAGTTTCTTCATCTGTAAAATGAACTGGAGAAAGAAATAGCAGAATCCAGTATGTATCTCAGGAAAACTCCCAATTGGATCACAAAGAATGGAACACAACTAACCAACAACAAAATCATTATTTTGTGTTCAGATAGAGCCTTGCAGTTTACAGTGATTTTTCTCAAAATTATCCTGTGAGTTAGGAAGTATAAGTATTGCTATTACCCCCTTTTTGTAAATGAGAAAACTGAACCCCAGAATGGTTAAATAATTGCCCAAAATCAAATAATTAGTAACCTAAAGAAAGTCAAATAGCTAGACTAGGCTAGAAACTAAATGTTAGAGTCAAAAACTGAAACCTAGTTCTCTTGATTGCAACCTATTATTCATTCCAGTGCATCTTCAATTAATTCTCATGCAATGTGGTCTTGAAACTCTTAAAATATATAGTGTCCAGAATTGAACACAGTCCTCTTAATGTTTTCTGAACAAAACAAAGTACACCAGAAGTATCACCATCTGAGATTTGGGTACAATACCTTCTTTCTCATTTCTTTCTCTTTTTTTTCCTTTTTCCTTTCCCTTCCCTCCTTCCTTCCTCCTTAATTTTTTTTTTATTTTCAAAACATATGCATAATTAATTTTCAGCATTCATCCTTGAAAACCTTGTGTTCCAAATTTTTTTCTCCCTCCTTTCCCCCCTCATCCCCTAGGATGGTAAGTAATCCAACATATATTAAATATGTGCAATTCTTCTATACACATTTCCACAATTATGGTGCTGCAAAAGAAAAATCAGATCAAAAAGGGAAAAAAATGAGAAAGAAAGCAAAATGCAAGCAAACTACAATCAAGTGAAAATGCTATGTTGTGCAGTTCCCACAGTCCAGTCTCTGGGTGCAAATGGCTTTCTTCATTACAAGACCATTGGAACTGGTCTGAATCATTTCATTGTTGAGAAGAGCCACACCCATCATTATTGATCATCGTATAGTCTTCTTGTTGCCGTGTACAATGATTTCCTGATCCTGCTCATTTTCACTCAGCATCAGTTCATGTAGGTCTCTCCAGGCCTTTCTGAAATCATCCTGCTCATCATTTCTTATAGAACAATAATATTCCCTAACATTCATATACCATAACTTACTCAGCCATTCTCCAACTGATAAGCATCACACTCTCTATGAAATTTCATCTTGTTAGTCTCAGCTTACCCTGTCCACATAAATTTTGCATCCTTTCAGTGTGACAGGTGAAAGATGAAATGACTGAGAAAAACAAAGATTTGATTTTCCCAACATATTGATTTATTAAGCAATGCATACTAATTGCCCAATAAACTGGAACTAAACTTTCTCAGCTTAGGTCTGGATCCCAAATACAAGACAGAAGACTTTTATACCTTAAAAACAAATCATCAAATAAGGCCATTTGAGGCCAAAAAGATAATCTGTTTTCTAATTGGAGAAAAAATTAGGGATTTTCCCAGTTGGAATGGGAAAATGAACAGGTGCAGTTCCCTAAATTCAGAAAATGAGGTATCCCAATTCCCTGCCGAGTGCCTGTGAACAATCAAAGGAACATGGAAACAACAAATGGTTGATTGCTGTGGTGTCGGTTTTCAGATAAGGACACATGAGTTGCTTGAGATGTACAATTGTGAGAAAACTTTTTACCTCAGTCTTTGGATCTGACTGAGATTCTAGTCAACATAACCTATGCTCTTAGGTAAGGGTCTCTAAGCAACAGGTAGAGGTGGTCCAGCCTCCCAGCCTTTTGAGGTTCAAACAATGCAAAAATTGAATAAACTTTTTTCACAAGACATAAGTGGGACTAGATCCATGATTGAATAGGAAGGGAACTGGATTAGCTTTAGAATTGAGTCACAAGATGGAGTCAGTGAGGTTCACTTAATTCCAAAATTAACCACTTGCTGTCTTAATCCCCTTAATTCCCTCAGAGTTTTTATCGAAGTCATTGGTAAAAATAAACTTTTTTCACAAGACATAAGTGGGACTAGACCCATGATTGAATAGGAAGGGAACTGGATTAGCTTTAGAATTGAGTCACAAGATGGTGTCAGTGAGGTTCACTTAATTCCAAAATTTAACCACTTGCTGTCTTAATCCCCTTAATTCCCTCAGAGTTTTTATCGAAGTCATTGGTAAAAAATGGGCTAAATACAGATCCTGGAACAGTTCGTTAGAAATCTCCTTTCTAACATTGAATTATAAGCTTGGCCACTATACAACTTCAAACATATCTCATCAAACCATCAGTTGGTATACAGGGCTTCCATTTTGCTACTCTGAATGGCATGTGAAATTTTGTCAAATATTTTGCTGAAATCTCAGTAAACTACATCAGTGCATTTAACCAATTTGTTAGTCTGGTAATCCTGTAAAAGGGAAATGAAGTTAGTCTGAAATGTTATATTTTTGATGAAGTTGTACTGATATTTTGGAATTTCAGGTTTTTTTTCTTCCCAACTATTCCTGAGCCATTCCTTTAAAAGTGCTTTCTAGAATTTTGCCAAAAATCAAAGACAAATTCACCGATTTATTTTATTGACTCTGCTTTCACCCTTTTTGTTAAAATCAGAAAATTTATTATTCCCTAATCTTTCCACCCTTGTTTCATTCTCTATGATCATTCAAAGATCATGTCAGTGGTTCAGCAATTACACTTGCCAATTTTTTCAGTAAGTTTAAATAGAATTTATCTGGGCTTGGAGATATGGACTCATCAAGGACAACTGAGTGTTTTCCTACTGTCTTGTTCTTCTTTGGGATTTCATTTTCCCATTTGCCATTTTTGTTCCATTCTTTTTAATCTAAAAATTGGCTAATCTAAAATTTATTGTAGACCAAGAAAACAGAAGCAAAATAGGAGTTGAACAGTTCTGTCATCTTCATCTTTTATTACCATCTGTCCACTTCAAACAGCTCTCCTGATGCTCCTGTTTTCCTTAGTGTATTATAAAAAAAAATTCCTAGGTTTTCCTTTCCAGTCACAACTTATTACAAGCGTTTACATTCTTGACTGCATTCTTAAAAAACTATAGTATACATCGCTTTGTATTCACCTTCTATGACTTGTCTAAATTTTGTAGATGCTTTTAAAGAATCTATTTTGATCAATGAGTATTCATATGGAGACACAGGATCTTTTTTAGATAATTTCACATTTTCTTCCTCTTTATATCTTATTGTTGAAGGCTTCTCATCCTTATTGAAATCAGCCTATGTTCCCCATAGAATTTTAGGATCTAATTGAGAATGTCTGAACAAGTTATGGCATATGAATGTAACATGACATCATTATATTGTCATGACTAACGAAAAAGACAGTTTCTGAGAAATCTGAGAAGACCTATGTAAACTGACATGGAGTGAAAGAAATAGAAATAATTTGTGCAGTAAATGTAAAGTGTAAAGGAAAATAACTTGGAAAGACTTGAGGATGCAATGAGCAATCAATGACGACTCCAGAGGATCAATGCTATCCTAACTCCTACAGAGGGTTGACAGACCTAGGGTACAGGAGACATGTTTTGGGACATGGAAAATATGTGGATCTTCCTTTCTTGACAATGCTATTTTGTTACAAAGATTGTATTTTTCCCTTTTGTTTAGTGGGGAATTGGGGGCAAGAGATAGCATTGCAAAAAAAAAAAAAAAAAAAAGAAAGAAAAAGAAAAGAAACAAAGAAAAATTAATAAAAGAGTGCCAGTGAAGTATCATTAAAAATGCACAGAACGGAACAGAAGAATTCCAAGGAAACTCAGACAAGCAGTACAGTTTTGAAAGTAACATATTGAATTTATTATATCCTTTAAAAAAGCAAGCTGCACATAACAGAGGTTCACGGTTTCATATATAATCCTCTTCTAATGCTCTACTTTGTATATGGAAAGTTCCTCTTCTTCTCTCTTCTCTCTTTCCCCTGTCTCTAATTTTCCTTTCTTTTCTTCAGCTCTCCCTCTCCCCTCCCCCTCCATCTCTGTCTCTCTGTCTCTCTCTTTGTATCTCTGTCTCTCTGTCTCTGTCTGTTTCTCCTCTTTCTCTCTCTCACTCTCCATCTCTGTCTCTGTCTCTCTCTCTCTCTCTGTCTCTTTATATCTCTGTCTTTCTGTCTCTGTCTGTCTCTCCTCTCTCTCTCTGTGTCTCTGTCTCTTTCTCTGTGTCCCCTTCTCTTTCCACTTTTTCTTCCCTTCCTGTCTTCTCCCATTCCTTCCTTTCCCCCTTTTCTCTTCCTCTTCTCTTCTCCTCCCAGGGAGTCATTGGCCCTGTGTCCAAGATCTAAAAGAAGAGTTTCTGCTTAACCCTTCTTATTCCAGTACATGGACAAGGAAGAGCTAGAAAGAGCACTTTTCTGAGGCTGGACCTCCTAAGAATATGACTGGTTTGGCCTTCAGGAGAGTGCCCTTTTTCTTTCTTGAATGATTTCATGGTCAGTCCAACCCTCTCCAGATTGGATCTTTCTACTGAAAAAAGTTGTAATATTATGCTGTCTTTGCACATTTATTTCTTTTCCCAGTTAGTCCAAAAGAAAGGAGGAAGCCTAACTAGATTACAAGTTCAAAGAAGGTGACCGAGCTTTTAAAGAAAAAATAACCACATTCAAATATCGTTTTCAGTGAGAATCATATCTATGATTTTATTAAGAGTAAATCCCAGTGAGTGTCTTAAGTTAGTGGGCACCCAGATATCTACTACACTGCTTACAATTTTTTTTTTTTTTTACCACAGCTCTCTGAGGTAAATAGTATAAATATCATCCTTGTTTTATTTAAAAACAAAAACGAAACTGAGGCTTAGAGAGTTTAAGCCCAGTGTTACACACATAGTATTTGTCAGAGCCAAAAACTGAATTTATAGGCTTTGAACTCCAAGGTTAATATTCTTTCCACTTTACCTTCTCTATACTTAGTACAAAATTTTATATACAAAAGTCCCTGTGATCATTGATAGCTGACAAATTTACTGTCCCAATTCCCTGCTTGAATACTGGACAATGGTAATATCATCCTTTTGGATCTCATCTCTCCTCTGAAACTCAGACATCAAATGCCTTATAACTTTTTGATCTAAATCGGTGATGGCGTCTTTACCCCTTCCCCACAGGTAACTGGCCTTTCAAATGGGGAGGAAAAGTGGCCTTTTTTGTGTGTGAAAGGGATGTATACATCATTTGCCAACAGGAAATGGCTTTAGGGAGAAGCAAGAACTCCGTCCTCATCAGATATACTCCTGCCAGGTGTTTGAGCCGCCAAGTCCCCCCACTGCCTGCTTAACTGAGCTGTAAAGAGAATCTGGCCATTCATCCGATAGTCAGGGGGAGCTAAGCCTTTATTATCTCTTGCTTACAGGCTTTGCATTTCTCATTTTCCCCTGTGTGTATGTAGTAGGCATTGTTGGCTAATTATACTTGCCCAGCTAATTTAGAGTCACTCAACTCCATATTCAATGCCAGGATGCTTCAGTGCATCTGAGGGTTAGGTGGCAGCCCCATGTCATACTACAGAGACATGTGAAGCAGATGAAGCAGCATCCTATTCCCCAGGAAGCATCTCCAAGTGTTTCATTAGACACTGCCTTTGGCTTCCAGCACGCTGTGCTTGGGGAAGTCTCAGCTGAGGGGGTGGAGATCTGTACTGGGCTTGCCAGGGAACTGGAAGATGGGGGCTGGGGGTGGAATTAGATATAGTCTTAATGTCTAAGGTCTTATTTTATTGAATACGGCACTGAGCAGGGCATGCAGCTCTCTGGCACATTAGGGGAATGTGAGAATTAATACTGCTGACCCTTCAAAGAACATTCAAAAGAGCAACATTGGGGCTATTATTTTGGAACAATAATCTATCAATCAGCCATTTATTAATTGCTTAGCACATGTAAAATACTATGCCAGATGCTCTGAGTAATAAAAATAAATAAGACTGGCTTCATAAAACATATTATAGGAGAAAGACATAGATCACTGAAACAGAGGAGAGAGAGGGCTTGAGACCAAGAAACACTGAAAGTTTGCTGGAGTATATAGTGAATTAGCTTTTTGGGTCAAGAAGACTCAAATTCAAGTCCTTCCTCAGACACATTTCACTGATATTATGATTCACCTCAGGAAACTCTGTAAGATTTAAGTTGCAGAATAAGGCTGATCTCTTTTGATAGAAATTTCCTCACTAGGAGGAATAATACAATCACAAATCTGAATAAAATAGAAATATATGCATATATATTATATATGTATAATTTGTACATTTTATATGTATATATACACATATTATGGTCACAATGCTAGAAAAGCTCAGAGCCAGACTAAATAACTGGCATAGTTTGGGAAGTCTTATAAGAGAAAATGGAACTTAATTAATCCTTATAAGATTCATGATTTCAGATAAGCAGGATGAGAAAGGCCTTTTAATACAGACGATGCTCAGAGTCAGGTGCTAATAAGAAATGTCTCTTCTCCAGACAGTGAGTAGATCATTCTGACTTTAGTGGAAGATGGTTTGGAAAGGCAAGTTGAGGCAAGTCTGTGAAGGGCCCTGAATGCCAAGCTAAGCAGTTTGAACTTGATATTATAAATAATAACAATCCCTAGAAATTTTTTAAGTAAGGGGGTGGCTGAAGAATTAATCTATCAGTGGTCTGTGAGATTGGTTAGAAGGCTGGAAAACAGACTATTGAAATGGTTTCCCATACATGTTTAATTTCTTCTGAGCACCCAAAGTCTTCAAGGCAGATCCAGTCAGCCAGAAAATGTCTCCAGAGTATTTGTTCACACAGCTAGAAGCCAGAAAGCTTTTATTTCAGACTCTGGGTTATTTGCTCCTGTTTACAAGGGCACACAGAGAGACTAGGTTTCTATAAATCTAGAAACCCTGCTACATGCTTCATCCAAAAGGGAAGCCAGGATCCTTAGCAACCCTGAGTACTTTACCTGTCAGTGGTCTGCACATCTGCATATTAGTAATGAATCATAGAAGGGAAGTGGGCTTACATATAAATCCTCACTAAAAGCCCTCTGAATCTATTGCTTATTCCTCCCTTCTGCTTTGTGGAATCTTCATTTTTGAGGATGTTGAAATGAACTAAGCTGAGATATTTTGCCATTGTGATTCCGATTCCTTCTCTAGGGAGCAACAAATTAATGAGTTTTGCTAAGGAGCCTTACTTGTTGTGAATTATGACCCCTTGACACTCAACTTAGACTTCCTGTGACATTTCTGCCCAATCCTTAGTGATCTAGAGCTTCTCCGCACCCTTCGCCCTCCAATCTCCCACTGCTGGCATTTCTTAATAATTCATGTGAGTTTCCATCTTGGCTCAATTAGGCATGAGGGAAGGCTGCTGTGTTAGAAACCATCCCAGCCCTGCAAAGAAGATGCTAGCTGGAGAAGGGAGGGGGGTGGGAAAGATGGATTGCAAGGCCCATAAATTTCTAGCAATAAAACCACAGCACCTCTGATTTTTATTTCCCCACTGCAGCACTCATGACAGCACAGCTGAAATGTATTAATTACCACGGGTTTTGCTTAAAGGGCATGAATTGTTTCAGTGAAGAGAAACAAGGATGCTTGGCTATATTAAGGCAGTTTTGGTGACAGCTTAAGAAAATAAATCCACCTAAAAAATGTTTGCTGTCCTGCCCAGCTTCCATCTGTCAGTCCCCACCTGGAGAGAGACAGCACACTTTTGGGGGAGACCAAACTAGAAAGCCCAGGTTCTCCCCAGCCCCAGTTTGGTTGCTAACTCATGACTTTATTGTCCTTAATTGTCCCTGACCACTGGTGCTCTCTCCTCCCTCCCCTCCCGCCACACCCACTCAGCAGCCTGGTCCCCAACATCTCCCACATCTCATCAGCATCTCTCTTTATTCCCAGTGTTACCATCCTAGTTCAGGCTACCCCTTGCTGTATTTGCAGAGGTTTCAGTTTCTCTTCTCTCCAGCCCAAATTTCACATAAATGCCAGCATCATCTCCCAAAATTACAAGATTTAAGCACGGTGCTGACCCACTCAGCCGTCTGTGCTGGCTCACTATTGCCTCAAAGAGAAAAGACAGACTCCCGAGCTTAGCATTCCCTGTCTGGCTTCAGCCTCTCCACCTGCACTTATTATTGGACTTCTCTCCTTACAAGTGTTGGTTTCAGCCTATCAGATCTAGTAGTTGTTCCCCAAGCAAATCTGCCTGGAAGATGCTCCTCCTCACCTCCACCTCTTAGAATCCTGAGCTTTCTTTAAGGCTCAATTAAACTGCTGTTTTCCGTGAAACATTTTCCTGCTCCCTCTACTCATAATCTCCTTCCTCGTATTCATTTATATTTATATGTCATCTGTCTCAGTAAAATATAAACATTTTGAGAGCAGGAACTGCTTTTTTTCTTTAATTACTGTCTCCCCAGTGCCTAGCACAGTGCTTCACATATTAGTAGGTGCTTTAAAAAAAAAAAAAGTTTATTTAAATGAGTCTTCTTCGCTCTGTTCTTCAGTTTCCTCATCTGTTCAAAGAATACCTAAGCTGTTAACTTCACAGGGTTTTGAAGGTGATAAATGAAATCATGGATATAGAAATACTCTGAAAAGCAACAAAGTGTGACACTAGTGTCAAGCATTATTACTGCTTTTATTTTAGTGAAATTCTAAGAACTGGGGTTTACCTCTGAACAGCCCGTAGTTTCCTCACCTATAAAATGTAAAGATTGGATTAAATGTTATAGTCAGATGGTACACTGAGCCTGGTATCACAAAGAGTTGGTTTCAAATCTGGCCTTAGATACTTTCTAGCCCTGAGCAAGCCATTTAACCTCTCTCTGTCTCAGTTTCCTAAACTGTAAAATGAGAATAATAATAGCACCAATCTTCCAGGGTTACTTTGAGAATCAAAGAAATAATATTTGTAAAGTACTTAGCATAGTGCCCAACACATAGTAGGTATTTAATACAGGCTTATTTCTTTCCTTAATTCTAAGGCCCCTTCTGTTCTGTTGTATGATTCTAAGATCCTAGGCATAGAGCTGAAATAAATGAGACTTCAGACCCTAGAAAAATACCAGAAATCCTTTCATTATACTACTGTGGGAGATGGAGTTAAAAAAACAGTTCTACTGGTATTTTTTGTCATGATAAAAAAAAATCTGCCATGCAGATACATGAAGCTCCATATGATAACAGAATCTTTGTTAGAGTGAGGTATGGTTCCAATGTGCTTTGACTGGACAGAGAACCTTGTTGTTACATTGCTTCTAGGCCCAAGCTGCTGGCTGACATTAAAAAAGCACAGGGTGCCATTTGAAGTCAGTGGGAAAGTCAGGGGCAATTTTTAGAAATTGCTAGGTATTCTCAGTCACTCTATAAAGAGTAATTACAGAACAAAGAAAAGACAGTCTTTATGTTCAAGGAAGGACAGTGGGCCATCAATGGTGTATAAATGAAGAATATAAGAATAGGATCCCCAAACTACTTACCATAAAACTCACACTTGTAAGTGTTCAATAAATATGAATAGAGGCTAAGAACCCAGAAACTTTTGTTTGAGACTCAGGGGAATATAGCGGTGGGAACACAGGGCAGCAAGAGACCTGGGAACTAGAATCTTGACTCTTTCACTTACAGTGTGAACTGGGTTAGTTGCTTCCTTGATTTCCCTCCCTGTCCAATTAGGAGGTTGGGCTACGTTTCTCATCTCCTAGAACTCTTTTAGCTCTGACATTCGGTGATTTGATCTGCCAACTTTGATTTCAGCCAAGTCCACTCAGCAAACAGAAGAACTCAGCCATAATACTAGGGTGGAGAAACCTGTAGGTCAAGTTAATGCTAGTTAAATAGTAAAAGCTGGTGACCTCTTGGGGCCAGGTGAGGAGCTCTGGTAGGAGAAAATGTCTTCCATAAAATGGCAAAAATGCTTTATTTGTTAATGGATGGCTAGGCTTTGGTTTTCCAAGTGAGCTTGCAGGTGTCCTTAGATAATTCCAGTCGATTTAGTAGGTAAGTGTCAGGAAATGGGTTTGGCGGAGTAGTTGTTTATTTCAATTCAACAAGCATTTAATTAAGCACCTAATATGTTCAGAGCCCTGTGTTAGGTGCCAGAATGTAAAGACAAAACAAAAATCAGCCCCTACCATCAAAAGTCAAGGAGCATATATTCCAAAATATTTGCCATTCATTTTATGCAAATTAGCCGATTTGAACCTCACGACAACCATTAGATAGATGCTCCAGGTATAATTATCTCCATTTTACAGGTGAGGAAAACAGACACTGAGCAGTGTGTGATTTATCCATATTACATAGCTCACTGTCAGAAGAGGGACTAGACCCTAATTTTTTCCATCTCCCAAACTAAAAAGAAACTTGTTCTCTGACATCAAAGCACCAAATAAAATATTTCTCTGCTATCACATCCATGATATGCTCATTGCATGTTCCAAAAGGGTACCTACTTTCCTGGATTTAACTTCTGTTAAGGGCAGTTTGGAATCATGGGAAAAAGAGAACATTGAACTTGTAGTCACAGCAGACATGGGTTTAAACTGTTCCAGTAAAACTCGCTGTTATAACAGGGCTCTTCATTTTTTTGTGCCTAAATTGTTGTCTCTATTAAACTGGATGGATCTTTGATTTTTTCTTAGTGGCTGACTCTCACCTGGATTATTGCAATAACCTCCTAATTGATCTTCTTGCCATCATTCTCTTCCCTCTGTGATCCATCCTCCCACATAGTTATCAAATCAACAATCCTAAAATACAGATCCAACCATGTCACTCTGCTACTCAGATCTCTTCAGTGGCTCCCTGCTGCTGCTTGGAAAAAATAGAAAATTCTCAATTTATCTTTTAAAGTCCTCTACAATCTGCTTCCCATTTAGGTACTGTGTTATTTCACACTTTTTTTTTTTCATACATTCTCCAGTCATTCCAGTCAAGCTGGTCCACTAGATAATGTGGCATTTTGTCTCCTACCTCTGGCTTTCTCCATGTCTGGACTCAACTGCCTCTTCACCTCCAACTCAAAGAATCTTTGGCTTCTTTCAAGTACACTCATGAATTATCTCCTTCTGAATGAGGTCTTTCTTTACCTTCACCCCAACCCTTCTACTCAATTATTAGATTCATTTCCTCTTGAAATTACTTTGTATTATTTTGAATGTTTGTATACTCCTGGCTTTTTCTTTTTCACTTATATCTCAAATGCCTATGAGTGGCTAGTACATAGTTTGTGCTTAATTTGTTGAACTGAAATTAAATTGAGTACCCAGAGAGAAAAGCACTGGCTATGGAATCAGAGGACCTGGCTTCAAATCCCTTCTTTGACACTTTCTTCCTTTGTGATGTTAGGCAAGTAAACTACATCTAAAGGGTACCATAGATAATGAAGTAATATCAATATTAAATTATGCAGCAAGTGATGTTGGGCAAGCCATTCAATAATCTTGGGATCCTTAGTTTCCTGAGGAATTTAGATTAAAATAGCCTCTAAGAAACCTTCCAGATCTAGAATTATGATCTTATATGATCCACTGTGTTACATTTGTCGATGTCCTTCCATACATTTTCTACAGAGTTGGGAGGACTTACTCTTCTAGGTATAGGTAGGTGATGCAGTCATTAGAGCGCTGGGCTGGAGGAAGGAAGACCCAAGTTCAAATCCAGCTTCAGACACTTAAGAGCTATATGACCCTGAGCAGGTCACTTAACCCTTATCTGCCTCAGTTTCCCCAATTGTAACATTATAGTAATAACAGCCAACCTCATAAGGTTGTTATAAAAATCAAATGAAAATATTTTTAAAGCCCCCCTTGCACATAGCAGCTACTTAATAAATGCTAGTTTCCCCTTCCCTACCTACACAACCAATATGCTGTGAGGGCTTTCTTCTTGTTATGCTAATCTTATGTGACTACCAAGAAAATAGGTAAAATGTTCCTTATTTGCAAAGTGAAAAGAATAATATTTGAAGTGCCTATCTCACAGGATTGTTGGGAAAGTAAAAAAGATGTATTCCAATTTATATGAATATGAAATATGAATTATATGAATATGAACTGTTAGAGTCAGAGCTCAATGGCAGGATTTGACCCCATATTTCTCCTTCCAGGTTTAATCTTCTACCCTCTATGGCTACTTAATAATTGGAATGTTCCTTTCATGAGAAGTATCCCCCTCCAGATTGGAATTTAGGACTCTCCTTTTAAGTTCTCTAACACTAATTGCAATGGCAGCTTTCAGTCACTAGTAATGGAGAGTGTACATGACCAGGAAGTTTTGCTTGTTATACCCATCCTCAAGGGCAGGACACCAGATAAAGGCAATTCACTTCAAGGGTCATTTCCCACCTTGAGTTAAATACACTCAAAATGTAACGCATTTACCAGCAGGACGAGTCCAGGCAGCAATTTCCATTGGGAGCAAACTGAGCATACTTTCATTTCCGCCTAAAAAGTTGACTTAAGTCTCTCCTTCATCTTCTAGGATTCTCACATGTCTTCCCTGGAGAAAGTATGCAGAATTACACCATCCAGCCCTGAGATTCCTTTTGGATTTCTTAGCACTTCTGCCTACTTATTTTTTCCCTCATCTTTTGTGTTCAGAAATAATTGGTGTGAAATTCTCTATTGATTCCAAAATCACAGAATCTTAGAAAGTTAGAGAGACCTCAGAGTGATATAATTCAATTTCTTTATTTTATAGATAAGGAAACTGCTGTCTTTGATCCTGTGAAGTCCATGAATTGACTAGTTTAAGGTTCCACAGAGAGAGGAAGAAGAGATAGCTCTTCTCAGCTTCAACTTGAGCCCTTCACAGCATACCTTGCTAGTAAGAATTTCCTTTGGATGTGCTATGATTTCTAGTAGGTGCCTGTGATTCAGTAGGATAGAAAGTTGTAGAGTAATAGGAGAGTAGAAAATGAACTGGATTTGGAGTCGAAGGACCAGGAATCATAGTTGAGTTCTCTTGCACTTTAGAGGTCATTAAGTCCAACCTGGTTTGCAATTACTAGATAGAAAGTAACAGAACCAATATTGAACCTTGTTCTCTAGATCTGGATCCAGCATTCTTGCTATTACACCACGCTTGGATTCATGTTACAAGTCTGCCACTGTATGGGTTCCTGGGCACATCACTTCATCCCTATCAGCCACTCTGTCTATATCTGCATGTAGCGGACTCTGGACTCACTACTTTCCTAGAATAAAGTCTAGCTATATAACCTTCTCAGAGTTTAGAATTTCCTGAGGAGTCAGCTATGTTTCTAAAATGCTGACAGCTCAAGCCCTCTGATTTGTGTCTAAGAATTAGCCCCCCAGTTTCATTGAGCTAAATAATTTGCATTTAGAAAGAAATATTTACTGCAAAGATAAAGAAAGAGCAAAATTAGTGACATGTTCTCTATCCCCCAATACATCCCACTCATTATATCCCTTCTGTTCTTGAGCAGTGTGCTCAAACTTAAAACAGTTTATAGACAATTATTTGTCTACGCCAAGTTAATTTTCAAATATAGTATAGCCAATGGATGAGTCACTGTTGCTCCCTCTTGACCTTCTTCAGTCTATGCTAAGTCAAATGGAGTGCTCAAGACTTCCTTGTGGGACTTCAGGCAAATTCCAACATGGATCCTTATGAACTTCGTGACATTTTCTGTCTTGACCTTTTGAAGCTCACAAGGTCTTGGCTATCTCCTGTATGACAATTAAGTATAGTAAAGAATAGACAGAGAAAAAGCAAAGAACAGAAGCGTATATTCATGGATCCCCTGTTGGCTCATTTTAAAGGGGATGGCCTGAGGCCTTTCCCCATCCGGAGACTTCTAGCTTGTTGGTCTCTCTTGAACCTTGGCCAGGAAGAAAAGAGAAAGAACAAGACTTGATTTATCCGGTTAGTGACTGCTGAACGCTCCCCAGTTCTAGCTCAGCAGCTAATCCACAGGCCGTCTTTGCCACATAGCCTTCGCCCAGGTGTAGAATGCCATTGCATGCTCCAAACCAAGGAACGGGGCCCTTCTATTATACATCATCATTTTCTCTCATATAGGCAGGCAGGCAACAAGCAGGAACACAGTGTATGTTCTGGAAATAAACTCCCAGGGGGCTAGGTCCCCAGTACACATAAAAATAATGGCTGCTCCATCTGCATAACAGAGTGGCTGGGATCCAATGAGAAAGCATTTTCAAGTTGTCAAGGGCTATACATATGTATATTCTTCCTATTTCAGCATCACTTATCCCAGTTGAGTGTCCCCTGGAGATCTGCACCCAGCACCTGCCATGGAGCAGGTACATAAACACACAATAAACACTTATTGAATTGAAGAGGTCTGAAGAAGAGACTGGACTCCATTGTAAGAGTAATATGATTCTATCTTAAATGTGTAGCAAGCATGTATATCAAGTACTTTAAGAACATAAGCCTGTCAATAAAAAGTTAAAAAAAAAAAGAACACAAGCAACGTATTCATGTAAGTTGTAATAATCAGTTGTCTTTCATATAATTCCTTTGAGTTCCTTACTCAAGAAGTCAATAAAGAAAATCCTCCAGAGGATCCATTTCATTTTTTAGCACAAGCTAAGTTATTCCATTAAAAAAAATTTTTTTTTTCCTGTGATGCTTTCTTAGCTCCTCTGCGTGTGAGGGAGAGACAGAGAATGAGAGAAGTGAGACATGGGGATACCTAGGTTAATACCATTGCTATTTGAGATTCTGCTTTTCTGCCAGTAAGGTGCACTTCCCCCAGGATGTTTGCAGGATTTATTCCTTCTAACTGGGCAGCTGACGAAGGTTCCTCTAATCCACGAACCGGATGGAAAGAGTTGGCAGTGCTGACAGAGAGGTTACATTGTCATTGTTCATTTCAATGAAACACGCCTTCTGAGAAGTTCTGGGACACTGCACAACCTTGAGCACAGACTTCCCTTTATCCCTACTTTATGAAGACCTTATTCACTTCTCACCTGAAGGACTAGGGAGAAAAAGCACCAGTAAATGCCATCACAAACATGTACTTTTCCAACGAGGAAACACAGATACTTAGTCCAGGAGTAAAAGGGGATCTGAGAACAAATATCTTGTCAGGGTCTGCTTGAGAAATAAAAATAAAGAATATATGAGCACTGGAAGGAACTATAAAAGAACACTGCCAAAACCTGGCTCCTGAGATAATCTTAGAAAGAATCTGGGGAAGCCATTTACTCTATTCTCTTGTCTCTAGTCAGAATTGTTCCCAAAATCCACCCAGAACACATAATGCAGTTTCCTTTGGCATATGGCTTAGACATGGGTAGCCAAAGTCTCTTCCAACTTGACAATTCTGTGGCTGATTTTCTTTTAATGCTAAATGACTATGGGAAGCAGAAGGACCCCTGTTTTTCAGATTTTAATTGCTCTATTTGCAGAGTATTGTTGTGAACTCAGTGAAAATTTAGCTTTCCTAAAGTGTATGCTTTTCTGTCTAGACTGTGAGTTCTTAACCTGAGGTCCACAGATATGGTCCATGGATAGATTACATGGATAAATTTTAAAGGGCTGCTAAACATAAAGGGGAAGTAACACCATCTTTATTTTCACTAACTTTTAACTGAAATTTAGCATTCTGTTATAGATGTAGGTGACCAACCATTGTCCTGCAAAAGAGAGTCTGGCTTTACCAGACCACCTAAGGGATTCATGACAAAGAGAAAGATAAGAACTCCTGCCTAAGCTATTATCCAGGTATGAGGTGATGCCCTTGCTTTTGTTTGTCTCCCATACCACTGGGAAAAGTTTTTGCCCATCATATTCAGACAGCAGGCTTGGTTAGTAGACAGACAAAATGTCTAGTCTCTTTTTACAAATACCTTGTCAACTTTTTACCAGGAGAAAAGAGATGAGGTCCCATTCCTCTGGGACTAATTCAAATTGGGTTCAGCCTCTCTTTACTGCTATACAGTAGCACCAATATTTGAAGAGACTGTTTCATTTTTTTAAAAAAATCTTTTAAACCCCAGAGCTTAACCTAGTGCCTGGTACATGGTAGGCAATTAGTAAATGCTTTGAATGAATGCTTTTGTTTCTCAGGAGTTGCATTCAGTGTCTCTGACCTAGGCATTCAGGCATAGGAATTCTGCTCCCCAATGTCCCACTGAATCAACAATCAATCCATGAGAATCTGTTAAATACCTACTATGTGTTAGGCATGGGTGGATGGAAATAAAAATACAAAGATTGAAATAATTCCTATTGGCAAGTATCTTACATTCTAGCTTAGGCAGACACTAAATATGTATTATATATATATACACACACAGCAGAAATATAAAGCTAATAAATGCACACACATACAAGTTAGAAACAAGATAATATAGGAAAGAAGAAAGGCACTAGCAGTTGGGGGTAAGGGACAGAGGGGTAAGGAATGAAAGATAAGTGCCCCAGCTTTGGCCCTGATGGGATTGTAGCAGGTTGAGTGTAGTATTATGTGAATTAATCCAGAGCTTCTTTCCATCACTCAGCACACTTTAAGGTATACCTCTCAACCTATGTTCCCCCTAACCCTCTCCCCTAACATCTTATCTGGTGCTCAGGAAACAAATACTTAGCTTGAATAGTAGATGAAGTAGATAAAATCCAAGTAAGAAGAAAAATCTGTAGAAAATAAAATAATATTATTTAAGCAGTGCTATAAGGAGTCCTCCCAAAGTGAAATTACTTTTAGATTATCTGAAGATTCAGATTACTTACATTACTTTTAGGTAATTTGAATCCTCAGATAATCTCTTCCATAGAAGTGGACAATTAAGAATTGACTTTAAACTAAAGAATGTGATATTGCCTCCCTTCTCAAACTCGGGGAAATTATTGTGCAAAACTAAAATATATGGAGATGTGTATCTCCCAAGTATAAACCACCTTTGAGCATTTGGGTGTCTCAGTGGATAGAATGCTTGACTTAGAGTCAGGAAGAATAGAGTTCAAATCCAGTCTCAAGTACTAGCTATATGACTCTGGGGAAGTTAAGTCTTTTTTTTTTTTTGCCTCAGTTTCCTCATCTGTAAAATGAGCTTGAGAAGGAAGTGGCAAACTGCTCCAGTGTCTTTGTCAAGGAAGTCCCAAATGAGTCTTGAATAGTTGGATACAACTGAATAATAGGATTATTATTGTTCTGTAAGAAATGATGAGTAGGCTGCTTTCAGAACAGCCTGGAAAGACTTACATGAACTAATGCTAAGTGAAGTGAGTAGAACCAGGAGATCATTGTACATGACAACAACAAGATTATGGAATGATCACTATGATGGATGTGGCTCTTCTCAACAATGTGGTGATGCAAGGCAATTCCAATAGACTTGAGATGGAAAATGCCATTCACATCCAGAGACAGAATGTATATCAAAGCACCGTGTTTTCACCATTTTTGTTTGTTTTTTTTCCTTGTAGTTTTTTTTTTCCTTTTGGACTGAGTTTTCTTGCACAACATGAAGCATTTGAAAATATGTTTAAAACAATTGTATGTATTTAATCTCTTGGGGAAAGGAAAGGGAAGGGAGGAAAGGAGAAAAATTTGGAGCACAAAATCTTACAAAAATGATTGTTGATATTTAATATGTATAAGACTGCCTGCCATCTAGGGGAGGGGGTGGAGGGAGAGAAGGAAAAAGTTGGAACAGAAGTGAGAGCAAGGGAAAATGTTGTAAAAAATTACCCACGCATATGTTCTGTCAATAAAAAGTTATAATAAAAAAAAGTTTAAAACTATCTTTACATGTATTTGGGAAAATAAAATACTGTTTTAAAAAGAAAAACAGAAAGAAACCATCTCTTCATGAATTAAAGGAACTGATTTATATCCTAAAATAGGCTCAATGCATTTGTGCCCTGTGTATAAAAGCAACCTCCTATCCTGGCAAAGGAGTCATAGCATCATAGATTCAGAAATGGAAAGAACCTGAGAGGTTATTTAATCCAACCTAATCATTTTATAGAAGTGGAAAGTGAGGCCATAATTGAGTGACACACCTGAGATCATACAGCTAGGAAGTGGAAAGTTGAATTTGTACTTATATCCCATGGTCTAAATCAAGGGGTCTATCCACTGTACCACTTGGAGATAAAGAGCCCCTTTAGGTTATACCAATCCAAACCCCTTGTTTTCCAATGCTTTTGCCTCTATTCTAAAACAATACTCTAGGGATAATCAGAATGTAGATCATAACATGGGCTAATGTGAGAGAGGAGAGAATTCACATTACTGTAGGGAATGGACAGTCAGATGTACTCATTAAATGCTTACATAGAGAATTAGATAGTAAGTAGTTTAAACTCTAGCTTTGGCTGTGCTCCTAGCAGCTCCTACCATCCTATAGAGGATGGAGTTCTCCATAGAGTGAAGTTGAAGTCCCTGTTACCACGCTGGAGAGTTTTCCAAATTATTTCTAAGAATAGTAGTGTCACTGAGCTTGTCCTGATAGGGAAAACTCAAAGGACTCATTAACCTGTGAAGAAGATATTCAAGGACTTTGGGGATCTTGGAGACTTCTGAAAGTGGGATCCTATCTCTAAAAAATAAGGGTGCTGTTCTACTATAAATAGGGCTGTAATCATTGGATATATTGAATTGATTTAAAGTGAAACAGACTACCCCAAGGAGGTCTCCATCACAGAAGCATTCAAACAGGATCCCAATGAACATCTGTCAGGGGTCTTGGAAAAAGGATTCCTGCCCCAGCTGAGACATTGATTTCTAAGGTCTCTTCCAACACTAATTTTTATTTCAGGGGAGGAAGGAACAAGAGAATAAGCCATGGCAGAATCAGAAGGATTCAGAAACTCCATAATCTTGCTTCCCCATGGGAATAGTCAGAGTAGGCTAATTAATCATGAATAATTCATATGAAAGCCATGTGTTTCTTCTGCACTGTCCCTCTCACACTCTATCCATACCACTGCCATTTAAGCTGCCTTTATTTTTTTTAACCCAGTTATTCTGAAACAAAAAAAGGCTATCTGATCAGGAGAGAGTCTTCTGCTAACTACAGAAAAAATAGGAGAGTTTGGTATTTTTAAGTTCATAGAATCATTGATTTAGAAAATTATACATTAAAAGTTATCTTCTAGACTCCAGCCTGTTAAACTTAAGTCATTACGTAAGTGGAATTATCATTTATTATCAGTAAGCATTTTGTTTGCAATACTATTTTATATACCCAAGACTGTAAAAATTTCTCAGAGAAAAAAGGGTTTTTTCCCTTGCAAGTAGAAAAAAAAATTTAAAAACCCAGTTCTAGATCAGCTCCCACATTTTACTAATGGCCCTGTGATCTCATGCATAAAAAGCTTTCCTGATGATGAAACTACATCTACCATTGAGAATGGACACCTGCTCTAAAACTGAATCTTAGAGAGTTTGTCTGAATTTCTGAGAGGTTAAAGGTTTTCAAGATAAAACAATTAAAATTTGTCAGAGGCAGGACTTGAATCCAGGTACTCCTAATTCCTGTATCAGCTCTTTTTCTTTCTTTTTAAATAGTATTTTATTTTTCCAAATGCATCCAAAGATAGTTTTCAACATTCACTTTTGCTGTACCTTGTGTTTCAAATTTTTTCCCTAGATCAGTTCTCTATCCACCATCCCTGTCTGCTTCTCTGTTTTATAAATCAAGAAACTTTATTGGTCTTTGATTTTTATAGCACAATTTTAAAAATTAGAAAAAGCAGGAAATCTGGAGTCTTAAGGATCTGAGTTCAAATCTCAGTTCAGCAGTAAATAAACTGCTGATGAGACACTGAGCAAATTACTTCCTCTCTCTGGACTTCAACTTCCCCACCCTATAAAATGAATTGAGGGGGAGGGTGGGCAGGAAGAGGGTTGAATAGTGATAGCTTGAAATATGTGATGCTAAGAACAAATGATAATTGTCATTGCTCCCGATTCATTTAAGACAATTTGTTCTTCATCCTCCCCCACCACTGGAGACATTTGTGCCATTTATTGTCTTTGTCCTGGGAATGAATCAGTGTCAGGCATTAGTGTTAGGCATTAGTGTCATTAGAATGTCAGAGCATTAGTGAATGACAAGTTGCTGTATTTTATTCATATTAGGCAGCTATTATAACTGGAAGCTGGTTCCAAGTGGAAATAATTCTTGAATCTAAAAATTTTTCCATTCTGCCAAAGAGGAATGGTCTAGGCTAAACCCATATTTCCCACTATTTGAAGAGGGAAAATTTTTAATTTTGGAAATTGTCAGTGTTATAAATGAGAGTCGCAGATTATCTGGAAGAGACCTTAGAGTCTATCTAATCCAATCCTTTTATTGTACAAATGAGGAGAATGATGGCAGTAGCCCCAAGTTTATCTGTCTTTTCATCATACCACTTTATTTCTAAGTGTTCTTTTCACTGTACCACTGTAGCTTCCCATTTATCCTTACTATTATTCATTATTCCTTAACAAGCACTCTCCATCATTGCAGTTGTTGTGTTTTTGACAGTTAGTCCCAAATCAAAGCATTTTGTGTAAAACCTTGTGAACACTAACATGATGTCAGAGAAGAATGGGGAAGGTAACTCTACATGGAGAGAGCTAACCCAGTTACTAACCTCTAGATTACTTGTACAGAGCCTGAGGAGCCAGGTGTGGGTGATATAGAAGGTCATGTAGGGTGGTCAGTGGTAAGCACATATTATATTCAGTTCGAGATGTCACTGTCTGGGAGAAACATTGAAAATCTGGGCCATGTGCAGAAAAAAAGTGACAAGTAGAATACAGACAATCCCAATTAAATCTATCCATAGGAAGATCTTTTCATTAGATTTAGAGTATCAACCCTAAAGAAGATTTGAGATAGATAAAATAGTTGTTTTTAGATATTTCCTTCAGGAGGATTAGACATATTTTACTTGAAATAGAACCAGGACAAATAGGCAGAAATTAAGAAGAGTCATATTTAAGCCAACATAATGGTTAGTAACATTATAACAATAAGAATTATTTAAAAAAAAAAAAAATGGAGTAGACTGGCCTCCCTGGAACTCCCTAGGGACTTCCCTCTCTAGAGATATTCATGCAGAGGCTTCAAGATAATATAGAAGGGAGTCATATCTGATAAAGTACTAGAATTGATGATGTCTAATTTATTTCTATTACAACTTAGAGATTCTAAGTTTGTATGATTCCTGTAGCTTTCCCCTGTTACTGTGAAGGAAGTAAGAACTGGAAAGAATTTCCTTTGGAAATCAAATGGATTAAGATATTTTCAAAAATGAATGCCAGGAGAGCTCAATTTATTGGTCTTCCCTGGCATTACAGGTAATGGTGATTATAGGTGAAGGGAAGAGTCGCTATCATTGAAAAGGCACTAGAAATGGGTCTTTTCTATCTATCTTGAAATCTCCTCACAGGAAAATTTATTCATAGCACATAAGAACTAAGAGCACTCCTTTTTTTTCTATAGTAGTGAAAGATCATACTGCTTAGAGGCACATGAAGAACACTCCTTTTCTGAATAGTAATGGAAGACCATGCTCATTACAGCATCTGGGGCATGATCAAAAGTAGCCCTTAGAGACAAGGGGCTTTGGATGGTTTCTGGACCAACTGTCTCTTTCGATCTGAGACCAGTTCTGGGATTTCCTTTGGAATGTACAGCAGCTCCTCCCCTCTCCGGATTTTATGTGACAGTGGGAGCAAAGGATGCTACAGAGATAAAGGAAAGCTATCAGTATCTACAAAGTTCCCTTTGCTTGATAACTTCACTGCTACACATTTGTCCAAAATTGTCCAGAAAGAAGAAAATGTACTAAATAGTCCTGCCACCTTCTCCTTTGCTTTTGTGCCCTAATTTGTTGAAAGTGTTAATGAATAAGGAAATGAAAATGAGAAAGTTCCATGGCATAGTAGGAAGAGTACTGGAGAAGGGTCAAGTCCTAGATATAAGTTCACTACATCTGAGCTGTGCAAACTTTGAAAAATTACTTTGATGCTCTGAGCTTATTTCTTTCTTTGTAAAATGTAGAAAGTAGGTGAGACTAGATGATCTGTAAAATCTCTTCTATTGTATAATTCCCTTGGAAGTTAGGAGAGAAATAAAGGACTGGTAAATCTATCACATGGATTTAGCCCCTGAGTATGTATACATACACCCTCACACACATATACATATCCCCACTTCATATGTATGTGTTTATATGTATATGTATAAATATATGCATATCTACATTTATTTTACTCTGTGTATGTATATGAATTATTTGTTGCTGTAGTTTTCTTAACATCAGTTTCTAGATAAGTATAGGAATAATGATGATGGGAAACCCAGTGCGGCATGGTGGCAGAATCAGAGAGCAAGATCTGAGAGTTTGAGGGCACAGCAGGAGCACCTCTGAAAAATCTAGTGGAGGGATATGAATTGTAATTGTATCTGAAGCCTCTAATTTGCACATTGCCTAGAGCTAGACTCTTCTGCTCCTTTTCCAGCCTCTCTGACAGCACTGAAACCTAAACAACAGGACTTTACATCCTCTAGATTGAGTCTTGTCACTTGTCCAACTGGTGAATCTTTAGGATTTTATGATCCATTTCATCTACCTTGCAGCTGAACTCTCCTCTGTGATTTTTCTTCTGATTTGAATGTAATCTCCTTGAGATCTAGAAATGTCTTGATTTTCTATTTGTGTCGCTAGTGTTTAACACAGTTCTTGGCAGATAGCAAACAAATTAATAAAGGGTTTGTCATTGTATTTCTAAAACAAAGTGATGGAGATGAGGAAGGGTGCTAGAGAGAGAACTAGAGGGATACTTAGAGGGAAAAGAATAAGATAATCAGGTGAATAAAAGATGAAACCACTGAGAAAACAAAGATTCAATCTTCTGAGCATATTGATTATTAATCAAATGTATACCAATTGCCCATGACCAGCTCTCCTCATCTTAGGCCTGAAGACAGGGGAGATGGACTTTTATACATTATACATTAGCAATTAATCAAATAGAACCAATTAATTAAGAGGAAATAATATAATACTAGGTGATCTGGTTTCTAATTGGAAGAAAAGTTAGGGATTTTCCAAGTTGAGAAGGGGAGAGTAAGCAGGTACAATTTCCTAATTTCAGAAAAAGAAGCATCTCCTTCAAGTGTCTGTAAAGAATTAAAGAAATGTGGAAATAATAACTGATTAATCATTATGGGGTCAGTTTTCAAGGAAGATATATGAGTTGCTTGAGATATACAATTGTGAGAAAACTCTCCTTGCATCAATTTTTGAATCTGACAGTTTCTGGTCAGCGTTACTTACCTAGGTACTTAATTAAGGGTTTCTAAGTAGTAGGCAGAGGTAGTCCAGCTTCCTAGCCATGCAGGGTTAGGTTCAAACAATACAATAAGGTTTTCTCCCAATTCTCACAATTGAATAACAAGACAGAAATTGGACTAGATCCATAATTAAATAGAAGGGGAAATGAACGAGCTCTAGAATTGAATCATAAGATGGAGCTAATGTGATTCACTCAGTTGCTACAACTAACCACTTGTTTTCCTCATCTCCTCAATTCCCTCCATTTCCTCAGTAAAGCCATTAGTGGACATATTTTGTAGCCCAAGAGTTGGGAGAGAAGGCTGATATGTATCAACTTTCTATTTGACATACAAAATATTCTACCCCGCCCCCTGGTTATCATCTACCCGCATTCCTGAGTGAAACACGCTGTCCTTGGTTACAATTTGGAGTGATTGATGGTGGTTTGTTATTATTATTTTTAAAATGTTCTTTGTGCCCAGGCGCCTGTGGGAAAATGTCAAGGAATAATTTTAAAATCTCCCAGTGCCTCCCACATGAATTCTGAAGCAGCATCTTTGGGGCCAGTCATGCCCCTTCCCTCAGGGGCAAAGGAAGGGTGCATTAATTGAGGGAGAGAATACACTCTTTCGTCTACTCCCAAACAGCTGAGGCATGTATGTGCATACTGGGTTATCTCACGGATTCTCTCTCTGCTCCATGATTCCCCAGGAGTGAGACCTATATATAAGCATTCATAGTCCAACTAAACATCCTTTTACTGGGTTATATAAATGAAGATCTAGAACTAAAAGGAAACTGAGACTGTCTTGTCTAACAACTTCATTTTGTAGATAAAGAAGGGGAAATAAAGTGACAATATTCCTACTGCTGCTCTGGAAGATTTGGATTTCAGGTGAAACAGATGATCTAATGAATTACTTTTCATATCTATTATTACGTCATTTATATTCTGTAAGATCTCAAGGACTTAAGTTAGATTTAAAGATGGCTGTCTTGGAAAAGGAAATGGCAAACCCTTCCAGTGTCTTTGCCAAGAAAACCCTACTCGGGGTCATGGAAAGTTGGACATGCCTGAAATGACTGAACAACATCTTGAGTGGAAAAGAAGTAGAGTTTTGAGGTTAGGTGGAGGATGGTCCTCCTATTTGAATTTTTAAAACCAAGACAATTAGATCCATAATAAAGTGTTCCTCAAAGGCAGTTGGCGGAATGTTATGTACTTCTCAATGTCTCTTCCTTCTGCAGAACTAGATGGTTTTATGATCTTTGCTCCTTATAATCTGTGGCTTCCTTCCTGTGTTACTAACATAGACATTGTTATCCATTCCATCTAATTTGAGATTTTTTTCTTCCTTCTCATCTCCTACCTATTGTCCTACAACTTTCTGGAGGATATACTGAGAGAATTCCTGATGGTTTCAAAAAGCAAAGCTATCAAGATTCCAAACAATATGGCAGAGTGAGAGGAAGCTGTACAACCCAGTTCTCCCTGCTGCTCTAATAATGATTTAAGAAGAATGGACAAAGTAATGAATGGGAAAGTGAGAAACTAAAATGGGTTGTTTTCCACCCAAAGGTCACAAATTAGACCTATAGGCAAGTGGCCAGGACAGGACCAGGGTTCAAGACTCACCTACAAGACTGAGATACCCAAAACTGGCACAGACTCAACACTAGATCCAAACCAGATCAGACAGATAGATCAGAAGGTTGGACTATCAGCTCCTAAAATGCTAAACTGGGTCCATGGGGTCCATCCAAAGCTAATCTTGGACTCAGCTTACATCCTGGCCAACAGTTCAAGTCTTGGAGTAGAAACTCCATGGGCAGTGCCCAGAGCCCCCAACATGGTTTCACAAAGAAAAGTTTGCACCCAGTTTTCCACCCAAGAAAGCAGCACAAAGTATTTTCTGGAGTAACAAAGACCACACATTCAGACCCAAAAGAGACTCAGTTAAACCAAAATTTTAGTTTACCCAGAACAGATTGGAAGAAGAATAAATAAATAATAATGAAGCCTTCAACCACTAAGGTGTATTATAAGGCCTGGAATGCCAAAGACACAAAGTGAGAATAAGAGAATAATACCAAAATATCTACAAGTAAAGCCTCAAAGAAAAACACAGCTTTCCCACAAGATTAATTACAATTCCTAAAAGAAATGATGCAAGAGTTTAAAAAATGAGTTTTAAAATGGTATCAAATGAAAGGAAGGTGATAGAGGGAAGAAATGAGAACTATAAAGGAGAGAGACAGAGAGAGAATTAACAGCTTGTTACAAAAGATACAAAACCTTATCCAAATAATAGCCTCCCTGAAAATTGTAATGAACCAAACAGAAATTAATGACGCCACAAAACAAGAAATATTATAGCAAAGTCCTTTAAAAAATAGAAGAAAGTATAAATTATTTCATGTCAAAAAACCTGGAAAACAAATCAAGGGGAGAAAATTTAAGAAACAGCTACAGGGGCAGCTAGGTGGCACAGTGGATAGAGCACTAGCCCTGAAGTCAGGAGGACCTGAGTTCAAATGTGATCTCAGACTCTTAACACTTTCTGTGTGACCCTGGGCAAGTCATTTAATCCCAATTGCCTTGGGGGGTAGAGGGAGGGAAGATGTTTGTAAAGAAATAGTGAGATACACAAAAGCCAGAACAACAATAACAACAAAAAGCCTAGATATCATATTTCAAGAAAACTGGCCATTTCTCTTAGAACAATGGAACAAGGAGAATAAAAAGAATTTGTTCATTACCTCTCGAAAGAAACCAAAAAATGAAAGGACTTGATAACTTCATAATCAAATTACAGTTTCCAAATCAAAAGAAAAAGGCTACAAACTACCAGAAAAAAAAAAAGAGTTCAAGTGCAAAACAACTGCAGATAGTATCATACAAGATTAGCAGCTATTACCTCAAAGAATTGGAGAGCATGAAATACAAAATATGAAAGATATAGAATTTCAACCAAGAATAATTTACCCAGCAAAAATAAGTATAATCCTTTAGAGGGAGGGGTATAGGTTATTAATGAAATAAAAAATTTTCAATCATTCCTGATTAAAAAGTCTAAATCTTAGTAGAAACTTTGAGAATTAATCACATGAGAAAAGAGAAATATAAAAAGACAAATATAAGTAAGCAATTGGAAAAGATTTTATAAAGATTACCTGGGAAGGTAAATGACACAAACATTTACTATGAAGGAGTCAGTAAAATATAAGGCTTGGGAATAATTTTTGTTATGTTTTGATCATCTTAGAAGAAGGGAAAAAAAAGGGAAAAAATACTTCAGTTGAAAAAAAAAGGTTGAAATGGAGGAGAGACTTACCTTGCGTAATTGGGTAATGCAAGTAGAAGTCTATAAAAATAAAGGAGCAGGAGAATGAGCATCACTTTAAACCTCACTTTTTACTGATTCAAAGTGAAGTGAACAGAACCAGATGAACAAGTTATATTATGATAAGAACATTGCAATAATGAACAATTTTGAAAAACTTAAGAATTCTATAGTTACAGAGAACCAGTAATTTAAAATGCTGTCCACCTCCTGAGGGAAAAATAATAAGCTAGATATGCAGTGCAACATACACATTTCTAAAAATGGCTAATGTGAATGTGTTTGGCTTGAATTTTATATTTGTTTTGGAAGTTTCTTTTTCCCTTTCCCCTCCCACATAAAAGTGAAGAGAAAGAAAGAGAAAATATGCTTTCTAATTGAAAATTTTTTTTTCAAAAAAGGCAAAATTATTTATCACTATCCTAAAAACCTCTCTTTCCCCAATAGTATTCATTCCTTTTCCAGACTCCTCTAAAGAGATTATTTCATCAGATCATTGTTTCATTTGATATTATGTTTTTAAATTAATTTTAATGTTTTAAAATAATTTTGATGCCACCTTAATAGGCACTAAGTATAAATTTCAATTTTCTCTATTAGCTTTCTGACCAAGAACTAAGTTGCCAAAGAATATTGTTATTTCTGGACTTTTAGATCATCTCTAATATAATCTCCTCTTTTTTCTTTTCCCTTTTCTTCCTTTTGCAGTTGAGGAAAGTAAGACCCAGATGTAGACTGTACTTCCCATTTCAAAGATTAGAACAGATGACTTTTTCCCTCCTCAAAATCTGTCATTACTAAAAATCATAGAATTTCTATGGTAGAAGAGAACTTAAAGGTCAGCTTTATAGATGAGGAAACTATCGCCTAGAGAATTTATGAGTGACCCCAACATCACATGGCTGGTTATGTTATGTAATGTGATGGAGGTGCCCAAACCTAGCCCTATCAGGGAGCAGGAAGAGGAATTCTTGGGTAAACTGACCATGGTCCAGGCACCAGGACCACCAAAGTCCAGTTTGGAGGCTCCAGCCCCTGCAGTTTCTTCTGCTCCTTATCCATTTCCCAGAATATAAATGGGTTTGATGGCAATCCCCAAACCCTTCGGCTCCACTGAGCTCCCACAGTATGCCAGTCACGTGGCTAATCTCTGAGCAAGCCATCCTGTAAAGCAGCTGGGAAGCTTGTGATGTATGAGAAAAGGATATTCTTCTCCCTCCTCCTCCCTGTCTAGCTCCCACACACGGGGACATATGCATGCACACATACATTCATTTTCACACACGCACATGCACACACACGAAGGACTTTGAATCCATTAGAAATTCAAACTTTTCCTTGTTGGTATGGAAGCTTAAAAGTCCTTGCCAAATGTGTAAATTTATTTATGTACGGTGCCCATCTGGAGAAACAACCTGGCT
This sequence comes from Antechinus flavipes, assembly GCF_016432865.1. Lineage (NCBI taxonomy): Eukaryota > Metazoa > Chordata > Mammalia > Dasyuromorphia > Dasyuridae > Antechinus > Antechinus flavipes. The sequence goes on from NC_067399.1 coordinate 420,735,034, forward strand.
CCCTGAAAAGGAGCGAGGGAGGCAGAGAAGCAGCTTTCTTCCCAATGAGCATAGCTGGAGGCTGAGTTATGCTGCAGCTTCCGAGGCTGAATGAACAAAAGAAAGGGAGTAGAGACTGACAGAGGGAAAAAAAATACACAAAAGTAACCCTAGCAGTATGAATGAATAATTCATATTGTGACTGCCTCAATGCTGAGCTTCCCAAAATAGTCGTTTTAATTGCCTATTTGTTTCCCCGTTGACTTTAATTCAGCTTGAAGAACTTTAATGCTTAAAGTTGACTTGTCAGGTAGTGCTTCCTTAGGGGAATAATATTCCATTTTCTTTATATAAAGAAGAAAGAAAGAAAGAAAAGTAATGAAAGGAAGCCCACTATTTAAAGATATGGAAACTCTTTCCTTTTAAATCTCACTGCAGAATTCCTTGTTGACACTGTTGGTTATTATGAGCTTTTTAGACAGACATACCATTAGACAGACAGAGCTCGCAAGCTTTGGTACTTAGGGAGGCCTACTAGCTGTGATGCAGTCTGGGATCGCTTACAAGACTGTAGCTTTTCAGATATCCAGACAACAAGGTGCTGACTAACAGGGCCAGATGAAATGTCTGGGAAAGAAGAGTTAGAGAAAGGCATCTGGGGGACAGCCGCACAACCACAGAGAGTTCCCCGGAGAAGAGGGATTTGGTGTTCTAGACTTGATACCACCTGCCTTGCTATTATACAAGGGTAATGTGGCAGACAGGTTTGTCTCCCTAGGCAAGATCTCAAGGCTTCAGGGAGAATTAGTTGCCTAATTTCTGTTTCTGTGCCTCTTGATACATCATTTTCAATTCATGCTTAACAGAAATGAAATCATGAAATGTTACAGTAGGAAGTGACCTTAGAGATCAGAGAATACGAGAATGTTGGAACTGAAAAGCAGATTAGAGATCTTATACTCATAGAATCACAGAATCTCAGAATTTAGAAGAGTTCTCAGAGACCATTTTGTCCCACCCATAAATGATCAAGAATCACATCTATAACATCAATAGGTGAGTTTTACAGTCTCTGCTTAAAGATCTGCTGTGAGAGGGAAGCCACCAACCACCTCCCAAGGCAGCCCATGCTTCTTTTAGCCAGCTCTAATTTGGGACTTTCTCCTTAGATCAGTCTAAATTTGCCTTTATGCAAAGTCTTCCCATTGTTCTTATTTCCAGCCTTTGCATTTTACAGATGAGCAAATTGAGAATTGTGGAGGTAATGTAACTTGCAGTCACCTAGTTAGTTAGCACCAGGTCTAGAATAAAAACTCTGCTCTTCATTCCTTTAATTCCTTCAACCACTATTTGACACCTATCTTGTGCAAAGCTGCTATGGTAGCTGTATGGAGCTTAAGAGAAAAAAGGATCAGCCCTTGCCCTCAGGAAGCTCAATGAAACTGAGTGTGGAGGAGTAAAACTGTGAATGAAAATGGGAAGTTGTTTCCCCTCTGTCTCCCCAAGCTAATTCCCTCTTCCTCCCGGGGATAGGTAGTGCAGCTCTCAGCTGGGTCCAGTAGAGATGGGCAAGGTAGCATTTTGTGAGCTGGCAAAGTGTTTTGTTTTGATTTCAAAATGGTCCTTTTCCCAGAAATCTCTCTGTTCAATGCATGAAAGCTCACTGTAATTGCCCTCCTTGGCATTTGGGAGTTAGCAATCAATCCATTCTATTCAATGTCTTGCCCATAGTCACTAGTGATGAGCAAAGCATTGCAATAAGTCTAGTAGTGATCCTAACATTACCCAACTAAGCTTAGACAGTAACTCATGACTGTATGAAGAAATGAAAACCTTCCCATAATTCCACTGTGAAGTATAATTATTCATGTACATGTCTTTACTGAAGTTACTTTACGAAATAGAAGTTCTTCGAAGGGAGTGGGACTTGTGTTTCCTCTTTGTCTTTGAATTTCTCTAGGACCCAATATAATGCTTTGTAACAATGACAGGAACTGAGGACAGATGTAAATGAATGAGTTTGCTTTCACACATCCCTATTATTAACATACACATATATATTATATATCCTATACACAGGATAAATAGGAAATAATTAACAGAGGGAAAGCACTACCATGAGGAATTAATGCTAACTCACAGCCTTCAGAAAAAAGAGTATGAAGAGCTACTGAGACTCCTGATGGTCCTGCTTTGATACTTTCTCAGTGGAAAGAATCATGGGAATGTTAGCACAGCACTGAATCTGAGAGACAATCTCATATACGGGTTCTTAACTTTTCTGTGTCATGGACCTACCTGCATGTCAGTCAGGTGAATCCTTTATATTCCTTCTCAGATAATGCTACCATTAGACAATTGGAGTTGGTTATCCTTAGTAAGGATTCTAGACAAAGATGGCACATCAGAGTAAGCTGAAATAAATATTGTACTAATCTCTGGTCCAGGATCCTTAGGCTTAAAAGTGAAAAGGGTGACATAGGTGACCTTCACAAACTTAGGGAAGGAAATCGGAGAGAGATTCTGAAGAATGGATGATGTCTTAGGGAATCTGGAAGGAGAGAAGGGAAAGTAACATGGCTGGGACTTGGGTATGAGCAAAATGAAGGAAGGAAGATAATTGATTTGTGAGAGGGATCTGGGAAGCTTTGGAATTTTCCTTCCAACTCCATCTCTTTATCTTTCCCCTGGAAATAATTTCAGGAATGGGAATAATCCAGTTCAAACGTGAAAAAACCTCACATAAACTACCAAAGCTGGTAGAAAAGCTTGCTCACTAACTGTTTCATTTAACTATGTCCTATATCCCCACCTAGACAGTAATCTCCTGGACTGGGACTTGGGTATGAGTAGAATGAATGGAAGGAAGATAATTGAGTGGTAAGAGGGAGCTGGGAAGCTTTGGAATTTTCCTTCCAACTCCATATCTTTATCTTTCCCCTGGAAATAATTTCAGGAATGGGAATAATCTGGTTCAAAGAGTGAAAAAGCCCCTTATAAACTACAAAAGCCAATAGAAAAGCTTGCTCACTAACTGTTTCATTAAACTATGTCCTATTTTTCCATCTAGACAGTAATCCCCTGGAGGGCAGGCAACCTTTGATCATATATCCTTCCCAAGAGCTTAGCTTAGGACATGTAGTAGCAGTTAAATTCTGTTGGCTGATTGACTGAAGTTAGGATGTGAAGATGAACCCAGAGTCATAGACTGAAAGGAAGGGATCTCAAAGTCCCTCTAATCTAACCTTCCTCATTTGATAGATAAGGAAACTGAGTTCCAGGGAATTTAACCTGACTTGCTCAAAGTCACTGGGTAGTGAATGAGATTTAAAACCAGGACCTCTTACTCCAAAGTCAGTGCTCTTTTGAAAATAGACAGCAAAGAGGGAGAGTAGCAGAGTGAATGGGTTTTTTGCCTGCCCACCTAACCTTCATTTTCAAAGTGAGCCACGTCTACTTAGTAACCATGTTTTATGGCTTCCAACAGCCTGCAGGTGAAGCAGTATAACTGAGGAGAGTTGTGAAATCCAAGTTATGGGAAATATGTATGTGAATTGCCCTTGGGCAGCGAGAGAAGACTTGCTTGTTTATGCCTGAGCTTATGAGGCATCATTAACCCAGAAGCTTGGATGGGCTGAGAATGTGAGAAGAGGGTCAGGTTAGAAGGTGATGAGACTTTACCCCACTCCCAGTCCCCTTCCACTCCTCCTGGGCTCCCTCCCTCCCTGACAGCAGAGACAGGCTGGCAGGAATGTGTCGCTTTGCCCTGTACACCTGCCCACAAGGGAGGCATCCAGCTGGTCTGGGCTGAGGTGACACACAGCCTGGGAGGAGGAGGGGAGCTGGGTGAATGGGGGAGCTCTCCAGACCCTGCAGGTAATCAGGCTTGGGAACAGGGGTTCTGCTGGTAAGGGAGTTTATAAGTACTTCTGAGTCTTTAGCCAGCCCATCTGTACCAGGAGTAGAATCCAGAAATGATAGATCTAATTGAGTGGTTCTACAGGGCTCCGAAAAAGAATCCCAAATGCTTTGAAAGAAACTATGAAATGCACATTGCAACGGTGCTATGGGTTTTATTGTTAAACTGTGGATAAAACCTTGAACCTCTCTAAAATATTTGATTGTTGACTACCGACCGTATCATTATCAACATTAATATTCTCAATATCCAGCTGGGAGTACCCTTCTCAGAGGAGAGTTGGAAAATAAAAAGGTTGGTGGTATATGCTCCTAGAAGAAACTCCATCTCTCCCCCTTTCTCTCCCCACCGCCTGCCCCATCTGAGGGGTTGAAGGCTTCCCCAAGGGTGGAGTATATCTCCTTTCTAAAGGCCTATATATGCAACATCCAATGATCTCTAGGTCCTCAAGGTTACTTGTCCTGGGATGTTTTTCTAGGAGCATTATGAAACATTTAGGAATGTTTGTATTCAACATGAGATTTGTAATTAAGAGGCAGAACCGGATTTTGCTTGGCTTTCTCTCCTACCCTTACCTCTCATAGTTTTGGCATTTGGTTAATTCATTTTGTGATTGGGTTTTTTTCTACAGATCAGAACATGAATTCTGTAGACCCATGTTGAATTTTGGTGAATCACTGAACTCTGGCCATAGGGATAACGCAGACAAGGTCTTGGAGGGTTTTGCCCAAGAAGAAAGATCTTAGGCTGCAGAAGCACTCAGAATTTCCTAGGGGGAGAGGTAGGAGGGTCAGACAGGTCTTTAGGGGAGGAGAGCTGCTCTCTCTAGCAGGAAGTATTTTCTAAAAATCATTGTTCAGCTTCAGATTTTGCTTTCCATCCTAGTTTTACTAATAATATGTTTGCCACACTGAATAATTCATATTCCTCTTGGCATTTGTGCCATTTGAGATTCTTATTGTCAGGACTTCTTATAAGCAGTACAATTTACTCCTTTAATCTTTCCCCATAAAAGAGCTTTTTATCTTCCTCTGGGTTTATCTTCAACTCAGTGGTAGAGGGTGCCTTAAGTTCCTTGTGTCGTCATTCATGTCACACATGGGCTCTTAGTATGAAGATTTGGTATCTTCTTTATAATTCTTGTCAGTGTCTTCCAAAAAATGCTGTCATTCATTCATTCAGCAAACCATTTCTGAGAGCCTGCTATTAAGCTGGATTCTTGGGAATGTGGAGAACTAAATGAAAAACCATGCCTTTCTTGAAGGTGCTTATATTCTATAGAAGGACACAAAATTTGAGGAAGGAGAGACCTTTAACAAGAGGATAAAATAAAGATTTGTAACAGAAGGTAACACCTGAGTTGAGATTTAAGGAATTTTTTTTTTCTTGAAGCAATTGGGGTTAAGTCACAAGCTAGGAAGTGTTAAGTGTCTTAGGTCAAATTTGAACTTGGGTCCTCCTGACTTCAGGGCTGGAGCTCTATCCACTGCACCACCTAGCTGCCCCCTTTAAAGGAATTTCTGACCCTCAGGCTACATTCTTCTCCCTCAATCTTCTTAGAAGCAATGCCCCAATTCATCCCATTTATGTGTTCTTGCATTGCATACAGATGATGGGGGAGAAAGTCCCAGAATCTTAGATTTACTGAGCTGGAAGAAACCTTCAAGACCATGAAGTCCAACCCCCTCATTTTTCAGATGGGGAAATAGATACTGAAAGGTTAAGTGACTTGCCTGGTCATGCAGCTAATAATTTCTGAGATAGGAATTTGGACCCCAGTCTTCCTGATAATCTTCATCTTATTCAGAAGTAGCTAGATGGCACAGTATGTTGAGCCCCAGATATGCTCTCTAAGATCTGAGTTCAAATGCAGCCCCAGAGATTAACTGTGTGACTTTGAGCAGGTCACTTTAAACTCTGTTTTGTCCTAGTTGTTTCAACTATCAAATACACAGCACCCATTTCAAAGGGTTGTTTCAAGGATCAAAGGAGATAATATTTTTAAAACACCTAGCACAGTGCCTGGCACATAATAAACATTAGACATTAGATAAATACTTATTCTTTTCCCACTACAATATGATGTCTTTTCTCCAGTGTGATAATAAATGTAATTATGTTTATGCTTTTAACTGGGATAAGAGCAAGTTTGAATCAATTTCTCAGAATTGGTGGGGTTTGGACTTTTATTAAAAAAAAAATCTTTTCTTGAATTTTGGATTATCAGAATAGTTCCTTTAGATACTTTAACTTTTCAGGTGACTGTCAGTAGGAGTTTGGCACTATATAGATCCCAGAATCTGATTTATGTTGAAGAATAATTCTATCTTCTTTTGTGTCTTTCCATGAGGAAGAAAGAGCATTCCATGCCTTGGTACTTTTTTTGTTTCCTTCATGTTGAGGAGGGGGGAATAACTAGAGCCAAGAGACCAGTGTCCTTGTATTTGTATTTAATCTAGATGGCTATAGGGTCTTAAATCATTATTGGTCTTATGAAAGAAGCAATGAGATATATTTATATGTTTCTTTATACATTGTTTATTTTATCTTATTCTCAAACCAGATCAGTAATTTGGTACTCTGCCTGTGTGACAAAGCAAATATTCTGTATGATAATTCTGTTGTACTGTGGTTAAACCACATCTACAAGAATATGTTAAGTTCTGGGTGCTATTTTGTTAGAAAAATAATAACAAAGAAAAGGGCATTAAGATGGAAAAAGAACTAGAGACCACGCCATATCTAAAGTGCAGTTGGAAGAAGTGGGAATATTAATCTGAAGAAGAGTGAAGAGGAATATTGTCTTCAAGTATATAAAGAGCTATCACATGGCAACGGATTTAACAAACAAACAAACTTGACCCCCCTCCCCAAATTACCAAGTTCTAATTGATGTACAACTTATATGGGTGCTGGGGCCATGGGATGTCCATCCTCCTGGCTGTCATTTTGCCTGATTCACTGTTGATTAGCACCACCTCCTTCTGTTGCTCTTGTCTCAAATACCCTGCTCCAATTTGTTTCACTTCAAGGATTGAGAGAAAGGGAAATGCTAACCAGCTAACCAGGTGGTTTACAGCTAGTACTAATACTTTTCTCCATCACCTTATCATTATCATCATCCTTCTCACCCAGTTAAGCCCGGCACTTTCCTAGCAACACTATTATGTGACTTGCAGGGCATGAATGAGTATACCTAACTACCAGAAGCTGATCGTGCAAAATTGACTAAATGGTTTAAGAATGTCAGGGATGGATATAAATTAAAAATTATATTAGGGGATCATGTTCAAGTTTACACACACACCCCTATACACAACACAGGACGGTACATATGAAATCAAACCCAAGTGGTATAAGAATAGTCATAGAATCTCAAAATTAGAAGGAATCATAAAAGCCATCTATTCCAACTACAGCTGAAATATAACCTGCAACATCTCTAAGCAAGTAATCATCCGACTTTCTCCAGAAGTAGCATACACATACTGCATCCTAAGACTAGATCCTCCTCATCCCAGACAGCCTTACTTTTCAAGAAGTTTTCCAGATTTATGTTGCTTCTTTGCAATTTTTAACCATTATTTCTAGTTCTGTTCTGAGGCAAAGCAAGATAAATTTAATCCCATTGCCATGTGGTAGCTCTTTATATACTTGAAGACAGTATTCCTCTTCATTCTTCTTCAGACTAATATTCCCACTTCTTCCAACTGCACTTTAGATATGGCGTGGTCTCTAGTTCTTTTTCCATCTTAATGCCCTTTTCTTTGTTATTATTTTTCTAACAAAATAGCACCCAGAATGTAACATATTCTTGTAGATGTGGTTTAACCACAGTACAACAGAATTATCATACAGAATATTATGCCTCCCTAAGATCATATTATATCTTTTTGACCACTGAGTCACAACACTGAATCATTGGGTTAGTCCACTGTCTTATACTTTGTTGTTTCCAATTTTTTTTTCCAGTCATGTTCAACTCTTCATGACACATTTGGGGTTTTCTTGGCAAACATACTGGAGTGGTTTGCCATTTCCTTCTCCAGCTCATTTTATAGATGAGGAAAGTGAAGCAAACAGAGTTGAGTGACTTGTCCAGGGTTACACAGCTAATAAGAGTTTGAGGCTAGATTTGAATTCAGGAAAATGAGTCTGGCTCCAGACCCAGTCTAGTTACCTTTCTGTGTACTCTGTAATCCACTGACCTCTTTGCTTTTCCTTGCACACCACAATCCCATCTCCTTTCTTTTACAATGTCTGTCTGTCTCCTCTATTTTCCCCTGCCCTGCCTGTAATTTTTTCTCTCCCAACCTCTTCTCCTAAGAGTCCCTGTCTTCATTTAAGACTAAATTTTAGTCCCACTTTCTGAAGGAAAACCTTTCCTGATCCCTCTTTCCCCACAACTTCTAAGGTCACCTTCCATGTACTCTGTCAATATTTTATATGTGACCAGATCTTTTTATGTTGTTTTCCCTCACTAGAAGATGAACTCCCTGAAGGTGAGGAACTGGGTTTTTTACCTCCTTTCTATAGTTGGTGCTTAGAGAAATATCTGAAATATAGTTAAGCACTTGATAATTTTTTTTGATGTTTAAGTCAATGACTGACATCAAATGTATATAAAAGTAAATTTTGTCTTCCAAATAAGAAAAGAGATGAAAGATTACCACTTTTACAATTCAAGTTTCTCCTGGGAGAAATTGGGTTCCTAGGTGCTTCCCTGGTGCTAAGTGACAGATAGAGAGAGAGAGAGAGAGAGAGAGAGAGAGAGAGAGAGAGAGAGAGAGCGAGCGCGCAATAAAGCGATAGAGCCTTGAGCCTTGAGTAAGGAAGACCTGACTTAATAGTTGTGTGTCCTTGGGAAGCTCATTTACTCCCTGTTTGCCTCAATTTACTTAACGATAAACAGGGGTCATGATAGCATCTTCCTCCCAGGTAAATTTAGATTAAATGAAATAATATTTGGAACATACTTGGCTCCTAGTAGGTAGGCACTTATCACTCTTTTTCTTTTTTCCCCTTCATTCTGTGAGATAAAAAAAAAAAAAACACTTAGTGTTACACATGTAGTAAAAAAGTAAAAACATGGGTCAGATGTCATGGGCCTTGTCAGTCACTGAATTAGAAGGGATTGGAGTTACTGCCCTTAGTAATATGATTACTGTACTAAGGGGAAATTCCTTAAAAGAAAGTGACAGTAAATTTTCTGACTTCAGGAAATATATCCAAAGCAACAGACCATCATATTTTTTTCTGGCTTAGCCTTTCTCCTAGATGTATCTCCCCTTAATTCTAAATTATTCTTCTTTTGGTTACCCTTGGCAGAGTCACCTTGGAGAGTTCTTACCTTTACCCTTGACATTGCTTTATTGATGTTACTTTAGGGACAATCTTGTCCTCTTTCATAGGCACCAGGGAGGGAAGCACAGGTCTCCTCATCATCGCCTACAACTCCAAAATTTGTTGAACAAGTCCTCAGATAAACCAAACTTTTTCCAATAAATTTTGAGGGACTAAGCTTTCATCCCCTTGCAGATAAGTGTGAATTTCCCCAGCCCCTCATTTATGGGCACATGCCCACCCCACCTTCAAGACTGTCTTGCCACCTATTTTCCTATTGCTTGTTTTTTTCCCGTATCCATTTGTAGGATTTAGGACTTAGACATCCATTGATGAATGATTTTTGCAGGTGAAGACTGTTTCTAAAACATTCAATTTTTGGAGCATCAGTGCCATATACCCAGTAAGAACTCAGCAAATGATTTTACATGATTATATGTAAATGCAGTCAAGGCATTAGAGATTGCAATCTCATCTTGGTTTTTTGTGTTGCAAACTGTGTATAATAAGATTCATAGTTGCCAGGCTGAAAGTCCCAGTTTTTGAGAGCACAGTGTAATCAAAGCTGGTAAAAAGAGAGAGAGCAAAGAGAGTCTCAGTCTGATGGCTAAAGCATTATACTTTCCCACACCACATTATGAATTGTCAGTAGATACAGTAACCCAGTGTGGTATGTATGGTTTTTTCTTTAAATGCCTTTTTACGGGATCATTGAATAAAAAGGTGGAGCTGTAGCCTTGGCTCTGAATCCCGTTCCTCACTCCCTGCAGTGGGAGAGAGAGAGTGAGAGTCACACTTGGACAAGTCTAGGGAAGGAAAGGAATTGATGTAAAGTAGCCGTTTGTTTCTGGAGGGCGGGGGGTCGAACAGGGAAGGCAAGCCATCAGAGCAGCTCTGAAACCTCCTTGGAGGAGCTACCCTGGAATCTTGCCCATCCTGCATAACAGTCCCTTGGTTACAACTGATCCAGTCGGCTTTGCAAGGATTTCCCAATCTTTTTCTCTCTCATTTTCTTCCTTTTCTCCAGGGTGATACTTAATTTCACAAAGGTGGTCAGATAATGTGGTGGGTTAAATCAGTCCAAATATTGTGGGTTCCTTTTTTTCCTTTTTAGAGAATACTTTGGAAGAGTATGTTAGGGATTATGGAATGAGTTGTGTTTTGAATATTGGGGGTTTCCTAATAATGCGTGTACTAGGTGCAATGTGCCAATTCTTGGATCCCCTCCTTAGGGAACCCTTGAGTTCTCGCAACATTATGTAATACATAGGCTGATGTTATTTTTCAGAATAGATTTTTAGCTTGATTTTTTTTAATCCCCCCCTTTTAAAAAATATGTTGTTTTGAATGGATTCTAGGAAGCTGTCTCTAGGGTGGAGAGGAGAGAAAAAGGAGGAAAAAAAAGAAATTTACATAATAATTTTATTATATATTTAAAAGGAATAACAAGTCATGCGTAACAAATTTGCAGTTTCTGTGTAATCATCTTATTTTATTATACTGTTACAAAAATACTTGTTTTTATTCCATAAATTAAAAATAAGATATATGGAAATTTTTTAAGCATTTATTAAATGCCTACTGTATATCAAACACCGAGAGACAAAATAACCTAGAGCAGAAATGTCATACTTAGCTCATGTGCCATGTATTTAATAACTTAACTCCATCTGAGTGGATAGACCTGATATCAGGAAAAATTGGGTTTGAATCCCATCTTAGTCACTAAGTACCCACATGGTCCTGGGAAGGTCACTTTACTTTTCAGGTTCCACTTCTGTATTTCTGTATAATAACTATAGAATTTATCAAATGGAGTGGTTGTGAAGAGCAAAGAAGTAATATATGTAAAGTGCTTTGAGAATATTGTCATGTTATGTAAATGTCAGTTATTATTATCATTTCCCATGATGGTCTGGAGCAGTGAGTTTTAACCTGGGGTCTATGGATCCTTAAAGGGCCCATGAATAAATTTCAGGAGATCTGTGAAGTTAGATGGGAAAAAATTACATCTTGATTTTCATTAATATCTAATTAAAGTCTAGTATTTCTTTCAATTATTTTTTAAAAATTATTCATTAGAAAGGGGTAATACCAGACTGCCAAAAGGGTTTATAAACCTGGTGAAGCCTATGGAATAATGTTTTAAATGCATAAAGCAAAATATACCAAATTACAAAGGAAATATATTAAATTGAAATCCTATTAGGAAAGGTTCTTCCCCACCCCCACCCCCACCCCCGCCCTGCCAAAAAAAAACAACAAAAAAACAAATTCACAGGTTCCCATGTTAAGATCTCCTAGTCTAAAGAGAAGCTCTTGAAAGAGACCAAGAATCAGGAAATCTGAGTCTTATTTCAGGTATTTTTGCCTCTTTCTTACCCTTCTTTGTGCCTCAGTTTATCCCTTTGCAAAAGGGTAATAAATCCCCTTCAGTCTTCCATAGAACAACAAAGTGTTGTGTGTTGGGAGCCACTAAGAGACTCAAAGTGTTTCCTCAGGGAATTTCTGAAATATGTCCTATCTCTGTAGTCCTGGCTTTTCTCCCCAATCTCTGATATCTTGGTACATCCTTTTTTCATTTCATATTAACAGTTCAGAGGAGCAGTACAGTTTAGTGAATAAAGGGCTTGCCTCAAAATGCTGATAAATCCTGGCTGTGTGATCCTGGGCAAGTCAGTAACATCTTAAAGCCAAAGGCAATCTCTAAGAATGGAAGTTTCTAATTAAGTGTTGGTCCTCTTGGGAGAAGTTTCCTCAGGTGGGAGTTTTCTTTAGTGAAATCTCGGGTTTAGCCCTATTCCTCTTAACTGATTATGCTGTTTTCCCCCTTTTATAGCCACATGGGTCTGCCTGATTATAGTGGGATGGTGGAAAGAGTGCTGGATTTGGAGTCAATGGTTCTGACTTCAAATACTATCTCTCCTACTTCCTGCTTGTATGGTCTTGGGAAAATCATTTAATCTCTCTGGGCTCCTGTTTTCTCGTCTGGAAAATGAAGGGGTTAACCTAGATGAATTAAAGTATCTTCTAGCTCTGAATTTGCAATCCTGTGGTCCTAAGTGATCTCTCCCAAGAATGTCTTCCTGGTTCTACTCTCTCCCTTCTCCAATCCACCATTCATATCTAAACTAAACTCATCTAAAGTAAAATCATCTTTCTGGTCATATCACTCCCCCTATTTAAAACTCTACTATGGCTCCCTATTGCTTCCTGAGTAAAGTTGAGCTTCTTTGTCTGGCATTCAAGTCCCTTCATAATACTTTCCAATCATATTGCATATTATTTCCCCTCCACATGGTTCCCTGACACACTAATCTATTCTGTCTCCTCAACATCCATGTTCTCTCCAAGCACTGTCCTTTTCACATTCTATTCCCTGTGACTTAAATGTTTTCTTTCCACTTCTGTATTTATTACATTTTTGTGCAGCCAACATATGAGGGGCTCCTTCTATGGAGGGTGGAACAAACATTTATTAAGCACCTACTATGTGCCAGGTCTTTTATAAATATTATCTCATTTGATCCTCACAACAACATTGGGAAGTAGGTGCTATTATTATCTTCATTATACAGTTGCATAAACTGAGGCAAACAAAAGTTCCACGATTTGTCCAGGTTCCCACAGCTAGAAAGCATCCAACAAGATCTTCCCGACTTCCTGACTTCAGGCCCAACATTCCCTCCAAGCTGCCTGTTTGTTGTAGAAGGTATTAGATGCTAGAGTGTCCAAAGATGAAAAACTATCCCTGCAATCAAAGAATTTACATTTAACTGGGAAATGCAGTTTGTAAATGGAAAGTAAATAAATCATTTAAGGAAGGAAAACTCACTAATAAGTAGGGGAAGCAGTAAAGCTTACTGCAGGAGGCAGTACCTGAGTTTACCCTGAGAGCACTGAATGGCAGAGAATTGATAAATAGAATATTTGTATTTATAGAATTTTTTTACATTACAGTATTTATAGAATATTTTTACATATATGTGTACATTTATTGTGTATGTGTGTGTATTGTATTTATAGCCATATTTAGGACAGAAGAAGGAGAAGAAAGGAAAAAAAAGAAAGTTACATGATGATTTTGTTGTATATTTGAAATAGCAAGTTATACATAGTATATTTGCAGTTTCATGTGCAAGTTATCTTTTTTATTATGCTATCTTATGAAAATGTTTTATTCCATAAAATTTGATAACAGAAAAAAAAAAAAAAAAACAGAAGTTAAAGACAGAATGTACTCTGGACAAGGACATAGACTATTACACAGGTACAGAGATGGGAGACAGACTATAGCTTTGTGGAACAGCAAGGGGACTCATTTGTCTAAAAGCTAGAACATGTGAAGGGGAATAATATGAAAAAAACTAGGCTATGTAAAGGAGAAGAATATGAAAAAAAGTTAGAACATGTGAAGGAGAATAATATGAAAAAAGGTAGGGTGGAACCAGATGATATCTTAGAGGCTTTAAATACCAACCTGAGAAATTTGCATATTTTGTATTCATGTGCACTAAAGAATCATAATTTTCTTTGTAAATTTTTTTATTCATTATAAACTTAAATACAAAAAGAAGAATATTGGCATATGTACAGCAGACCATAAGAGAAGATTTAATATAAAATAAATTTCCATTTTAAGAAAACCATGAAAATCTTAAGTAGGAGAGTTGACAAGAAGGTTGTTTTGATAGCATGGGTAAGAGGGTAGACTCATGGAAACCATTGGGAAGTAACTGAAATAGTCTGATAAGAGGTGATGAGGGTCTATGCTGACTGTGTAATTGGAAGAGGAGGGGGTAGATGTGAGAAATTTTGTAAACATAGAATTGATGGAACTTGCAATGGATTGAGTATTCAGGACAAAACAGAAGTGTGGAAAATACTTTAGTTTGCAAACCTGAAAACCTGGGGAACTGGGAAGATAGTGGTTTCCATAAGAGAAATATGGAAGTTTTGAGGAATAATGGATTTAATCTATACAAAACACATTATAACCATAAAGTAATATGTACAGCGATATCAATTGATAATCATCATTATCATCATCCATACTTTAAAATGAACTCAAATCCCACTTTCTTCATAAAACTTCTTGATTCCTTTTGATCAGTGAAGACTTTCCCAGGGAATCTCACAAAGTACTTTTTAACTTTTTCAATTCACTTAATCATGCAATATTCTGCATTATAGTTATCTGTGTCTGTGTCTTATTCTCCTATTAGACTGGAATCTGTATGGGGGCAGAGGCTAAACTAATCCTATCTAGAGCTACAAAAATGAAAATCTCAAAGGGGTTACATTCTATTCAGGAGATGCAACATGTTATTCGAAATTAAGTAAAAGTTCACTTAAAGAGGGAAAGATGACTATTGCCTAGGGAGGATTAGGAAGAGGGATCAGAACTATAACTTATAACTATACCAACCTGTTATAACTATAACTATAATCAGTCACTTCCTAGTTGTATGTGCCTAGGCAAGTCACTTAAGCTATGTTTGTCTCAGTTTTCTCAACTGTAAAATGGGAATAATATTAGCACCTACCTTAGCAGGAATTCATGTGAGGATCAAATGAAATGACATTTATGAAAAGTGCTTAGCACAGTGAAGAGCACTGTAGGTGCTATATAAATGCTGATTCCCTTCTCTTATCTAAACTTTTTAACTTTCCTAACACCTAGCACAATATTCTACACAGAGTGATTACATTTTTTTGTTAACTCAATAATGAAGTTCACATGGTAGGAAGCTTTAGGATAGGAATTAGGAGGGACAGAGGACAAGCAAGAACTGGGAAGATGTAATCATAGAATTTTATATCTAGAAGGGATCTTTTATCATGAGGCAATGTGGTATAGTAGAAAGAGCACTGACAGCAGAGGACCTAAATTCAAATCCTGTCTCCAATGCTTACTGTCTTTATGATCTTGGACAAGTTGCCCTTTCTTAGTCTCAGTTACCTCATCTGTAACGTGACAAAATGATCTCTGAGATCCCTTCTAGCTATATACTTATGATCTAGTTCCAATTTTTCATTTACAAATGAGAAATTAAGTTATTTTTTCCTAAATTGCACTGCTAGTTAATGGCACTCCCTCCCTCCCCCAGCATATGCACTTGAACTCAGATCCAGACCTGTATTCTTTCCACAATCTGCTTCCCTGGGAGAGTTGATTTTGCTGCTGTGGTTTGTAGTAAGGAACAAGCACTTTTTTTCTCCCAAAACCTCAGCTCTGTCCTTTGAATGAAGAGCATAGCGTCTCCGGATCATTGAGCATCCTTTCTGAGTAGAAGACATATAACTGTAGTGAAGAATGTAAAAGCCTCATAGGGCAAAATAAATAAATAAATAAAATAAAAATAAGGATAATAGTATTGGGGGGCTGAAAAGAATCATAGAAATCATCCAGTCCAGACCCCTTATTTTATAGATGAGGAAAGGTCCCAAAAGTTGAAGTGGTCCATCTAAGCCCAGATTATTGTAAGCATCAAAGGCAAGTTCCCGGACAGTAGTGACCTTTCTACTATACTACACTGCCTCCAATTATCTTCTAAAGCCTTCTACCATATGGACTTTGTTTTATCATTCAATAATCATTTCATAAGCACTCTGTGTGCTATGTAAGTGGGAAGGAACAAGATGGGAATGCAGGTGTTCTAAGTGCCAATCTAGAGCACCTTCTGTTGCAATGCTCTGTGTCCAGAAGGTCATAAGCTGATGGAATCTGTCTGTCTTCTCCCCTCCCAGGTACACTAAACCTCTCACCTTTGCTGACTGCATCAGTGATGAGCTGCCGCTGGGTTGGGAAGAGGCCTACGACCCTCAAGTTGGTGGCTACTACATAGATCACAACACCAGTAAGTGCCTATAATCCTTGAATTGATTTATCCCCAGGAGTTTGTGAGCAAAACGTCCACAAGGTTGATTTCAGGTCCCTGATGTTAATCCATTAAGAAACAAAGTCCTCTGAAACTTTAATTGTATAGCTGTTAAACAACCTAACCTTGCCATTCAACTTGCATTCACTAAATGCAGTTTTCAGACTTGTGTCAAATAGATTTGTGGGTCTTTGTCAGTGGAATCGCATCTGACACTGAGAAGAAAGAAGGCGGTTGGGACAAATGGGACTCCTCTATTCTTGCAAATTCTACCTCCTCAACCTATCTTTCTTTTTTTTTTTAATTAAAACTTTTTATTTTCAAAATATATGCATAGATAATTTTCAACATTCACCCTTGAAAAACCTTGTATTCCAAATTTTTTTTTCCTCCTCCCTCCACTCTCTCCCCCTCCCCATATGGCAAGTATTCCAATAAATGTTAAACGTGTGCAATTCTACTATACATATTTCCACAATTATCATGATGCACAAGAAAAATCAGATTAAAAAGGGAAAAAACAAGAAAGAAAAAAAACAAACTACAACAGAAAAGTGAAAATACTATGTTTTGATCCACATTCACTCCCCACAGTCCTCTCTCTAGGCTGCAGATGGCTTTTTCCATCACAAGACCATTGGAATTGGCCTGAATCACCTCACAGTTCAACATATCTTTCATCTGTTCCTTTCTTTCTACTCCCATACCTACGAACCTAGTGTAGGCCCTTGTTGCCTCCTGTATAGACTATTGCAATTGCTTTATACTTAAACTAAAATCTATTTTCCACCCAGCTGCTAGATTGGTATCCCTAAAGCATATGTTTAATCATGTCATTACCCTGCTCAAGAAACTCAGTGGCTCCCTATTTCCTCTACAAACAAATTCCTTTGTTTGGCATTTAAAGCTCTTTACTCTTTGACTCCAATTGATCTATCCATATCTATCTATATTTCTCCACTTCACATACTCTACATCTAAACTTACTTGCTCATTGCTCCCCATACATGACTTTCTATTACTTTCCTCTTTGCCTTTCTGTGTGTAAAATATACTCCCTCTTCCCCTATGCCTCTTATAATCTGCTGTTCCCTTCAAAGATCAGAATTTGAACCTATTCCCGATTCATCCAGTTTTAGTACTTTTTGTATTTTTTTTCCAATAAAATTTATTTGTATTCATTTTGATGTGTATTTTCTATTTAACCTACACATCAGTTGTTTGGAAAATATAGATTTTTTGAGGGCAGGGACTATTTAATTTTTTTTCTGTCTTTGTATCCTCAGTACCTTACACATGACAGGTATTTAGTAAAAAATTTGCTGAAATGAGCTGAAGTAGCTAGATCCAGGTTCAAGGTTATGCTCTGTCTATTGAGATAACTGCTGATCCTCAATTTGGTATGTGAGAGGAAATAACTTTTGTGCTGATTTCTAAAATTCCTGTTTTCCTTGGACCCCACAAGGCAGGCATCTGTCCCCCTCCCCTGATACTGACTGGTTTTGTCAATCCTACTAGGACTAGAAGAACAACCTGCTTGTTCTTCCTGCAAGTTTCTCTCCATTCATTTCTACTTGTCTAAGAAAGAAGCACCATAGTGTAGTATATGGAGTGCCCAAATTAGAGTCTGGAAGATCTGGGTTTAGACCTTTATTCACTGAGTGGGCCCTATGAAAATCACTTAATCTCTCTGGCCTCAGATTTCTGTAAAATGAGTGATTTAGATTTGTTGACTTTCAAGTTTCCTTTCAGATCCAGAATCTATAATCTGTAATGGGGGATAAGAGCAGAGAAGCAGAAAGCTGAGGGTTGGGGCCTAAAGCTAAGTAATAGTTCTATGGGTAGCAGAAATATAGATGGCTTTAAAGTTCAGAAGACTTTCTTAGAAGCTGCTAATGGTATTAATTACATTGCAGTAGTGATTGTGATTGCTTATTGGACAATGAAAAATAAATAGGTCCTCAATTGAGTGTATTTGGGGAATAAGATTAGTGCTTTGATGATTAGATGTGATCCTGAGTTAAATAGGGGTATACAGGAATTTTTTTCTTATCTCTAAATGATGAGGGCATATTACCATCATTCAATCAGAGCGATAGAAAGGGACCCTGAGAGTATCAGAATATGGAAGGACTAGCAAGGAGTGGCCTAAGCTTGTTGCTAGGGATCCCAAGAAGGGAAGAGTGTTGAACCCAAAAATATTGTTATGCGGATAGAGGGGAATAGGATACAGAAAGTCTTTGCAAACTGTCAGCAGTTAGTGATATGATAGTGGCTATTCTGTCCCAGAATGACTGGCACTTCTATTCAAGAGTAGCATAGTTCTCCCTCATTTAAATCCAATTCACTTACAAAGACATGATCTTCCTGATAATATGGTTCTCCTGGAGAACAAAGCACCACCATCACCAAAAACAAATCGATAGCTGAAAAGGATCTTGGAGGGCATCCATGGCCCTTTCCCTATTTCAGAGATGAAGGAACTGAAGCTGAGAGATTGTGATTGCCCAAGGTAACATAGGTCATAAGTGGAAGAACTAGTATTTTAACTCAGTTCCCATGACTTTTTTCCCCTGGCACAATGCTGCCTTTTTCTCATCCTGAGCAATTCTTGTTCATGCCTTTCTGTAAGTTCTCCATAGAGGTTTTGACACTATGTTGTTGGGACCCTTACAGTTGTCAGGAGTACATCCAGTTCTCTTCCCTCATGCATGACCAATCCACCTCCTCTCCCAATCATAAGTAACTAAGATGACTTATTTCTTGCCATTTCTCGGTCATGAGTCATGGGTTGGTAATAGTCTGCACAATCGTCAATGATTGATACAACCACAGAGATAATTAGAACCCACAGATATTCTAAACTTAACTAACCAAATAGCTTTTAATCCCCCCACCAAGTCTTTTGAGCAAATCTGCTCACAGAAAGCAAAGTGGATCCGTGTACATTTCTAAATGTGAGTAACAGAAAGAAAGGAATGAAAGACTTAGATAAAAACAGACTTGTTTATCACCCACAAGTAGAATGCAGAAGTGAAATTTTCTCCATTTTTGTCCAACGCTTTGACTAGCTCATTTTTTGCTTTGCCCTGCCCTTTGCTGTGCCTGCTGGGGCCATTGTCTTTGTAAATTGCATACCGTCCTAGGCCCTCACAGCATCCAGGATGTCCTTGGGCCCATGCCCAGATTCCAAGCCCAGGCTTGGAGCTTTCCCCTGACACTCTTTCCTTGGTCAAACTCTGGCTGTGATTCAAGAAGCATTGCCCGGGGATTTTGTTGGGAAGTTGGTATGGCATTTTCCCTCCAGGATCCATCCATCAGTCAATCCACAAATATTTGTTGAGTGGGCTGGACACTGTAGAAATTACAGAGGGGTGTAAAATATGGCCCCATGCATGAGGATTTTGCAGCAAGTCCTGCTTAGAAAGAATTAAAAAGAACATACCAACTCCATCAGATAGTTATAATGCAATAAGCCACATCTATAGGTCACCACCTCTGCCAAAAGGGGAGTTAGGTACATTTTTCTCATCTCTCCTCCAGGACTAAGTTGTGTTTTGGGGTTTTTTTGATGGTGGGTTTGTGGGAGGCAGTTCATTGTTATTGTTTCTATTTACTCTGTTATAGTCCTGTGTGTTTTGTTTTCCTGGTTCTGCTTGTTTCAGTAGACTAATTCATAGAAGTCTCTGCACGCTTCTCTATATTCATGTTCATTGTTTCTAACAGCACAGTAACATTCCACAATTTTTTTTAGTCATTCCCAGATTGATAGACACTGACTTTGTTTCCAGTTCTTAGCTACCACAGAAAGTGCTGCTGTGAATATTTTGGTGTTTATGGGGACTTTTTCTCTGTCTTTAACCCCCTTGGGTTCCTCACAGTGGGATCTCCGAGTCAAGGATATGAGCATTTTTATCACATCCTTAGCATCATTCCAAGCTGTTTTCCATAATGGTTGGACCAATTCACAGCTCTACCAACAGAGCATTATTCTCCCTGGCAAAGTATAAACAGAGAACATTCTCTTCCAGTCTCCTAGACTCATGTCCTGCTGCCCTTGGAGGGGCTATGAATTTCCTCTCAGCATCTTTGATGCTTTGATCTGACAGGAAAAATATTTTTCCTTTTTCCCAGGGGTCCCTGCCTGGTCCTCTTCATCAAGAAAGGGCTTTCTGGGATAGATTGATAGTTTCTTTGATTGAGAACCTGTGGTCAGTGCTTTGAAATCCCTTTATCATACCAATCCCATACTCCAAACCCACGCTAGCCCCCTGTGGCAGACAGGGATGCGGGGGGGGAGGTAACCCTCTGTTCTGTGACCAGCAGGAGGAAGGTTAGGTCCCCACACAAGGTCTGTTGGGTCTGTTTCAGAAACTACCCAGATCGAGGATCCCCGGGTGCAATGGCGACGGGAGCAGGAGCACATGCTGAAGGATTACCTGGTGGTCGCCCAGGAGGCTCTAAGTGCACAGAAGGAAATCTACCAGGTGAAGCAACAGCGCCTGGTGCTGGCCCAGCAGGAATACCGCCAGCTCCATGATGTCTGGGAGCACAAGCTGGGCTCTCAGATCAGCTGTGAGTATCCCTTCCAGGCCTTGGACTCTAGAAGTGGGGACAAGAGAGGAAGGTACCCCTCAGGTGGGTGGTTAGAGACTAGGATGCCTTACTAAGTGTTACAATCACCAGGTAAAGAGGGGGAATCACATAGGAGGGAGCTCAGAGTGAAAGAGAAACAGTCTTTGATATCAAAGATAGCAGCAAGGAACTAGGTCAAAAGACTTGATTTATCTCAGTTTTACCATCTATTATCTGTGGATCTTAATTATAAAATAAAGATACAAGGTGGGCTAGAAAAGTGGATAGCGTGCCAGCCTTAAAGTAAAAAAAACCTAGATTTGGGTCTTGTCTTGGACATCTATTGATTACATGATTATGGGCAAATCACCTAACTTCTTTGTGCCAAAGCCAGTTAATCCTCTAAGCTTGCAAGTTATAGACAAGTTGCATATGTGCCTCAGAAGGTGTACCTTACATGCCACTGGAATTAAAGGTACAAATAAAAAAAAAAAGGGATAGATGGGAGGAGAAAACCAATACTTTATAAAGTCATGAGGATCCAAAGAAGGAAGTAATCAATAGATATGAAAGTGTTTGAACAAGTGTAAAAGCATATTTAAATGTAAGGGAGTTCTTTCATTATTCTTCAGGATAACAGGTTTTTTTTCTCTTTCTTATCAGGAATTGGAAATTAGAGAGGACCCTAATAACTATAATAAGGGGACTATGCACAGCTACTGTAGAGAGAACATAACATTGATAGGAAACAGTCCTTCATAGATGTAACAGTGACAAAGAAAAAAATCAAATGATCTGTTTAAGAATTTAAAAGTTTAAATTGGTATTATTTAAATCTGTATTGCTCAGAAGCCACCTGTTTATTCAACCGAAACAGAAGAACAACCAAAGTTGAGTGAAATTAATCAGGAAGAATTTCCTGGAAGTAATAGCTTTTAAACCAAAGTTTGAAGAAGAAGAAGGGTCAGATGTGGAATAGAAAAGAGAGCCATGCTCTCTTTCTCACTTAGAAAATGAGTAAAAGATAAGGAGGGAAAATAATAAAATAAAACGTTTTTTAATTGATCTAGAAGAAAGTTTTGTTGATGTTTGGGAAAATATCTTGTCCTGAGACATTAAATTCAGGCTAAAAACAAGGTCCTCATAGTTCTGTCACTTACACTGACTTTTATTCCAATGTGTAGCTTTAAAAATAAAAGGGGGGGAAAAAAAGGAGTGATTTTCCCGCTCATTCCATTTCACTTCCTTCCCTTCATTTCATTTAAACTTTAGCAGAGCCTCCATTTTCAAAGTGCAACATGAAAAGCTCCACTGGACTCTAAAGTCCTGAGTTGCCTAAATTGTGTGACATGCAGGCCATTGTAATGTTCAAAAAGCAACTGATCTCTTTTGGAGTTAAGCACCTTACTGTGAAGTCAGCCCTTGTTTGGGCTTCCATATCCCCTTCTTAACAACTCGCTGGTCTTTGTCTTAAACAGCAGGTGCTCAGGCTACTGCAAGAAGGAAATTGAAACATACCTCCTTGTATGCTTCATACCCAGCTCCTCCCCTCACTGTGTCCCACGTTAAGAGTGGCAGGGAGGCCTTTTTGCTGTCAGCAAGAATAACCTCATGGTGCCCAGCCACCTTGGAGATTAAAGAACAGACATGGCAACAGAACTAACAAACTCACAAATATAGAGTGTTTCACAAAAATAGAATATTGACAAATAATGCACTCTCTCTCTCTCTTACACACCCACCCACACACACCCACACCCACACACACACACACACACACACACACACACACACGTCTACAAACCAAAAAATGAAAAAATATCAACAATGATCTTCAATTTATGTTTTCCATCAAAATTTTAACACAAATTGTCCTCTATGTGACTTCATTTCAGAGGAAATTGGTTTAAATTTTGCCTCCGCCTCTTATTAGCTGTAACCTTAGTCACCATTTCGCCTTTTTGTGCCTCAGTTTTCTTATCTGTAAAATGAGATCATTAGATTAGATTTTCCATTTTTCATTTTAAAATCTATTATCTTTCTGGAGAACTTTCAGCAACTTTGTTTAGCCTTTACCTGTAGACCTAAGCAGTATAAAGGTGAAACACTGTACATCAAAGTGCCAAGTCCCTCTAAAAAGCGTCGGTAGGCTTAGCACTCTCCAGATAGAGGCAGCATGAATTTCCATCTCTCTTGGGTCTAGAAAGTGGAGGGGGAAAGGCAGGGAAGAAGAAATTCTAACACAGGCACACTCAAAGACTAAGTCAGCCCAGTTAAAAGGACACACCGGAATGACCTTTCAGGAGGTTGAAGTCTATTTTTCTAATGTTTTACAAGTATTGTTTGCCATCCAGGTAGACTGCGCTGGTCCAACCGGTAAGGCCACATACCTCTTCTCTAACTCAGATGACCCGTTGTGGCTTGCAAGGGCTTTACAAACTGATCTTGGCCTGCCTGGGGCCTGAACCACACCTGTGGCTCAGCCCAGAGGAGAAAGACTCTGCTTGTCAAGGTTTCCCATACACCTTGGCCCCTTACATTAAGACAACCTACCTAGTACCCCACTTCTGTGTCCAAGGATGGGGTTCTGAAAACACCCATTTTTTTAATGGTAAAATATTGTCTCCCAAAATCTAGTGATGAATCACATGAAAGATTTTAGGAATTGTCTCATGCTCCTCATTTTACAGAGGAGGGAATCAATACCCAGAAAGGGGAAGTGCTTCACCCAAGATTACATACTTAGTGAAGGATCCATGTTTTTAGTTATATCAAGGTATTTGATTTTAGTTAAATCCTTTCATTTCCTTTCCTTTCTTTTCTTTTTTTATAATAATAGTATTTTATTTTTCAAAATATATGCAAAGATAGTTTTCAGAATTCACTGTTGCCAAACCTTATGTTTCAATTTTTTTTTTTTATTTAATAATAACTTTGTATTGACAGAATCCATGCCAGGATAATTTTTACACAGCATTATCCCTTGCAATCACTTATGTTTTGTTTTTTCCCCTCCCTCCCTCCCCCCCCCCCAAGATGGCAAGCAGTCCTGTATATGTTAAATATGTAGCAGTATATCCTAGATACAATACATATTTGCAGAACCGAACAGTTCTCCCACTGCACAGGGAGAGTTGAATTCAGAAGGTAAAAATAACTCGGGAAGAAAATCAAAAATCAAATAGTTCACATTCATTTCCCAGTATTCCTTCTTTGGTTGTAGCTGTTTCTGTCCATCATTTATCCAATGAAACTCAGTTAAGTCTCTTTGTCAGAGAATGTTTCAATTTTTTTTCCCTGAAAATTGAATGGGGTTAGAAAGGAATATACTTTTTTCTCGGAGGTACATGAAATTGGCCATCATTTAAGGCATAAACACCTCACAATCAAATGCAGAAAAACAGAAATAGTAAATGTATCTTTTTCAGATCATGATGCAATAAAAATTACATGTAATAAAGGGTCAGGGAAAAATAGGCCATAGATTAATTGGAAACTAAATAATCTACTCCTGAAGAACGAGTGAAACAACAAATCATAGACACAATTGATAATTTTATCCAAGAGAATGACAATAATGAGACAACATACCAAAATTTATGGGATGCAGCCAAATCAGTTCTTAGGGAAAATTTTATATCTCTAGATTCTTACTTGCATAAAATGGAGAAAAAGAAGATCAATGAATTGGGCATGCAATTAAAAAAGCTAGAAAAAATAAATTAAAAACTTTCAAATACCAAATTTAAAATTCTGAAAATAAAAAGGGAGATTAATAAAATTGAAAGCAAGAAAATTATTGAACTATAGACAAAAATTAAGAGTTGGTTTTATGAAAAAAAACAAGAAAATAAATAAATCTTTATTTAATTTGATTAGAAAAAGGAAAGAAGAAATTCAAATTGTTAGTATCAAAAATGAAAAGGGTGAACTTTCCACCAATGAAGAGAAAATTAGGGTAATAATTATGAGCTATTTTGTCCAACTATATGCCAATAAATCTGATAATCTAAGTGAAATGGATGAATACTTACAAAAATATAGATGCTCAGATTACTAGAGGAAGAAATAAATTACTTTACTACTCTCATTTTAGAAAAAGAAATTGAACAAGCTATTAATCAAATCCTAAGAAAAACCAAGGCCAAATGGATTTACAGAGAATTCTACCAAATATTTAAAGAACAACCAATTCCAGTGCTATGCAAACTATTTGGTAAAATAGAGAAAGGAGTCCTACCAAATTCTTTTTATGACATAGATAAGATGCTGATACCTAAACCAGATAGGGTAAAAACAGAGAAAGAAAAGTATAGATCAATTTCCCTAATGAATATTGATGCAAAAATCTTAAATAGAATATTAGTAAAGAGATTACAGCAAGTTATCACCAGTATAATACACCATGACCAAGTAGGATTAGAGGCTTTCCATTTATATGACCCCGGACAGGTCACTTTATTTCTCTGTGTCTCAGTTTCCTTATTTAAATAAGAAGGTTGGACTTAATGGCCTCCAAAGTTCTTCCAACTCTAAATTTGTGGTCTGTAATCCTATATGTATAGTCAGAGTACAGTAGTCAGAGGTTGGCTGTGGCTTTCAGGGTCAATCTGAAATGAGTCACCTGAATCCAGGATTACCAGAAATATATAACCAAAGCTGTTTACACAAGTGTGTATACACACACACATACACACTCACAACTGATCTGTCAATTCATTTGGTCACCACATTTTTATTATTTATTTTTAAATTTTTATTATTATTATTATTATTTATCCATTGTATGCTTAGAATTATACTAGTTACTATGAGAGAAACAAAAGAAGTTGAAGAAAGTCTTTGCCATCAAGAAAATGATAGCCCAGTTGGAGAGATAAGATACATTCACTTGAAACATTTAAATGTTTCATTTGTTATTAAAGACACCAGAAAGTCATGACTGAGCCATTGATCTTGACTGGTTACCAGGAAATTTGACTCATAAGTAAGGAATGATAGAGGGTTTGGTTCTGTGAAATGTTGAGGAGCATTTCTTTATATGTTGTTGGATTCCAAATCCAATAGATGATTGGAAAAGCTCACTTCACAGACTCCCAGAAAAGTCTGCCACCTTCCCTTTAGTAGAGAGGTGGTAGACTGTAGGAGCAAAATGAAGCATACATTATCAGACGTGATCAATGTATTGATCTGTTTGGTTTAATTCCACTTCTTTGTTACTGGGATAAAGGAAAAGTCAATGGAGATTGGCTGCTAAGTTTTAAAAAAAAATCAACAAAACATTTTAAAAAATTTTCAACAGTATTTTATTTTCCAAATGCATGAAAAGATAGTTTTCAACATTCAATTTTTTTTAATCTTAAAAAGAACTATACTTTTTGTAAAATATTTACTTTTATTGAAAAAAAATAAGATCTTGAAAAGATTTGAAAATCACTACCCAAACTTTCTTCTTGAACTAAAAGGCTTTTCTTTTCCCTCATTTTAGTGGTCTCTGGCTCATCATCCAGTTCTAAGTATGACCCTGAGATTCTGAAAGCTGAGATTGCTACTGCTAAATCCCGGGTAAGATGTCTTCTGTCAATTGTTCATTGAGACTGTAAAGGTCTCAGTCACCTGGGAGCACTAAGACCACAATCTCCCCAAAAATATATGTCAAAGTAGAAGGGGTTGTATAAGGTAAAAAGAGCCCACTCCATATATCTGTGGATTGATTTGGACTATGTAACTGTGATCTTATAAAAACCAGAAGGCAGAATGTTTAGCAGCACTGTGTCACTGAATCCAAAAAGTCAGAAAGGGTAGAAAGGTAGTGTAGGAAGATTCATGGGGTAAGTTCCAAATAACAGCAATCAGAGTTCAGGGAACAGAATTGTATTTAGGATCTGGTTTGGCCTGAAGTAAGATACCTTCAGACTGTTCCTTGGGTTTCAGGAGGGATAAGGCCCCTAATGTGAATCTGACACCTTGGATCCATTCCTATTCATCAAGGGAACATGGGAATGGGAATCCTCATTTCACTCACATTTGTAACTCAGTATGAACTTTTGTTTTTCACTGTAGGTCAATAAGCTGAAGAGGGAGATGGTTCACCTCCAGCAAGAGCTGCAGTTCAAGGAGCATGGCTTTCAAACTCTGAAGAAGTAAGTACATCTGTCCCACTTTTTGTAAGCTTCTTTCCTTCCAGCCCCCCTTTTCTCCTTTATTCTCTGTTCCTTACTCTTCTCCCATCCTGTCCTAATGCTGCTTTTGCTAATAAAGTTTTCCTTTAAAATCAGAACCAACTTCAAACACTTTAATCAAATAAAATAATGTACATTAAACATAGTACAGACTTTAAAGCACTGTATATTAATATGAATATTTTTGTATGTTTATTTCATAAGTGTAAGAAAACTCTCAATGTGGAAACTCCTTCTGTCAATGTGGATATACAGCTCCTCTGTAACTTTTAGTCCTATAAAGTTCCCCAGAGCGTGGAGATTATTTCCATAGTCCCATAGCTAATTAAAGGCAGGATTTGAAGCCAGGTTTTCTTGGCTCCAAAGCAAATTCTTAAACTCCATCCCATGCTTCTTCTTCATCTCCTCTTCCTCTTTCATAATAGCAATGGTGGTGACAATAGTAGTGCTCTAGCAATAATGATTGTAGTGGTAGTAGCAGTGATTATAGTAGTAATAGTAGTAGCAGCAGCCTTTGCAGTAGTAATGGTGCTGGCAGTGGTGCCATTTCTGTGGGAAAGGCAAAAGCCCTATTTTCACAGGAATACTATGTGAGGAGTACTTTCCCATAAAGCTTCCTGCAAACTTTGCCCCTATCAAACATAATCTGGCCTCAGGTTGGGAAGTCCCTTGATCTTACCACACAAAGACGATAAGGTTCAGGTTGCCATTTTCTATTTTAAAGAAAATAATTAATTTGAAGGAAGGAAAAAAAATATAGCTACATCTCAAGAGGTAAATATGTAGGCTTTGAAAGCTCCTGGTAGGTCAGAAGGAAGCCTCAAATAGACCACAGTAGTTTCTCAGGCAAGGTCAGTCATAAAGATAAATATCCATTTATTTGGTATGATTTGAAAAGACTGAAATGCTCATTACCTCTGAAATATCTCTCTGAAGACCTAACCCCTCTATGCTCTCAGATGTCCTTTTCTGTTGCTTCATATTAGTGGGGAGGTTAACAGCAGGTTTTCAAATGCTATGATTTGAAGCTCTGTCTGGTCTAGCTGGAAAGGCTTTGAGTAAGAACTTAGTATCTGTGAGATGGAGACGAGACTAGCTAAGTGATGAGGCACTGCAGAGAAAGTCCAGGAGGAGAGCAGGAAGAGTAGATGAAGATAATTGAAAACATTTGGGGCATTTTGGGCAGTCTCCTTAAAATGGAGGTTCTCAGAGAAATGAGTCAATAGAGCGAGATGCCACAGGGGCAGAGGATATATTTAATGTGTCAAGTACAAGGCTAGAATATCTTTCTAGGGTGAGGGGGCTTCTGGGGTATTGTAAAGGCAAGTTCAAGAGGAGAATCAGGAGTACATCCTAAAGAAGAATCCAATATTTCAATTTTTTGTAAAGCAAGTCTTGGGTATAATTCTTTAGGCTATTATTTTGATTTTTGTTTCTGTTTAGAATCACAGAATGTTAGATGCAATAGGCACTTGAGAGTTTGTCTAATCCAGCTCCATTGCAATTCATGAATCCCTTGTGCTGATATCATTTTATACTGGTGTTTGGGAGGTCAATCGCTTCAGCTATGATTCTCAGAAATTTTGAAGTAATTCTTAGAAATTTGAAAATTTTCTTAGAATTTAAAAATCTTAGGTATGTTTTCTCTTTTCTCTATAAACTTTCCTCTAAATTTCTTCCTTACCATCTAGTTGTTCTTATTTATACCTCCCCAGAGAGCATTTATTTGAGCTCAGATACTTTTGCTCAGGGTTCTGTTTTTCATCATGCTCTTATTAAAGTCCCCAAGAGCCTCAGTTATCATTGTCTCAGACCAAAACAGTGTTTCCAGGTGAGTCAGGTATTAATTATAGACAATAGAGCGGCCATTATCATCAGTGTCACTCTTAATCATGTGCAGTGATTTCTCCATTCCCTGAACTCCAATAGCATTATTGTGTATACAACTCATTTGACACTTAGCCATAAGTCTTGTTAGCTATCTCTTTATATCCATTCATTCATTCACTCATCAAATATTTGTTCAGTGCTAAAGTTGTGCAATGGATTGCCGTAGGTACTGTTTGTACCTGTCTTATCTCAACTGTATTTCACATTGCATCTAGTACAGTGCCTGGCACAAAGTGGGTACTTAACGAATTTGGCTAGTTAATTGAGTGATAATTGTGGATTAATTATAAATACCCTTCTCTTAAACCATTTTGAAGAATTGTAGGCTCCTGGTTTTAAAGAAATTTAAGATTGATTCCATACCTTCAGATACTTCTGCTTTCAGAGCTACTTTTCTCTCCTTCTGTCTGGTACCACCTCCTTTTTCCTTGTACCCCAAAGGAAAAAAATTTAACAATCAAACCTCCAGAACCACTTGAAAAATGGGTCATGAATTGTATGTGTGAGGTGGCCCTTTACAAGTGAGCAAAGTCACAGTTCTCTTAACCAACTTAGCTATTTCAACTTAGATTTTGGTAGCCATGGATCATACACAGCTCATGGTGCTTGACACAGACAATCCCATGTCTGCTCTTTGGTATAAGGTGCCATTGGTTGAAACTGGAGTGCCCCAGTTTAGTCATCATTATTGTCATCCAAGAGGCAATATGATATAGTGTATAGAGGGCTAGCCTTGAAGTTAGAATTGCCAGTAGCTTAAGGCTGCTACTCTGGGTTTGCTTCCCACCTCCCATATATACTATGAAAGTCACCTGGCTATCAGGGCTCTAGGCAGCTACCTAAAACTGGAAGTCATGCAGCAATAGCAAGTTTGCCCACTTACTAAGGGCAATCCAGGGTGATTGAACCACCAGTCTGAACCACCCCACTCTAGAAATAATAATAATAGTAATTGGCCACAAAGCCTATTAAAGTCTGAGGATCATTTTGCGCATGTTGCCCTCTCTGAACTTCTTAACAACCCTGTAAGGAGGGGCTATTATTATTACCATTTTACTTTTATATTATTACACCATTTATTATCACCCTTTACATGCGGAAGACTGAGAGGCTGAGAGACATGCAGTGATTTGCCTAGGACCATGCTAATAAATATCTGGAACTTGACTCCTCTCTTTTACACCATGATGCCTCTGTAATGCTATGTCATCTTCTGCTGTTTTCTCCTGAGGGTCTATCTTGTCCATCTCCTTAGACTGGAAGCTTTTTAAGGAAAGAGTCTTAGGATCATAGATATAGAGCCAGAAGCTACTTCAGAAGAAGAGCCTTTTCTTACAGATGGGAAAACTCAGGCACTAAGCAGTTGATGTCTGAATTCACATAGGTAATAATCAGTAGAATGGATTTTAACCCAAATTCTTTGAACCTAAAGCCACTGTTGATTCCACTGTACCACACTGCCTTCCTAGAACCAGGACAGAGTCACACGATGCTTACTAATCTATTGATATTTTTGAGCCTCAAATCTTCCACTCTTTAGTTACTGAAGTGGCTCCTGTGTAAATAGTTCAAGGGTTACTCATTCACAACTCAAAGTTCCCCTCCCCCGGTCCATCCTTCCATGAGCTGCTGGTTAGGTTAGAAGGTTCCCTATTCTTCTCCCAGCTACCCAAAAACCTGTTTTACCACTCTGCTCCACTGTGGCAGTCCTGAGAGAAAAAAAAAGTCTAGGTTTTTCACAAGCTGACACCCAAACTCCAAAGACAGCTCTCTCTCCTCCCCCTCAGGGACAAAGATAAGCCTTGATTGGCAGCTCTGACCAACACCAACCAGAACTCAGCCAGAAGTTAGACTTCATGGATGGATGGGCAGGAATGTGAATGATGAATGATGTACTACCATAGTGCTATTGTCATTTGGCTTCTTAAGATAGTTCCTGCCAGCATAACAAGCTGTCTATTGAATACCTACTATGTGTAAGATTCTGCCTTAAGGATTGGGAAGATAGAGGTAAAATGAACACCAGCTTTTGCCTTCTAGCACCTATACAACATTTCCCCAGATTAAGAAAATCCCAGGCCCCTATCTGACACAGTTTGAGGAGGGGGAGAGTGCTGTGACTAGGATTAGTTACTTAAGGGATGGTGTGAGGTCCTTGGGTTACCCAGGCCCCTGTCTGACATAGTTTGAGGAGGGAGAAAGTGCTGTGACTAGAGTTAGTTACTTAAGGGCTGATGTGCAGTCCCTGGATTATCCAGACCCCTGTGCTCCTCAAGCAGAGAAGGAGTGGAGAATGCAAATCCATTCATTCTGTTGTTTGTCAGCAGTTCCAGCTTGCATGTTTCTTCTAAGTCTATCCAGGTTGAAATACAAACTTGAAAGGAGATGGAAACTATTGATTAAAAATAAGTTTGGGGTATTATCTGGAAATTTCCATGGATCAAACTCTTCTTGTTTCTTGTGATTAGGAACAGCTGAAACTTCATCAGTTGGATGAAAGGGTAGCATATTTCACTCTCCCTTTTCCCTTTTCTTATTGCTGACCAGGTAAGAGCTGTCTGGACAGGAAAAGAAGGCATTATTTATTGCCAGGACCCTCGCCCCATTTGTCCATTTTTCTCCTTGACCTTTTATGGTTCTTTGGACCTCTGAAGGTTCATGAGAAAGGACAGCTGTGCTATTTGAAAATCCTTAAAAAAAAAAAAAAATCTATCACCACTTTCCTTAAAAAAAAAAAAAAAAAGATTCATTCACCGACACTTATAATGGTGATCCTTTGTTCTTTTTTCCCCCTTGCATTCCCAGAGTGTTCCCTTTCGGAGTCTGTTCTTTGGAGCCAAATTCCACAGACTGGGTTGCTAAGGCCTCAGAGAGAAGTCAGGTAGAGGCTGCTTAAGGAGCAGGCAGCAGAGAAGACAAGCTTCTTTTGTCCCATCCCGACTGGGGATTCAAAGCTATTCAAGCTGCCTTGGCAGAAGGTTGCTGGGCACAGTCCCCACCCTACAGCCTCTAGCCCCCTGGACGTGCTCTGTCGGCTGGTGTCTCCCCCTCCACCATTGGGCGCTTGGTTCCAATCAGCGAGGGTGTCCCCTTCTGCAAGTGCACTTACCCCGGGGGAGCCTTTCTTCCGCTGAGCATCTTAGGCAGGATTCCGATGGGAAAGGCCCTGATTAGACTAATTTTTCTGATTAAACCAGAGAGCAAAAGGAGACATTCTGGCAGGCTTGCCAGGACCCAAGTGCTTGGAGGGAATAGACATTCTATTTTTAGTGGGGACTGATAAATGGAAGCTTTGTTTTCCAGGGGCTGGGCTCTCCCTGTGGAGCCTGAAATAACCAAAGGGGGCTGTGTTTAGGCTGAACTCCCTCTTTCTTGGTCTTCTGTTCAAAGGCTTACAGATGATGAAACCTTGTTGAAAATCATGTTCCTTCAAGTGATTCCCTTCTCAGGTTATTTTTAGACAAGGACAGCTTGGCCTACACATGGAATCAGAAAAGAGTGCATTAGCTTTTTATCATCCTGAAATAATAGGATTGTGGTGTTCACTCAGAATATGTGACTTACTTTGATTTTATGGAGGGAGGACCTCAGGGTGGGCCCTGGGCAAATTTGTGAAGGCGACAAAATTTGTTCTTTCTGTTCTCCTTTCTCTATTGTGCCCTCTCTCTACCCTGACCGGCTTCACCCTGACTAGTTCTGCCCTCCAGGACACTAGTCCATCTTGGCCCTCACACTTTTCTAGCTCCTTTCCCCAACAAAAGCATAGATCGCCAAATGACTAAAGGACTTACAGCTAATAAAGCCTGTAGAGGTCAGTTAGTCTAGTTCCTTCATTTTCCAGATAAGGAAACTGAAGAGAAATAAAATTATTTACTCTGTGTCACAGTCAGTAGAAGAACTAAAATTTTAACTCAGATTCTTTGAGTCTACACTTAGTTTTTTGTTTTTCCACATTGTTCTTCATCAAAATGTCCTTACTCTTATCCTAGTCACTTAAGAGTCTAACAAACTAATTGGGACAGGTGTTAATTTGGTTTGAGTCTTTTATAGCCAAGTAACCTGTTAGAAACAGCTAGCCAGGTGGCTCAGTGGATAGAGAGAACTCAGGAAGACCTAGGTTCATCCTAGGCCTCAGACATTTGCTAGTTGTCCTGAGCAAGTCATTTAATCTGTATCTACCTCATCTGTACTTTTATCCCTGTTATAGAGATTAATACTCTCTTCAGAAAATTGGGATAATATTAGCACCTCCTCCCACTGTTATTATGAGGATAAAATGAGATAATTTCTGAAAAGCACTTTGCAAACCTTAAAATTATATACTATTATTATTTTAATATATAGTTCAGTGCTGATACTAGAATATGTAATCTAAGCTATGGAACGTACCTGGCATTTTTAGGCATTGTTTCCTAAAAAAAAAAAAAAATGATCCAATTACTTAGCTAACAACTCAACTCTTAGACCAATGGGACTTAATCATCTATCTGCTGTTATGTATGTTGGTTGTGTGACCTTCTGCTGCCAGGTGCCATGATAGAAGACTTGAATCAGTTAGTAAATGTAATCGAAGCTAAATGTAGTTACTTATATAGATTCAAGTAATTTGAATACATATGATTATCTCATTTTCTAACCCAGTGTTGAAAAAAAACTTTGATATCCATTTCTAAACCCAAAGGTGTTACCAAAGGCAAACAAGTTGGGGAGTTATTATGAGGGTTATCTCTGGAAGCTCTCAAAATCCATCATGACTACCTATCCTACTTCTCTATAGGCTTGCTCAAAGTCCCTATAAGTCACAATCACATCTTTATTGCTTTGTTTTAATTGTTTCCTAGAATTGACATGAAAATGTCTGATGCTCAAGGTGGCTACAAACTGGATGAAGCACAAGCTGTTTTGAGAGAAATGAAAGCCATCAAAAAGGCCATTACCTGCGGGGAAAAGGAAAAGCAGGACCTCATTAAGGTATTGGGGTGAGGGTAGAGTGGGAATAGGGGTAAGGGAAGAACAATACACAAGGAAGGGTGCCCTCCTTTCTTTTGGAACTAATGCATGGAGCCAGGCTGATACATAACACCAACTATTTGGGATTGCCTGACCACATAAGAGTGCAAATAGTTAAAAATACTAATGTATCTATTAATTATGAAAAAAGCATTTCTGAAACATTTGGTCCTGTGAAAAACAGTCTCCATCCCTTGAAGGGAAACTCAGTTTAAGACAGATAACCTTACTGACCTAGGCAAAAAGTACAGACACAAAAGCTATTGAATAAAATCAACAATAATAATAGTATACATTGATGTGGACCTCTGTGTTTATAAAAATCTTACATAGATTTGACAAGAGTTATTCTTTCTTTTTTTTTTTTAGATTCTTAGGGCCTAATATGGTACTAATAAGTAGGCACTTATTAAAATCTTATGGAAGTCAGTCAAGGAAGTAAGCATTTTTTTTCCTTTTTTTAAAAATTTGAATTTGAGAAACATCAATAAACGTTAGCATTTTCATATATAGAAAATAGAAAAAGAGAGTTATATCTAAAACTACAAGTCTCTATTCTGTATCACTTAGCTTCTTAAAGCATATATTAAACTTAATATGATTATAAGCATTGTCCTGCTTGTATTGAAAAATTCCCTTCCAAACTTTCTTCTGCTCTCTTTTTTGTATTTTTAGTGGGGTTTTAAGAGGCATTTTTCTTATTATTTTCTTCTCCTTTTGGTCTCTCTTCCCCCTTCCCCTCCCACCATCAAAATGAAAGTTTTCCCTTGAGACAAATAAGTTTGGTTAAGCAAAATTCACACCTTGGTCATGTCTGAAAATGCATGTCTTATTTTTCACCTGTGAAAGTCCCAACATCTCTGTGCCAAAATATGAGAATAATGCTTTATGAGCAGTCTTCTTGGTCATGATTAATCATTATGTTTGATAAGATTTTTTATGTCTTTCAGAGATGTTTTACTTTATTATAGTCATTGTATAAATTATTTTTCCTAATTCTGCTTCTTTCACTCTGTTATCAGTTCATGTTTACTCTATCTGTTCATAAGTCTTCCTAGGTTTCTTTGCTGCTTCTTTATTCATTTATTATCAATCAAACATGTTTTAAGAGCTCACTGTCCTAAGGATATAAAGACAGAAATTAAATAATCCCTGCTCTCAAAAAGCTTACATTCTTTGGGGGAAAGCAATATGTGGATATATAAGTACATGAAAATATATAATTATATGTATGTACTTTTATAATAAAAGGCAATATGATAAGTATATATATTAGGTAGGTATAATACAATTTAAATTCAAGTGTAAGAAGATATACTAATAGATAGGGAAATTAAGAAAGGTCTCTCATAGGAGTTTCATTTGAATGACTTTTGAAGAAAGTGACGTTTTCTAAGAGTCCACAGTAAAGAGGAAGCACATTTCAGCCATGAAGGACTTGATAATTTGTACAAGGTCATGGAGCTAGGAGATAGATTGTTATGTGTGAGAAACAGCAGGACCAGTTTAATTGGATTGAAGGAAATCTTTGGTTTTTTTACTTGGAAAGGAAAGAAACAGTTACTAATCCTGGTTTTTATCTGACTAGAGCCTGGCTATGCTGAAGGATGGCTTCCTCACTGACAGAGGGTCTCACTCAGATCTGTGGGCCAGCAACACTTCCTTAGAAAGCTCCAGCTACTCCCTGCCCAAGCAGTATATGGATGTGAGCTCACAGACTGAAGTCTCTGGAAATGTGAGTAGTATAGCAGAATTGTGTTTTCTTCTGTCTTCTGGGACCAGAAACTCATAAGAAAGTTGTGGGATGCTATCCTAATTCCCTTAAGCCACATTTGACAAGAAGTACCCACAACGTATTAGCCGTTGGAGAGATTTTGCTATGGAGAAAGGGCACAAGTGTTTTGCCATTCTGGTTTTCTCTCTGGCGCGAGTAGTTGTTTGCACTGAATGAGTGGCTGTTTAAATTGTTAGTCCATTAAGTGCAAGGTTAGGTACAATTCTCTTAAGAGCTTATGGTCCTGGTCATTTGAGTTGGTGATTTAAAACATAAAATAAAAGCCCTTTTCACTTACCCTGAATATTGGACTATTGTCTAGTTCTATTGCTTTACCCTATCTTCATTTTTGTCCATCATTTATAGTGCAATTCATTGGAATTGTATTGAAATTGAGTTCTGCTTTTTCTTTCACCTGATGGAAGATACAATAGGATAAGGTAGAAAAAATCCTGCATTTACAGTCAGAGACCTTGACCAACCCTGCTAACTATGTAATGTTGGAAAAGTCATTAATTGCTCTGAACCTTACTTTCCACATCTGTAAAGTGAGGAATAAAGCAAGAGGATCTCTTAAGATCCTTCCCTGTCCTAAATCCCATAATGCATTGTATGTTCTCTCTTCCTGTAGTACCAAAATAAGTCCATTTAATTGGCTAAAGCTAAACACTGGTTTCAGTAATGAATTGTTAAGCTTCATAAAAATGAGTTCAAAGGTCCTCTTATAGTCTCTGAAATTTTGTGATTCTGAAATCCCTATTTCTTTCCAAAAGGAGTAGCCTTTCTGGAATAAGATTGACTTGTGGAGATCAGAAACTCTCAGAAGATTTTTTTGTGGGTTAGCCAGAAAAGCCTGACTTTAGCCAGTTTTCCTCCTCACCTCCCCTAGTCCCTGTGGTTAAACTATATTCCTATCTGATTTCTGTAGCTGCGTTCACACTTGTGAAGAGAAGTCATGTCCGTACGTGACCTGGTGAGCTGTGTAGCTTCTTGCCACACTTTACAATTAGCACCGCGAATGGGGCTGCTTTTCCTGCCACCACCCCCATTTCCCTGAGTCTGGCCATGAGCTGTGTGCCGGAGGCATAGCTGAAGATGCCTCTTGCCCCCTTCCAGTTTCCCATCCTCCTTCCCATCCCTGCTCCCCTAGTGTTTCACTACTGACTTCAGTCCTCTCCAATTTTCTTTTGATTCTTCTCCCCAGAATGGCTTTCGTGTTTCTTGGCTGTCCCTGCTTCCTTCTCACCAACTATTCCCCACGCTTCTGCAGCTAGGATGTGGGGGAACATTGGATGTCCAGAGTTGATTTTCCAGGCAGTGGGCAGGGAGGGGAAGTTATGTGTCTCTTTTATAGTATATCTATCTGTCTTGAGTCTGTGGCTAAACCCCGTGATCTGGAGCAGGCAACTGCTGTGCTTTCCAGTCTTTTCTGGGGTCCCTGAAGTCAGGCTATCAACTTAAGGGAGTCATTAGTTGTTCCCCAGTCAAGACTGTCCAGCCTCCCATAATGTCTCCAAACTGAAACCAGTGCAGGCAACAGTAACCACGTAACGTATTGACTTTGTACTTTCCTCCCAGTTCAGTACAAATGGCAACAATCAGTTGGCTGAGAAGGTCAGATTACGCCTTCGATACGAAGAAGCTAAGAGAAGGTAATTGGTGGCTTGGGGGTGTCTGATATTATAATGTCTATGGTAATGGCTGTTCAGCTTACAGTGTAAAGAGATATGTTTGAAGAGAGATCCATTAATAGGTATAGCCAGTGTTTTAGGGCAAGGAATGGGTTGTAGAAAATCTCAGCCCTGGTGTCTGGTACATATCCCATAGCAAAGTGTGCTTTCAGAGGGCACAGCTTTAGTGACTGAAGGAATTTCATATATTTAGTGTACTTTAACAATTATTCTCCATTGTCACTGATAACATGCAACCTAGACATGCATGCCTGGGAAGCCTGCTGAGTTCTTCATCAGTATGAACAGCTATTCATTCTTGGAATCAAACTCAATTAGATAAGGTTGCTGAGTTGTAATTTTTTTCCCCTCGGGAATAAGGGGTTTTGTAATATTCTAACAAAATCTTAAATGCACAAATTGGAATGGGCTAAATGGGAGTGGTAACATGGGAGAAACAGCCACCTTATCTTCCTGGGAGTAAGCATCCCATGCCTGCTCGTTTCTGTTTTCCATCCTTAGTTCCCTACTTCAAAAAACTCAAATCAGGTATATATCCAGAGTTCAGACTGCCTCTTGTTCTAGGGAACTTGTTTAGAAAAGTGACTCTGAGTACAGTCCACATTTTGCCTGGCTTCCTTCAGATCCCAGCTATAGGAAGCCTTTCCCAATCTCTCTTAATTCTAGTATCTCCCCTGTTATTTCCTGTTTACCTTTTATTAGTATATATTTGTAGTCTCTCCCATTGGATCGTGAGCTCCTCTATAGCAATGGTCATCTCTTACCTTTCTTTGTATTCCCAGTTTTTAGTGCAGTGTCTGACACATAGTAGGTACTTAATAAATATTTATTGACTGATTAACCCAGACATCCCCTGCTTCATGAGAAATGCCTACATGCTTCTGACATTCCATGTATATGGTTAGTTTGGGAAATGGTGGCTGAAAGACTGAAATCATGGCTTAGGCACAATATCACTCCCTGAATCAAGATTGCTGATTGTTTTGTTCTCTCCAGTTACCCCAATACCATTTTAATTGAAAAAGGCAAGAAAGTCTGTATAGGTAAGGAGGGGGAAAGAGGAGCCAAAGAAGCATTTAGAAAGATTCGTTTTAATCTATATAAATGATACCAGGAGGGAGCAAGAGATTACCAACACCATAATACTCTTAGGAAATACATGTAATTAAAGACAAACAGAAGAATTCAACAGATCATGTCTCCACTTTCTTTTTTTCCTATGACACTTTTTCTTCATTGAGTTATAAAGCTAACCTTTATCAGACTGCTGGAACACAAATCACCTTCCCTAAAAATAACTAAGATGAATTTCTAACAATTGTGGAATTTACATTAATTAACAATAAGAATCCCTGCTATGGTGAACTCATGAAAGAACATGAACAACAATAAATGAGCCCAGGAGGAAATGTGTGTTTTTCTCAGTAGGAAACTTTGAAGGCAAGTCATGGTAAACTCCACATCAAAATCATTAAAATAAATCAGGATCTGCCTAAAAGCATTTGATTACATGACTTAATGGGAAGAATCCAAGTCTAGGAGCCAGGAGACCTGAATTTTAGCTTAAAGTTCTCCATTAATTTGCCATGTGGCCTAAGTCAAGACATGTAAGTTCTATGAACTTCAGTCTTATCATCTATCCAATGGGTATAACCATGCCAGTCTTACCCAATCCAAGAGAAGGAGTAAGGATAAAAGGAAATAATACATGAAAGTGCTTGAAAAGGTGAAAACCATACCCCATAGTCAAGTCTTCAGAAACTAGAGCAACTCAGCTCTAGATCCATCATCAAAAGAATAGCAATCAGGAAATGAATTCTTTTGATCAAAGCAATTCATGAAACTACTTGTTAAGACATGGAAAGATTGTGATCCATGTCAGTATTTCAGTAGCAAAGGGGAAGAGTGGAATAGAGGACTGGAGGAGAGAGTGGTACAACTGAAGGAATCATAATGTGGTGTTATACATTGAAGTCATTCCCATGGGGAAGAGAGGACTGAGGAAAGTTTCATGTCAAAAAAGGACAGTTTTTGGTTTGCCTCTATCAAGAACTTCATAAAATAATGCCTGAAAAGTTGCATGTGAATCAATTTAGTGGAAAATTATATCATATCTTCACATTTTTGGAGATGTTTTCTTAGTTCTTTAGCTAACAGTAGATAAGTGTGTGAAAATATTTCTAAAAATTCACTTTCTGCAAGATGTTTCAGGAATGCTTTTCTAGTATAAAATAGATAACCTTGTGTATTTAGTATGGATTTGCTTTGTTCTTTGCTTTTTTCCTTGTTTATATACTGTTTTTTTCCAAATAAAGAATAAGCTCCCTGGGGGCTCAGATTATGTTTTATATTTTCTGTGATCTCTATGGAACCTAGTATAGTATCCTGTGCTACAATACTCACAGTTACTGCTATAGGAATGTGGGTATGTATTCTCAATGAACCTAAAAGTTCTTATAATAATAGTAATAACCGTTGTTTACATAACATCTTAAGATTTACACTGTGCTTCATCAAACTTTATGTCATGTGAAAAGTAGGTCTAACGGAGTGTAATAGGGAGTTATAGAGTACTTGCACAATATACACAATATATACACAAATAATATAAAAGATATCTAGATCAAAATCTAACCAAACAGTAAAAGAAACTGAGTTTGGGCTAATTGTGTTTGTTCAGACAGGTCCTGGGAAAATGTTGATTCTCCCTATTATCAAGATAAGTTATATGAAAATTGATATCCCTTTGACCACCATTTGGGTGAACCAAGTCACGTATCCCAAGACAGCCAACTTCCCACTGTGTTAACCAATCTGAGTTGAGTAGTTACCTCTCAGGAACACTTCCTGTTCAAAGGGCATATGAGCTATGACCCCACCGCCATTAGAGATCTTTGGTTTAAGAGGGCAGCCAAATGACAATCCTTTTATTAATAACCTGTTGACTTTATTAATAAAATGATTAAATTACTCAGAAAAAAAAATCAATGCATGCCAATTGCCAGGCCCCTTCCTTAGTTCAGGACTTGCCCCCAAATACAGAGGGAGACAGACTTTTATTCATTAAAAAAACAATTCAACAAATAAGGAAACAAAACAATTTTAAGTAATCTGATTTCTAATTAGATGAAAGATTAAGGATTTTTCAAGTTGGGAAGAGGATGAACAGGAGCAATTTCTGAATTCAGGAAAAGAGGTATCCTCATTATCCTTAAGTGTCTGTAAACAATCAAAAGAACATGGGAACAATAACTAATTGATCAGTATGGGGTCAGTTTTCAGATAAGATATATGGGTTGCTTAAGATGTACAATTGTGAGAAAACTCTCCTTTCATCAATCTTTGGGTCTAAGTAGGTGTCTGGTCACCGTGACCTAGAGCCTAAAAAGCATATAGAAGTGGTATATCTTCCTAGTTATGTAGAGCTAAGTTCAAACTATACAATAAGGTTTTCTCTCAATTCCTATACTTGAATAAACTTTTCTCATGACAAAATTTGGACTAGACATATAATTGAATAGAAACTATTTCGTTCCATAATTGAGTCACAAAATGAAACCAGCATGGTTCACACAATTTCTACAGTGTTTTCCCAGTCCCCTCAATGCCTTCATCAGTGTACCCTCAAACGGAAAATGAATTCAGACTATAATTCCAAAGCTTCACTATATATGAAATATGTTCTGTTCTTCTCTACCAGAGAGGTCATATATTTATATAAAAGGGGAAAGAGATTAATATAAAAGTCAGGAGACTTGAATTCTAATCCTAGACTTGTGATTAACTACTTCTTTAGCCTAAGGCAATTCTGTTCCTCTCTGTGTATCTTAGTTTCTCAACATGTATAATGAGGGAGTTGGACTAGACTAATGTCTCCAAATGTTTTTTGTTCCATGAACTCTTTCAACAACAACAAAATGTTATAAACCTCCAAAGTAATTTAACATATAGCTCTTAATATTCTTTATATTTGCTGCTTAAGGTAACATTAAAGAATTTTTTCAGGAATCATTAAATGAGAACCATTGGACTAGATGCTCCCTGTAGCTCTAATATTCTGTGATTCTTCTTAGGATTGCCAACCTGAAAATCCAGCTGGCAAAACTGGACAGTGAGGCCTGGCCGGGGGTACTAGACTCTGAGAGGGATCGATTGATTCTCATCAATGAAAAGGAGGAGCTGCTGAAGGAGATGCGGTTCATCAGCCCCCGGAAGTGGACCCAGAGTGAGGTGGAACAGCTGGAGATGGCAAAAAAGCGGCTGGAGGAAGACCTTCAGGCAGCCAGAGATACTCAGAGCAAAGCTCTAACTGAGAGGTAGTCTTAAAGCTAGGGCCAGAAAATCTGGACAAGGAAAAAGCTCAAGTCCTTTTTCCAGGTTCTGTGTTCTAGCTTTCAGTTGCTTTTGCCAATGGGTGCCCCCTGATCTTAAGAAAACCCATTAGGATAAAATCTGAATTTTTGGGCCAATTCTTTATTTTTAAATAATTCACATCAGCCAGCATTTCCAGTGCATTTAACATAGGATTCATTTTACAAAAACTGACTCTCTGCAAAATGTTTCAATTATGCCTCTCTATTGTAAAGTGGGAAATCCTGTTATATTTGGTATGAACTTCATTATTATGTATTTGCTTTGGCCTTTGTTTACATACTAGATTAGACTCATAATTGAATAGAAACTATTTAGTCCATAATTGAGTCACAAGATGGAATCTCTCTATAAATTCCTTGAGAATTGAGATTATCTTTTTATATTTGCTATATTCTCTGTAGCACTTAATATAGTAGTGGGTACATAGTAGACTCTTAGTACTTCTTTGGATGGATGGATGAATATAATACACAACTTGACAACAGCAGATGATGTATCCTGCTTGGTACAATGGTAAATACTAATATAGGGAACAATATAGACATGGGTAAACATATTGCCTAACTAAATGGAGAAAAAGATAGGTATGTCTACATTTAAAAATGTACAGACTGCTATTCTCACAACAGTTCTGTGAGTTAGATATGTAGCACTTTATAGTCATTTTCCCATTCTCCC
This sequence comes from Antechinus flavipes, assembly GCF_016432865.1. Classification (NCBI taxonomy): domain Eukaryota; kingdom Metazoa; phylum Chordata; class Mammalia; order Dasyuromorphia; family Dasyuridae; genus Antechinus; species Antechinus flavipes. The sequence continues at coordinate 420,777,330 of NC_067399.1, forward strand.
ATTTGTATTTTCTATGGTCATCAAAAAGCTCTACAAGCTAGGTATCAGAAATATAATTATCTATGTTTTATATATGCAACAACTAGAGGTTAAATAACCTTTCCGGGGTCATATGTGATCTCAAATTCAGACCATCTAACCAAATCCAGAGATCCTTGAAAATATATTGCAGAACCTTTCATAGATCTTGACTGCTAAGAGTTCACATTCTATGAGTCCCAAATTCCTTTGAACCACTGATTTCACCCTACCCACCTAAACGTTTTATCAAAACTCTTCATAGGAAGTCAAATTGGTTATGAGAGTTGGATTTCCTCAGTTCATTGCTAAATGAAGGGAGAGCTGATAAGTGGTGAAAAATGATCTAAAGACAAAATGAGAAGGAAAAGAAGCAAAGAGACTGAGTAATTAAGAGTGAAAGGTACTTTAGAGAATCTACTGGGAATCTCATTTAGTGCTAAAGATTCCTTATGCCCCATTTTGAGCTCTTTGTCTTGGACGTAGGAAAACCTTTGTTTCCCACTGACCCCTTTCCAGGGTTCTCAGTTGCACCCTTGCAACCAAACTCAGAAACTACTTTTGGGAGAAAGCCAAGCAACTTCATGGGGAAGGGAGCTTATCACAATCCCTGGCCTGCACCACCTAACAAGGTCATACCATACCCTACTGAAATGTGCCCTGGTCATTTTGCAGGCAGCTTTGAGACAATGTGAGATAGTAGAAGGATTACCAGAGTAGGAAGCAGGAGACTAAGATTCTCATCCTCCCACCTTATAGTAGCTATGTGATTTTGAAGAAATCATTTAATTCCTCTGGACTTTGGTTTGCTCATTTCTAAAATGAGAAAACTGGACTAGATGACCTCTGATGTCCCTTTCAAATCCAGGACTATGGTTAAGGCTGTGTAGGAACCAGTTCACGACCAATTGTTAAATCTTCAGTGTGAGTATTTACACCTCTACAGTACTATAAACCAGGGCTTGATTTATTGTTTTGCTGACTGTCTAGACTTAAGAAAGTGATGGAGAAGATACTGATAATGTAAATGAAACTTAAAGTATGTTTCAAGTATATTTATTTCCTTTTAGAGAGCTGATTGTTAAGCATTTATCAGCACATTCCCTGCTTGTGGTCTTATTATTTTGGACATTTGATTCATAATTTAATTTAACTTCTCTAGGCTTCAATTGTCTTTACTGTAAAAGGAAGGCAATAATATACCAAATGAACTTCACAAGTATAAGCTAGAGTAGATATAATTAGAAAGTAATTGTTCTGGAAAAGAGTTAGAATTTTACTGGACTCTAAGCTCAATCTTAGTCAGCAGTGTGACCTGGTAGCAAAAAAACCATTAATAAGATCTCTACATTAAGGGAGACATGACTTCCAGGAAGAGGTAGCTTGACAGTCCTACCTTCAGGGCCCTTATCAGACCTCATCTGGAATATTGGGTTGAGTTCTGGGCACCAATAATTAAGAAAAACATTATCCAGAAAGAAAGTGTCCAGAGGGAATAATCAGAACAAGTGAAGGTTTTTGAATCTATGATCAGTTGAAGGGAACTGAGCATGTTTAGCCTGGAGAAGGGAAAATTCAGAGAGAAACATGATACATAAGTTCAGGTATTAGGACTGTCATGTGGACTTGTCACTGTTTTGCTTGGTCCAGAGGGCAGAACCAGAAGCAAAAAGGCAAATTTAGGTTTAATGCCAGGAAAATTTTCTTAACAATTAGAAATGTCCAAAAGTAGCATGACCTACTTCAAAAGATAGTGAGTTCTCCTGCCTGAGGTTTTCAAGCAGAGGCTCAAAGACCATTTGTCAGGTATGTTATTGAGGGAATTATTTTCATGGAAGAGCTGGACTGGATGGATAATCACCAAATCTGTGAAGCCATAATGTTTACTATTTCAAAACCATAATAGGAGATCTCCTCTAGTTGTGAAGACTATGCTTCTCAGCAATGTGTATTTGGGAAGTTTTTTTGATTCCCCTATGCTCTACAGTCTAGGGCATAGAAGTCCTCGTCTCAGAGTCTCTTGCTGACCTCTCCACTCTATTTCCCCATCCCATCTGGTGCAGTGCGCTCTGGGCTAGAGAGGTAAGAGTTGCCTTTTTGAAGCAGCTGCTGAGAATGCAATTTAGTGCTTTGGGAAGATAGAATCCTTAGGAGGGAATTAACAACAGAGAAGCCAGACAGCTTATGGAAGGGAGCCGAATGCTGCTGTGAGAAACTTCAAGACAGTTCCCTGGAGGTGGGTGCTCTCTGGACAGCATATTTGCTAACAGAAGCAAGCATCCTCCTGGATGGAACAATTACTATAATAACCCTTCTCTGCCTCCATCATTTTCTCTTTCCTTTCCTTGTTTCCCCATCTTCTTCTTTTCCTCTCTTTCTTCCCTCCATTTCTTTTTCTTTCCTCTTTTTTCTTCCTCTTTTCTTTTCTCCTTCTGTTTTTCCCTACTCTATTTCTTTCTCTACTCCTTCTTCCTCTTCTTTTCTTCTTTCTCTTCCTCCTCATTTTCCTTCTCCCCTTCTCCTTCTTTCTCTTCTTCTTTTCTTTTTCTCTCTCTCCCTCCCTTTTTTCCTTCATTTAATGGTTTTCTTTCTACTCAAGGGAAGATGTGAACTAAATAAACCCTAAGGATCCTAATATATAGCACTTTAAGGTTTGCAAAATGCTTTACAAATGTTATCCTCATAGCAACTCTGGGAGGTAGGTGCTATCATTATGCTCATTTTACAGATGAGGAAACTGAATCAGAGGTTAAGCAAAAGTCAGAAAGACAGATAGACAAAGACATAAGGATAGGCTGGTAGGGCAAGATCCCAAGCCTATAATGTCTGCCAGATTGGTAGACCTCACTCAGACACCAATTCACTTACTTCACTTAATAAGGCATGACTCTCTAGCCAGAATAATGGAAGAGAATGGCTCCATCTTCATTGCTGAAAGTCCCATAAGAAGGGCTAAATTGCAGAATAGCAATAACCTAGTTCTGACTTAGGTTCTCACACTCTGACCTTGATTCTTACCTTGCTTTCAGTGATTGATATTTGGGGATTTTGTGTGTTTCTGGCCACCTGTTGTGCATGAAGCATTGTGGAGAAAAACTATGTGGCTTAAATAAGAGCCTCTGAGGGAGTGAGAGTCACACCCACAAAAGGGCATTCCTGTGATCGTAAATTCTAGGGGTTCTCTAAAAGCTTCAGTGACTAGAGAGTTCTAATTCTGTAAGCAGCCCGCTGAGGCCTCTAATTTGGCCTATGTTTCTCATTTGGAATCTGATGCAATTAACTTTGGCTTTTCTCTCGTGGATGAGAGGATGCTCAGGAGTGTCTCAGAGAGTAGACATTGAGAACACAGCTCCTTGTTGACCTCAGCAATCATCCCCTTTCTAAAACATCTCACTAGTGGATCGTTGAGGGATCTCTCAATGTCTTCTGTTCTGCTGATATTAAAGAATTTCATTCATAAAGGTTTCTATCTGCCTCAAATGCTGCCAATTACTAAAGCCCCAGGCATGCATTTTCACTGAGCTCCAGTCGGCCTCCTTTAGCAGAAAATGGTCAGAGAGGTCACTGAGTAGAGTGGTCCTTGGAGGTCCTCATTTGCTAAGGGGAAGCCTGCCACCGACCCTGCACACTGGCTCTGATTGTCCCTTCTCTTAATTGCCCTCCATTAGAATGTTCCACTGTATTGTTTCTCCAGCCACCTCCACCTCTCTGTGGGGTTTTCTATATAGCAAGTTTTGTTCTTTTTTGTTTTATTTTGTTTTGGTTTGTTTTGTGGGCTTGTTCTTTGAGGCTTGGTTTTGCTGGGATTTGTTGGTTTTCCCTGACACTGAGAAGCTGAACGGGTTCATTAATGTTAGTTCTCTTTCAGAGGCTGAGCCGCAGCCTGGGCTCCCCAGCTTATCTCTTGATCCCTGACAGGGGCCTGGTGATCAGGCCGCAAGGGGCAGCAAGTGGAGGGAAGCCCTCACTGGCACAGATGGCAGCAGATGACAGCAGTGCTTCCAGAGCCGGTAGCAGGCTGTGCTCTTGACAAGAAGCAGTGCAACACGTTCCCTCCGTATTTTTTAATTATCAGGGTTTTCCTCAGAGCAGATGCAGCTTTGCATGCACTGGAGAATAATAGACTGTCACGACCCAGGAGAGTCCCACTTTCATTTGTGACAATGAATCTGTTTTTACTTGATTTTTGAATGGCCCTTCCTAATTGGACCTCCAGAAACGAGTCGTTGGCATAATTGCAGAAGGGTTGAAAACCTCCAAACTCTGGGGGATTCTGGAGAGCCCATCTGTAAACTGGAGGAACAGATGGAAATTGGGTGGGGTTTCCAAAGAGTTGGAGAGAACCCCAGTCTTCATTGGAATTTAGACAGAGAGCTGGAAAATACTTCTATTTTCTAAATGATCCTTCAGGAATAGAGAGAGATTGAGCTTCCTTGTTTACTTGCTACTCTTTGGATTCAGAATCTCACAAATACTTAAATCCACTAAGAGGGGTGTGTGTGTGTGTGTGTGTGAGAGAGAGAGAGAGAGAGAGATGGAAGTGAGAGGGGTCAGTCAGAAGTGGGAGAACATTCTTTTTTTCTCCTTTTCTGAGACAGTGAGGTAACTGTTAAGAGACAATATGGTAGATAAAGGACTGGCCTCAGAATGGGAAAGTTTGTCTTAGCCCTGATGTGTCCTATGAACCCGGTAAATTCTCTGAATTTCTTGGTGGCATCAGGATACTATGATTACATATGTGGCAGACCAATTATTCTTTGTGTGAGCAGATGCAATTGCAACCCTGGGAGTTCCCCCCCATCAGTGGAATATCATCAGGTTTTTGTTGTAGTTCAGTCATTTCAATCATGTCCAGCTCTTTGTGACTTCATTTAGGGTTTTCATGGGGAAGATTCTGGGAGTGGTTTGCCATTTGCTTTTTCAGATCATTTTACAGCTGAGGAAAGTGAGGCAAACAGAGTTAAGGAACTTGACCAGGATCACATCGCTAGTGTCTGAGCATGGAATTCAAGTTTTTCTGATCTCAGGCCCGGTACTCCACTCACTACACCACCTCAGTGTTATTGTTGAGAAAGCTTTCTGGGTTATTTTATGAGGGAAGTGAAAAGATATGCTAGTGCCTCAATTTACTGCCTTCTGATTTGTTTTCAACAGGCTGAAGTTAAACAGTAAGAGAAATCAATTGGTGCGAGAACTAGAAGAAACTACGAGGCTGGTTGCAAGTCTCTATGTCCAGCTGAAAAGGTGAGCATTTGGTAGCAGTCTGATTGACCTCCTAGGGTTTAAAGGCGGGCTTCAGAAAACTGTCAGACCCTAAGTCTGCCCCACTGCCTGTAGCTTTGGAGGGAGGGTCCAGAGCTGCAGAGTCTCTCATGCTTTCTGTGGTCTCCTTGCAGCCTCTCCAGCAGCATGCAGTCCCTGTCCTCTGGCAGCAGCCCTGGCTCACTCACATCCAGCCGGGGTTCCCTGGCAGCATCCAGCTTGGACTCTTCCACCTCAGCCAGCTTGACGGACCTCTACTATGATCCATTGGACCAGCTGGATACTGAGCTCCAGAGCAAAGTGGAATTCCTGCTTATGGAGGGGGCTACTGGCTTCCGGCCCTCCGGCTACATCACCACTATCCATGAGAATGAGGTGGTAAAGACTCAGAAAGCTGAGGCAGCCAGCCGCCTTCAGGCCCTCCGGTCTCTGTCTGGCACTCCCAAGTCTATGACTTCACTCTCCCCTCGATCCTCCCTTTCTTCCCCATCCCCACCCTGCTCCCCTCTGGTCATCGATCCCCTCTTAGCAGGAGATGCTTTCCTGAGCTCCTTGGACTTTGAAGATCCAGAGTTAAATGTAAACTTTTCTGAACTCAACCTTGGTAGCGGCAGTGGAAATGGTTACCGGCTGGAGGAACCCGGAGGGGAAGACAAGCAGCTTTGTCAAGGTAGAGCCTTCCCTATAGGCTTCCCCACAGAGACCTTGATAATTCTGAAAGGCATTGCCCCAGGACTTAACTGAAATATTTAGCTTCCAAAAAATGTCTTCTCAGACCTCTTTACTATCTGTTCTGCAATCTCAGCTAGTCACTTAGAAAACTGAAGCCAGATCCTGTCCCACAAAAATAGAATACATTTTTTCCTCCTTCCCTTCTGTTATGAACACTGTGCAAAGGAAAGTTGCATCCAACCATGCCATCATAACTGGGCTGTGGGGACTTAGTGATATAGATGATAGCTATCTATATATATATAAGGCTTTTATGCCCTCTTGTCCCTAGTTACTCAGAAACCTGTGGCATCTATTAGCTGCCCACATTTACCACCCATATTCATGACTCCAAGGCCCTGACAAAAGAGGCAAGAGTCTAGCTGCCCCAAATCTTCCTTCTGACTGAGCATAGCAGTTCTTAGTCACTGCATAAACAATGAAATAAGTGGGGCAGAGGTTCTTAACCTTTTTTGTGTCATGGATCGCCTTTGGCAGTCTGATGAAACTATGGTCCCCTTTTCAGAATACTGGGTTTTTTTGCTTTGTTTGTTTGTTTTTTATTTTTCTGAGGCAATTGGAGTTAAGTGACTTGCTCAGGGTCACACAGCTAGGAAATGTTAAATGTCTGAGGTCAGATTTGAACTCAGGTCATCCTGCCTTCAGGGCCGGCACTCTACCTACCATCTGGCTGCCCCATACTATTCTTTTAAAATGCATAAAATAAATGGGCTTACAAAAGAAACAAATTATATAAAAATAAAGGTGTGATTTTTTTTTTTTAAATCTAAATTCCTGCACATAGATTTCAAAGACTCTTTGAAGGTTAAAAATGCATGAATCACATATTCTCAAGGAATGTGTTTCTCAGACCTTTATTTGGTGCTAGGCCAGCTAGCCCCAGCACAGTGCTTGCACATCAGAAACAAAGAAAGGCTGTCAGTCAGCCCTCAAAAACTTATTAAGCTCCTTCTAGGTATCTGTAGTCCTATACCAGGGGTTTAAGATGCTAGATAAAGAATAGACAATGGTTCCTGTTCTTCAAGGCACTTAACTCTCCAGAAATTCTCTACCTACAGAGGGAATGGCCTGCTTATAGGATAGGGTCAGAAGCAATCAGAACTTATTTTATCCTTAAGGCAAATACAACCGCAGGAACAAATGTAAATTCAATTAATACTGACCCTACCTTATAAGGAAAAAGGGTAAAGAATAAGGAAAGGATACACCAGTAATAGGAAGCCCTGGTGGGTCAATTCCTGGCATTCAATCAAAGCTAGAATATCATTGCTGCCCACCAGCCCTGTGCCTGAAGTAGCTAGATAGATGTGAGCAGAGTATATCCCTTACTGCTTAAAGAAGGGAATATTTTAGATAAATAAAAAGCAAATACTTCTTTAATACAGCAATGGTAAGCTGAATGAAATCTTTTACTCTGAGGTAGTCCAACTGCAGATATAAAGAGGTTAAAGAAGGATCTAGACAAATCTGTGGATATAAATTCTAAAATGCAAAGATTCTTAACCTCAGGTTTGTGAACTTATTTGTTGCAGGGGTTTTTAAAAATGCATATTTTGAAAGCTGTTCCACTAGAATTACTTTGTAATCATGTACATTTTATTTTATGCATTTAAGAGCATTATTTTGAGAAAGAGTACATGGACTTCCCCAGACTACTCAAAGGGTCTGTGAAAGGGACCCCCACTATGATAAGAATTATTCAGTTAAGCTAGAAATATCCAGGACATAGCATCACAAAAGGCAGCTCTGATGTTGATCCACAAACTTCCTTGGAGTCACTGTCAGTCAGAATGTGAGGCTTAATGAACCATTGGTCTGAGAGCAGTTTTCCTTGTGTTCGTGGGAATGTTCTTATGGGGAGGTCCCTTGTTAGTGGCATTGGGGCTGGTGGCAGGAGCTAGGCACTCAGCTGCTAAGCAGGTTAAGTGATTAGTACCGCTGTTAAGTCAGCAGACAGAATAATCTCTCTAAGTGGTTTAGGGGAGAAGGGGAAGACCTGACTAGCTTTATGATGCCAGCTCTTGATCCCTCCTGTATGACTGATTGTGGAAGAATTAGACCTCATAACTATATTTGCCATGGGGTGGGAAAATAGTAAAATAAATAGTAATAATAATAACAATATAATTGTATTATGTATCATATGCAGTGATATATACTATGCAAATATATGTAAGTATATATTTATATAAGACAAATATATTATATGTTTAATATTTATAGGTAATATATTTTACCCATTACTTATTAAAAATAAAGGAAACCTATACACTGTCTTCAGGGCAGATGGTACAGTGAATAGAATGCCAAGCCTGGATCCAAGAAGACTCTTCTTGAGTTCAAATCTGGCCTCAGATATTTACTAGCTGTGTGATTCTGAGCTGATCATTTAACTCTGCCTCATCTTTAAAATGAGCTGGAGGAGGAAATGGCAAACTGCTGCAATATCTTTGCCAGTATTTTTGTGGAATCATAGAGTTGGACACTACTGAAATAACTGTACAACAAAAATACATTGTTTTAATGGACAGCAACTTTAGAAGAATGTCTCTTAGTATCATCCAACAGGCCTTCCCCTTCTCTTCCCCAATTGCCTTCACAATTAAGACACCATAATTGACTGCCAGACCCACACTGTTTTCTTGGTTCAATGTTAAGACTGTTAAGATAGACATAGTTGGTATTCAGCATTTATTCTAATTACTAGGCCAAATTCAAGATACTTGGAGACCTTTTCCCAAATGACCTGGTGAGTGACAACTTCAAAGAATCAGGGGGGAAAAGGGGTTAAATCAGTGGATTGAACAGGCCCAAACAACAGGTTAAGTTTAAATCTGTGCCTTTCCGCATTTTGCTATGCCCCAGGAATTTGATTATTGCTGTTCTACTGCAAGGTGTTATGAAGTTTGAAGAAGTAATTCTTTAACATTAACTCTTTATATTAACCAGTAATATCTTTAGAATGAGTGATCTAGGGAAATTCAATTAAGAGCCTACTTTGTGCAAAGCATTATTCTAGATACCAGCATACGAAGACAAAAAAGGAAAAACAGACCCTGCCTTTTTTTAAAGGAGAAAGGGAAATGGGAAAGAGAAAACAAGAATCTCCTCCCATCCTCAAGATTATGTCATAAATATCAAGGTTTTTGCCTCAATATTTCATGTTTATTTAGTGCTTTAAAATATATAAAACACTTAAAAATTATGTGAGGGAGACAGTAAAAATATTATTTCTAGATAAAAAAGCTTAAGAAAAAATGGAATGATGGATAGAGTTTCCCTCAAAATGTTGAAGACTAGGTTCAAATCTTTAATCATATAATAAATATGTATCCTTTGGCAAATCAGATAGTCTTTCAATGCTCTAGGCAGCTTTCTCTGACCCTTAAATTGCCTTAAAAGTCTTGACCTACTTTAATAGAGGATACTTCTTCTTCTGGGAATGCCTGATATCAATAAAATACCAGGATCAGTCCCTAACCCTACAGATAAGGAAATGTCAGCTCAGCCCTGTGTAGGATCATGAAAATCATCTGGGTCAGAACTGGGATTCAAATACAGGTCTCTCTTGACATTAAAACCAAATCTCTTTCCATTATACCAAACTGCCTCTCAGAGACTACTTGGGAATTATTTTTTATTTGATTTGATTTTCTTGGGGATCAGTGAGAGGACAAGTCTCTTAGGGATACATGTTGCCTAAATATGATATTTCCTCAACCTTAAGCTCCTTGAGGAGAGGGACTATAATGTTTTTGTCTTGTGTGCCCAGCACAGTGCCGTCACATATTAGACATACAATGACTGCCTATTGATTGATTCTTTTTCTCTTCCTCCTAAATCAGGTTCTAATGTGGCCAGAGGACCAGTCCTGAAAGTAGCCTGTGTATCAGCAGCAGTATCAGACGAGTCGGTAGCAGGAGATAGTGGTGTGTACGAGGCTTCCGGGCAGAGGTAACAATCTGTATTCTTGCTGTCTTTCTGCCTTGGGTCATTAAGCACAAGGAGGGTAGGAGCCAAAACCTTGCAATCATCTGGATATGATAGTGCTATGCATTAATGGTTAGGGTTTTTAACCATGGTGATTTGACAAAGATGCAGTCCTGATCCTGGTCTTGGACCTCTAACCTCAGAAGATCTTATGTTCAAGAGCTATGTATTTGTTGTAGGAAAAAACGGGCCAAGGACTTTGAAAATGAGGAGAAATATCAGCTTTATGAGGTCACCCATTTATCTGAATATGAGTTTTTAAACATCCTACAGCTATAGAGAAAAAAATTGAGGAAGTAAAACCCTATTCCCTGAACTTTTTTCACAGATGAGCACTGGGACCATTCATTAAAACCTAATCCTTGGCTTCCCTAAGAAGTGGGGCTCCAAGTGGTGTTATGGGAGGTGAACACAAAATTTCATTGTTATATTAGTTTATTTACATTTTAATTGAGATCTTTTGATTTTATATAATCTTTATTTCCATATATATACTTCCCTATCTAGAAAGGTATCCCTGCAACAAATAATAAAAGAGAGGGTTGTGGGAAGGGGGAAGGCAAAGTAATTCAGCAAAACAAACCAACCCATCAAATGTAACTGACAAACTGACAGCATGTGCAGTATTTCCACTCTACAAAGAAAGGAGGAAGATTATTTTTTTTCCCTTCTTCAGGACTGAGCCTGGTCACTATAATTAAATGTTATAATTAATACTGGCTTGTTATTTTTTCTTTTACTAATTACATTTGATTTTACAAACATCTTATTGATGCTTTTATTGTTATATCATAGCCACTTCTAGAATCGCCCTCCCTAATAACAAAGACAGTACGTTTTGTTAAAGCAAAGAACGTCGATATTGTAAGCAGGTCTGACAATGAGGTCAATATTCCACTTTAGTATGTATGCTCCCACCTCTCTGAAGAGCCGGGGTGTTGTGTTTTATTCCCTAGTCTCTCAGACCTTTGTTGGTTTTGGTCATTATGCAAAACGCTCTACTTCTACTTTTATCACTCTATATCACTTTATGCAGTGCTTTCCTCATTCATCATTTCTTACTGCCCCATAGTATTGTATTATATTCAAATACCATAAATATTTTTCAGTTATTCCCCATCACTAGTTCATTTAAAAATGCACATAACTGTCCTTATATTTCCTGTTGGGAGCTGTATAAATCCTGATTTTTTTTCTCTTTTTTGTTGCCTTTCAGATTAGGTACTTCAGAAGCTACTGTGTTTGACAGTGATGAGTTGGAGGCCATAGGAGCTGCCAGAATTCAGATTGCTCTGAAGTAAGGACTGGGAAAAAGGGCAAAGGAATAGGGAAGTCCAGTTTTGAGATATCTATTAATTGTTCATACTCTCTATACTTTACATTTGTACTTTTCACATTTGTTTCATAGGATTCTTAGAACCACTTTAGGAGGGAGGTAGGACAGGTATGGTTCTCTCCTTTTGACAGAAAAAGAAATAGACACACAGACCAGGTGATTTGCCAGGGTTGCATAGAAAGTAAATGCCAGCACCAAACCTCTAACCCAGTCCTCAAACTTCCAAGACTGTTTTTTCCATTATGCTACTTTGTGTTCCCTTTTTATAAAACAAGTAAAAATCTAATATGTCCTCATATCTTTGAAGCTTTCCTCCTAGCCTGGTCCCTTACTTATCACTGTAATAATCCTTTTGATAACTGTATATTTGTGGAACTTTTCTTGATGGTTGACTCCAGGATACTCTTACCTCCCTGAACTCAAGCCTCTTCTGTTTCAAAGGTGCTTAATCTCAACTTTGCAGAATTATCTTATTCAAAGCTACTTCTAAACACATGCAAATAACTCTTTGAGCATGCTTTCTGAAGTCTTACATCTTATCCTTCAACTTGCATATCTCCTCAACCATATTAAAATTGGTCTGTAATGAGCACCTTGACCTGGGAATACACCTATGGTTCAAGGATGGGGCTTATCCCGTAATCTGTTGCTGCAGTTGGAATCTTAGCAGTAGAGGGAGCTCTCAGACTAGTCTCACTGCTTTTGAGGATTCCTGTGGTAGAGAAGAGCAGGTAGACCCAACTCAATCGCCCATTAAGTAGGAGTTTTATATAAATACATGTAAATGTGCACACCTACATACATTGTACTTGCCTCCAAAAACAACTTGTGATAAATGAAATAAGAACTATTACAACTTAATTTTAAGCTCTGAGTTTTCTGGAAGCTAAAGCAAAAAAAAAAACAAAAAACATTTCATTATATTATTTCATTGAAAAAGAAGCGAACCAATTCTTCTGGGTAGAGAGGAGGAAAAAACTTCTTCCTTACCTTGAAGTCACAGAATCCTAGAATCATAGAACTTTAGAAGGCATGAAAAGTATCTTTGAGCAAGATCCTTTTTTCTGACCCCCACTTTGGACATCTACTCTAACTCTTTAGTGAAACACAAAATCTCAGAGTTTAAATGATATTTTCAGAGCAAGTCAGTTGCAGTGCCAGAAGGAGAACTGAGTTTTTCTGATTCCCAGACTATTGCTTCCTCTACTACATTAGATTGAATGGATTCATTGATTGGGGTCACATAATGGACTTAACGTTAAGTACCATAACGGAAAATGTCTTCAGCTACAGGTTTGGCAAAAAAGATTCAGAAACATTCTTCAAAGAGACATTTCTTATAGAAGGATATATCAGTCCCTCTATAAAAACTGAAAGCATAACATAAATCTTAGCTCAGCAAAGGCATGTCTGCAGGGAGCTAAAATAATGTGGTCTAGGTCTGTTGCTTTCTGATAATTTAACAATACAGCAAAGTGTAAGTGCAATGAAAATTCTCCAAAATTAGTTCTTAAGCCATAAGTGGCTGCATCTTCTTGCGATTAAAGAAGCATTTTGTTAATAACAGATGCTACATGTTTCCCATTTCATTTCAGGTATGATGAGAAGAATAAGCAATTTGCGATATTAATCATCCAGCTGAGTAACTTTGCTGCTCTGTTGTTGCAACAAGACCAGAAGGTGTAAGTATGTAAGCTGAGGGGCCCATGTGTCATCCTCCACCAGTATTGAAATGCTTGGTTCCCAAACACACATTTTCTTCGTGTCAAAGGCTCCATTTATGTCATAAGCACTTGTTACATATTTATGGCACTGCACATTCCTATGATTCAGGATTGGCATTTGATTCTGACTCCCTAATAAAATTAAATGTACATTTGCAGAAAGGTCTGACTTTGCTTTGCTTGACAATATGATCCTGAAAAAATGCACCTGCATTTTAATATTTAATAATTTTAAAATATAGTAAATCTTGGTAAATGGAATAATTTCAAAAGGCACAGTTGGAATAAGGACAAGCAGAAGAAAAGGAGAAAAGGTAGCTGTATATTTCTTTTAGCCATAGGCTGAAAATTCTTTCAGTAATCCCCCCTAATTTATTTTTTGTGTAAGTTCAATTTTTTTCGTATAATAGTCTTTCTTTGAAAAACAGGACAGAGTTATTATTCTAAGTTCTCCTTGGCCTATTTCATCTTCTCCATAGCATGAGAAGCCCCTAAGGAATGAGATCCATTGACTCAGTCTCTCTGAAGACCTAGACTCCAAGTTACTGTCTCCTAATACATGTCCTGGAGTCCCAGGCCATTCTGTAGGAGGGAATTCCTTAATATTCATTTGTCCCTCCATTTCTCTTCTCGAAACCATGTAGCAAGCAGCCTTTTGGGAAGACTACCATGCATAGAAACATGTGTTTAACCTCCTAACCTTTTTACCACCTTCCTTTTTGGAAGATTGTTTCTAAGCCTACAGGGGCTTTGCCAAGAACTCACTCTGCTTTTTCTTTGTACACCGGAGTATTCATAAGTTTTCCTCCCTACTTTCTGTGGTTGGTTGTTCTCCTTCATTCTTGAAAACCAAAGTGACATTACTATGTTGTAGTCAAGTTACAGTGTGGCCGACTGTGGTTCTTAGATCAATACAAGTTTGCAATGCTCTATCCCATGTCGGCACAAGTAATCCATCTGAACATTTGGGGTGGATTCACTAAATTAGTGCATCTCGATTTTCTTTTGAGCTACTTCATTTAGTTTCTATGATGAGGGCATACCATGCTAGTTAGTCCTATGCCAGTATCTCCTATATCATCTAATTGATTCCACAGTTCTTAAGAGAGACCTTGAGGATATCCTAGTATTACGTTTTCTGATCATCTTGGGAGTACTTGTCCTGTGTGAGTTCTCCATAAAATCATTTTTTTGACAAGTGTACATTTGGCATTTAAACAATGACCAGCCTGATGGAGTTGTACTCTCTGCAGTAGAATTGGAATGCTTGGCAGTTTAGTTCGAGAAAGAATCTGTGTCTGATATCTTATCCTGCCAAATGATCTTCAGAATCTTCCCAAGACAATTAAAATGGAAGGACTTGGTGCTAGTATACTGTCTAGGTTTCACAGGCATACATCATTGAGATCAGCACAACAGCTCTGTAGACTTTCAGTTTAGCATTTAGTTTTAATACCTCTTCTCTCCCACACTTTTCTATGGAGCTTTCCAAACACCAAGCTAGCTCTATCAACGTCCATGTCAACCTCATCATCGATGTATATACATCCTCGGAAAGTATACTGTCAAGGAAAGTGAACTTATCCACAGAATTCAGAACTTTTTCATTTGCTGTAATTGATGATTCCACATATAGATAATATGTTGCTGGTTGATGGAACACCTGTGTTTTATTGGTGGTGTTAGGCCAAAATTAGCACAGGCAGCAGACTATTGATCCATACGTTGTTGCATCTCAGCTTCAGAGGCTGCATTGAGTGCACAATCATCTCCAAACAAAAAGTTATGCACCACTACTTCCTCCATTTTTGCTTGCGTAGTATGCAGCCTTTTCAAATTGAAGAATATACTGTCAGTGTGGCAGCTGACCTTGCTGTCATGTTCATCCATGTTGAAAGCATTTAACAACATGCCTAAAAACATGCTAAAAAGCATGGAAATTCATAGCCTTTTTCACTCCATTGGTCACTGGGAAAGTGCAAGAGCATCATCCATTATATTAGCAAGCAGGCTGTTGTAAAATTGATGTATAATGCAGATGAACTCCAGTCAACCAAATTTTGACATGATTTTCCAGAAGTCCTCATGACTGATCATATCAAAGGCCTTGATCTGGTCAATAAATATTGAGTACAGACCTCTGTTCTGTTCTTGGCATTTCTCCTCAAATATTTAGGCATCAAACATTATATCAATCATTCTTTGGACCTTTATGAAGCCACATTAGCTCTCAGGTAGATGATCATCTTCCAGGTGAAGGACTATTTCCTATGAAACAGAATGCTTTAAGTGTTACTAATAAACAGACAATTATGTCTTTTGAATCTGATGAGGGGATTTCCAGGAGACTTTATGTAACCTTTTCAGTTGTTGTCATTATTGTTCAGTTATGTCCAATTTTTTGTGACCCATTTTGGAATTTTCTTGGCAAAAATACTAGAGTAGTTTGCCATTTCCTTCTCCAGCTCATTTTACAAAGGAGGAAACTGAAACAAATTGTGTTAAGTGACTTATCCAGGGTCATACAGCTACAACGGGTCTGAGGGCAGATTTGAACTCAGGAAGATGAGTCTTCTATCTTCCTGCCAGGCATTGTATATCCACTCTGCTATTTAGCTGCTCTTTACTGATACAGAAATAGAGTAAGGAGTCATATTTTCTTCCTTCTCCATTCTGTCCTTGTTAATTAGTTTATACTCCTCTTTTGCACTTTTTATTATTTTATTGATGTATTTTGTTTTCACATTACAAATATCTATAAATAACTCTCACTCTTGCAAGTTTTCTTATAACAAAGTAAAACTAATAGTACAGTGATAGTAACTGTTTAGTAAAATCCTTTGTGAGAGTGAACTCAAGCCCTTTATTTTCCTTTAGGAATGTCCGTGTTGCCATCCTCCCTTGCTCTGAAAGCACACCTTGCTTATTCCGGACGAGGCCCCTGGAAGCTTCTGACAATCTTGTATTCAATGAAATGTTCTGGGTATCCATCTCCTATCCTTCTCTCCATCAGAAGACTTTAAGAGTAGATGTCTGTTCTCCAGATCAGAACCACATGGAAGAGTGCCTGGTGAGGCTCATTTTTTTTGCCTTCAGAACTTTGTCTACAGACTAATTCTTATCTGAGTTCTTAAGTGACATTTTAGAATATCAACCTGATAATTTCACATCTATGTATTTTGGCTAAAATGTGTTCATTTTTTTGAAAGATGACAATAATAATAATAGTCAACACATAGCACTCAAAAGTTTTCAAAGTTATACATATTATATATGTATTAAAATCGTTTTTGATATATTATTATAATTATGTATTGTTATCTTATTTGATCCTAGAGCTGCAGCCCTGTGTAAGCAAATGCTATTATCATTATTTCCATTTTACAGATGAGAAATAGGCTCAGAGTGGCATAGTGGTTAAATGACTTGACAAATATGATTTGTTATTAAATATCTGAGCAAGGATTCAAACCTATATCAAACTTCTTGATCTCACTTTTGATCCAGGGTTACATTCACTAAGCCTCCCTTTCAAATTATTGTATTTTATAAAAGGAACACAGGACAATGATTATCTTAAAACCTTCACCAATGATAGAATTGAAAGCATCATGGTGAAAAGAGGGGGAGGAAGGAGTCAGAGGGCAAGA
Source organism: Antechinus flavipes (assembly GCF_016432865.1). Taxonomy (NCBI): domain Eukaryota; kingdom Metazoa; phylum Chordata; class Mammalia; order Dasyuromorphia; family Dasyuridae; genus Antechinus; species Antechinus flavipes. The sequence goes on from NC_067399.1 coordinate 420,794,042, forward strand.
TCTCTCTATATAATCTGTTAAATTACATATTAATATAACTTGATTGTGATGTCTCTAAATAGGGATAGCCTCATCAAAGCAAAACAAATCAAATTTCAGAATTTCAGGTCCCTAAACAGAATTTCTCCCTAACAGGTCACTGCTATTAGTCTTTTCATACTTTAAGGAAAAAAATAGAAACTACATTTTACTCCATAGGGAGATTCCTGGTTTCCCTCTAGGGTAGTACCATTGTGTACAGTAACAGAGACTGATCCAGTGTTCCATCCATTTATCCCCAGTTTTCCCATCTGAATAATCATTATCAGAGTTGAAAGACAAAAAAAAGGAAGAGATTTTTCTAAGACTACACTTGATAGAACCTGAGATCTAAACCAGCAATGAAAAACAATTTTGGAACTGAGAAGACAATTATAACCTTAGACTATTAGCCAGGCTATTAACACTTTTCTAATCTTTTCTAATAGATAAATCTACACACAAGTACTTACTATGTTCCAAAGGTGTCGATCCATTTTTGCTAACATTTTGTAATCAACAAGTATTTGTTTAATTATTACTATTCTTCTGCCATTTGTGCTAGGTATCAAAATTATATATAAAGTCAATAATAAAATAATCTTTTCCCTTAGTATCCAATTATCAAATGAGATAATATTTGTAAAGCATGACACAGTGCCTGACATTCAGTAGATGCTTAATAAATGCTTAATCCCTTATTTTTACCTTAAGGAATTTCCATTCTATTAGAAAGAAACAACCTGTCCACAGAAAAAAATAAAAATAAAATAGACAGAAATATAAAGTAATTTGGGCCATGATGAGGAAGGGAGTCACTGGAAGCTGGGTAGTCAGGGTTGATCCTTGGGTAGAATGTTGTACCTGAACTGAACCTTGACCTTTAGCTTGAGACTAACATGATTTTAGTCTGCATTAAGAAAGTTATAGTGTTCAGAAGCAGCAAGATTAACTGCCTCTGTTCAAACGCAGAATGTTGTGGTCAGCTAGGGAATCTAAGTCAATGTCCTTCCCACTCCTTCATTCTCTTGTTTTTTGATTTCTCAGCACAGTTTCATATCTTAAGAAACTGAGAGAAATGGTGCTTCCTCTCTCCCAGGATGCCTGAGATCTCAGAATGCACTCTTATTCTTTTTTACTTTTTACTCTCATCAGAATTGAAGCCCTAGCTCAGAAATTATAAAGGCTACTCTTTCTCTTCTTCTTTAGTCTGCTTATTCTTTACTTCTAAAACAGTAACAGACATTTCCAAAGAGGAAAGAATATATCCAAAGGAAATAAAAATAAGTTAGATAATTCTCCCCTGCCCCTTGTTTCCCAAGATCCAGAATTCAAAGAACAATAAAGGGAAGGAATAAAACCTTCCTAAACCTAAAGGTTGAGGGAGATGAATGGAAATAATCTTCTCTCTGCTCTCCAAAGAGCTCTTGTTCCATCTTATACAGAATTCTCCAACCTTGGTGAGCTAATGAAGCTCCAAAGGCCATGTGGATAATCCTTACTTTCCCAGATGACCTGCCCCCAAAATGTTCAAGATAACTATTGTATCCTGATTTTAGGTAGCCAAAGGAGACAGATCTTAGGATACTCCTTTGGTATTCTCTTATAGTGTCATAATCCTCAGGGAGCTATTACTTTTATATATCTTAAATCTCTTCTTCTTTAAACCTATTTCTTCCAAAACTGTGCTGAAGAGCCTTTGTAGGATAGTTTAACCAGGCTCACCTTGGGAACCCACTGGATATCCTATTCACCTTTTCTCTCTATTGTAAAATTAGAATAAACAAGAGATATATGAGGGAAAGCAATGGTATTATATTCTTAACTATTATAGCTGGGCCCAGGTCTTCGGTTTGAGCTGACTGATATCACTGCTCCCAAACTTTACCTCCCAGTGATAATTTCTGGGAACAAGAATGCATCCTTACTGGAAGGGATGAGGCTTGTTACAAAGACATTCATTCATCAGTATAGTAGAATGTGCTGGCCTTGAACAAAGGAAGGACCAAGGTTTTGTTGTGGTTAAATCACTTAAACTCTTTTTGCCTTAGTTTCCTCATTTACAAAATAGGTATAATAATTCTTACTGCTCTACAGGATTATTGCAAGGAAAGTTCTCTGTAAAACTTAAAGCACTATAAACATTTAGGTTTCACTTATTATTTGTTAGATTACAGATGTAGAGCTAAAAGTAACTTCAGAGGCTTCTTAATCTAACCCATTCATTTTACAGATCAGGAAAATGAAGCTCAGGGAAGTTAAATGGCCTGTTCAAGATCGCAAGTGTTGCTGGGGGTGTTCTTTCCATTATACCATGCTGCCTCTTTTTTCCATATACATAAACCAATTCACATATATAATATATACCACATAACATGCATATGTGTATATATGCAGATATATATGTATGTGTGTATGTGTATTAATTGTGTTCCCTGGGCCTTTATTGGCTTATTTCTCCATAACAAGAGACCCAGAAGGGGAAAACGTGTGGTTTGATTCTGGAATTCTCCCTGTCCTTCCAGCTTTAATGTTCTGTATTATGTGTTGTAAGGGCGCTTTCAGTTCTGAGATTCTCTCCCATTGCTTCCCTATCTCAAGAAATTGAAAGAATTGGTCCCTGAGCCCCACATATTCTTTAGAGTTTCTGCAACATATAGAAATGGATGGTGATGAGGCAATAAATTGATCAGGCTTTGGCAGACTCATCAATAGCAAGTAAGAAAGGTTTTCTGGCTTCCTAGTAAAATGCCCCAGCCCTAGGGTATTTCTCAATTAGAAAAGAATCAGTCCTGTTTCCTCTTCCTAATTGGTTGCCTTTTATTCCTCCTTCCTAATTGAAATCTGGCCATTGTAGGTTGCCATGGAGGCAGCTGAATCTCTCCATCTCACTTTGGCACTTATCTATATTTGGCTGCCTGATGAGAAGCTCACCTCACACTGGCTTATTTGAAAATTTTGAGTTGCTTACTCAAATAATGGAGTGTCAGATTTTGAAGAGGAAAGGAGCAAAAATGTGAGAAATGAGGGAGGTTCTTAGGTAAACCTTTCTGGGGGTGAAGATAAATATTAATGGCCACCCAAGGGATTAGGTATTTTTACCTTGGAGGGGTCTGGGAAATATGCTGTCTTCATCTATTTGCATTTCAGTCGATAATTATTTTTTAATTCAATAAAATTTTATTTTTCTAATTATATGTAAGAATAGTTTTCAACATTCATTTTTGTCAGATTTTGAGTTCCATATTATTTTCTCCCTCCCTTTTTTGCCTCCCCTTTCCCCAAGACAGCAAACAATCTGTATAGTTTATACATGTATAATCATTTTAAACCTATTTCTGTATTAATCAAGTAATTAATTATTAATCTCCTATTAGTATTGTATACTAAGTAAAAATTATTGAGAATAAAACGTGGAGTTTATATCAGTGGGTGAGTAATAATAATAATAATAATAACAACTAGCATTTACGGTATGGAAAGTATTTTATGTATGTATCTGTTTTAATCCTCATAGCTACCCCCACAATTTACAGTTGAGGAAACTGAAGCTGAGGGTTTAAGTGTCTTGCCTGGGGGCATACAGCTGGTAATTATCTAAGGCAAGGCTTGCCTGAGATAATTAGGTCTTATAGAAAGCCCCTACTATAGAATGCTGCACTATATAAATGTTAGTTATCATCATCATCATCATCATCATTATTTTCCTCTCCAAGAGTTCCATATATATCAGTGAAATCAGAATCTAGTTCAAAATCTAAGAGCTCTGTCAGAAGAAGGTGGAGTTTTAGTAAGGATAGCAGTCATGAAGGAAGGCTTCCTGGTAGATATTTGAATCGCAACTTGGAAGGATGGGTAAGATTTACTTAGATGAAAAAAAAGGGTTAGACATTCTTTCCAGCTGGATTGACCCTAGTAATGCCTGAGCTTAATTAACAATTTGTGGTTTCCCATTCCCTCTGGTCTCAACCTTCATCTCTTATGTTTCTTTCCTATACCACTAACATCTTTTGATATATATCCTTAGTCTCTGATATTAGTCACAAACTGGAACTTGTCCAGTAAAGCACAACTAGTATGGAGAGAGACCTGAAAGCTGATATAGGAGCTTGGAGTTGGAGGGATTGAGATTGTGGGTTTAGCCAAGAGAAGAGAAGGAAAAAAAATGTAGGTTATTATATCCCTCCCAATAAACTGTTATGGACAAGGAGATATAAATTTTCTTTGCTTCACTCATTGGGAAGAACTAGAAGAAGTAGCTAGAAGTTAAAGAGAGGCAAACTTAGAGTCAATGTAAGGAAAAACTTCTAAACAGTTAGAGCTGTTTGAAAGCAGGATGAATGGGCTTTACAATGATTAAAAATCTCAAAGCAAAGAGCATGGTCTAGAGGGGATTTTGTTCTATATTCATGACTTCTGACTTTTCCAGCTTAAGATTATTTTGATTCCCTGAAGAGAGGCACCATATCTTGATTATATCTGTATCTCCCCCAAAACTTAATCCAATGCTATGTATACAATAAATGTTAATTAGAATTGGAATAAGTAAAAATAAAATAAAAAGATATCTTGTTTTGTTAAATTATCTAGGCTCTGATCCTACTATGGGTAACCAGAAATGGACTATGCTTTCAGACCTAAAAGGGCTTAATTTTTAGTTTTCTTTATTCTCTGTAAATTCTTCCTTTAGTAGGAACTTAATCCAATGCTATGTATACAATAAATGTTAATTAGAATTGGAATAAGTAAAAATAAAATAAAAAGATATCTTGTTTTGTTAAATTATCTAGGCTCTGATCCTATTATGGGTAACCAGAAATGGACTATGCTTTCAGACCTAAAAGGGCTTAATTTTTAGTTTTCTTTATTCTCTGTAAATTCTTCCTTTAGTATGTCCCTGGCGCTTTCCAAATAGTTCCTGAAAACTGAGAATAGTGTAAGAGAGTGTATCACTTGTCCCAGACCTTCTCTCTTCTTATTCTACTATAGGGTGGAGCCCAGATCAGCCTTGCTGAGGTCTGCCGTTCAGGAGAAAAGACAGTGCGCTGGTACAATCTCTTGAGCTACAAATACTTGAAGAAGCAAAGCCGACAAAATAAGCAAGATGCACACAGCTGTTCTGTAATGGTGGGCACTGAAAACTCGGTGAGAGGGCATGAATGAGTGTTTACCCAACATCTATGACATTCAGGAGAGATGGGGTATTCAGAAATGAAAATAGTTGTGTCATCAGGGGAAGAACGGTGGAGATGTGAAATACCCCACAGATTATAGGACCTTGATAAACTGGGAAACATCAAGAGAAAGTAAACCAAGATGATAAAAGGCCATGAGTCTGTCATATAAGGAGTACTTGAAGAGATTGGAGATATTTAATCTAGAATTAATAGCCATATTTAAGTATTTAAAGGTCTCTTATGTGTAAGAGGCAATAATCTTGTACTATTTCACCCCAGAGGACAATGAGGAATAATGAGTGAAAGTTAAAAAGTTAGACTAAATATTAGAAAAAGTTCCATAGCAATTAAAGCCATCCCAAAATGTAATGAGTTGTTTCAGAATTAGTACTAATTCCCTTTGGAGGTCTTCAAGTAGTCTGAGTCACCACTTACTTAGTATATTAGAGTGAGCTTTCCTCTTTGAGTATGAATTGAACTTGTTGACTGCTAGACTTCCTACTCTGTGAGAGGGAAAAAAAATTAAAAAAGAGCTAGCTACATGTGTGTGTAACATGCACATAGGTCTCTTAACAAATAGATGGACACACATGTACATATAGTTATAAATATATCCTTTAATACTTAAAGGAGTTGTGATTTTGTTAGTGTGAGTACTTACACATTTAGACACATACACACACACACACACACAATGAAGTCCCTCTATCACTTAAAATATGACTTTTTTGAAAACTGCCATGCATAAAAAGTTCATCATATAACATCCTCATAATGAACCTCCCCCAAATTTAGCTAGACTGATCAATCCTTGGACAATAGATATACAGTTTGAATTTTTAAGGTCTTTTCAACTTGGGAAGGACCTGCCCAAAACTTGTGTTATACTAGTATAAGCTATAAGAACATAGGATTATCTCTTCCACTGGAAAGAGGGGAAAGGAGGGAGAGAAGAGAGAGGGAGGGAGAGGGAAAGATATCTTTATACCATAGATATGTATTTTTGTATAATATATAGAGACATGTAATAAGATGATAGACACATACATAAATGTATGTATGTTTTACATATACATCTGAGTACAAATATCTGTCACAGTGCAATTTGGCTAACCTTTTTGAATTTGCCAGAAGAAGGTGGAGTTTTAGTAAGGATAGCAGTCATGAAGGAAGGCTTCCTGGTAGATATTTGAATCGCAACTTGGAAGGATGGGTAAGATTTACTTAGATGAAAAAAAAGGGTTAGACATTCTTTCCAGCTGGATTGACCCTAGTAATGCCTGAGCTTAATTAACAATTTGTGGTTTCCCATTCCCTCTGGTCTCAACCTTCATCTCTTATGTTTCTTTCCTATACCACTAACATCTTTTGATATATATCCTTAGTCTCTGATATTAGTCACAAACTGGAACTTGTCCAGTAAAGCACAACTAGTATGGAGAGAGACCTGAAAGCTGATATAGGAGCTTGGAGTTGGAGGGATTGAGATTGTGGGTTTAGCCAAGAGAAGAGAAGGAAAAAAAATGTAGGTTATTATATCCCTCCCAATAAACTGTTATGGACAAGGAGATATAAATTTTCTTTGCTTCACTCATTGGGAAGAACTAGAAGAAGTAGCTAGAAGTTAAAGAGAGGCAAACTTAGAGTCAATGTAAGGAAAAACTTCTAAACAGTTAGAGCTGTTTGAAAGCAGGATGAATGGGCTTTACAATGATTAAAAATCTCAAAGCAAAGAGCATGGTCTAGAGGGGATTTTGTTCTATATTCATGACTTCTGACTTTTCCAGCTTAAGATTATTTTGATTCCCTGAAGAGAGGCACCATATCTTGATTATATCTGTATCTCCCCCAAAACTTAATCCAATGCTATGTATACAATAAATGTTAATTAGAATTGGAATAAGTAAAAATAAAATAAAAAGATATCTTGTTTTGTTAAATTATCTAGGCTCTGATCCTACTATGGGTAACCAGAAATGGACTATGCTTTCAGACCTAAAAGGGCTTAATTTTTAGTTTTCTTTATTCTCTGTAAATTCTTCCTTTAGTAGGAACTTAATCCAATGCTATGTATACAATAAATGTTAATTAGAATTGGAATAAGTAAAAATAAAATAAAAAGATATCTTGTTTTGTTAAATTATCTAGGCTCTGATCCTATTATGGGTAACCAGAAATGGACTATGCTTTCAGACCTAAAAGGGCTTAATTTTTAGTTTTCTTTATTCTCTGTAAATTCTTCCTTTAGTATGTCCCTGGCGCTTTCCAAATAGTTCCTGAAAACTGAGAATAGTGTAAGAGAGTGTATCACTTGTCCCAGACCTTCTCTCTTCTTATTCTACTATAGGGTGGAGCCCAGATCAGCCTTGCTGAGGTCTGCCGTTCAGGAGAAAAGACAGTGCGCTGGTACAATCTCTTGAGCTACAAATACTTGAAGAAGCAAAGCCGACAAAATAAGCAAGATGCACACAGCTGTTCTGTAATGGTGGGCACTGAAAACTCGGTGAGAGGGCATGAATGAGTGTTTACCCAACATCTATGACATTCAGGAGAGATGGGGTATTCAGAAATGAAAATAGTTGTGTCATCAGGGGAAGAACGGTGGAGATGTGAAATACCCCACAGATTATAGGACCTTGATAAACTGGGAAACATCAAGAGAAAGTAAACCAAGATGATAAAAGGCCATGAGTCTGTCATATAAGGAGTACTTGAAGAGATTGGAGATATTTAATCTAGAATTAATAGCCATATTTAAGTATTTAAAGGTCTCTTATGTGTAAGAGGCAATAATCTTGTACTATTTCACCCCAGAGGACAATGAGGAATAATGAGTGAAAGTTAAAAAGTTAGACTAAATATTAGAAAAAGTTCCATAGCAATTAAAGCCATCCCAAAATGTAATGAGTTGTTTCAGAATTAGTACTAATTCCCTTTGGAGGTCTTCAAGTAGTCTGAGTCACCACTTACTTAGTATATTAGAGTGAGCTTTCCTCTTTGAGTATGAATTGAACTTGTTGACTGCTAGACTTCCTACTCTGTGAGAGGGAAAAAAAATTAAAAAAGAGCTAGCTACATGTGTGTGTAACATGCACATAGGTCTCTTAACAAATAGATGGACACACATGTACATATAGTTATAAATATATCCTTTAATACTTAAAGGAGTTGTGATTTTGTTAGTGTGAGTACTTACACATTTAGACACATACACACACACACACACACAATGAAGTCCCTCTATCACTTAAAATATGACTTTTTTGAAAACTGCCATGCATAAAAAGTTCATCATATAACATCCTCATAATGAACCTCCCCCAAATTTAGCTAGACTGATCAATCCTTGGACAATAGATATACAGTTTGAATTTTTAAGGTCTTTTCAACTTGGGAAGGACCTGCCCAAAACTTGTGTTATACTAGTATAAGCTATAAGAACATAGGATTATCTCTTCCACTGGAAAGAGGGGAAAGGAGGGAGAGAAGAGAGAGGGAGGGAGAGGGAAAGATATCTTTATACCATAGATATGTATTTTTGTATAATATATAGAGACATGTAATAAGATGATAGACACATACATAAATGTATGTATGTTTTACATATACATCTGAGTACAAATATCTGTCACAGTGCAATTTGGCTAACCTTTTTGAATTTGCCAGAAGGAAATCTGCTTTTAAGCATTTTAAAAATAGTTATAAAACTTACCCAAAGAAAAGAATGGAATTAATAATTTTTTAAAACAATCACTTTTAAAATAAAATCATGTATCATTCATTTTTAGAACAGTTTTTTAAAAAAGGTTTAAAAATTAACCTATGTTTTAAACCCCTTTTAAATGTTTCTGAGTGGCAGAGCAGTATGACTATGGATTCAAATCCTATTTATGCCATGGATTGTCTTTGTGACAATTATTAAGTCACTTAACTTCTCAGTAGTCTCAGATAATAGGTTACAAAGGAGTATTGATCTATATTGGTAGAGATAGTTTTCACACACTGAACGTTCTCTATACTATAGATTCTACCCCTTCATGTTTTCCTGCACTTAGATAGCATAATCATTTTTTAAGTACTCATTAAAACAGATAGTCCTACAAGTTCTCTATACATATATATTTGTACACGTATTTGTTAGGTGTAAGACCACTCAATTATATAATATGTAGATATATACACACATATATACATAGAGAATTTATATAGCTTAGTGATAGACATGTATATAGCATTTAATTTTTCATCTGGCCAAGAGATTTTATTTTATTTATTTATATACCTTAAAGTATCCCAATAATGCTTATTTTTCTGTAATCAAACATGAAGGGAAGAAGTTCTTGGCCTTCTCTCTCACTTGGAAAATATCCTTTGAAAATACATTAGAAGCACCAGTTCTGAAGTCAGGAGGACCTAAGTTCAAGTCTGGTCTCAGACATTTAACATATCTTAGCTATGTGACATTGGGCAAGTTGCTTAACCAATTGCCTCAGGGGAAAAAAAAAAAAAAGGACATTAGAATTAGTCTTCCCATTTTGTGAATGGAGGATAGAAAGATTACATTAGTAGATACATAATGGCATAGATGAACGTTACTATATGATCCAAAATAAATATGATTTACTTTTTAAATCTATAATCTCCTAGAGATAGAATTTCAGTCATAGGAGAAAAAAAGATTTTCCTCTTGAGTTGGGAGAAAAGATCCTTTTTCAATTAAAAATCAAATATTGGATGTATAGTAGGATTATTGTTTCTGAACAGGAATAAGAAACAATGTAGCACAGTGAATAGAAATCTAGAAGACCTGGATTCAAGTGCCACTTAATATATAGTGGCTGTATGACTGGGCAAGAAACTGAGTCTCTCAGTGTACCAGCCAGTTCTCTAAAAGTCCTAAATCCAGAGCAAGTATAATCTGTATTGGTAGAGAATGTTTCTCACTAGGGTCTCTCTATACTAATGAGTTCAAAGGAATGAATTCTCCACCTAAAACATGTTTCATTATATGATTCTGTCTTCATTGTAAAGCCAAAGAAATGCTTTGGGAAGAATATGTTATTGAATTTCACAGATCTTTTTCCTCCCCACCATTAGTGTAATTGAACAACTGCCTCTGTAGCTCGTCTTGTTTTGAATTGGTATTCTGCTAAATTGCATTAGAGTATCAGGTTAATCAGGATTTCACAGTACTAATGAGTTGCTTTTAAGTTCTGCTGCAGCATTCTATTTTTTTATTTGAACCCCAAACTTTTTTCATTAAACTAATCTATTTATAATACTTTGAAATAATTATAAATCATAAAGACTATGAAAGATCATTATTTTTAAAAATTATTTTTATTATCATTTAAAGGATCATATTTATAAGTAGCCATGTGACTTGGAAAAAAGTCTTTCAAATAGATTTCAATTTTTTTTTTTTAATTTTGCTCAAAGCTATGAGAGAAGAACTTTGTGGATGAAAGGGAAAAAAACCACATTGAGCATATATTGAGACAATTGTATTTTTGAAACTGTGAGAGGTAGCATGACATAATGACTCAGGATCCAGCCTGTAAGAATTGGGTTTAAGTGTTACTTCTGATATGCAATATGCAATAGCATGCCAGAAGTAAATGGGAAGGAAGAGAAGAGGGGAACAAGTTACTGGTGCCTATTCCTAATAAAAATAATTCATAGTTCTTTGTCACCTCATGCTTCATGAGGTGTTTTCTCCTCATGATTGCCCTCTACTGTAAGTAATATAATTCTTATTCTTTACAATCAACAAAATTGAGACCCAGAAAGGTAAAACAATTTACTTGTGATCATATAGATGATACTAAAAGTTAGTGGAAAGGGCAGTGGGTTTAGAGCCATTTGCATTCAGCAAAACACTTAAACTCTCCAAGTCTCAAAGTCTTCTGTAACAGGATAAGATTGACCTCCATGCTCTTTGTTCTTTCTACCACCAAGGCCTATGGACCATAAGTTATTGAATTAGCCTAACTAGACTTCACTCACTGTTAATAAAAGAGAGACGCTCGACATGATGAAGAGCTCTTAAACCTGGTATCCATCAATTTATTTTTTCTAATATTGTGATAACTTTATTTTGAGGAAATTAATTTCCTTTTGTAATTCTATATGTTTTATGCATTTAAAAAAACATTCATCCAAGAAGGGGTCCATAGGCTTATTTCATCAGACTACCAAAGAGGCCCATGAACATTTAAGAATGCTTGTACTAGGGTTCTTATATTGGATTTTTGATGATCTCCAAAAGATTTCTTTTGGGTTTAAAATTTTAGCATTCTATAATTGATCTTGAGCAGTAGAGCTGGGAAGTGTGATGAGTGAGCCTCATGAACCTTCTCTCTACAGGATACTGTTTCTGCACTCCTAGAACAGACAGCTGTGGAACTGAAGGCTGTGGAGAAGAGGCTAGAGGGGAAAAGTAATGCTCTGACTATGGAAGAGAGCTGGTGAGTGAGGGAGGGCCTCCCCTCTGAAAAACCCTCCCAAGACTGAGCAGGCCCAGCTGAAAGAGAACAGGAGCCTAGATCCTTGTCCCAGTGTACTCTTAATATTCAGGAATAGATGTCCCTGAGAAAATCCGAGAATGACTTTGCTTTCCCATGACTCCCCAGTTCCAAATTCCAAATGCTTTAACAGCTAGAAGTGCCCTTACTCAACTTCTTTCATTGAGCTTATTTCTTCAGCTTTTCTGCCTGTTGTGATTGAGAGTAGGAAAAAATTGCTGGGTCAAGGTTGCTTTTTTTTTTTTTTTTTTTTTTTTTAAGTTTGCTTTGTCTATGGCAAACCACTGTGTTGCTTCAAATGGGAGAAGCCGGAAATAGACATAAGACATGTCTTCTAAAACTCTGGCAGAAGATCAGTGGTTTAAGCCAAATTCCCAAGCTTTTATTGGGACTTTTCACATTGTTACTTAGCAACCCTGCTTCTGTTCTCTCTCTCACTCTTTCTCTCTCTCTCTCTCTCTTTTCCTTCCTATCCCACTCATCCCCACACACATACTTCCCTCCTTAGCCAGTCAGATTCTCTAAGACATTAACTTATAAATATGGCTTGGACATACTGAAGTCAGTCATGCTGAGACAAATCCCACTGTATTCCCACAGAAATCTGTGATTAGCTTTTTTGGGGGAAAATATCAGCCCCATGATAGTTGCTAGAATCTGTATGTAAATCAAGATCCTCCAATTCAGTGTTCACCTTTTTCTTCCCAACAGTCGTGTCCTCTTAGCTCTTCTTTTTAATGTTTAGAGTCTCTTTATTTCCTGAGATTCCAGACAAGAGGAATGTTAGGGCAATGATCCGCAGTTAGGGGTCATTGGAGGTTACATTGTCTCTGGGTAGATGACCAAAGCCCTTTGTGCTATAATAGGTCATATGATGAGGATCCCAATGGTGGCAGTGAGAACGAAGGAGCAGCTGAGGAAGAGGAAGAGGATGAAGAGGGAGAAGAGGACATTTTCACGGAGAAAAATTCACTGAGTGTGGAAGATAGCCCAGCAGTAAAGGTAAGGAGGGCAAAAATGAATGACATCTAAGAGTCTGAATCCGTCTGCCTAGGAAAGATATCACAGTACAGCAGGATTACTTCTCCTCAGGGCTCATTTCAGAGAAGAATAGAGTCTGTCCTTAAGTGCCTTTTGATTTCCCCCTGAGAAGTGCTATTGAGATAATAGGCTACAAGCTGCTGCCACTCCTAGCAGTTAGTGGAGGGCTGGGGATGTCCACTTTTTGTCTACCAAGAAAAAAATTTCCTTTGGAATTGGAGGAGTGTAAAAAGCAAAAGGAAGTGGAAGCAGTAGGAGATTAAATTCAAAGATTCTTATCCCCTGTTTTGGTCATACCACAGGTAATCAAAGAGGTTAAGTATTACCCCCAAAAAAGGAAGTGGAAGCAGTAGGAGATTAAATTCAAAGATTCTTATCCCCTGTTTTGGTCATACCACAGGTAATCAAAGAGGTTAAGTATTACCCCCAAAAAAGGTATCAAATGAGAAGGGGATTTTATCCACTGGACAAGTAGTTGGGTTCAGTGATCTCCAAAATGTCTTGATTCTGTCTATGAATCTCTTTCCCTAATATCAAATTCAAGGGCCATTCTGTTTCTCAGAAAGGAACTGATTCTACAAGTTTTCAAATTCTTCCCCATCCTCTGATGCATCCTTATCTATGAAGTACAGAAGTCACCACAGTCCTTAGGTTTCCCTGCGCCCATGGTTTTGTCAGAACTGGTTACTCATTCCTCTCTCTGCTCCAGCTGTTTCTTCAACTCTACCCTTTATTTGTCTGCTTACTAAATGTAGTTCTGCCCAAAGCTTTATAGAAAAGATACATGATGTTCCTCCTTTATCTCATCTCTTCTGTCTCTATAGTTCCATTAGTATTTCTGTAGGTCCAGTGTTATAATAGTCTTCACTTTACAAGTTTAATCTCTCCTTATTGGTGCTAAATTTCTATTAATACCAAGTTTCTCTAGTTTATTTTTGAATACCAGGCCTAGAGTCAGAAAGAACTGGATTCAAATCTAGCCTCAGACACTTACTAGGTACGATGACTTTGGGCAAGCTACTTCACTTTTGCTTGCCTCAACTTTAATATCTGTAATATGGGGATATTAATAGTTTCTACCTCCTAAGGTTATTGTGTGGAGCAAATAAGATAAGAATTATAATGCCTGGCACATAATAAGCATGAAATAAATGTTGTTATAATTATCCCATCCATTGTAGGAGTTATGGGTCAGGACTCTACAATCTGGAAAATTCACATAAAGTTTTTTGGCGCTCCCTTCATACCAAAGAAGAAGTCTGAATTTTTCCTTTTTTTTTTTTTTCCCTTTTATGGGGTACTTACAGTACTTTACTATAAAATTTGGATTGATATTATATAATACTATACTTTTATGAGCTTCTGACTTTTTTCATCTGCTAGCCTTCATGTGACATCTATAGCTTCTACAAAACTCCCCAAAAATTCCCATTAAATTTTTTATGCTGAACTGGAATATAGCAAGACCACAAAGGGGAAACTCATGATGTGAAAGGGATAACTGTATCATCATTATCATTATTTGACAGAGAATGTTAGACAGATCTTTCAAGTTTGTTTTTTTTTAAGTCCTGATAGGTTCTTCAGAAATTAACATAAAATGTAAGAAATTAAATGTAAATAAGTATGAGGGAAATCAGATTTCGATTTATAAAACTGTTCAGAGTCCCTCATTTATGTAAAAACAAAGTATACCTCTGCTGGCTACTTGGTTTTTTTTTTTCTAAAAATTGAAAATATCCTCCTGTTGTTATAGCAAAGGAGGAGCCCCAAGGGATGAAGACAGTGGTTGCTCCAGATGTGAGAATATAGCAGAGCCAGTAGTTAGTTGCAGGGGAAAAGGGGAAATTTCAGGCTATGCTGACAGCAAAGAAAACTTGAGCCTAAAAGAATGATCAGATGCTTATTTCCCAAAAGTAGGTAATTAGATCCTCATGAATGACAGATGGCTTTAGGATGAGTGACTTTTTTCTTAGGTGGACAAAGAAACCAACACAGACAGCCTGACGCCATCACCTACAGTTGTGCGGCCCAAAGATCGAAGGATGGGCAACCCGCCCCCGACGCCATTTGTCCGAGGGAGCACCATCATTCGCTCTAAGACCTTCTCTCCTGGGCCTCAGAGTCAGTATGTGTGTCGGGTAAGTAACAATAAGGAAGAACCATTCTTTTATTTCTATTATCTTTTATACTCTCATTGCACTAATTCAGTTAAGTTCCTTCATGCTTATATTATTGAAATAGTTTCCCAACTTGTGTCTCTGCCTGACTATCTCCCTCCTCTATCCTAGTATCTGTACTACTTATAGATTAATCTATTAAAAATATTGCTTTCATCATGTCAAAAAAATTTTTTTAATAGTTCCTTGTTATTTGTGCGATGAAATCCAAACTTCTTAGCCTGGGATTCAAAGCTCTCCTCAATCTCCAAGCACCAACCCTTATTCATGGTAGATTCAGGATTAATGAGAAAAGCTCCACATTTACATTATGTTGACATTTTTCTTTCAGTTAAACCG
The DNA here is from genome assembly GCF_016432865.1 of Antechinus flavipes. Taxonomy (NCBI): domain Eukaryota; kingdom Metazoa; phylum Chordata; class Mammalia; order Dasyuromorphia; family Dasyuridae; genus Antechinus; species Antechinus flavipes. The sequence goes on from NC_067399.1 coordinate 420,809,321, forward strand.
AAGTGATAGTGATAGCTCAACCCTATCCAAAAAGCCACCTTTTGTTCGAAATTCCTTGGAAAGAAGAAGTGTCCGAATGAAGAGGGTAAGAAATTGCTTTGAAGCTGTTCTTTGGTATAGGGCCTTCTCGCTCTCATCTTCAGCCATCAGATGAAAATGCCCTTTATGAGCAGCCAATAATGTTGTTGAACCTAATGGAATTCTCTTCACAAATTTTCATGTAAAGGATCTAGCTCTTTGAAACAGCAAGCCTGAACAGGAAAAAGGATACTGTGTATGCATTATGAATTGGCATACTTAGCTTTGCTTGACAAAAGCATCAAACTCTAATTAGATAGGAAGTTTCTCAAGGGCATATTTATTTGGTAAATTCTCCCCCAACTCCAATCTTTTTAGCCCTTGCATCAGGTTTTGCACTTGAGTAAATGTTGTCCAACTAGTTGATTAATTAAGGCTTCTGACTGCCTTCTGCTGCAATAAGAAACTTGAGTTTCCAAGAGCCTCTCAAAAGCAATGAAGTGCAAAAGAGTTTTTTGCAAACCAGCTAGAAATTGACATTGAAAGCTGACAGGCTATCCCTAAAAGACATGGAGATTTCTTTGAGAAAATGAATGTTTGGATATAGGAAGCAAAGGATCATTCTAGTTACTTACAAGTCAAGTCTGAACTAGATTAGAAAGTAGTTTGCAAATGCAAGAATGTCCAAAGTGAATGCCCAATAGTAGATAATGCCATAAAAGTGAAGGATCTGCAGCACCAAAGGCCGTGTATGAACAAATAAGTTCTGCAGAGCTTTAGATTTACAACTGAGCTGAAGAATCAATCATTCAACAAGGTTTATTAAAAATACCTTCTATGGGCCATGCATTACATTAGCAATGGTGATGTACATAGGTAATGGCACATGTACAAACTACCTCTAACATTGGCATATGCACAGAATACCTCTGATAACATCTTGCATTTGGGAGAGATGTGAGGATATGTAATGAAAATGTCTTTGAGAGACTATGGAGCATATATTGACTGTAACTGATTTGGGTTGCTAATGGACTTTCCAGGCACTCTGTGTATATACACATACACCTCCACACAAATTTATAGGTATACAGATATATAGATGCAGATAATGATAAAAATATGGATATAGCTAAAATATAGATTTAAATATAATTACATTCATTTAATTAATTAAATATAGCTATACATGAGCATATATAAAGACACAGATTTGATAAAAATAAAGAAAATTATGTACAGATATATATAGAGAGAAAGAGACACAGAGAGAAGGGTGTGATATAAAGAAATACAGAAATATAAAGTAACTTCAAAGTAACTGAATCCATAAATGAATTTGGATGGCCAGGAGTGTAAGGAAGTGCTTGCCTGGTCCCAAACAAGATATAACATTTCCAGAGCAGCTATTCATTCTTCATTTCTCCTTCTCCTAAGTTATTTCTTCTGCTCACGGAGTATAAAAGAGACAAGGTAACATGTTGAAGGAAATATAAAGGGGTCAGAGGAAAGACATAAAATTCATTGGATTTAGCTAGAAAAGTTCATGAGCCCGTGATATTGATGCAGTACTTGGGGGAGTTGACATGATTTTCCAAGGGCAACGACTGGATTGCTGAGATAAAGACCCTGCAGAAGCACAGAAGGGGCTGCTGGCCGAAATGCAAGTTTTTGGGCTTCAGCACCTGTGATATCTGCAGTGTTCATAGCTACAGCCTATCCAAATCTGTCTACTATTTGGTTCTGTTCTAAAAACAAAGCACTAGTTTTTCTTCCTCTGAGTACTTCACTCATAACTCGGAGTGCATGATCATGAACAAGTCACATAATTTCCTGAGCCTCAGTTCCTTCATCTGTAAAAAAAAGGGATTGGACTAGATGGCCTCTGAGGTCTCTCACAGCTCTAAATTTCTGTTCCTATGGTTTAAAATTGAGTGGGGGAGAAAAGAAATGTAAAGTTCTGTAAGAGATCATAAAGTAATTTATTCATCAGTGAGTCTGATGTGAAACAAGGATGCACACACCAAGAAGGTTTAAGTTAGAGATTAATCAGGGAAAACTTCATGAAGAAGGTGGGTTTTTACCCTGCTTTTGAAGGAGAGGAATGTAGATTAATTAATGGAAAAGAAGAGACTTTGCAAATCAAGGAGTCTAAGCAAAGTATATTGTTCAAATGACAAATGGCAGTAACCATCTTCTCTATTTCAGCCATCCTCTGTCAAATCCCTCAGAGCCGAGCGCTTAATCCGCACCTCATTAGACCTAGAATTAGACCTACAGGCTTCAAGGACCTGGCATAATCAGCTGACCCAAGAAATCTTGGTGCTGAAGGAATTGAAGGAACAGCTGGAGCGAGCCAAAAGCCACGGGGAAAAGGAGCTGCCTCAGTGGGTCCGAGATGACGAACGCTACCGGCTCTTGTTGAGGATGGTAGAAAAGAAGGTGAGTGAGAACAACAAATGGAGAAAATCCCTGGGCAAGATTAAGTCTGTAATAGCAACCTTATATAACTATAATAATACTCACCATGAAGCCACTGTGTTCTGTAAAAGAAACCTTTGATGAAAGGTAACTAAGGCTAGGACAGATTTCCTCTATGGTGAGATAGACTATCATTTACAAAAAGGCAAGCAAACTTGCTTTTTGCCCAAGTAGGGGAATGAATAAATGAGGAGAGACTGAAATTTTTATTAGTAATGCACCAGACTAACCAGAAAGTCCTGTAGTCAACAATTATTGTTCCAGATATACCTAATTTTGAATAGATATAAACATGCTTTGAAAATCCAGGCAGCTAGAATAGTAATAGTTTAATCGGCCCATCCAGCATCATATTTACAAATAATGTTCATAAACTATAATATTTGAAGGGAAGAATTATTGATTTAGCCCACCCAGGAGATTAGGTGTTTCTGAGGCTGGTCCAGAGATGAAGCATTACTAATATTTCTAGCAATCAAGATTGGAGCACATAGAACCAATTCCCCTCTTCTGACCAGAATTCTTAGATAAAGTCTCTGGGTATCTTGAGACAAGAAACTAATGTGGAAGTTTTTACATTGATAAAATTATGCTTTCATAGAAGGTTCTTTTTGCTTTGTGATTTAACCTAACAGTCAAAGAAAGAAAAGATGTCAAGATGACAAGTTGGAGGATTTTAGAAATAGAAGTACAAGTATGCCCTGCCTTAAGATAATACAATATATAAAAATTTAGCTTTATAAAACAGAAAAACAAGAACACAGTCTTTTATATTATCTAACACTTCAGATGATGACTAGACATATAATAATCCTGTTTCCATAGTATTCTAAGAATACACTTGCTGGGTAAATCACATTTCATTTGTAAATAAGAAGCAGTAGGCTGGCACAATGAATAGAGCAAGGAATCTGATGTCAGAAAAAGCTGATTTCAAAATTGACTTTAGATACAAGCTGGGTGAATTTTGGGTGACAATTAATCTCTGTTTACCTTAGTTTCCTCAATTGTAAATGAGGATAATAATAGCATCTACCTCACAAAATAGTTTTGAAGATCAAGTGAGGTAATATTTATAAAAGTGCTTAACACAGTGCCTGACACATTGTTGTTCAGTCATTTTTCAGTTGTGTCAGTCTTGTGATCCCATTTTGGAGTTTTCTTGGCAAAAATGCTGGAAGGGTTTGCCATTTCCTTCTCTGGCTCACTTTATAGATGAGGAAACTGAGGCAAACAGGATGAAGTGACTTACTCAAGGTCACTCGGCTAATAAGTGTCTGAGGCTGGATTTGAACTCAAAAAGATTAATCTTCCTGATTCCAGGCCCAGTGCTCTGAGGCTTCTCACTTGGCATGTAGTGGATACTATATAAATGGTAGCTTTGTTGTTATTGTTGCTGTTAAGATAAAAATTATGATCTCAAAGTATATTGTTGTTATTGTTGTTCAGATGTTTCTGACACTTGGTGATCTGATTTGGGATTTTCTTGGCAAAGATCCTGCAGTGTTTTGCCATGTCCTTATCAGTTCATTTTACAGATGAGAAAACTGAGGCCCACAGGGTTAAATCCCATATCCATCGTCACACCGCGCTACCCAAAAGAGATGTTATGTGGAAACAACATGATTCCTGGAATATTAGATTAAAAATCTAAGAACCTGGGCTTTTTAATAATAGTTTCTATTCATGTAGTGTCTTCCTTCAGAATGGCTACTATGGAAACTTGATGGGTAATACTTGGTAATGCTTGACAGCTCGCCATCTCACAGATCTGGAGTCAGGAAGACCCAACATCAAATTTAGCCTCATATTCTTACTAGCTGGATGACCCTCAACAAGTCATTTAATTCCTGCCTGCCTTAGTTTTTTTCTTCTGTAACATGGAGATAATAATAACACCAATATCAGAAGGTTATTATGAGAATTAAATGAGATAATACTTATAAAGTACTTTGAAAACCTTAAAGCCTTATATAACTATAGTAATAACTATATAATAGTATCATTGCACTAACAGAAGTTGACACTCCCAGTCTCATCAAGTCTCCATAGCAACAATTAAAGTAAGGAATATGCTTACATGGGGCTTTTTGGTTTATAAAGCATTTTACATACATCATCTTAATTGATCCTCTCAATAACCCTATAGCACAAGTACTTTTATCTCCATTTTATAGAAGAGGAAACTGGAAGACTCAGAAAAATTATTTGCCCCAAATTAGTCACATGGCTACTAAGGGGTAGCATCAGGACCAGAACCCAGATCTGCTATCCCTAACTCCATTGTTCTTCTCATTTAACACCACAGCTGCAGGCTTAAGTCCCATACTAAAATACCAAGTCTTTCTATATCTCAATTTTATCTGTAAAATGGGGATTCAGTTTAATTTAGCAAGTAATTCTTAAGTGCCTGCTTTAATATAGTGCTTATGGGTAAACACTGTATTAAGCACTATGGATTTTAAAATGAAATGAAAAGTATAATATTAATAATGCTCACACTACCTATACCATAGGGTGGTGAACACGTTTTGTTTACTGTAAAATGTCATATAAATATGAGGTTGGGGGGGAAGGAGATAGTAGCAATGGAAGTACTATTAGTAATAGCAGCAGCAGCTGCAATAATAGTAGTAAAATAGCAGTTGTTAGGACAAAAAAGATATGCCTCTATTTCACAGATGTGCATGTGGCCAAAACTACCTTCCTAAATGTTTCTCTCAGTCTCTGTCTCTTATTTCTTTCTGTGACAGAACAGGTCAGTTCATTGACCTAGATAAATCCTGATGATCTACCTTGTATTTTGTACAATATTGTGATTACTTACTCATTTTTATTTTGAATAAAATCATCACAAAATAAATCAAATCATGGTAGAGAATGAGAAGTGCTTGAAATAACCTTTCCCACCATACTTGGCCCCTCTGACCACAGAAGCATCATTTTGTATTAAAATAAACTTTTCTTTCACTAACCAATCTCTAGAGACATTCTGTAGACCCTGCATTAACTGAACTATTGGAATTGCTTTGCCCTACAGGCAGAGAGGGCTGAGCACAAGGGTGAATTACAGGCTGATAAGATGATGAGAGCTGCAGCTAAGGATGTCCACCGGCTGCGGGGGCAGAGTTGTAAAGAACCCCCAGAAGTACAGTCATTCAGGTAGGAGCAACAATACCTTACGTCAGGGCTCCACTATCTCACTTATTCATTACTTCTCTCCATTTCCCTATCCGGCTATCTCTTTTTGTTTTTATCTTTTTTTCTCTGTCTTCCTCTGATTTTCCTTCTTTTTCATTCCCCTCTTTCTCCTTTAATCTCCCTCTGCCTTGTCCCACTTTCCCCATTTCCCTATTTGTCATTGGCCTCCTGTATAGGGCTGGCTCTCAATAACAGATGATTATCCGTTGCCAAGTCTTCCCTGGTGATGTATGAGCCCTTGCATTCTCTTCCCCTGGCTGGCTTTATCAGGTCTCAGCACAATGCTGCCTAATTTGTCAGATGCTCTTGTTTAATGAATGAACCACCTGCTCCAGCCTTTATTATTACATTTCTATCACTGGTAATTGTGGGGGATTGGCTGAAGAGGCTGAGAGTGATAAATACAGTTTGGGGTGATTTATTCTCACTGATCCCTTCCGGCTTCTAAAACTCACAATCCTTGTCTCAGGGTAGCCAGAGCACTGCTTTGGGAACACAGGGACATTGCCTTGGTAACATTTTTCTAAGTTGTGTGACCTTCACTATGGACTCTGGAGCTCAGATGGGCTCTTAGTCTGGTGGGGCTTCTCTACTAACCAACAATTATGACATTCTCTGTAGGGAGAAGATGGCATTTTTCACCCGACCCAGGATTAACATCCCAACCCTCTCTGCGGATGACGTCTGATCGCCAGAAAAGTATTTCCTTTGTCCCACTAGCCATGCACCCAGTGTGAATAGTTGGGTGTGGCTAGAGTTATTTATGTGGTGTTATATGAAGGTACCCAGTCCCATGCACAGTAGAGCTCCTGTCAGTTTGAAGACGAACAGGTTTTTGTTTGTTTTTGGTTTTAGTTTTTGGTTTTATTGTTGTTATAAAAACCAGCATTAAAATGACAAGATTGTATAGTTTGTATATTTAGGAATGTATTTTTGGGAAAGAAAATTTTAATGAACTAAGGCAGTATTGAATTGCTGCTCATAAAATCGTGTAGGTTGTGTTTTTTTGTTTGTTTTTTGTTTGTTTTTTGTACAGCTCTACTTTTTAGAGGTCTTACTGCAATAAATACATTTGGAGGATTTGGAATCCTAAAAGGATCTCCTGCAGATATCAGCACAGCTGACTTTTCCTAGTCATGTATTTTGTACAATGTGTAAAAAAAAGGGGGGGGGGGAGCTGGGGGGAAAGAAATAACAATGCACGGGAGCCATTTTGGGGATTCTAAAGTGCCGTCAATGAATCTTCGTGAGCTGTGACGTGTTTGCATTTGGCTGCATGATGAGGAGAAAAAAGAAGGGTGGGCAGGGTCTGACCTGGGCACCTTGGCCCACACTTGAGACAGGCAGGCCTGCCCATGCCAGTCTCATGCCCAGTGAAGTCACTAAGGTGAGGGGAGGGCTGTGGGGAACTACATTCATTTTTATCTTCATCAATAAAGTGGCCTTTATGAATGTATCTTTTTTTTTTTTTTTTTTTTTTTTTGCTCTCTCTCTCTCTCTCATTTTCTCCCTCAACCCACTTCATTCAGGTTGTCACTGTTGCTTGATCCTAGTTCCCATCCATTTCCTTCTCCCATACTGGTAGGGCTTTTATTTTTATTTCCTCCTCTTTATTCTTAATTTCTCTATAAATTAGATATACTCAAATAGAGTATTGAAATACTTGGTTCCTGCCCTTAATTGAAAAGAAACTTTCTCCCTCAAAGATTTAGGCACTTTGGATATGACTTGTTTTTCTATCTAAAGGGGAAAAGGAAAAACCAAATCCAAATTCAGGCATTGAAGAGACTGCCATTCCTGGTAATTTCAGTGAGCCACTGAGTATTTATTGGTTACTGCACATATTACTTTGTGGTTGGTACTGTGTAGTTCTAGAGAGAAGAAAGTGACATTCCCTCAATTTAGTTTCAGATTAACATGTTCAGCTTTAGTTTCATCCTTTCTACTCTATTTCCATCCAACCTGCGTTCAACTTTCAGATTACTTTTCCTTATCCAAAGTCATAAAACTACTTAGTAGTACTAAAGTTGGAAGGAGAACCTTGGCTCTCAGCCTAATGCCCTTTCCTTTGTAACATCCTGTCCTCAACTAAAACTTCACGAACTCCTTACATTAGTTATATACAATGGTCTAGTTTAGCATTGAATTGTTTTATATGTGTCTGTTGAAACTAGATCGTAAGCTCCTTGAGGAAAGGTGCTGTTCTCTCATATCTTCACAATGTTCAACTAAAGAGTTGGGAATATAGTAGGCATTTAATAAAAACTTAATAGATTGGTTGATTGTCACCATCCAGGCACTCTGTTCACTTTGCTACCTAGCTGCCTAAGAATATGGACCTAATGAGAATAATAATATTTATTACCACTACTACTATTACTATTACTACTAATAATAATATTTATATAATGCTTTCTATGTGCTAAACACTGCGCTAAGCACTTTATAATCATCTCATTTAATAAACTTTGTTGTCAAAGAACCAACCTAGCTAAATTTGAAGATGTTTACTACCAGTTTACCTACAATGACTATAGCAAGCCCTGAAGACCATTTACTGAGTTTCAGAAAAATTGTGATCTGTATTGTTGGAAGAAGTATGCATATGAAGAAAATCACAAATCTTTGTAGATTTGGATGGGTGTAAAGAGTCATTACAATCCCATGGCATTTTGACTCTAATAAATGATTGTTATTTCTCTTCAGATTTAAAAATGGAGGTAATTTTTACTTGGTATGAATCTTATTTTTTCCTTTTTTTTTTTCTTTTATTTCTAAGATTAGTGGTAGTGCATTTAACATTTAAAAAGAATAACTTTTACCATTACTTAAAACAGCTCCACAAAAAGATGCTGGTAAGATATTTCTTCTTAGTGTGTTTTATTAAGGCTTTTACTGAGTTATGATATAAGCATTGGGGAAGATAGCCAATTGCAACCATCGAGTTTTATCAGACTCATCAAAGACACAAGTCAAATAGGTATAAAATAATACTACTAATCACTTGCATTAAAAAAAAAATTTGCACGATAGTCATTTCCAATCATATCCACCCCTTACACACACAGATCCTTCTTTTATACCAAAGAAAATCAAAACCATTTGATACATGGCGGTATCTGATAACATGTGACTTTCACACTCTTTGTCCCACTTCTCCAAGAAAAGGAAGGAAATATATTTTTGTCATTTTTTTTCTCTACAACCACTAACACAACATATTCACAAATTTTACTTTATTTAATGTTCTTTACAGTAATCATTGTGTATATTCTTTTCTTGGTTCTTCTTATTTAGCTCTGTATCATTTCATTAAAGTCTCCCCATGTTTCTCTGAATCATTTCTTAATAATATTCTATTATATTAATATATCCTTATATAACTTCTTTGCAATTGATAGATACCCTCTTTGTTTCTTTTCTTTTTTTTTTTTTTTTTTTTTTTTTTTGCTATCATAAAATGCTTCTGTGAATATTTTGGCATATATGTGTGTCCATACACACACACACACACACACACACACACACACACACACACACACACACACACACACTCTGTGCTCTGGCCAAGTACACCAGCACCAAACCATCTGACTACATCTGCCCTTCAGGGCTCAAGAAGTACTTGAAAGTCTTAGGGGGTTTCTTCCCTTACTCCTTTTTCTTGAACCTATACTAGTTCTCTCACTCTTAGATATCAGAGACTGGCCCACTAGTTTTATTTACCAACTTTACATCAATTAATTTTTACAAAAGGATATAGGTTTCAAAAATAAAACAAGAACAAAAGTACAAACATTTCCCCCCAAACCTTGGGGACATATATTCTCTCTTAACTATCTCTAACTTTAGGGAGTGAGTTTAGATTTAGCACAGTTTCTACACTGGCTTCAACAAATTCATATTTGAAAACATTTCTTAGGTGAGTATTTGTCTGAGTTACCCTTGTATGATCATTTCTTTTTTTTTTTTTTTAAGTGCAATTTAATTTTCATTGTGTGGTTCTTGGTCAAATTAGTTTCCTTTGTCATTGGAAATCTGAGTCTTTATGAAAGATGTACATGGCCCCAGCGGGAGTATGGTTGAAATGGTGATCAAGACCATTGAACCACACTAAGGTAGACCCTCAAGTTAAACCCTCATGTTTTTAAACAAAAATAATGCCAACAGCAAATGATCACAAATCATGCCTTTTTTTAAAACTAGCATTTGTCCTCAAAAAATTCCAAAGAACTATTTTTCTTCCCCACAATCTATCTTCCAAGCCATCCTAGTGAAAAAAATATGAATAGTACTTGTATCCAAATGAGCAAGATAAACTTTTAGAGGCTCCTCAAAATGGTTTCCATTTTTGAAATGAGTATTTATGTTTTTTGTTCCAATTAAGTCTTAAAAATACTTCCAGGAAGATGGTAGATTTAGAGGCTGCAAGGAAGCCTATCTCCTCAGTTTCTTTTTTTTTTTTTTAATAACTTTTTATTGACAGAGTATGATCATTAATAATAATAATAGCTAGTATCGACATAATGCTTTAAAGTCTGCAAAGCATTTTACAAATATTATCTCATATTATCCTTACAACAATTTTAAGAGATAGGTGCTATTATTATCCCCATTTTACAGATGAGGAAGCTAAGGCAAGAAAGAAGTTAAATGACTTACCTATGATCACACAGCTATTAAGAGTCTTAGGTCAGATGAGCTCAAGTCTTCCTGACCCCAGATCCAATATTCTATTTACTGTGTCATCTATCTGTGTGATGAAGTGAGCAGAGTCCTAGGCCTGGAATCCAACTTTTGAAGTGGCTCTCAAAAATTACTGCTTGCTTCTCAGGGTATAAGTGCTGGGATGGCAATAAAATCCAGACCCTGGGATGCTGCTGCCCTGACTTCGAAATCCACAAGATTAGAGTTTCAAAACCCTTCATCTAAAATAGAAACGAACACAATGCAGAAACAAACACTTATCAGGAAGAATAGTCTAAGGAACTCTCCTTACAATAAATGTCAAATTCAAATAGAAAAGAGGCTACTAAACTATATATAAGGATCCCAACAGGCTGCATATTGAAAACCACATATTAACATTATTTGTTTCTTAAATATTCTGGTGCACTGAGTCAGCTGGCTGCATGTTTGACACCTCTGCCTTACCGCATTTTCTCTTATCAAATGCTGTTAGATCAAGATAGCTAAAAAGCAAAAAATATTCAGTCACTAGAATCATTTCTAAGATCCCCATTTCTAACCACACAACCAATCAGAAAGGCTTCATCTAAACATGGTTAGCAATGGAAACCAATTACAGAATGTCTATGCATGATCAGGTCTCTCCTAGAGGTTCATCACACATCACCGAAACTCTCCTAGTAGCAAGTTCTCTCAGTCTTACCCTTGAAATAACGTTGGAAGTGTTCTGCGCACATGCCAATTCCCATGACGTGATATTAGTAACTCACATTTACATCACTTTTAAAGTTTTACAAAGCATTTTACTCCAATAGTGAATGCTGGACCTGGGCTCAGATTTGCCTCTAACATAATAGCCATGGAGCACGGGACAAGTCACCTCTCTGAGCCTCACTTCTATAAATGAAAAGTGATACCTACGCTGCAGGTAGGGTTGGATTGATTACAATGTAATATTTAATAAATCAGATGTCACCTCTCTTATTCCCAATATTCAAGGTTGAAATTGGTATGGCTGGAAATATGGGAACAACAAAGAGAAAAAGAGAAGCTCCCTAATCCCTCCTTAACCCAATTAAGAGGCTGTTAGGGTCCAGAAGAACTGAACAAGTTAAAGCTTCCCACCCTAAAGTCACACAATACTTTCAAGTTCCTAAACTCTAGTAATACAGTACTTCAGTAATTTTTAACTTACAGTACTTAGGACAAAGATCAGCCCCTCCCAACATGAACCGGAAAGTTACCACTCCCCAGAACCCATAGATATATTTCCATGTCTCCTGAGCCTTTCTTACTCATTTTGGAAAGAAGACTCACGTTGACTCGTTCCCACAGCCCCTCGGTAGGTACTTAGGGAGTAGGGGAATGTAGGAGACATTAGAAGTGGATTACTCGAGTCATTGATTTGATGAGTTGAGGGAGAGAGGCACTTGGAGGAAATTATCTTCATCACCAAAAGAAAAGATGGGAAGGGCAAAAAGAAGTGAGAGCCGGGAAGTAGATGACCCATCAAAGACCCTGACTCGGTCTTTTTTTTTTTTTTTTTTTTTTTTTTTGGCTGGTCTGGGAAATTCCCGGAGAGGCTGTGACGTGCAGTAGGAAGAATCAGCAGGTTTGGATTTGATGTAAGAAAAAACTTCCCAACAATAAAAGGGATCCAAAAGTTGAATGAGTTAAAAGGAGAAAGGCACGCATACTAGTGATACAGAGCGAGGCGGGGAAAGAACGGAGTAGGGAGGGATACAAGGCGGGTTGGGGGGTGGGGGTGGGGTGAAGCGAGGGAACTGGGAAGGAGACCGGGGGACTGGAAGTAATGCGGGGAGACGCAGGTGACAGTGTTGTCGGGGCTCTGGGAGGAAAGCAGGGAGGCAAAGGGTGATGCTGAAGAACTATTACAAGTGATAAGCCGGGAGATAGAGAATGGTGAGGCGGGCTAAGAATGAACCGGGGTTAAGGGGAAGAGTCTTGGAGGGAGAGAGAGAGAGGGTCAGGACGGAGGCGGGAAGGAAGGTAGGGAATCACCTAAAATCATCCTCCGTTCAGATATTCATGCAAAAGGGTGGGAAGCCACTTGTACGGGACTGTTGGCGAGATGAGTCTCTTGGACTAGCCGCCCCTGGGGCACCGTGGACACTTTTCCTCACTATTTCCGTTTAAAGTTCTTTGAAATGGAGCTGAGAGGGAACTTTGCATGCACTTTATAGAGAGGCAAACACAGACGCGGAAAGGCGCCCTAGAGCTGAAAGTCACACTCCTCAGTCCTTATCCTCCTTCAGCCAAAACCCAATGTGATCCTGAGATGCCGAGTGTCCCCACAGACCCCCGGCGTTCCGCCAGGGCCCCGCTAGGGGGCAGAAGAGACCCAAGACACTCAGCCTAGCTCCACTCACGAGGCCCCGGGAGTTCCAAAAGAAGGCGGGATTTCCGGTTCCATACAGTCCCGGCGATCCACTTCCGTTTCCGGCCACAAGGCGAGTGAGGTTCTGACGAGAGGATGGAGGGGCTGGTTGCTCAGTGCTCGGCGCGGCTCTTGCAGCAGGTTAGGTCCGGGCTCAAGTTGGGCAGAGTAGGGGGAGAATTACGTGGCCGAGGAAGTTAGCCCGTCTCCGGAGCTGAACGCGACCGGCTGGGGGCTGTCCCGCTGGAGCCGGACCGAGACTGGGGTGTAGGGGAGGATCTCGGACTGCTCAGGAGACGGGCATAGAAGAAACCGGACTCTTCCTCAGCCGGGAGTGGGGCGGGGCGTTCAGGAGAGCCCCTGGCCTTCGATACTTTACTTTTTTCCCGAGATCCACCATTCCCTGTCAAGTCCAGGAGACCAGGGCCTTTTTGAGGGTGTGGGTCTTCTCTCAACAACTGAATGTTACCGAGAATTCCTCACATCCTCACCTCCTGCGGAATCGGCCCATCCACAGTTTTAGGAGTTAAAAGTTTAAAAAAAAAAAAAAAAAAAAAAAAGGAAATTGGTCCAGGAATGGAGATAATCCTGGAGACAGAAGGGGTGAGGATCAGGGGCGCGCCGGCGCTCACGTTTCTAGCCTTCAGTGTTAGGAAGTATACCTTGAACCTTTGTCGGAACTTAAGTCTATGTGGTGAGGAGTGGAGGGGGCAACTTTAGAATCACTTAATCAATTCCAGCACTGTGAATGTTAGACTAGTTACTGATCTGGGAAATGGAAGTAGTGTGAGCTCTGCCAAGCATCTATTGATGCTTAGGATCTCTTGTCTCTAGTACAGATCGAAATGGAAACTTTTGTAATAAATGGGAGTAAAAGTAGTTTCCTTGTCTCTTTATTTGAACCATTCTAGTAAGTAGGACCATGCCTATGGCCATGTGTAATACAAATGAAGCCCAACACTATACTGAGGAGTTTCCTCTTATACATCATACTTCATTTTAACTGTAGTTAACTATAATTCATCTGAGGTGTAACTCAGAGAAGGAAGATCACCAAAAGCCAATGAGGAAGGGTAGAGGAAGAATGATTCTATTCTTTTATCTTGGCTAGATAATTTGGGAGCTGATAAGCATATGTATCTAAACTATTAGCTTTTATCAACATCATTCTCCCATTTTGGCTAAATCATTGCTCAACCATTGCCTCTTCCCCCCCTCAAAAAAAAAAAAAAAAAAAAAAGGAAATACTGTCTCATCTCATCTGAATATAATAAAGAATAAAATTATTAATTCAACGTAAAGTAGCTGATAAAGTACAACTGAAGATTTTGCTTTTTTTTTCCCTTCCTAGGAGAAAGAGATTAAGTTTCTGACTGCTGAAATTGATAGATTGAAAAACTTTGGATGTACAGAAATTTCTCCTAGTTTAGAGCAGTTGCGAGAAGAAAATTCAAAACTTAAATATCGTTTGAACGTACTCCAAAAGGTGGGTAAACTTCTGCTGTATCAATATATTCAGGGGTTTAGTCTCAGTTGTAGCCTAAATAAAGTTCATAAAAAATTTTGGAAGCACAACTGATGATATTTTTAAAAAGAGGAAATAAAATATCTCCTTTTCTCCAGTGATGTAACAAGTTATTACCAGTCTCCAAGTTTGTGCAAACAAAGCAAAAGGTGACTTGTCTTATATTAGTGTCTTTTTATGATTCTTTGAAGTATCTCATTAAAATGTTTTGTCAGCTCAGCATGCCCTGGTTATAGAGATGGCATAATTACTGAATTGAATATACTTTTAAATGCATAGTTAAGATTAAATTAAGATAACTATAGGCTTAAGCTTTCATGTTTGAGGTAAATTATTTTGTGAATCAAAGGAAGTACCAGTGAGAGGGTACTTCCTTCAACTTAGTACCAGGCCTTAATTACAATTCCAATGCACTAGCCAGTTCTAAAATGAAGTTGTAAAGTTACATATAGTTATTAGTAATATAAAATTCTAAAAGTGAAGTTATCAAATACTACTGGGAATCAGGAGATCTGCTTTTTCATCCCAGCTCTGCCATTTAACTACATTTCTTCATCTGTAGAAGAGGCAGTTACATACATGTCAGGAGAGAGAGCAATAGACCTGAGTTCAAAATCTGCTTCAAACATTTACTGTTCTTTTATTTATTTTTGTTTATTTACGGAGCCAATTGGGGTTAAGTGACTAGCCCAGAGTCACACAGCTATGAAGTTTTAAGTGTCTGAGGTCACATTTGAATTCTGGTCCTTCTGACTTCAGGACTGGTGTTCTATCCATTGCGCCACCTAGCTGCCCCCTCAAGCATTTACTTTGAAAATAAAGTAAGAATATTTGTAAAACACTTTACAAACCTTAAGGAGTTAAATAAATACTAGCTATTTTTACTATGGAGTATTTTGACTAGATTAGCTGTAAGGTCATCTTTCAGCTTTAGATATTTCAGAATATTATAATAGCAACTGACATTATTTAGCACTTAAAGTTTTAAAAGTGCTTTATATATATTTTCTTTTGAATTCCCAATTTTGTGAGGTGAATCCTGCAGATATTATCCCTATTTTACAAATGAGATGTGTACTTTTTAACAGTTTTTCTACAGATATTTTTATAACTTTTGAATGTGTAACCCTGAAAGTGGTAAGTAACCCCCCCCTTTTTTTTTTTTTAGTGATTATCACTTTTCCATGGTCATACAGCTAGTGTCAGTAAATCCTGACACCAAATCCCTCCACTGTGTTTTAATGCCTAACTATCCTAATTCGTAGTATCCATTTATTAAAACAAATTTTAAAATAACATCAATTTCTTCATGCTGAATTATACTCTTTTTAGTACAATTTTATGACCTTAGGGAGGAACTCAAGCCTTCCAGAGGGTGATCTCACTTAAATAATAACTTATTTTAAGTAATAGTTGAGGGATATAAGTTGCTTCAACATTTATTGCCATTACCTTGACAGAAAAACCTTACAATTAGTGTTTTTCCTCAACTGTAACAAAAGGAGAAAAAAAATTGCTAGTTGACCTAGAATAAATAGAATATAAAGGCCAAGTAAAAAAGCATTTCTTTATTACCCAAAATCATTAGATTATAAGTCAAGCTTATGTGAGACTTGACTTGAATAACATGAGTGCCTATAGTATATACCTATCTGTTGGAGTTGTGGCCCTGCTTAATCTCCAGCCTTCCAATGCATTTCTAGTTTGTTTTAAATGAAAGGAAACTAAAAACATTCATAAAAGACCCTTAAGAACAGGACCCCTAGGTTATAAAAAAGAGTTAAGAGGAGGTTTTGCCAACCTTTGGCATGCTGTAGGAAGAGTAGAAAGCACATACAATAACCTGAACAAAAAACTAGTAGGGGATGAGAAGGGTTCATTTTGTTTAACTTTTTTATTACAAGAGTAGGTTAGATGAGGCAAGACAGAATTTATGTAGAAACAACCAGAGTAAAAACAAAAGGCATTGATAAAACCTCTCCATTAGTCAAAATCTTAGAAAACAAAATAATCACTCAGATTAAATGGAAACTACATTTCAAATAAAGTATTTGGAAAATAATGCATAGCTGTGACATAAAGGGATTTTGAAACTTTAAAGACCTAATGTTAAAAACATATTGAACAGATATTTTTTATGATTTTTGCCTTGTTTTGAGAGATCATCTCTGTCACTATTAAATAAAATCTTAGAAGCTTTTTTTGTTATTCTATTTTTCATTTAATTGTGCTTAATTTGCTTAGATTTGGTAAAAGTTTGCAAAGAAAATGAAAAATTTTTTAAAAGATAAAAGAAAAATTGATCCTTTAACAGCTTTTCTGCAAGTTTTTTTTTAAATAAGCATATTTTAATACTACTATCTTTTTCTCACTTTCCCCATCTGAGCCAGACTGTCAGATAAACTCAAGAGAAGACTTTAAACATTGACAGTACAAAATGCTGTCTAAAATAGCTATCTTTTAGTTTCACTTCTTATATAAAATATATTATGTACATATTATATATACAAAATACATAAAATAATATATTCCTTAAAATGACAGGTTTACTTTCATTCTTATATTAAACTTGTAAATTGACAAAATTGTGAAGTAGACAAAGTATCTGTTAACTTCCCACTCTTCTTATCAGCTACTTCTTTCTTTGCTACTAGTGACTTTTTCCCCTCAGAATATACACATTAGTTCTATTCCTCCTGATTTTAGCTGACAGATTTAAAATATCCCTCTAAGGGATATTTACTTTTTTAAAAGAAACTCCTGCCAGCTGCCCTCACATAACATAAACCTGAGTTGGTGGGTGCAGACTGGAAAATAAGATTCTACACAAGTTTCATACACCTACCCTAGCACTAGCTGCCTCCATAGAGGTGCCAGTGAATTAACCCTATGTCAGAAAAATTGTCAGCCCAATTTAAAATGAGTAGGACAAACCAAGGACAAATCTTTAGCTAGTACCAAACTGTCTAAAACACCACATAAATCAGAAAGTAAAGTATGCCAGAATTTATAATACGCTTACCCTATACAAAAATATTAGCCCAGTTCTAATTATTGTATTATAAGAAGTAAATAAATGATTTCGTAGTAAAATGCTAGAAAAACCCTTAAAGAAAGACTATAATATTTAAGTTCTTAGAACAAAAGAAACTTAGGTTACTTTGTCTGACTTAGCTAAATTGTCTGCTTTAAATGAAACATTGTTTAGTAAATCCAAGGAAAAGAAGGCAGCCACATATAATAGATTCTCTCTCTTCTGTAAGCCTTTTAAAGAATACTTTCATAATTGGCATTTCCTTTATGAGCTTGACCATATTTTTAGAAATACTTTGCTCATCAGTCCATCTTAATTTCTGTCCCCCAAAAGTACTTTGCAAGTAAGCCTCTTAGGCAGATGGGTAGTTGAATAGAGTGCTAGACCAGAAGTCAGAAACATTTATCTTCATGAATTCAAATCTGGCCTCAGATTGCTACTGTGCAAGTCACTAAACTCCATTTATCTCAATTCCTTTTCTGTAAAATCAGCTGGAGTAAGAAATGGCAAACTATTCCACTATCTTTGCTTTAAAAAAAAAAAAAAAAAAACCTCAAGTAGGGTCACAAAGAGTAGAATATGACTGAAAAATTATTCAACAAAGCAAAAGTAAACAGTTTTCCCTAATTGAGTTTTACATACCAGTCACTAAAACTCTTAGTTTATGAAGTATCCAAATTAGATCTCACTTGATTCCAAATCTTTTTCTTCTACTTTAATTATTCATTGAACTTAATAGTTAAATAATATCTGAGATTTATATGGCCTATTAAAGTTTGCAAAGTGCTTTATACATTTTGCTAATCCTCAAAACAATCTGGTAAAGTGTTATCTCCATTTTACAGTCAAAAAAACTGTCCCAGAGGGATTAAATAACTTGCCCAGGGTCAGAGATTTTAGAAATCAGAGGAAAAGTTTAAACACAAATCTTGCTTACTTGAAGTCCAGAACTTTATGCATTGTCATATTGCTTTTCATATAAGCCCTGGTGCTGTGAGAGTTAGAAAAAGCAGGCAGTTCTTTGTCCTTAATGAACATGCGATTACTAGGCAAATTTTTTTGGGAGAAAAGATTTAAATATATGCAACAATAGGGAACATTATGAATGTTTTATAATGTATGTAATGATATCTTACATTTTGATAATAGTTTAAGGTTTGCAGAATGCTTTAAAACGTAGTACAGGCCAAAGTTCTTTGGCATATTTATCATTTATAATAGGTTCAATGGACTATAATATGTTTTAATCAGCTTTGTTATTTCCTGTGAATTCTTCATTAAACTGTAAACAGGGATTATAACTATTATTTGATAGACCACTAACCACTGCTCAACAGATATTATTTAAATGTGGAATTATGCCCAAAGGGTTATAAAACTATGCATATTCTTTGACCAAGCAATACCACTATTAGGTCTGTATAACCAAAGAGATTAAAGAAAAAGAAAAAAAAGCACATATGTACAAAAATATTTATTGCAGCTTTTTTTATGATAATAAAGAAATGGAAACCGGAGAGATAGCTATCAACTGGGGAATGCCAGAACAAGTTATGATATATGAATGTGATGGAATGCTATTATTATGTTGTAAGAAATCATGAAGAGAATAGTTTTAGAAAAACCTGGGAATACTTAACATGAACTGATGCAAAGTCATTTAAAATCTTCTATACCTTTAGATTGAGAACTAATGGTTTGGGGTGTAGAATGAAGCATTTTTTTTCCCCCAGAAGATGTCTAATGCAGAAATGCTTGGCATTACTTTATATGTATAATTGGCTTTTCTTCTCAAGGGTATAGGAGGAAGGACGTAGAGAATATGGAATTTAAAATAAGATTAAAATTAAAACTATGTTTGCTAAAGTTTTTTTTTTTTTTAAACAGTCCTCTAAGACTATTTAGTCTGCTTTTTCTTGCCATTCACAGACAAGTTTTAAGTATATAATTCCCATATCAACATTTTCTCATGGCCTTTAAGTGGTAAACAAAGTAAAATCACTAAGAAGTGAAACAAAAAGATAGTTAATTTTAAAAAGATAGTTAATTTAGACAGCATTTTGTACTTTTAGTATTTAAAGTCTTCTCTTGAGTGTATCTGATAGTCTGGTTCAGATGGGTAAAGTGAGGAAAAGGTAGTACTATTAATTAATAGAAAGGAATCCAAACTATATGCAACATGGATCAAGATTGTGAAGTTTCCTTTCATTTACTATCCCAATTGATTATTTTTTCAAAAAGTACTTCTTTTCTCTGTCTTGTCAATTCAGTATTTTTCTAAAATGTGCAGAGGGTGAACAATACAATATTCAGACCTTATAGGAATCCAGTTGGACAAAATATATATTTAGTAATGCTCTACTTACTGCTTAAAGATTGCTTTTCTAAGTTGGTATTGGTTCCATTATCATTTAACTTTTCATTCTTTCCTCATAGAAAAACTCTTAACTGCTTAAGTGCCTTATAATGTTAACTAGCAAATTGTTATGCTGATACATTTAAGAAATTTGAAATGATTGAAAAATGAAAAACTAAACATTTCAAAGTATTGCCCAAGACTGGACTGTAACTTTTTAAGCTTTAAGAACTGAAAGGGGAAAAAAAGCCTCAGAAAAATCCTACCATGTTGTAATTGCTATATTAAAATGTTAAGAAAGCACTCTATTGTTCTTGAATCATTATAGAATGCCAAAAGTGATTTTCTATGTAAAATAATTTGGAAGTGTATTCAACTGAATTAATAACTGGTGTTGAGTTTTGTTTTATGTTTTAAATGCATATGTGAAATTTTTCTTACACAGTGAAATTTAGGGAAACATCAGACTCATTCTTAATTGAACTGCTAAAAGAATGTGGTCAAAATGTTTGAAAACTTAAATATTTAATTAGGTATATTTTGCTTTACATAGGAAAATAATCATAATGACTGACTGTTGAGAGAAAGAGTAGTAAAATTCTCTTAAAGCAGTCTTTGTCTGTGAAGAACTTTTTACTTGGGTGAAATTTATAAGATCTGATCAGTCCTTCTGACATAGCATGGATTTTGAAGCCCTGAAGTGCTGCAGTTTGAGGAACTAGGACCTCTCTCAGGCATAGTAGGGAAATTTACAAATTTAGCTAATAATAGTTTCAAACAGGATTATTTGGCTACCACTGATAAAAATTATAAAATCTGTATTTGTTAATAAATAAGATGCAACTTAAATATATATATTCTTAGGACTGAAAATTTAAAGTAGCCAGGAATTTTCTAAGGGTTTTTAGCCAACTATTCACTGTGTGTATAAAACTCCAGAATATGCTTAGTCTTATTTTGTAAATAAAAAGAAATGAAATATCCTTATTCATACAATATGAGAAAATAATAACCTACCCCCGAGTTGTGATTATTGAGTCTTTTCTATTTAAGATAAAATTTTGTGAGATTATATAATTTGATACTGTTTTGAGTTTTGATTTCAGATATGAGTGTCTGAATTACAAGTCCACTACTCTAAGGGAATACCATGTGCCGCCCAAAGAGAGTACAGTCGGAGAATAGCTACAGGAATGCTTTTGCCAGGGAAAAGTTGGAGACATCCTGATGTAGGCTAAGATGTGATCTTCTTGACTCAGCTTCTCTGTTGTGTCTTTTACTGAATAGGAAATTATCCTACCTAACTAATTTTGGCTTTTGATACTCCATGAATGGTGTAGGATGTATTATATGTTTGACTCTTACGTGGAATTAAGCAGAACCAAAGGGAGTTTTTTTCCTCTAGGATTTGTGTCAGGTCACTGCCTTTAAAGGGATAGTCTTGATAATCATCATCATGTACCTTTTTTATTCCCCCCTTTCATAGCAAATTTTTGTAAACTGATAGATTAATATGTTGTTGCAACACTAAATCTCTTAATAGGTTAGTACTGAGATATCTGAGTTACAATAATAGGATTTAATTCAGACTGCCTCAGTAAGGTACTTGCTGAGGAATCTTGCTGTTTTCAATCTGATTTAATAGTTGCCTTAATATCCTGAGCAACTAATGAGTTTTCTTTGCTTACAGTTGTTTACTTGTGTATACAAAAGAGTCCTTCAGGTATCTCATTCTTTCAGTATGTACACAAATATATTTATACATGATATGAATATAGTATCCTCAAAAGGAAGAAATTAGATAAGAATGTAAGTCTTCTAATTAAATAGAGAAGTAAATTTTGAAAAGCATCAAAATCATACTGTTTTCTTAACAATTAGGAATATTATGATTGGCTTTCAAATGTTTCTGACAGGTCATACAGGTCATTAGTATGGTTTAGTAACTTCTCAAAATCAGATTAAGAATTTTATTTATATAATTGCATTGATAATTGAAATCATTTTTCTATTTTAAAATATCTGATCATTTTAAGAGATAGAAAGGCTCATTTTCCAAACCAGGCTCCCAGAGAGTACTAGATTATATTGAGACTTAAATAATGGAATATTTTAACAAACTGAACTTGGAACTGCAGGACATACTGGATCTTAAGAATTTGTAGCTACATGACTTCTACCTTGAAGATAATATTAATCAAGTATTTCTAGTGGACCAATGGGACTCAGCCTACCTGACAAGGCCCTATTCCAGAGATTATTGTCAGACTACCCTGGTACATCAAGGTGGACTCAAGATGAGAATTCTCATTGTAATCCCAACAGGTTGTAGCAGAAATCCAGTTGCATAATGAAGATTCCCCCTACTGGGACCATTCTTCTTGGTTTTCTTGTTTATCCTCCTAGAGAAGGGCTTCTTAAACTTTTTCTTCTAGTGACTCCTGAGAAATTTCTATGTAACCCTGGGTATATAGGTTATAAAATAGGTATGCAAATCAAACATTTACTCATAATAAATCATAATTTTGCAATCCCTACATTCATTTACAAGGTCCCATATGGAGTTGCAAATCACAGTTTAGGGAGCTGGGTGGGTCCTAGAGAAAGCATACTAGCCACTGTAGTTAAATGTATTCTGTTTACTTTAGGTCATATAATTGTTTTCTAACTTTTATTAACTTATTTACAGTGTCAAGAGTTTCTCAAAATTAATCACAAGTGTTAATAAATGTTTTTATACATATAAATTTAACTCAACATTTTTTATTCTGTAATTTTTATATTATCTTTAAAAATTGTATAGGAATGATACATGGAATGATGAAGATTCATCAGCTAGCGATGATTTTTAGTATATTTTGATTTATAACCTTTGAAAATTTTATTTAAGTGATCCATTGAAGAGGCACATCTTTTCAAATGTTTAATGAGAGAAATTGTTGAATGTTAATATTTAAGATACTACTGTATTTTCATCAAGGCTTAATCATACTTAATCTAGTTACTATTCTCCCCCTCTCATTATGCGAGTTTAAACTTATTGAGCCTGTAGTCCCTCTTGTAGTCACCCACACTGACTGATTTTGTGACCTTTATGATAAAGGTAAAAAATATTCCATGAACATTGATAGATACTTCAGGAAATCTAAGTTGTTCTTGCAAATTCTCTATGCAAAAATCTTCAGTTTCTGATTCTAGCTAATCATAACTGGATAACACCCATATTGCTAATAATAGACTATGTCATTTTGTTATGGAAGTTAGCTTGACTGTTAAGTGGGGTCCTTGGTTACTAAGGAGGTCTGAACCCCATTTATTAGTGATTGCTAGCTTTGCTAATAAATGGATTGTTCTCAGAAGTTTGTTGACTCAGTTTCTCTTAATCATAGATTGCAACATGACAGAGTAAATGCTCAGGGTTCAAAATTCCTAGACTCTGTAATTAGGTGACTATATTTATAAAACTGCATGTCTTGTCAAGATTCCAGATGTCCAGATTCAAGATCAACATTGGATCTCTAATTTATGTTTTCTTTTTAATTTTTTTCCTTACATTAATTCCTTAAAATTATGTATGTTCTATGAGAATATGTTTGAGGGCATATTACATTTCACTGACAATTTATATTTCTCTTTCCACAGAGTCTTCAAGCTGAAAGGAATAGACCAACTAAAAGCATGATTAACATCAATAGTCGCCTACAAGAACTCTTTGCTTATGCTATTAAGGTTGCTTATCCAGATTTGGAAAATCCTCCCCTGATTGTCACACCAAGTCAGCAACCAAAATTTGGGGATTATCAATGTAATAGTGCTATGGGCCTCACAAAGGTACTGTATTAATTATTCTAGGATATTTAAATCTTGGACAAGATCATATACATCTTATAAGCAAAACATTGCAAAGTGTTTGCAATAGCATTATAACTATCCTTGAATTCTAAGTTTGCTCTATTCCTCAAAAGTGAATCTTTTTACAAAATCTTGTAGAATTCTTGGGCCACAGTAGGTATTTACTAAATAAATGCTTATTGACTGAATAGAATTGAAAGATTTAATTTCTTAAATGTTTAGGTCTAATTACTTGTTTATTCCAATAGTCAATATATCTGCAACAATAAATTGTTTTTCCCTTTTATAAATCACTGTTGCTGTTCCTCAGTATAATGAATAACTGTGGGAAGTATGAATTTGTTTTTATTTAGATACACGTCTAATACTTTATATTCTCTGCCATCATTCTTCCTCTCACATTCTATTAATAATACATATGAGTATCATAGCATAAAAATTTTAAATTGACCATTTGCCAGGTACCAATAGCTTTAATTATTAAAATTGATATGTATCCTGGGTTATCCTATGATGATTAAAATATTGGTAATAAAAGTTCTTTCTGATTTGGTTTTTTTTGGGGTGGAAGGTTCCCCCTTACTAAGATTCAGCATAAATTATTGTTAAATAATTTTTCCTGAACTTTGATAATTGCCACTAGTCTTCCTCTTCCCACCCTTCCCTACCTGCCTTCTGTGCTGAATAATCAAGTTCTTATATAGTGATCCTGGCACCTTTATCTAGATTTTATTCTGTATTGTAGGTTAAAATTTAATATTATAAAATAGTATTCTAATTAATACCCAAATGTTTTTAAGTTCTTGTATTTCATAATAATTTAAAAAACAGATCTTTAGAAAAACCTTGCAGATGTTATATTACTAAAGTAACAATAGCAAATAAATAGTGTGCTTCACCCATTTTCACTACTTAATTTAAGGTGGAAAAATTCTATTGTTTTGATACTTTAATAGTCCTCATGGTGTTTCTTATATAAGCTGACCTTATAAAAACAGACTAGGCTTTATTGCCTCTCTTTTATTGGCACATATATGAAAGGAACCTTTTGCTTTATATCAAGATGCGTTGGTGAATTTACAAGAAATATGCTATTATGTAGAGTATTGAGTTGCATTATGTTGTGTTACAGATGCTGCTCAAAACCAAGGAAGAAAAAATTAACCCAAGAGATATCGCAGAAAATATTGCCAAACACCTTCCAGACAATGAATATATAGAAAAATATGAAATTGCTGGTCCTGGTATGATCATAATGTCATCTTTTTGAAGTAGAAGTGCTATTTATTACTCATTGAATGGTTTCCTCATTGAAACCAGTAAGACAAGTTCAAATCCAGTTGTATAATTAAAATGCTAAGTACAGAATTAAGTAAAATGTGATAGGTAAAAAAAGCCTCTAGCTAGGAGATAATCATTTGGCTCCAAATTGGTCATATGATTTTAAGATGATTGTTTCTGCTTTCTGTGCTTATTTTCCTTATTATTCTTTTAAATGAAGAATAAATAATATTCATTTTACTTCAAATATGATAATAGATGTAGAATAGTGGTTATTAAAGTAGTTTTCAAAACAAAGTAATATAAGTGTAGGCTTTTTAAAAATGTTACTGAATAATAAATTGTAATATTGCCTGTACTATAAACGTGCAATGATGCCATGTTTTATTAGTTAATTGTTTAATTGCAATTTGCATTGTAGTTTGGTCATTGATGACAAACTTTGTTTTTGTCAGAGGCAGACAATTGATACATCATTGTTAAAAAGAATTTGGGTCCTTTAGAACTAACCTTTTTCTCTCAGAACTGACTGGTTTTGTGAACTGTGGCAAGTTATTTGACATCTCTTGAGACTTGATTTTTCTCACTTATAAAAAATTGGACCAAGTGATTTGTAGTGCCCTTTATAGTTCTAAATTTCTTTAATTCAGAGACCTCAAGTGGTAGCCATCTTTATACTACCTGACAAAAACAGAAGGGTTAAAATCTCAATTTTGCTGTATTTGTAATATAGATCTCTAAAAACCATTCCAGAGAAAGTTAATGGTCTATTAATGACTGAAAACTGTGGTCTTCATTTAATAAAGAACATCAGTTTTTAATAAAGTTATGTGTTTTTCTCAGCTATAAGTATGTTTCTTTGAATATTTGAGAAGAAAAATATTTGAAGACAAAACTGAGGCTTTGCAATTTGCTTTCTTTTTTTTCTCATTATTAGGTTTTATCAATGTTCACCTAAGAAAAGATTTTGTATCCAAACAACTAACTAAACTTTTGATAAACGGGGTACAACCACCTGCTCTTGGAGAGAGAAAAAAGGTACCTATCTGGACAGCATTATCATAATTGAAGTATTGTTTATTGTACACAGTAGTTATACTTTTACCATTAATTTGTTATGGCTTGACTTTTTCTTCATCAAGATTTAATCATTTAAATT
Organism: Antechinus flavipes; assembly: GCF_016432865.1. Classification (NCBI taxonomy): domain Eukaryota; kingdom Metazoa; phylum Chordata; class Mammalia; order Dasyuromorphia; family Dasyuridae; genus Antechinus; species Antechinus flavipes. Next base: position 420,835,315 of record NC_067399.1, read on the forward strand.
ATTGTGATATGATTGTAAATGGAAATAAAATCACTGTAGCCTTTCTTTTAGAACCCTGATTGTTCCATCATAATCACAAGCACAATATGGCAATTTTTCTTTAAAAATTGCTCTTTTATCAATTCTACATTTAGCAATATTCTTAAAAGTCTATGTTTAAGGTCTAAAATAAAAGATGACGTTTAAATTATTAAAAAAATAAAAATAAAACAGCAGTGGTCCTGTGGAAAGAATAAGACTATATTTCATGACAAATTCCTCTCTGAACTCTACCACTAACTAAATGTGCATAATAACATTTGCTAGAGCCATCTTCCAGGTTTCCTGTAACTTTGAAGTGAGAAAAATACAAAGCAAGTGCTTAAAAATGTTAATAGTTAGCTCAGCTGAAGCTCTCTCTTCCTTCCAGATGCTTGTGTTTACCCTCCATTCCTTTCCAGCTGGTTGTGTTTACTCTCCACTTCCCTCCTCATCACATAATTTTAATCTACATACACTTATTTGTGTACATATTGTTTATCTCAATATGATGTAAGTTCTTTGAGGGCAGAGATCTCCCCAATATCTATTATAGCACCCAACACAAATAATAATGTAAATTTCATGAAGAGGAAGAGGTTGGGGGGGGGGGGGGGGGGAAGGAGAGTATAAATGAAACTACGCTTTTTTGCCAAATATTTTCTCTGGTTTTCTTTCCCAGGTTATAGTCGACTTTTCTTCACCAAACATAGCTAAAGAGATGCATGTAGGCCATCTTCGGTCAACAATTATAGGAGAGAGCATGTCCCGACTCTTTGAATTTGTAGGTTATGATGTACTCAGGTAGGTACCACTTTTCTTCATTTTGGCTTTTCTGTTGAAAATTAGAGATTTCATTTGAAAACACCACTAAAAGCATAATTTCCATTCTTGTTTGTCTAGAGCACCTCGAATCTCTTTTTTGCCTCATACATTATATTTTATCATACTTATCTTTGTATAGGTTGTCTGTCCTTCTAGTAGAATATAAACTTCTTGATATCAGAGACTCTTTCTTTCTTGTATTTTCAGTTCTAACATTTATCCTAGATTCTTTCACATATTAGGCATTAATTTTTTTTCTTAAGTTGAGTTAAATTGAATGAATGAAAGTTTTTTTTCATATAACCTCAGTCATTTGGGCCTACTTGAACTTCCTGACCTATCTCTATCCAGATTGGCTGCATTATAGAAATAATGAAAGTCTTTCTCATTAATGTTTTAGTATAATTTACTAATTTAGGGATTCGTTTATTTGTTATAAATTCTGAGTTCTGTAATTTACAGTGGCTCGTTTAATTAAAATGTCCAAAACATAAGCATGATGCAATAGAAAGTATCCTAGATGGAGAGCCTAGGAACTCAGCTTTGCGTTTTTGATTTTGCCACAAACAAGTTGTAGAATCTTGAGCAGTTTGTTTTCTTTCCCTGTGTTTCAGTTCTTTGTAAAAGGTAAGGAGTTGTATCTGCAAGATCCACTTTGCTCTATGATAGTACATTTCTGAAATTGTGATGGTTTTGTTTTTTGGTTTTTTTTTTCCCCATTGCTAACCAGGTTAAATCATGTGGGAGACTGGGGGACGCAGTTTGGTATGCTCATCGCTCACCTACAAGATAAATTTCCAGATTACTTAACTGTTTCACCTCCTATTGGTGATCTTCAGGCCTTTTATAAGGTATATACTACCAAATATTTGTTTTTTGTTTTCCTTCTGTATGCCATTAAGGTTCTTTAGTGTCTGATCCTGTATTACTTTTCCTTACTCATAGCATATCACTTAACTCATACTCTGTGCTTTCATCCAGTTAACCTTGTTCTCTGTGCATGACTTTGTAGAGGTGCCTAAATAATACAAGTAGATAAAATCCTGGGTTTGGAGGCAGGAAGACCTGAATTAAAATTGCCTCAGATACTTACCTATGTATTTGAATCTGGGCAGATCACTGTAACTCTGCCTCTGTTTCTTCAGTTGTAAAATGGAGATGATAATAACACTCATCTCCCAAAGTTATTGAAAAGATGATACAAGATAATATTTATTGTAAAGAACTTTACTGTGTAAATGCTAGTCATTATGCTATCTTTGTCCTTCATCTATGCTTTTGCACAGACTGCCCCCCCCCCATATGTGCAGTCTTTTTCTCTCATCTCAATCTCTTAAAACCCTTAAAAGCACAGCTTTTGCAAGAAGCCATTTTTGATTTTTCATTATGTGTAAGTTTGAGGTAGTATTGTGTAAATTGGGAAAGGAAGATGGAAAACAAAAAAATGTAAGGTTTTCTTAATCACAGAAAAAAAAGTGAAAAATATGATGCTTTAGCAGATTAACTCACAATATATATATTTTTTTTTAATATTTAGTATAAGTCCTCCTCAAGTCCCAAATCTTTTTATTTTTATTTTTTCAATGGCATAGATTTTAGATTTAGACATTCCTTGATCTCTTCTCCAGAATTATATAAATAGGCTTCTAGATTATTATCATTATTATTTTAAACTCAGGAATCCAAGAAGAGGTTTGACACTGAGGAAGAATTCAAGAAGCGAGCATATCAATGTGTAGTTCAACTCCAAAGTAAAATGCCGGATATCACAAAAGCTTGGAATCTCATTTGTGATGTTTCTCGCCAAGGTGAGCTCTGGGAATTCATTATATCCATTGTATGTATTTTTTTTTAATTATAACTTTTTATTGACAGAACCCCTGTGTAGGTAATTTTTACAAAACATTATCCCTTGCATTCACTTCTGTTCCGACTTTTCCCCTCCCTCCCTTCACCCCGTCTATCAGATGGCAAGCAGTCCTATGCATGTTAAATATGTCACAGTATATCCTAGATACAATATATGTGTGCAGCACTGAACAGTTCTCTTGTTGCACAAGAAGAATTGGATTCAGAAGGTAAAAATAACCCGGGAAAAAAAAACAAAAATGCAAACAGTTTATGTTCATTTCCCAGTGTTCTTTCTTTGGGTGTAGCTGTTTCTGTCCATCATTGATCAATTGAAACTGAGTTACATCTCTTTGTTGAGGAAATCCACTTCCATCAGAATACATCCTCATACAGTATCATTGTTGAAGTATATAATCTCCTGATTCTGCTCATTTCACTCAGCACCATTGTATATATTTTAAGTAAAATCTTCATTTTGTAGCTTTCATGCAGTTATGCAACTATGCTATGATATCCTTTATCCTATTTACAGTCTAGAATATGTTATGAAATCAAATATCAGCCCATTCTTTTGCACCACCTGAGAAACTTAGAATGGTTTATCATTTTATACTATGCTTTTTAAAAATAACTTATGCAAAAAAAAAAAATTCTCAGCCTTACACCATTATATATTTTGATATTGGTTTGTGGATTTTAGGGTTTTGTTTTTGTTTGTTTTTTGCCAGGATAGAATAGATACAGTATTCAAAGTAAAAATGTTTATTTTAGGAATGACATTTTATTATCATTCCCTAATTGTCACTCTCAAGCATATTTTGTACATTTTAATTTTAATTTCTTTGCAGTTGTACTTTTTTTTAGATTAGAAATGTTTTGTTTTTTACACAGAAAGAGGCATTTTTTTTTCCTATTGGTGTAATTTTCTTTGCCTTTCTTTTAGAGTTCAAAAAAATCTATGATGCTTTAGATATTTCCATAATAGAGAGAGGGGAATCATTCTATCAAGATAGGATGACTGATATTGTCAGAGAATTTGAGGAGAAAGGTAAGTTGTATGATTTTGAACTTAAATGATACCACCAAGAATTTGAAACAGTATTTTAATTCAGATTATTATTTTCAGAACAATGACAATATAATTTATGTCATCCTCGTATGTTTTCATTTGGAGAAGATAACATGTTTTGTAAATGTAGCCATTATATCAAGTAGTCAGTCAACAAGCATCTATTAAATGCTTGCTTTATATTCTATAGTGGGGAGACAAAAGCCAAAAAATGAAATAATCTCTGCTTGCCAGGAGCTTAAATTTTATTAAGGTAGACATAAACGTGTTTAAGGTTCTACAAAGTAATTACAACATAGCTATTGATAGAGAAGGCACTAACATCTGAAGAGACCAGGAAAGGCATCCAAGAAGTAGATATTTTATTTGAGCTGAATATTAATGAGGGATCTTATGTAGAAGCGATGAGGCAAGAGAGCATTTAAGGTATGAAGGATAGACATTGCCAGATCCATGGAGACAAAAGATGGGTATGCTGTGTGTGAGCATCAGAAAGAGTTAGTTTGATTAAATCATAATTAAAAGATATTAATGTATAATGAAGTTGGAAAAATAGGTTGGGGCAAAGCCATAAAGGGCTTTAAAAGTTATTTTATCATAATGGAAACAGGGAGCTACTAGAGTTTATGAAATTACAGTCAAATCTGTACTGATTGCAATGCAGGATTGTAGATTTCAAGAAAGAGAAACTTGAAGCGGGATGATCTATTAAGAGGCCATTGAAATCCAAGCAAGAGTTAATAAGAACCCAAAATCAATATGAGTATAAGGTCAAATATGAGAAGTTGTGAAGATGAAAACAAAATTTTGGCAGCAGAAAGAGGGAGTGACACGTCCAGGATAACACTGAAGGTTGCTTACTTAAGAGACTGAGAAGATGGAGAGATAGATGGGGTTCTGAATATACAAGAGGCTGGTAAATACTCCTCAAAAGTGATACCAGAGTTAACATAAAGAATTTTTTTCCTCAGGTCAAGGTGGGAAAAAGATTCTACCTTTGGGTTTCAGTTGTATTGGTTAAATAGGGCATGGTATTGTGGGTCATAAAAATTGAAAGCTTAAGAATCAGTAGTGGGATATGGACTTAATGGCAGCTTCTATACCCATTATTGTGGTTAAAGCTAAATAGAAGCTGCACAGAATTGGCCTGCCATCCTGAGTAATTAATATTTATTAAATACTATTGCATCACAGAGTATGGAGTTGGAGAATATTTCCTCCCTGAAACTGAAATTGATGAAAATTGAAAAGTGATGAAAATAAAAGAAATTAGTATGCTTAATTATTCAGATTCCCTTTCTAATTATTCCATGTGGCCTATGAAGGAGACATATGATACCTGGAGACTTAGAGTAAATGAGTAAAAGTAGAGGAACAAGTAGCCCCAGATCCAAGTGATATGAAATCATTGATCTCACCAGTAGTATCTTTTCCTCTTTTCCCAAAAGCAGTCAGAAACAGTTTACTTTTACTTGGGAATGAAGGAATTCAGTATACCTGCCTAAGTCTTTCTAAGGGTTATTTGAATTCACTGTATTGACAAAATAATGGCCAGAGACCTGATAATCCATTTCCTTTCTTCAAACTTTTTTTTTTAATTTGTTTGTTTAGTCTGGATTTTTTTGTTTTATTTTTGAGTTTCAAATTCTCTCCCTTCTTCCCTCCCTCCTTTCCCTCTCCCATTGTGAAAGAAAAAGAAATATTAACAATTATAAATGTGAAATTATGCCAAACATATTTCCATGTTAGCTGTGTTTCAAAGAAAAAAAAAATAGGCTTCAATCTGTATTCAGATTTCATCAGTACTTTCTCTGAAAGTGGATAGCATTTTTTAACATAAGTCTTTCAGAATTGTCTTGGAGCATTGTATTACTAAGACTAGCTAAATCATTCACAGTTGATCTTCTTGCTTGCAGCATTGCTGTTACTGTGTATAGTATACTGGTTGTTTATTTCACTTTATATCAGTTTATGCAACTCTTTCCTGGTTTTTCAGAAAGTATCTAACCCATCATTTCTCGTAGTATAATAGTATTCCATTACAATCATATACTACAACTTTTTCAGCCATTCCTCAGTTGATGGGCATCCCTTCAATTTGTAGTACTTTGCTACTACAAATTGAGCTGCTATCAATGATTTTGTACAAATGGGTTCTTTTTCTTTGCTTTTTTTTTTTTTTTAATCTCTTTGGGATACAGACCTAAGTAATGGTATTGGTGAATCAAAGGGTGTACCCTTTGGACATAATTTTACTTTTGAGAAAGTTTTGATCAGTTTGTGACTCCACCAGCAGTGAATAGTGTTTTAATTTTTCCACCTTCCCGCTAACATTTGTCATTTTCCTTTGCTGGGAATTTTGATGGTGCCTCACACCACATACTTAATACATACATACATACATGGAAACTCAGTAATTGTGATAGCAGTGGGCCCAATCTCTGACCTTTTTTGTGGACAAGATGGTTGGTCTAATTAGGTCAGTGATAGAGGAAGGCCTTTGAGACAGATATGTTCTGTAAGAGATTTGATGGTATCTGACAAATTGATAAATTTTAACTGATACTGCAGTTCCATATGAAGAACTAAGATAGATAAAACCAGGATAATCAGTTTTCCATTCAGAAGTAGAGTAAGACCCACATGAGATCATATGATTTTGATCTTTCAAAGGTAGATTCTCTAATTGGCATAAAGAACACAAATAGAATCAGTTTCATTGCTTTTAGTTAAAGGGGTCTTACAGCTTTGCATTCATTGCAGCAGAATATCACTGGGTTAAGGGAGCCAGTCATTACTGTATGCTAGATCCAGTCCCCAGTCTGTCCATTTTATCATTTTTGAGAAAACTGCATAAAGAAAAGCTGTTTTTTTTTCCTTCCATTTTTCATGCAATTCTGGACCAGTCTCATTTCTGATATATTGATCTTTTCCAAATATATCCTTCTTCCCCTACGCAGTGAACCAGGCCGAGAGAGAAAGATGAAAAAAGCCATTGAGCATAATTAACCAACACATGGACTCTTTCTTACAGTGTATTTAATATTCCACACTCGGTAATTCTCCTTTCCCTCTCCCCCCTACCTACTCCTCCCAAACTTCTGCCTTGGAGGAAGGATCATTTGCTCTTATCTCTTGCCCAGTCCTTGCACTACTTTCAGTTTTATTTGTTTTTTTTTATATTGTTGTTATTGTGTTAATCTCTTGAATATTTTTCTATAGACCTTGAACTATTTTTCTGATTCCCTTTCACTGCCCTTTTCAATTGCTTTATAATTTGACTTCTTGGGTGTGTTCTCAAAGATAATTATAGCTTTAGTTTGAATAACAAAGTCTCTGGGAATCTAACTGCTTTCCAAGGGATTTATCTGGAACTTGGGAACTACTGCCTTGCAAAGATCTGAGTTATGCATTAGAGATAGAAGATTGGCAAAAGTATTACTCTTAGTTGTATGATGTCTCTAAAGTTTTTTTTAAAAAAATATCTACTTTGAGGGCAAATAATTTGTATACAGTAAATACAAAAAAAATTCACTAAATTCATATTAAACTCTTGATGTGCTGAGAAGTAAAACTGCATGAGTTAGTAAGCCTTATCTTAAAGTCCCTCTGATAAATATGCTGTGAGTGCAATTGAATGGCAAATATTTTTTTGAGAAATCTTTTTACTCCTATTGACATTTAGCCTATTTTTACAGGATTTGTGCAGGTGGATGATGGGAGGAAGATTGTATTTGTCCCAGAATGCTCAATTCCGTTAACAATAGTAAAATCAGATGGAGGATATACTTATGATACATCCGACTTAGCTGCTATTAAGCAAAGATTAATGGAAGAAAAAGCAGATATGATTATCTATGTTGTAGACAGTGGACAGGTAAGTTCATGTCTTCTGTGAAAATTGTCGCAGATATTTTATTTTGGCATTTACTAGCTGATTAAGGCATCCTAAACTCTAAAATTCAGAAGAGTGCTATTCTAATTCCAACAAGGATAAATGTGAGTAAGACTATGTTTAATATCTCTAAAATACAAAAAAATGGAAGCATTTACCAGCCTTTTTATTGCCTTTTTAAAAAAATTTTTTTTAATTAGGGGTTCTTAAACCTTTTTTTTCCTTTGGCAATGTGGTAAAACCACTTCTCAGATGTTTTTAAATACATAAAATACATAGGATTACAAAGGAAGCCAGTTTTATTGGAATAAAGATGTGATTCCTCCCTCCCCCAGACAATTTTATGAAGGTTAGTGGACCCCAGGTTAAGAACTTTTATTTTAGAGAATAAGAACCAGCACCATGAAAAAGCTAGATGATACAGTAGAGAGAGCAGTGGCCCTGAGTTCAAATCCTGCCTCATACACTTAACATTGACTAGCTATGTGAACTTGGATCATTTAACCCCAGTTGCCTCTGGAGGAAAAAAAAAGAGAAAGAAAGAAACAGCACTTTTTGTAATATTACTTGTAAAACTTCTTTACCCATCAATAGAAATATTTGGGCAGATCTTCCATTAAGGATTTATGAAAGTAAAGTCCAAATGAGCAAAGCACAAGACTAAAGTTATTTAGAGAGATTGTTTTCATTTTCGGTAGGGAAAAATATCTATAATGAGATAAATCATCTCTTGTGTAAGCATAGCCTTACAAATAAATGTTTTCATGTTGTCTGGTAGGCTTTACACTTCCAAACAATATTTGCAGCAGCTCAGATGATTGGATGGTATGACCCTAAAGTAACCCGTGTAAGCCATGCTGGATTTGGTGTAGTGCTAGGAGAAGACAAGTAAGTATGAAACTTGAGTGAGAAATTGACTGCTCACATTCCAAATATCTACAAAATAAACCATATTTTATTTGGTAACATGGTCAGAACTAAATAAATCTGGTGAAAAACCAACTGAGGAACCTCGTACCTCTAAAAAAGTACAATCATTTCCAAACATTTTTACCTTTTTTAGCACTGGCTATAACTAAACATTTTTGACCATGTGCCATGTGTTACACTGAGATTCATTTTGTTGTGAGAACACTGAGTTCCTGTATAACTGAACAATAAATTGCTCAAAATTTTAAGAAAAGCAAGTGACATTGGGAAAGGGGCCTCTAGAATTTTGATATCTCACTAGTCAAATACAGTAATTTAAAGTGGTAATGACTTTGGGATTCTAATACGGTTTACATTTCAGTGCTGCTAGTGTATTATAGTGTTTTATTCCATTCAAAAATGTTTTTAGAAGAGTACATATTTTGATCAGCCAGTAACATAGTTATGGAGAGAGAGAGATCGTGTGATTGTATATACTTAAAACTTCATAGATTCTGTCATTCCACTGTTTCTAACTGGATTTGTTCTTTGATATTTTTCTTTTGGATTCAGTCCAGTGTCAGTTTTGTTTTTGTTTTAGGTACAATTAATACTTGAATCTTTTAACACAGAACTTTTAAATATTTACTTTTAGAAAAAAGTTTAAAACTCGCTCAGGTGATACAGTGCGCCTCATAGATCTGTTGGAGGAAGGACTGAAAAGGTCGATGGATAAATTGAAAGAAAAAGAAAGAGATAAGGTAATTTTAGTGCCTGTTAGATTTAAATAAGCATGTGTTTTAGGATTTTTTTCTTTGCTTTTTATTATATTCATTAAGTAAATTGAAATTATAGGCAATATGATTATTTGACCTTTTACTTTTTCATTTTAGGTAGTCTTAGTTCACTTAGATTTTATTCTATCATCCAAAGTTTAGTACATTTTTGTCTGTCTTTCCTAAACTGTTTTGCTCTTATACAGTTGAGATTATCCTGAGTAGAGATAAGAGCATAGGGTAATAGTGGCCCATAACAATATCTCATATTTGTTTAGTGCTCATTTCCTTTTCAACTACTAGATAAGATATACTGTGTAAGTTTTATTATCCTCATGTTATAAATAAAGTGAAGTGATTTGTCCAAGGTCAGATAACTTATAAATAGAATTTATGAGGACTCAAACTTGAGTCTTAGAGTTGTAAGTCCACTCATTGCCCTTCCAGACTATAGAACAAAATGAGAAACAGGCTAAACAGAACAGAACCAAAGAAATTTTCCTTTGAGGAAAACCATTCTTGTTTATTCAGATTCTATCACCTGCAATTCAGTAGTAACATACAAAAGATATATTGACAAAAGAGGTCACTTCCCCAACAGTTATTTTCAATGTCTGCTCCTGTTGCCTTTTATCACTGATGACTCCATCTGCTTTTCTAGATGCATCTGAGATAACTGTGAATAGGCTTTGGTAAAAAAAGAAAAGAAAAACCCATTCTCTCTAGTGTTACTCAAATGAACCTATATTCTGCATGTGGTATATAACTTTTAATCGTGGGTTCTTCACAAAGAGCCAATGCAGTCAATCATATGAAAAGTTAAAAACTCAGTTATTAAGCTAGCTTTTTCAAATTTTTTATATGCTTCAGATTCAATATTTCTTTGCATTTATGGTCTGTTGCCTTGGTTTGTGACTGCATAATGCTAAATTAAATAGTTGATCAGTATGCATTAAGAAATCCTCCAAATCTTGTTTTGCTTTGGTTTTATTTTCCTTTTTTGCATCCTTTTTTCCTTATTTAATGAAATAAATAGGAAAAAAGAAAGGGGGGAAGGACAACTGGATGGATAGAGCACTGATCTGAAGTCAGGAGGACCTAAGTTCAAATCCAGTCTCAGACACTTAACACTTACTAGCTATGTAACCCTAGACAAGTCACTTAACCTCAACTACCTCACACACACACACACACACACACACACACACACACACACACACACACAAAGTTCCAAATCAAAAAATCAGGTAATTATAGTATCAGGTAAACAAAATAGATGACTGAGCCAAGCTTAATATTTGTGGGTGATAAATTTTATGGTCCTTTTCATGGTTTTATACAATGAGAAGTTTTTATATTGCTATGCATTCTTCAGTCTTGCTAGCTAATGCTGATTAAAATTTTCTATCAGCTTTTTACCCTCAAATTACATAATTAGTATGTGAGATACTTAAAAAGGAAATGATGATTTCAGTGTCAAAAAACTACTTGCTTCCTATTGTCACAAATTCTCCTTATACCTTCTTCACTCAGTAACCTTTCCTCTATTAAAATAAAATCAATTCCAATTTCCATCCATTCAGAACTATGGTAACTAATGCATTCTCCTCCCCCCTTATCCCTACCTCTCCATATACCCCCAATGTCATTGTCTTTTTTTAAGGAGTTTAGCACCTGACTCATTAACTGTCTCTTGCTTTTACACTATGGAACTTTAATATCCTTCTAGATGCTTCCTCTGTCTCCATGTCCTAAATTTCCTTATGTCCCATGTCCTCTTTCACACTGCATCTGAACTACATGGAGCAGTGGTTGCATACTTGATTTCACCATTATCTTTAGTATCACACTTTCCTAACATTCTCCTGTCTGATCATAATCTGTCATTCTACATTTCTCTGTGCTTCATCTCTCTTATTCCTCTTCTTTGCCTTCATTATGACCCCTCTTACTCTTTACTCCTCAGGATTTTCCCAAACTATTTCCTTTGCTCTGACTTCACTTTTCCTCTTCAACTACAACCCAGTAATCACCCTTTCAGCTCTTTACTGTCTTTTGCATTTGAACCTGTTACTCCCTTGATCTTCACTTTCCAAACTTCAACCTTGGATTATTCCCACCAGCCTTCACTCCTTCTGACATTACAAATTCGTGTTATCCGTGAAGTAATCTTTTTATTTATCCTTTTCTATATCTTTCCAAAAAGAATCTATTCCAAACCTCTTTCCTCCTCAAGCCCCATGTAGCCTCCTTCTATTTTAGCTGAGAATGTTTCTTTGACTCAATTGTGAGAATTAAGGCCATTCTCATCTTTAAAAACCTAGAACCATAGGTTTCACATTCAAATGGAAACAGGATTACAAATGGTACATAAGATTAGATACTATACTTTGATTTAGAAAACCATATTTATATCTATATTCTATTTTTTAAAAATACTTCCTAATTATGTTTTAATCTAGAGCATACAGTCTGTGCTCATTTGACACCTTTGCACTAGATGGCATTTACCCTTGTCTCCTTTACTGAAGTTTCTGACTTCTTGCCAAAGTCAGTATCCTTACATGTACACCTGATCCCATTCCTCCTGTCTTCTAGGAAACTGTATCCCCAATCATCCCACTTTACTTATTTTCCCTTGCATATTTAGCTTTCTGTAGCCATTGCCCACACTTTTCTCCTCTCACTCCTCAGCCCTTTATTAATATAACTTCCAGCCTCATCACTCAGTTGAAACCACTCTCTCTGGAATTACCAGAATCTGATGTTTTATCTTAGTTTTAAGTATTAATCCTTCTCAACTTATCTGTCACATTTCAGGTTTTTGGACACTTTTTCCTACTTTTCTGAGTCTTCCTTCTCCTTTGCTGAGTTATTCATATCACACTACATAATTATGCATGTTCTGTGTTAAACTCTATTCTCTTCTTCTGTATTCCTTCTCATCAGTTTCCATGGATACATGGGATATTCAGAAGAGGGCTTCACATTGCTGCCAATATTATTTTCCTTAAGTATAACTCTAACTATGTCACTTTACCTCAATGATTCCTTTTTTTCTGTAAGATTAGATGGCTAAAAAATTCTCTTGCTTTTCAAAGCATCTTATAGCCTGGATCTAATCTATGCCTCCCAAATGTTTTTTTGTTTAGTATAGATATTTGTACCCATATGTAATACACACACACACACACGCACACACGCTTTTTATATTCTTGTTTTCAAAATGTAAATTCATTGTGGAGATATGGATTATTTTATTCTTTGTTTTTATGTCTTAAGTACCTAATCCACTGCCTGGAATTATTAAATAGTGAGTGATTCCTTTGCATTAAAGGTATTAACTCTGGAGGAATTGAAGGCTGCTCAAACTTCAGTGGCTTTTGGCTGCATCAGATATGCTGATCTTTCCCACAACAGGATGAATGACTACATTTTCTCCTTTGACAAAATGTTGGATGACAGAGGAAATACAGCTGCCTACTTGCTCTATGCCTTCACTAGGATAAGGTAAAGTGGAGAGAGAAAAAGGCATATGACATTTTTAACTAGAAAATCAACTTACTAGATAAGTTCATTGTTAGAAAAGAAAGACACCATAGAGGTCAGTACTGATTTTGGAAATGGATGTCTGGATCGGGAGGGCACCCATTCCAGCCATATTTTTATATGTCATCAGGCAGCAGTCCAGACTACTACATCATTCCTCTATAGTTGGTACCGAGATTGCCTCTTCCTAGTATACTTTCTTGCTTTTCAGCTTCCTTTTATGAATTGTCTTTTCTTCCACCATTAAATTGTAAGTTTCTTAAAGGCAGAGACTATCTCTCTGCTTGTGTTTGTATTCCTTGTGTGTAGTATAGTACTTAATATAATTAATAACAGAGATAGGACTCAAACCCAGGTTTTCTTTATGACTTCTAATCTGAGTTTCTTATAACTGCATTATGCAGTCTCTTGATCTGAATTCTATTTTAAAACATGTGTATATTATTTTTGTTTCCTCTTTTAAAATAATGTTTTCATTTGAATCCTTAAGTTTTGCCCTTTTTTTCTATGCCACCTTTTCTAAAAGTTACTAGTTTAAACACCTCAGATTTAATCTATTTAGATTTCCTGTTTTGGTTTTATTTTAGCAAGTGTTTCAGACCAGATCATATTATAAATTGCATAGTAAAGCTAGTACAGCTGCTATAATACACCAAGAAGAAGCACTTTTTCTTCTTAACTGGCAATAATATGAGTGGCTAATGCACCTTTATACTTAATTTTGTAATAAAAAGAGTGATTATACAAACCATAAATGAATAGTGTTCACATAGTAAATTCCATTCTAGATCTATTGCCCGATTGGCTAACATTGATGAAGAGATGTTACAGAAAGCAGCTAAAGAAACTAAGATCATTTTGGACCATGAGAAAGAATGGAAACTAGGCCGGTGCATTTTACGTTTTCCTGAGATTTTGCAGAAGATTTTGGATGACTTGTTTCTCCACACACTCTGTGATTACCTCTATGAATTAGCAACCACCTTTACAGAATTCTATGATAGTTGTTACTGCGTGGAAAAAGACCGACAAACTGGTAAGTGTCTTTTTCCCACTTACAGCAGGATTTTATGTGGAATTTACAATATGATATGAAGCATTCTCAATTGGAAGTAGTCATGCTGATTAGACTTCCTAGAACAATTTTTGGCTTTTTTTTTTTTTTTTTTGTATTGAAAACAGTTCTCCAAAGATATCATCAGTTTTGCTTCTACTTTATTCTTCTCTTCCTCTATAGAAAAGTTTCTTAAATTCAAGTAGTTGTTTGTTAGACTGAATTGCTAAACAGCTAGGTAAGTCTAGCCATTAAAGACAGATAAACTAGCGTTAAAGATAAAAATATCATTGGAAAGAAATGCATGCTTGCCCTATATGTCCTTAAGTTCTTTAATTCCTCAATATCATGAGCTAGAAAGTGTAAACCAAAAAATCACTTTTCTGTATTCCTGACCAAAATGCCTTTATATTTTTCAAATTTCTGCTTATTTAGAGCACAGAGGCACTTAGAAGATATTGTAGAAAGAACACATTTTTTAATAAAGAAAAACAAGAATTTAAGAACACCTCAATGGGTCAAGCTGTTTCAATTAACAGCACATTTTATTAAGGAATTAAAATAGTACCATCAGATAGTAATCTGAACATTTTTGTTTCAGAATTAAAAAAAATCATTAACATCAGGTATGACATGCCTATCCCTTCTATGTGAAAAGCAGGGACCATTTTTTTTATTTTAACAAGATATGAATAATTAAAAAAACAAAAAAAAAAAACCTGTGCCTTGTTTTTGTTTTCTGTAGGTGAAATAGTGAAGGTGAATATGTGGAGGATGTTACTTTGTGAAGCAACTGCAGCTGTCATGGCTAAAGGATTTGATATCCTGGGTATAAAACCTGTTCAGAGGATGTGATAAAGCTTGTGTTTGAGACATTTTGTATTTTTACAAAAATGGCCACTAGCACTCTTTGCTTTTTTATAATCATGTGGAGAAGATATTTTAAAAATAAAGGAAAATTGCAACTTTCTCTACAAAAGGGGTATTTTTATTTCTATTAAATATATTTATAAAGGAAAAATCATGGTCTGTCAGTCCCAGTCCCTCTATTACTACTAACCTGCTTGGTAATCAACCTCCTACAGCTTTAACCAAAAGTGCCAGGTATAGCCATGTACTGACATGGTGACAAAGGCAAGTCCAATTTTGGTGATAGAATGGGAGGAAGGGACTTGTACATTACTTCTTCACTTCTCTGGCCTTTCAGTCTTTTACCTTTTGCAAATGCCCATTTCCTTCTTCCCAGGGAGGAGATGACTATAGACTACTAGTAAGAATTGAAGAAAATTGATCCTTGGCACTTGCTTCATCAATTTCACTATCATTATCCCCTAGGCCTAGCGAGAAAATAACAGTCCAAATAGACAGAGGACAATGCATGGGTATTAAAGTATATTATCAGCTTTCAGATATTGTTTATAAAAACTTGTCCTCATTTCAGATATTCTTGATATGTGTGTACATCTAATGAAAGGGGATAGGTGTAATGGTCATTAATATAGTACAATTCAAATTAGAAAAAAAAACATGATGATAAAAATGAAAAAGAAATTGACATAATTCTCTATTTTTGTGCACCCCTGTAAATGCTTGCCTCTGGGCATTTACTACATTTGTGAACACTTTTATATCACTCAGCATTCACTACTGCCAGTCTCTGCTAATTCCGAGGCCCTCAGAGAAATCTCTGGTCACTCTCTTTTGCAACTTAAACCAGTTTTACCAAGCTTACCTCTGTCTGAGGAATTCAGAGATCTCTGGCCATTGTTTTCATAAGAGCAATGGTTTAAGTACCCAATAATGCTAGAGAACAGCCATGTGCAAGCTCAAGGTCTTTTATTCACATGTTCACAATCTGCCTATCTGACCTATTGATTCCCAAATGAACTCCCAGTCAAAGAGAACTTGCTTCCTCGTCCCACTGCTTAAATAGAGTCTATAAGGTCACATGCACAGCCAATCAGAGAAGGAGACACCTCTTGTTAATGAAGTGATCTCAATGTGACCAGAGTTCCCACTCACGAGGTGGTCCCTGTTTTCTCACAGAAATCACTTCCAGGAGTCTCGAGTATTAATTGCTTATTCACTTCCTGATGCACTGAATGAGACCTGACCCTTACACACCCCCAAATACAGGAGGTTAAAAATAGATTTTCTTGTGATACACTGTAAAAGGAGACTATTCTTCATTCAAGATACAAAAAAAAAAAAAATCAAAAAGATTACTAATAAAGAAATTAAAACTCAGATGCTTACTTAATACATTATAATTAATGAATTATATTAACTTTGTCATTCTTGATATTTTTTCATTCTTTGGACTTCATTTTATTTTATTTTTTTTATGTTTCTTGATGTTTCATGAAGTCATTAGCTTCCATTTCACCAATTTTAGTTGTTTTAAAAATTATTTTCAAATGAGGTTTTCTACCTCTTAATATTTGGCCAATTCTGATTTTTTTTCTTATTTTTATTATTAAAGCTTTTTGTTTTCAGAACATATGCATAGATAATTTTCAGCATCCCCTCTATTTATTTTTTTTTTATTGTAGCTTTTTATTTGCAAGATATATGCATGGGTAATTTTTCAGCATTGACCCTTGCAAAGCCTTTGTATCAACTTTTCCCCTCCCTCCCTCCAACCCCTCTTCTAGATGGCAGGTAGACCAATACATGTTAAATATACTAAAGTGTATGTTAAACACAATATATGTATACATATCCATACAATTATTTTTCAGCATTCAGTCTTGCAAAACTTTGTTTTCCAAAATTTTTTTCCTCCCTTCCACTTACTCCCTCCTGCCACGTAATCCAATATATGTTAAAGAAGTGCATTTCTTCTATACATATTTCCACAATTATCCTGCTGCACAAGAAAAATCAGATCAAAAAGAAAAATGAGAAAATATAAGCAACAAAAAATTATGCCAATTCTGATTTTTAAGGAGATAATTTCATTAATATTTTTGTGACTTGTCAGTTCTTTTTTTTATATAATTTTATTTCAACACTCATTTCTCCAGCATTTCTTTACCATTCTTATTTGATATTTAAAGTCATTTTTGGCTTTTTTTTTTTTTTAATCATTTTATCTAGCTTTTGTAGGAATTCCTGTTGGGTGTGTATTCAATTTACATTTTTCTTTGAGATTCTGCTTAGAGATGGTTTTAAGCTTCTCTGTCATCCAAATTTGATTTCAACAAATGTCCATATGGAACAAGATAAATTTCATGCAATATTTGGTCACCATATGTCATAATACCAATGATAAATGTTTGAACCAATGAAAATAATTAAAGACAGGAATTAATATATGGCAAAGCATAATTTAAGAAAAAGAAAGTGGACAGGGACTTACAGATTGTACAGAAGCCTCACACTTTAACATATAGGCACATTCTTCAAGCAAAGAATTGGTAAAAATAGACATGCTGAGCACCAAATAATATCATAAAGAGCAAAATCTTCAAATAGTCTGTTTAAGCAAACCATTGATTCATCAGAGCCAAGATTAGAATTCATATAAAACAAGAAAAAATAACTACAAGAAAAAAAATGGCATGGATTTAAAACAATCCTGAATTACTTAAACAATTGAAAACAAATAATTGACACCAATTATAATTTTATCTAAAACTTCAATCACCGAAAATTACTTTTAAATGGATTTTACTGATACTTTTTGTTTATACATTGCCTACATTTTTCATTCTCTCCCAGACACGCATTCATTATAACAAAGATCAAAAAAAAAAGCAAAACACTTTAACAAAATCGTCTAACACATCAATAAAGTTTAACATCTGCATTAATATTTTCCCATCTCTGCAGAAAAGGAAGAGAAGTCTTTTTTCATATTTCTCCTTTCAGGCCAAACTTGAGCAATATAAATTAACAAAAGGACTAAAAGAGTTTAGAAAGCACCTCATTAACAAGCCTATGCTTATTTGCCAAATGGAAAGAGATGACTGCCAAGGGCAACATTGAGTTGGAATATAAACTTGTTTACAAAGCATTATAAAAAAGGATGATGGATAATAATGAACAGTATTGTCTCATCAAAGAAAGAGAATCAGTAGAGGTTAATACCAGATTTAAAGAAAACTTGGCAAACTATCTCTAAACAAATACATTCAAAGGCATTCAAAGATAAAAATAGAACTACAAACAAAAAAATTGAAAATATTCGCAAAAATAAGACACATGGAACCATCGCACTTAATCTCAAACACCCCAGTCCCAGATATAAAGGGAGTCACTAAAGAAGACAAAAAGCAGCAAGAGTAAAATAAGTATATAAAGAGATAAGAAATTCAAATTAATTCTACTCTGTAATTGATTTTATATTGTGTTGATTTTATATTATAATTGATTCTGTATCTGATTAAGGCCCTTTTTTATGTCCTTGAGTTGAACTCAGGAATTTAGCTTTCTGAGTTAGTTTCAAGTTAAATTAAAAGAAAAGTTATTATCTGTCATACCAGCAGCCCCTACAATACTTCCAGGACATCTGTTATGTTTAAGCATCACAAGTTAACTTGGAACCGTGCTGAAAAACATACCATCTGTTCTTGCCTGAACTTGTGCAATTATGGGAGGTTTTCTCTCTGCCAAGGAAGAATAGTTTTTATTTCCTAGCAAATATTATAAGACCTCTTTAAACTAACATTTCTAACTTGTCAAAAAGAGGCATGATTAGCTTCACCTGAATGCCAGCCCACCTTTCTTACTATAGCCAGTTATAATGTTTGTCCCTACCAAGACTCCTTCTTTATTACATGTCAATAGAGTTCCCTCCTCAATGAGGTCACTGGCTAAATGCAAGCTGCCAGTCAGACCCATTTTGTTAAGTTACACTGGTACCTTGGGATTCTTCCTTAATTGAATTGGTTCCAGAAGGCACAATGATTGGCAAAAGTGAGTATTAAATGAATTTTTCCCATAGGTTGTGCTGTCAAGAGAAAGCAAAGAAGGCCAGTCCCATGGCAAACTTACTGGAGGACATAGACATCATTATACAAAATACGCAGACTTAGATAACCTGAGAACTGCATCATTGAAGGGAACTTCTGAATCAGTGAAACCATACATTTATTTGAGAACATTTTTAAAATATGCATCATGATCAAACAGGGTTTATATCAGATATGAAAAGCTGGTTCAATGTCAGAAAAAAATCAACTTTTAAAAATATATTTAAAAAGGTATGATCATATGGGGATGGGTGCTAGATTCCCTTTCCTAAATTAACTAATCAGAGACATCTTCAGGTGCAAAGAGAAAGTCCCCTGCAGGGAGAGGCCCAAACACACACCTGGGAGCCATCCCAACTCCTGCCATCACATCCTGACTTGATAGTCTAAAAGGATGTAATCATCCTTGACCAATGGTCACCATTGTTGCCTGTTTCCCACAGGTCACGTCACTTCCTGTAACTTCCTGAGGCTCTGACCTTTAAAGACCATGTGACTCCCTGCAAGCCAAGGTCCAAGACCTGCTCTTCTGGCTCTGGGAATAAGGATCATGTGACTTAGTTTTCAAACTGACAAAGCTTCATCCATTTGAAGATTTCTCACCCCAGTATGTACATCTTCCACTAGGACATCTTTCTGATCCAGGCCCTCAGGCTGGTCCTTCTTCAGTACTAACTGTACTAATCTGCCCTCTATCATTTAGAACCAACACCCGCACAGCAGTGGAAGCTTTAGCTAAATCTTGAACTACACTAATGAGTACACACATAAGCAAGCGGGTGACAGGATATTGCTGCTTAAAACAATGAGCAGGAATCAAGAGACCCCCCCCTACCATCAAACCTATCATCATAGAACAGATTGGTATCTGGCAGCCATAGAACTCCAGCACTGTGGAGGCCCAGGGGCCTCAGGGCCATTGTCCCCACCATCCCCACCTTAAGCAATACAGACCCAGACTCATTTGGGACAAAGGAATGAAAATCTGACCCTACCCAATGAGGTCTAGACTGAAGAGGGGAGATGAATGACTTGTAGGCAGTGCCAGTAGCAACATCCAGTGCTGTGTGTCAGGACCAGGTCTCAGGTGATTCCAAGGTGACCAAGTGGTTGGAATTTCATGACTTGGAATCCAGAAGAAACAACTCTCACAAGTATATTAAAAATACAAGAACTAAATATGAGCAAAAGAAAAAGAATAAACAAAAGTAATTAATATGGAGATTATTAGAGACAGTAACAGTAATCAAAAATCCCACCCAGAGGAAGGGTGGGGGTGGGGGTGGAGAAATCTGAGGGTATCACAAACGTCTCTCATCCAAACAGCTTTTCATAGGATAAATACCAAAGACTGTTTCCCCCAGATTCCTGCTTTTGTTTCCTCAAAGGAGTAGATACAATGGGTAGAATATTGTGCCTCCATTGAGTATGATCTCTCCCAACAAAAACCCTAGAGTCTTACAAGGAAAGGCTTTTACCCAACTAGTACAGGTATTAACAATACCAAAAGCAGTTTGAAGCCCCTGCAAGGGGCACATGTGAAGGTCCTTTTAACAGTTCTTTCAGAATTTATTTGCCTGGGCGCTATATGAGGGAATGCAGGAGTCAGAAGTTGGGGAATTAAAGTTGTCATAGTCAGGGGCAAACAGGCAGTTGATCTCTAAGCTTGTTTCCCTTCACCCAAAGTGAATTCCCATTTGTCTAGGAAACAACAGAGACTTCTCTAAGTCCATGGACAGCTGGCAGTAATCGTTTTCTCTGCATACTTAATGGGGAATTGTTTGGCTGTCAAAACCCCACTTTCTTTTCCATATAGCCCCTATGATCCTCAAAAAAGCATTTGAAGTCAGTATAGATGTTTGCAAAGTAAGCAAGGAGTCTAGGATAGGAATCTCTATAACCCTAGGACCTAGCTCCATCTTCCATCAACATAACAGTGTAAAAGGCTTTAGGCAGATTCATTTAGCATTCAGGGTCCTAAGAAAAACCTTAGCCTGACCAGAGATCAATAAGATTGTCTTCTTTCTCTCTCACTGAACAAAAGGAAAAGTTGGAGTGGCCCCAAATACTTAGGCAAAGGAGGTCTTCAGACAAAGAAACTCTGGAAGCAAAAGAGTTAAAGATTTATAGCAGCAACCGGAGAATCTTCCAGGCCTGGGCTGCAAATCAGAATATCATCTGTATACTAGTATTGTGTCTCATATCTTCCATTGACCATTTGCACTGATTACAGAAATTTGCTATAAGAGGAAAAATCAGGGACATGGTTTAAATAGTATCAAAACTGGTCCTTCAGGTCTTGACGTTAAAGTACATACAGGATAAAAGCATCCTTAACTCATTTTTACTTCGGGTAACTATCCTAATTTTTAACAATTCCACTTTAAGCCAGATTCAGGAATAATCAGGTGGGTTCTTATCCAAAAAGAACACCACTGGGAAATTGAGTCAAAAGGATTCTACTTTCATCAGAGGCCAAGATCATCTTCGTAATTTCTTCCCAGATACTAACTTCCACCTGTAACAATTTCTTTTGAGTAGCTTGTGGCATATTCCTTTCAGATGGTGGAACACTGGCTTGATGATCAGATAGTTATATCTGAATTTAAAACTCCAAAAAAAACAATTGAAGTCTCAAGAGATTTTTATCTCCATAGCAATTCTCATTAAAGCTGCAGATGAATCTAGCTCTCAAGGATCACAATAAGAGAGTCATCACTTATTTTTTCTTATATCTAAGTAGATATATAAGATATCTAAGTAGATGGTTTTAAGTAGACATTACACAGGTCATTTTGCTTTTAAAATGCCCAATACATAGAAAAACTCTAAATTGCATATCGTCCATAACAGAAACATGTCAGGTTCAAAGAGACAAAGGCAAAAACTATTATTCCCAGCATCCCTGTACATAATGGATACAACTTTAAGATGACTCAATACAATCAATTAAAACTCATAGAGAATATAGAATATCTTAATTTCACATTAAAGAACCTTATTGGAATGATCAATTTCTTCATTCTTTAAAAAATGTTAAGTCAACTTCCTCCAATGGAAGAATCCTTATAAAATTTTTGGAAATGGCCCTATTAATTTATCAAATCAGGTTAAAATTCTGTTCTAGATTTTTGTTATCATATTCCTTAAACAAGGAGACCATTATGCACTTAGATAAACATTAAATAATTTGCTGAAGACAGGTGGGACATCTTAGTAGAAATAAATCACTTGTGGTTCCAACACTCTTAAAGTAGCTATTAACAGCATGTAAATGTAGGCTGTTCCTTTAAACAATATAAGCAATTAATGTTTCAACCAGCAAGGGGGAGGGGAGCTAAAAAGAGCTTCCGTTTGTTAAAAAGCAGTTGCACTACACCTAGTCGAGGGGAGGGGGAAATTAGATTGTTAACCTGACAATCTAACCTGGCAAATTACTTTTATCCTTCCTCCACTCCACATGACATTTCTCCCAACTTCACCACGCTTCCTGAACCCCCATTTCCCACAACTAACCTTTTTAGGGGGCCAAGTCCCCCAGGACCAAGTCTGCCAGCCAAAGACATGCCCCAACCTCATGGGGTGTCTCCTTTCCCTTGGCAAATGGCAAATTCTACTAGAAGCTTGCACCTTTTTGTCTAACCTAATTTTTCTTCCCTATCTCCAACATGCCATTTTCCTCTCTCTTTTTCCTTCTCTCATGACATCTCTTTTCCTGTCCCTTCTCTCTCCTCCTGATTCTAACATATTCTCTCCTTCTCCATCATACTCTCCCTTTCTCTAACATGCTCTCAAACCAATAACCCTTCTAATTAGATGCTCCATTTAAACTATTAATTGCTTTCGCAAATCAATCTTGTCTTTAAATCATTTTTTAAAAAACTTTTACTTTGGACCAAATTTTATAAAACTTATACATATATCCAGCAGAGCTGACAAAATTTTAAAGCATAACTCATAATTTTATAAATTACCCAATATACTTTTAAAAAGCAACATACCATCTGATGAGCAAGATACAAATGTGACTTCCCCTAAGGTAAGCTATCAGAACTTTGTTTTAATAACCTATATTTTAACTTAAAATCAAATCAAATGCAGCTTTAAATTCCCAATACTATAAAACTGCTAGTATTTATTATTGTACTTCAAATAATGAATTTCACTAAACTGATTGAGCATAGTTTCTTTCTCTCCCTCTGGCCCCACATGTGCCTGCTGCAATCAGAGAGCTCGGAAGAGGAAGAAAGACTCTTTTTCTCTATCCTCTTCCAGGAGGTCCCAATTTGAATTGCTTTGGAATCTTGACATGACCAATTGCCAAATTTCCCAATCATTACTCTCAACAGACATTCCTGTAGTTCCAACTTTGAGTTGCAGTCTACAGCAAAGTCAGGATTTTCTCTTTTTTAACAAACTCTAGCTCATAGAACAGACATGACAAAGACATTCTGCACAAAGACAGACACTGACAAAAATTATACGGAAGAGGACCATCCGCTCCCCCCACACACAATGGAAATACCCAAGTGCACTTTTTTCCCCCTGAGGCAGTTGGGGTTAAATGACTTGCCCAGGGTCACATAGTTAGGAAGTGTTAAGTGTCTGAGACCAGATTGGACTCAAGTACTCTATCCACTGCACCACCTAGCTGCCCCAAGTGTAGTTTTTCCTTTCTTTTTGCTCTGAAGAGTTAAGTTGGATTGCCCCTCTCAAAGCATCCAATCTCTCAGGCTGACCTCCTGTAATACACAGAGTCTACCCCCTGATGACTCAATCAATCAAGCTCGGAAGCAGTTATCTAACTCCCAGCCAATGGCAGAGTGTTACTGTCCTCTGTCGTTAACAGGGCCTCTTTCCTGGCTCACCCCTTCCCAGGGTCCCTGCTGCCTAAGGACAGCCCAAAGACATTCACAGACAGTGCCCCCATGGATTAGGCATGTCTAAATTACCTGGCTCTCTCTTACCCAGGCTTCTTCATCTTGGGAGACTTGTGCATCTGTTTGTATCTGAGTGTCTCTCCTAGGTCCATTCTTAACAGAGAGGGAGGCTGAGAGTCTGATCTGAAGGATGATCAGAGAAAGCCCAACCTGGCACCTGCCTTGAATTGGGATCCTAGCCATCTCTCAGGGAAGCCACAGATCCCAGACGAGCCCCCATAAACTGTGTGGGATGGGTGCTACAGCCCCTTTCCCAAATTAACTAATTAGAGACATCTTCAGGTACAAAGAGAAAGCATTTATTTTGTCCCTGCAGGGAGAGGCTCAGACACACACCTGGAGCCATCCCAACTCCCACCAAGTACTGCTCCTGGCTAGTCCTGGCAAAAGACCCGAGCCTTTTCATTGGATAGACTAAAAGGATGTAACCATCCTTGACCAATGGTCACTAATGTTGCCTGCTTCCCACAATCACATCACTTTCTGTAACTTCTTGAGGCTCTGACCTTTAGAGATCATGTAGCTCTCTGCGACCCAAAGTCCAATACCTGCTCTTTTGGCTCTGGGAATAGGGATCATGTGACTTAGTTTCAAACTGAGAAAGCATCATCCAATCAGTCCCATTCAATCATAATAAAAGTGGTGAAAAATTCACTTTTAATAATTAATATTCATTATAAAATACTCAACATGACAGGTATAAAAGGATTTTTTTTTTCCTAAATGCAATAAACTACCTTAACCAGAGAGTAAACATAATAGATCATGGAGCATTAGTAGAAGTATTTCCACTAAAAACAGGTAGTGAACAAAGGTGTGCAATCTCATTGCTTTTGACAGTTTTAGAAATTCTACCGGTTGCAATGAGACAGGAGAAGATATAAAAAAAGATTAGTATTTGGAAAGAAGAGGTCAAAATATCATTACTTGCAGATGTCATGATAGTATAACTAGAAAATTCATCTGTGTTAACCAAAAAAATATGAAGTTAAAAATGATTTCAGCAAAGCTATAAGATACAAGATTAGCCTAAAAAAATCTGTATTCTAATTTATTAATGATAGAGATCAAGAAAATAATAAAAAAGAATATTCTTTTGAAATAATAGAAGTTATCACAAATTTGGGAATTAACCTGCCTAGGAATATAACAAACGTATGAAAGCTGCCATAAAACTACTATGACTAAAGGAGAACGTCAACAACTAAAAGGAAATTTAATATTCATGGATGGTTCAGATTAATGCAGTAAAAATGCTTCCAAATTAAATGTATATATTTCAAGCAAAATGATTTCAAAGAAGCATGGAGAGACTTTCGTGAACTATGCTAAGTGAAATGAGCAGAACCAAGAGAACATTGTACAAAGTAATTATATGATGATTAATTTTGATGGACATGGCTCTTTTCGACAATGAGGTGATTCAGACCAATTTCAATAGACTTATGATGGAGAGAGCCATCTGCATCCAGAGGAGGAGTATGTGAATGTAGATCACAACATATTATTTTCACCTTTTTTGTTGTTTACTTGCTTTTTTTTTCTTCTTCATTTTTTTCCCCTTTTTGATCTGATTTTTCTTGGGCAGCATGATAATTGTGTATAAAAAGAATTGCACATGTTTAACAAATATTGAGTTACTTGCTATCTGGAGGTGGGGAGAAAGAAGGGAGAAAAATTTGGAACACAAGGTTTTGCAAGAATGAATGTTGGAAACTATCTTTGCATATATTTTAAAAATAAAAAGCTGTTATTAAAAAAAAGAAAGAAAGAAAGAAAGAAATCACTGTGATATTTCTCAGTTCTCAATGGCTGAATAGATAAACGGCCAAAAGATAAAAACAGTTTTCCAACAAGAAGCCCAAATAAACATGACAAAAGCAAATACTGAACAATCTCTGACTCACTGGAGGATTATTAAGTTATTTCTGCTATTGCTTCAATCCAGGGTTGTTTTTATATTCAGGAAAGAACTAATTGGAGGACAAGTTGGCAGGTGGGGTTTTTCTCTTCTGAATGAAATGTCTTTTCATAGTCAATAAGCAATAAGCACAGGGGACTCTTTTAATCACTGAACCTTTAAGTCAGTTGTCTGACTGTAATGATGTTGTCTGCTGTAGCATATCATTTCTGAAACATGGACTTCTCCTTCCTCTTGTTTTCATAAAGCATATCCTCAATACTTGCATAAATTATCCTCTTAAAGATTTTGCTGAGTTAAGCTTGTCATTAATTAAATGCCCAGATATTTTTCAAATGAATTGATATTAAGCCTATTATGTCTCAACTTGTACTTATGTAATTCATTTTATTTTATTTAAATGCATTAGTATGTAGTAAGACAAAAGGCACTGGGCTCTCTAGAACCAAGAAACCTATATTCCAATCCCAGTTCTGACATTTATCAGCTGGCATACTCACTTCTTCCTCTGAGGTCTAATGGTCACATTTCTGATTTTTTCTGACTATCTAGAAAATTCCTAGGGGTTAAAAGCACACAGAGAGGTCTTTTGGTGTTAACTGGGTCAGAGAAGATCAAACAAGCACATTTCTTATTTTCCCCTATGTAATCAATAAGTTTCTAGACAGCATAAAGGTTAATAGAATCATCAATGATACATCAGTAAATTCACTGAAAGTGGAGGTGACTGGAGGTCAGAGAATTTAGTAAAGATTAAACTGACACATAACATTTTTTCCCTAAAGAATCAGAAAATTCCAAGAAAGCCTAAGAGTAAAGTAAGAATGTGAATGTAGTCTGGAGAAGTCAGGGCAGGAGAATGTGGAGAGAAGTTATTGTGGCTTAAGTTTTTTTATTTAAGGACAAATGGGTACATTTCTTATTTTTCCCAATTAGCTAGAAAATTCTTAGACAGCATAAAGGTTAAATGAAAACATAAAATGGATCAGAGGAATTATTCAGAGTTAATTAGGAGCCTTAAAAGTAGAAGTTTATTTGACTTTTTAAATCAGGACATTTCTTAATTTTACCAAATATATTTCTAGACAATTTAATTGGAAAAAGCAAGAGATATTGTAATGCCAAAGAAACTGAGCAAGACAGAGATTAGAGACAAATTCAATTGTTATTAAATGGAGGGAGATCCTGGGACCAATGGATCCATGGTTGGTCCCAGGGATGGAGGAGACTATCATCTCAAAGAGTCCAGCCCTGAGTACTGGGACAGCAAGCTTTTTATAGGATAACAAGAACAATGACATAATGGGGGCGGTACCTAGGTGGGGATAAAGGGGAAGCCCCTAGGATGACACAATGGAGGGAGGTTACTGATATTCTAATGACATCTAAAATGGATAAACCTTTATCCTGTCAAACATTAAGTAGGAATGTCTATAACCTAAAGATATAAAACCTTCATCTCATCAACCATTTAAGAGGGAATGATTATAGCCTGGGGTTTTGGGGCAGAGCAACTGAGGTAGACCCTTATCTCATCAAATATAAAGAGGGAAAGGTTATAACCTGAGGCAGAATAACTAAATAGGACAATTGGAGAAACTAGGTCATCACATTAAAAGGGAACTTTGGCACAACAATATTCCAGTTTGACCTTCATTGAACTCTCTAACTTCAAGTGCCCCTCAAGTCTTAATGACATCTTGATGATCTCACTGACCTCATTTCTACTAGCCATTGATAAGTAATGTGATAATAATGAACATAGTAACAATAAAAGCTAATCATAGTGATAATATATGTGTTAAGATTCATGAAACACTTTACATATATTGATTCACATAATTTGATGAATGAGAAATGACAATTTTGACCTTAATTTTTTGTATCAAATTTTCTAATTCATTTTGAATAGCCACCCCCTCTTTTTTACTTACTAATTTCTTCATTTGACCTTTTTTATTATTTAGAAATTGTTGGCAAGCTGGGAATTTAGGTGAAATATAAATAATGCCCAAATGGACCTCCAATGTGGTATACAATTTTGTGAATTGCCAACAAACTCATTGGCCTCCTGTGACCATTTATGTTTTCTTCTGACTTTTATGCTATTCAGTAATTTTTTTTATATTTTCCTAAGGCTTTACACTAGTGCTTTGCATCTAACAGGTATTTAATAAGTGATTTTTGAATGAATGAATTAAATTATTCTAAATTTATTTCCAAATTGAACTTTCACAGGCCTTTTTTTTTTTTTTTTTTTTTTTTTTTTTTGGAGGAGGGGGTGGAACGGTGTTGTAAGCTAGGGTTGCATTCTTGGAGCAATGGAAAAAGGACTGAATTTGAAATTATTTGGTGTAATTTTGAAAACCAGTCTACTATTACTTACTACTCAAAGTTCTTTGAGTCCAAAGCTCAGAGGACTTTGACTCTGAGCTTCAATTTCCTTAACTGCAAGATTAAGAAGTTTAGACTTAATAATAATAATAACTAGTATTTATGTAGTAGATTTTTAAAAGCACTTTGTAAATATTATGTCATTTGATCCTCACAACAAGCAGGATGTAGGAATAATTTTCCCTCTCCCCTCGCTACCCTGCTCCCTTTTATAGATGAAGAAATTAAAGTGGACAGATACTAAGTGAATTAACCAGGGTCACGCAGCTAGGAAATATCTAAGGCAGAATTTGAACTCAGATCTTTCTGATTTTTGATCCAGCAGTCCAGCTTTCTAACCTATTGTGTCTAAGATCCCTTCTGGGACCATATCTATGATCCTGTAACCTGCATCTGGCTTCATTGACTTATGAACTCGCTAAATTTTCTTTGATCTTATTAAATTTTATCTGAACTTCTTTAAACACATTTTGAAGCTTGCTATATTATTTATTTTGCAAGGGAAAAGAATTTCTCTTTGAGAAAATATCTCAATTTTAATTTAGTCTTGCCTCTGATTTTTTTAACTACAATAAACTTTACATGAACTCATGTGATCTCTAATTCATCGTTAAATGGGCATTTACTTCAGAAATAAGCACAATTCTCAAATATTGGGAATATGGAAGGAAATACTACCAATATGAAAAACTTGAATTCAGTAACTTCTTTGTAGACCAAATATATTCTGAGTGAATTCATTGGCATTTATTTAAAATTTACTGACCTATCAAATCTTAAAATGGGAGTTGGAAACAAATATTTCACCTTAGAAAAAATATCCAATTTGAAATCTGAGGCTTCTAATTTTCTTAAATGAATTCAGGCTTCTAAGAAAATGAAAATTTGAAATCTAAGCAAAATTTTTCAAATTATAAACCATCTTCAAATGAAAATACCTTTTAGCTCCTTTACACAAATCACCATGCCCTACCCTGCTGATCAAACAGCTTTCCAAATGGACATGAAAGGCCTTAGTGCTAGAGGGTCACTGTAGTATATCCTTTCTATGCTACTGTTAACAATCAAATGACCTTCAAGTACTGAACAAACATTACCAACCTGAATCAAGTTCACACTTAAAACTATTCCCTTTTTGGATAGTTCTGTTAGAAAGTTTTTCTTCATATAAAGCTGAAACTCCCCTCTTCAACTTTTACCAAGAGTTTGCCTTTTCCAAAGTATGCTGATAAATGTTTTAACAATTGGATTAGGTCCTGGTGGGGGAAGATGTATTAATGATAGACTTTTAAATTTAACCTGCATAATTAATAATTTTCCACCATTTTCTTAAGGCAGACAATCAACAAAGCATAAAGTCAAGTCCTAATTTGCAGCATTTTCCAATTTCAGAAGTGTGAATCCTTACACTAAAATTTAACGTCTCCATCATACCTCTGACTGGGAGCCAAGCAATATAAATCTAATTCTGCTTTAATATGACAGCTCTTCAAATTCTTGAAGATAGCTATCAAATTTCTTCATAAATCTTTTTTTTCCCATGATAAGAATTTTCAGTGTCCTTGAACTAATCCTCATGTTTTAAGATATTCAGGGTACTCCACCATTCTGATTTGTCTCTCCAGGATGTTTTGGAGTTTCCAGATTTTAGAAGGTAAAAGGACAAATTCATTAGTGTAGAAAAGATAAAAAAGGGGGTGAAATTTGTGGTTTCTCATAAATGGGATACATAAGAGGATGATTATGAAAACATAAAGGCGTAGAGAAATAGGCAACAAATACCAAAAAGGCAAGGAAGTAAATATTAGATGAACTTCACTCTTATTTGAAATGAACAAAGGAAGTTTGAATGCACACATACCTTCAAACTCAACAGAGAAGGTATGGAGAGTGGATTTGAAGAGGAAGAATAATAATGGGAAAGGAATGTCATGCTATGAGCAAAACTTCCTGATATTAAATTGGGGGAGGGGGGTGGAGAGAGAGAGAGAGAGAGAGAGAGAGAGAGAGAGAGAGAGAGAGAGGAAAGAAGGAAGGAAGGGAGAGGGAGAAAGAAAGGAGGGAGGGGGAGAGGGGAACAGAGAGAGGAGGAAGGAAGAAAGGAAAGAAGGAAGGAAGGAAGAAAGGAAAGGAGTGAAATCTAAGTGGATGTTGTACATTGCCTCTTAAATAATTGAGGGATGGTTGAACAAGTTGTGGTATATGAATATAATGGAATCTTATTTCACTGTAAGAAGTGATGAAAAATACAATTTCAGAGGTTCCTGAACAGTATGAAAAAATGCAAAGGGAAGTAAGAAGTAGGAGAACAATTTATACAAGAACAACATTATAAAGAAAACAACTTTTAAAAACTTAAGAACAATGGTCAGTGCAATAACCGACTATGTTTTCAGAGGACGTTTGTGAAGCATACTATTCATCTCCTGACAGAGAATTTATAGAATACAAGGTGGAGGTATATTTTAGGTATGGTCATTATGTGAATTAATTTTGCTTAACTAATTCTCCTCTTTTATTATTTTCTCTCCTTTATTTCTCTTGATTAGTTGTGGGAAAGAAGAGTTGGAAGAAGAAATTAATAATGATGATACATTAAAAAAGAGGGACACTGAAACATTTTTAAAGTTCAGATTAACAGAAGCAAGTTCAGAAGGAAGTGCAGAGAGGAAAAGCAGTAATGAAAATAATGTGTCAATTATAGACTTTAAAAAGTGGTAAGAAATAAAGATTTATGGTTTCATGGAGAATTTTCTTTTTGTATTTTCCTATGAATATGTAAATGCTTCATTTTTGAGGCTAAAATTCAGAATAAAACATTTTAAAGAAAAAAATTAGGGATATAAAACCTCCACTAAAATACAATTTTGATAATTTATTTTATCACAGAAGTTATACTGGATTCGTGAAGGTTATGCTAGTAAAGCACCAATTCTGGCTGATTTTATTAAGGCTTTGAATAGAGGATTGGCTGGTAATAGTCTGTCTCTAGTCCAAGTGCAGTCTAATTAAATTTTGAGGTGACAACTGGTGATCATAGGTGTTGAATTTTCTTTTATAAATTATAATAGCTCTCATAAATCATCTACCAACGTGTAAAAAATTATGTGCTATATCAGCAAAGGGAATGTCCATAATAACACTATGCTTTGAAGTATTACTTTAAAAAAAAATACTGTTTTTTTTTTGTTTTCATATTATCTTTATTTCCTAATATAGTTCTCCCTATTTCTCCTTTTAGAGAATCATCCCCTTTAGGAGAGGAAGAAAGAAAGAGAAGAGAGACAGAGACAGATAAAGATGGAGACAAAAAGATTCAGAAAGACAGAAACATACAGAGAGAAAGAGAGAACAATAAAATTAACCAACCCATCACTGAATTCCAACATTACATATAATATTCCACATCCATAATCTCTTCTCTCCACAAAAAGGGATGCAACCACTTTCATATTTTTCTTTGGAACCAAGCTTGGATATTATAATTTCACAATATTCAGTTTTTATTTTCTGTTGTTTTTTCCATTCCACTGTAATGGTCACTGGATATATCATTTTCCTGGTTTTGCTCACTTCATTTTGCATCAGTTCATATAAATCTTCCCAAGCTTCTTTGTATAATGTTTTTTATCTTTTCTACCTTAAACTTATTTTTTTCTCAACAAACACTAAATAAATTGGGTATTTCATGTACTTAGTAAAATAGAATAAAGGAATTGTACATGAAAGTACAGATTTCTTTAATGTATATATTTTTAAAAGTAAGTATTTTACATTCAAAGCTCTTCCTTTTCTTTCATTTTTTAAAAAACTATCAATCCATATACTTCTTTGCTCTCCCATTCACCTATTTCCATTAGGGAAAAAAAAGAAGAAATACCAAGTCCTTGTAAAAATATGCATAGCCAGTCAAAATAAATGCTTACATTGGCCATATCCAAAAATATATTTCATTCTCCATCTTAAATTCCTGACAAAAGGTAAACAGCATGTTCCAATTTATCGCCAGGGTTTGTCAATTTTACTTTTGCAATATCTCTCCAATACTCTCCCTTCTTCCCTCTGATTCTGCCATTATTAGGGTGCAGGCCCTCATCACCTCATGCCTTGATTACTGCAGTACCTAATGGGGTATGTCGACCTCAAGTCTCTGGCCACTCTGATCCATCTTTCATTCAGCTGACAAAGTTATTTCCTAAGGCACAGACCAGTCATGTCACCCCCTACTTAATAAACTCCAGTGGCTCCTTCCAGACCCAAAACAAAATCTCTTTTTAATACTCCAAGTCTACTACTATCTTTCCAATCTTATTATACCTGGCTCTCCAAAGTGCACCCTTTGATCTTGTAGCACTGGCCTCCTTTTAGGGTATTTTCTCTGGCTGTCTCTCAGGTCTGGAAGGCTCCCTTCATCTCTTGGTTTCCCTGGCTTCCTTTAAGTCCCAACTTTCTACAGGAAGTTTGCCAACCCCTCTTAGTTCTAGTGACTTCTTTCTCTTAATTATTTTCTTTTTATCCTCTACATAGTTTATTTATACATATTTGTTTGATTGTCATTTCCCCCATTAGGTTGTGAGCTCCTTGGGAGCAGGAATTGTCTTTGGCCTTTTTGTATACACAGTGCTTAGCTGTGCCTGGAACACAATAGGTTCTTAATGAATGCTTATTGACTTACTGGAATCCTCATCAATCTTCTGGTATTCTACTTGGTCATTGCACTGGTCAAGGTTTTCAAGTCTTTTAAAGTTTCTTTTCTTTATAGTGTTATTACTATGGTATAAATTATTTTTCTGGTTCTGTTGACAGCATTTTTCATACGTTCAAGCATCTTTTTAAATTTCTCTGAAATCATCTGTTTAATCATTTCTTATGGTACAATAATGTTTCATTATATTAATATATTACAATTTATTTAGTCATGCTTCAGTGGAGAATAAAGACTGTAGGTAGGTATATTAAAGGAAAAAAAACTGGGATTGTGGCCAAAAATATCATACCTAGCAGTTAAGCATAATCCTGAATAAAAAAAAAAAAAAAGACAATGAATTATCAGATTTTGTTGCAAAAAGGTTTGAATTTATTAGAAAATTTTACATACAAGACCTAAGAGAAATCTAAGGTAAACCTCAAAGACTAAAAAAGATAAAAAGAAAAAGAGTAATTATGTTATACAAATGAGGTGTGAGAGGAAGAATTGACACAGAGGAATTAGATTGGGGAAGGAGAGCTTATTGTTCTGGAACCCTAATCTCATCAAGAAAGGGTTAAAGAGGGCTCTCTCTCTCTCTCTCTCTCTCTCTCTCTCTCTCTCTCTCTCTCTCTCTCTCTCTGTCTCTGTCTCTATCTGTCTGTCTCTCTGTCTCTGTCTCTGTCTCTTTCTTTCTCTCTGTCACTCTCTCTGCTCTCTCTCTCTCTTTCTCTCTGTCTCTCTCTCTGTTCTCTCTCTCTCTTTCTCTATTTCTCTGTCTCTCTGCCTCTATCTTTCCCTCTGTCTATGTCTCTCTTTCTCTCACACACACACACACACACACACATATATATATATATGGGTATGAAATCTTCTAAATTCAAAAAGAAGTAAGAGGGCAAGGGAATAGTAAAGGCTTAGAGGATAAGGGAGGATTTTTCCATGGAACCCTACTTAGATCAGGGTTAAAAAGAATTTAAAAGAAAATAAAATTCCTCTAAGTTTGAGGATGAGGGAATAGGATAAAGGAGATGAATATAGAAGAGTATGTAGATTAATGGGAATGGAAGTGTATATTAACAGAAATGGAATAAGGGTAAGGGGAGAGGGTAAAGAAGAGATTCTTGAAAGGATATAGGTTAAGTAAGAGGGCAAGATAATAGGTAAAAGTAAAGTAGAATAGTTAAGTTGGATAAGAAAGAAGAGATATACACATATAATAATAATTATCAGGAGTAGAATTTATCAGGTAAAAAAAGTAGGGATGGTAATCATGATTTCAGATAAACTCAAAGCTAAAATAAATTTACTCAAAAGAGAAAAATAGAGAAATTATGTTATATATCAGCCATATTAATCAATATTGTTTTCTTCTATTTAAAATAACTAGACAATATAAGGCTATAATATTGCTGTGGTGTAGGAAATGATGAGTTCGTGAACTTTGGAAAATATGGAAGGATTTGAACTTGTGAAGGAAGATGTTATTCACTTTTAGAGAAAAAGAGAACAAACAAGCTTCTACATAGATGCATATGAATGTATGTGTATATGATTATAGATACCTCTGTGTGTGTGTGTGTGTGTGTGTGTGTGTGTGTGTGTGTATAAATATACCTACACTTAACTGTAGCCTTCTTGGGGTAGAAGGAGGAAGGAGAAAAAAAGATAAAGTTAAAAACTGCACAGTAGAGAACAAAAGAAAACCTACAGAAAAGCAAAGTTAAGATGGACAGCTCTGAACATATATATGTGTATATATAGTCTCTCTTGAAATGGAAGTTTATTGCTCTTTACATTCTTACATTCTGCTGTGCACATGACAATGTTTTTCCTTTTTCTATTTTGGGTCTATTTTACATTAATTAATTGGACTAGCATAAATTGATTTTTTAAAAAATAAACTCTTCATATGTATATTTTATGAGCTTTTCTCCCTCTCATTCCCATCCCCCAAACCAAAAACCAGTTCCTCATTTAATAGGGTTTTTTTTTTTTTTACATTCTGAAAAGATTAAATTGATTTTGTATCATTTTTATTGATCTTATTTACAGTTAATTGATTTTGTCCCATAAATGCCTAAGTTATGGTTCTTTGTCTCTGAACTTAATGTAGAAATTCAGCTGACATATAATGAGTTAAATTTAGAAAACCAATTCACTTGCTAATCACTGTTCTGTTCTTTCCTCATAGAATAATGAGATAAGTTTAGAAATTCAATTCTCTTGCTAATTACCATTCTATTCTTGCCTCATAGAAATATGCTATCCTTGGAGGATGTGAGTGGACACCAGGGAATCTGGTATGGTACTTTTAAACCATTAAGTTATATATAAAGGATATCTAGATTGTTATCCAAAGAAGTCTATACCACAATCTCTAACCTTGCAGGTGTCTCAAGCAATGAACATTTCTCAGTCACAGGAAGAAAGGAAGGGGTGGTTGCTAACCCCTCATTCCCAATTTCCAACCAGCCTCAACTCTGTTACCAATCATATTAATGATGTTAATCTCCTGTAACCAATCATAACATGTTCCTCACTTACAAAGTTCTATTTTTTGTTCTTTACTCCCCCCCCAAACTATAAAAGAATGATGTCCCCCTCATTTAAGGTTTTATCTTTACTGAGGAAGCTGAGATACAATATATTGGTAAATTCATGCTTTACTAATATATTAATCATATTCAGAACTCTGTGCCTCAGTTTACTTAGTTTAACTGCTATGGCTTGGCAACCATGAAAGGGACTGGGAGAGGGAAATTGATCAGGCAACCTTTTGGGGGAAATTCTTCTTTAAAAGCACTCAAGAGAGATTTTCTACAGACGGGACTTTTTCTGCTGTGAGCTGTCCCAGCCTTTTTAAAATAAGGTAAATGTTGGGGAAGTTACAGCTGTAGTTATTTGTCTTCCTATCTGGGTTTAAGTGTGACTGATTGGAAATAATTGTTAATAGAAAAATTCGGAGAATCCCTCTAAGAGATCAATATCTCTTCAAGAAATACTGAACCCTTGAAGAACTTTTCTTCTTCAAAGGTGGGGCTCCCAGTTTAAATCAAACTATAAAATAAGTCTTTTTAGCCATTACCCAGGCATACTCTTACCCTAATTAATCCATGCTAGGAGAGGAGCTGAACCCTAGGGGTCATTTTGTAAGAAGTTTGGGAAACTTGTAAAATAGGGAATCTTTCCAGAAATTAATTGGTGTGATTAAAATATTAGAGCAAAATTAGCTTTATATATGTATAAAAGTAGCAGAATTTAAGTCCAAAAAAGAGACTTATTTGTGCCTACAAATTTACTTTTTAAAAAGCTTTGTCACTTGTGTCTATTTTATGGTAATAATCTTTCATTTTATTGCTTTTAGAAAATAGTGCACACAGAGCTTAGAAGGAAAAACTTTGCTGGCAAATCTCTCTGTGTCTTGTGAATTAACCTTTTTGAGTTTTCTAAGTTTTAAGAAAGATTCTATCATGGGAGTACAGAGAGAAAGGCAAGAGAATTTTTTCCCTCAAACCATATAATTTTATGACATCATAAACTAAATTGGAAACTGAGTTTGTGCCTTTAGAACCCTTTACTTTTAGGTACTTCAGTTATGAATATGTTCTTGATCTTTGCTCACATTGCTCTCTATACCTATAATAACTTCCCCAACATCTGTCTATCTGTCTATTCTTTCAATTCACAAGTTAATGATATTATTTTTATCTTGATCTTCCCAGTTATCAATGATTTTTGCCCTCATGGAACCCCACAGCATTTTGTGGTTTTCATATGTTTGTGTTCAATTTTGTATTGTGTTTCTGTGTGTATTTCATAAGCTCTATAGACAATTATTCGAGATGGGAGGAAGCTTAAAAATGATACTAGTCTAGTCTCATTATTTTGTAGATGAGGGTGCTAAGGCCCACAGAGGCTAAATGAGGTAGCTAGTGAGTAGCAAAGTGCTTACAAAAGACCCGGATCTTCTGATTCACAAGCTCAGTCCTCTTTCTACAACATCACTCTAAACAGGGAATTTTTCCTTTCTACTTTCTTTGAGACAGCATGGTGCAACACAGAGAGCCAATATGACCAGGACATCAGGACATATCGTGTTCAAGTCCCAACTCTGATACATACTAGCTGTGTAATTCTTGGCAAGTCACTTAAACTCTCAGTGTCCTAAGTAACTCTCCAGCACCGTATACTTTCCAAAAACTGACTGGGAGGCTCTTGCCCTAATGATGCAATCTTGAATCCTAGAAAAGTCTAATGTTAAGCAAGATATGATAGGTTCTTAGTACATGGTGTGAGATGAAGAGGAAGGGAAAAGAGATGATTCTTGGCAAATACTCTCAATTCAAAAATGACTTCTTACCCTCCTCTGCCTTGTTTCTTATGTACTGATGAACAAAATTGGATTAAAAAAACCAACCACAAAAACATGCTGATTGGGTCAACTGCAAAGTTATGTTATATAATATAAACTAGGTCCTCACTCCACCAATAGATCTTTATCTCTCTCTAATTGATCTTTATCTCTCTCACCATAGTGGTTTTTCCAAACCTTTTCAATCCTACTCAAAGCTTCCCATAGCTTTCTTTTTTTGCACTTTCTCAATGGAGAACATTACTTCACATTTCAATTAAAATAACAAACAAACCAAAAACCTAGAGGCATTTAAAGAGCTCCCTCTGCTTTTTCAACTTACTTGTATTTTAAATCAGTTATCATAAGATAAACATTTAATATTGCATTTCTAGCCTATTTATGTCATTGTACAGTGCAATAGAAAGAAATCAATTTTACAACTGCAGTAGAGTATAGCAGTATAGTCGTTTTCTGACTGGGGACTTGGAGTTTTAGAAAGAGAATTATTGATTCCTTTTTTATAATTTTCTAAAGAAGATAAAGAAGATTTATTCTGGGACCGTAGGCAGGCTATGGGATTACCTGGCCAATGTGCTATTTTCTTTCCCACTGTTTCCCATGATCAGTTTTAAAAGTGAAAATACAAATGGTGCCTCACTTTCAGAAGTTCTCACATGACATAAAGATCCAGCATACTTTTTTGGAGGATTTTTCACATCTCTGGATCATTACTGGATTCATTCAGAAAATCTGGAAATTTTTCTTGTGTGACATGATCTAATGTTCTTCCCTTGTAAGTAAACAATTTATGAAGCTTAAGAAGTTAAAATAAAATCTTTATTTACAGGGCTTTCTGCAAATGGAACTTACTACCTACTATAAATTCTCTACAACTTCCAGCATGAGTTATTTGTTTTCTTTCCTTTATTGTTCTATCCTTCTACTTCCTTCCTGAAGCTCTCTATATCTTTTAAAAACTAGTAACAAGCCTTTTCACCAGAGAGAAAGCTTTTCTTCTACTATGAACTGTTTCAGGGAGTAGACTTCAGGATTTTCTTTTGTGATGGCTTTACAAGTCAAATGCAAGACCATTCTAAAACCTTATACTTCACTTCTTTCCTCATATATCCAAGTTCTTAAGGGTTCTCCCAGAAGTCTGACACGGTACAAACTTGGCCTTATCTCCCAATGGGTGTCTGTCATCTACTCAAGTTGGAGAAAGGTGAATTCACAAAGGGGGAAGGGGGGGTAGGTTCCCTCTTTTCCTCAGGGTATTTCTTTAGTTGCATCAGCATTACCCATGAATTTTATAAGATACCTGAATTTTCACACAAATGTCCCTGTAGGGACAAACTGGACAGGCTATTCAGATACCTCAGGACTATTGTTCCCAATGTCCAAATTAGCTGGATTGGGTATAGAGGAAACCTTAACGTCGTAGTGCATCAGACAGGAGAAAAAGTGTATAGTCAAAAATAAGATGTGATCTATGTTCTAAACACTAAAGGATAACAGGGTCATAGATTTAGATCTGGAAAGAATCTCATTTAGCAGATGAAGAAATGAAGGTCCAGAGAGAATCAAAATCACATAGGTAGCAAATGACAGAGCCAAGATCTGATAGTCTAGTGGAAGAGATAAGAAATATAGAGACATCCTATGGGTGTAAGCACCCATAGTAATACCCACTCCTCTGAATTCTAATACCACTTAGCTATGCTTCTTGATTAGTATATAACAACTCAGTAAGTCCTGGTTCCTGACATGATATATCTAGTTCACTTTGGAGGCTTCTTTGTAATAAATAGTCTCTGTGGTTCATTTTGTCACTGTATTATTAGAAGATATAGTTAAGAAGTCTTTGGTCAATTGGGGCAAATAACATAAAAATAAAGTCTTAATGTCTTAAATAGTGGAAAAGAAGGGTTTTCACTTTGTTGCCCCTTTATTTATTTAACTGAGGCAATTGGGGTTAAGTGACTTGCCCAGGGGTCACACAGCCAGGAAGTGTTAAGTGTCTGAGACCACATTTGAACTCAGGATCTCCTGACTTCAGAGCTGGTGCTCTACCCACTGCACCATCTAGCTGACCTGTTGTCCCCTTATAAGATATAAAGTTCTTTTTACTGGAATTAGAGGGCAATTTGCTATTGGCTACCAGCCTGTAAAAAGCAAATTCTATCTCTGGAGAAGTTGAGGCAGGAAACAACTTGGAGGAGTGTGACTCCCCGCAGCAGAGAAGAGAACCAGTTGCTGATTTAGGAGAGAGCTAGCCCTAGCAATCAGGATCAAGCCCATAGAGCTCAGCCGAGTGACCTCTTTAGGGAGATTTGTGCTCAAGGGCAATATGAGAACTCTAGGAGAAGAGAAAGAGCTTCAGGACACTGAAGTGCTGGGATATGGATTGCTTTGATCGCAGTCTCTTTACCTGTGTGCCTCTGTACCAATTACTCTAAGTATGTACCCAGTCTGCCCATTGATGTTTTGTGTAGTTGTAAGAGAGGTATATAAATAAATAAAAATAAACACATAACTATAACAAGTATACAAATAAATAAATAAAAGGGTATATCCAGTTTACATAGGAATGCTTTCCTAATATGTCTAACACTGAAGCAATCCTGGGGCCCCAAAGGCCTGGGATAGTGTAACACTCACTCCTTTCTCCACTAAGGGCCCTAGGTCTCTGCTCTGATCCCAGACTCGG
Organism: Antechinus flavipes; assembly: GCF_016432865.1. Taxonomy (NCBI): domain Eukaryota; kingdom Metazoa; phylum Chordata; class Mammalia; order Dasyuromorphia; family Dasyuridae; genus Antechinus; species Antechinus flavipes. The sequence continues at coordinate 420,875,243 of NC_067399.1, forward strand.
TTTGGCGGACCTCTACTGGAGTTCTAGATTGCCACCATTCACCTCTACCCGAGGGAATCCAGGTACTCTGGACATTTCTAACACAGAAGGTCAACTCCCAGCCTGGACGGGTTCATTTTGGAACTGATACTCTTTTGCCTAAGATCAGGAAAAAACAGATACAAAACCGGCAGCCCAAACTCAAGCTTAGGATGGCAGCAGCAACCTGGAAGCAGCTCAAAACAGCACTGACAAGATTCTTAGCCAGAAGGGAAAAGGGAGGCTGAAGCTGGAGGCCTTCCCTGGGAAATTTCAGCAGAGACATACGTTTTTCTGATGCTAGCCAATAAGAAGACTCTTTATAAGTCATGGTGTTAGCCCTTTAACTCTGAGTCACTCAGGGGCAGAAGCCAATCTCAAAACTTCCATGTAGTCTCCCTGAATCAAGAAGCGTTTGTGGTCCTTAGAATAGCCTTCTTTACGAAGTAATCTCCTTTGCTCTTAACAGATTGTCTCTATCAGCTGACTACCAAAGAGTCACCCCGTTTCCTTGTATGAATGTGCAGATCCATTTCAGAATCTATGAATACCTTGTTTTCTATTTCTCTTCTTGGGTGTGTGTCTGCCGTATATGTGCCTGCTTCTGCTGGGTCTTGTCTTCGGGGCCAAATAAAATTGTGAACACCCCTCAGCATATATATCATCGTTATGGCATCAACAGATATTGGTCATTTTACTCAAAAGACAACAGATGTGGCTCTTTTCAACAATGAGGTGATTCAGGCGACTTCCAATAGACTAGTGATGGAGAGAGCTATTTGCATGGCGACTGAAAGTAGGTCACAGATTTTTTCACCTTTTTTGTTGTTTGCTTGATTTTTTAATTTTTTCTCACTTTTTTCCCTTTTTGATCTGATTTTTCTTGTGCTTGTTGAGTTGAATAAGATATATATCCCACCAGCACATGTCATATATGTTACTTTGATTTTCAAGATCTTGAGCCTCTTTTCCCCAAATAGAATAAGTTTATTTAGAGCAAGACCTACCTCTCATCTTTACAGTTTGATCCACTAACATCTATTTAACTGGCTTGAATTCTCTTTTTTTTGAATGACCTATCCAGGAGTCCTCAAACTGGCCCGAGGGCCAGATGCGGCAGCTGAGGACGGTTATCCCCCTCACCCAGGGCTATGAAATTTCTTTATTTAAAGGCCCACAAAACAAAGTTTTTATTTTTACTATAGTCCGGCCCTCCAACAGTCTGAGGGACAGTGAACTGGCCCCCTACTTAAAAAGTTTGAGGACCCCCTATTCTATTAGAATAGGGTACAATAGATAGTAGGTATGTAATAAATGCTTGTGACCGAGTGAATGAATGAATGAATCTCCAAAAACTGAGCAGCTATCTCCCACGGGGTGCTTGTGAGCAAAGGGAACATAGCCCGAATGATGGCCCGGCTCTTTTAGGGGCCCCCGGATCCAGTTTCGCCCAAATACAGTCGGCCGAATGAAGCATAAAAACCACTAGGGGGAAGCAGAGACCCGTAACCTACTCCGGCTCCGTTCCCACGTTGGTTCTTAGGAAGGCGGGACTTCCGATTCCGAGCACAGCCGGCGAGCCGCTTCCGATTCCGGCTGTCCACTGGGGGCCGGCGCTCACCAGAGGATTAAAATTTGGCGGCTCAGTGCTCGGTAGAATTGTGAATGCAGATAAAGACCGGTTAGTCATTTGGCAAGAGTTCTTAAGGCACGGAGAGGAGCACGACTAGAGAGCAGACCTTCCCTAGCCCTCGCTTCCCGAGACCTCCGTCTGGAGGCTTCGGACCCGCAGCGGTCACATCCTGCTCATACTTCCTCTCTGCCCTCCTCCCCCGGCCCCCACGCGTTAGGTCTATTATGGGCACTGGTTGCTTCGGTGCCGATTAGGATGCGGAAATTCATCCGATGTGGAGTTCCCCGTTCTCCCTTAAACAAATCTGGGCCCACTTGGAACTTCTATTTGAAGCTAAGTCAGTGCCCCTAAAGCAAGTAGAACACTTATTACTGAGCCTTCTCCCGGGCCGTCACTCTATATAGTAAACATTTTCCCTTCCTGCGCGTAGGAAAACTCAGATTAAAAGGAACCTCAGCTGCAGGAGGAGAGTGGGGCCGTGACACTTGGTCTCAACTAATACCTTAGGGCGTGAGCCTGAGCTGGGTTGGTTTTTGTAGTGATTTTGTTTTGCACGGGGGAGGAGAAGGGAGGGACACTGAGAACCTTTCTCTGCCGGCGCAGAATAGGTAAAGAAGCTCTTGACAGCTAAGATTTTGATTGAGAATGAAGTGAGGAGATGAAAGCAGTGCTACAGAAAAACCGGCTCTTTCTGATAAAAGAGTTGCCCATTTTTTAAAACTGAAGAATTTTAGATGCCTTTTTTGGGCGTTTCTTCCAAATTCTGAGCATATTTGAGAAGAAAATACAAATATCCTCTTTTCTTTGAAGAGGAAAGTACTGTTCTGTCCTATGAAGTTCTGTAAATTTAATACTGTTTTAGTTGGGTATTTAGAGTAACAGATAATGATGGTACACCATGTGAAATTTAAGAACCCAAAGAGGAAAATTTACTTTTTCCCAGGACTAGATTTATTATTTGTCTATACAGGACAGAAACCAGCATTTCTTGGTCTTTTGAAAAAGCAGGCCCTTGTCTTTTCAGGTGGTTTAATTAGTGGGTTAAAAACATTCTTTAAGTAAGGGGCCTTAAAAATAATTGACATATTTCTACATGGGCTCATGTTCTGAAGATGATTCTCGGGGGAATTGCCTGACCTATCTCAGATCACAAGCCCCTTCTTTCATGTAAAGAATCATCCCTCAAGAAAAAAAGCTCAAACCCAGTCTTTTTTTTTTTTTTTAATAACTTTTTATTGGCAGAACCCATGCCAGGGTAATTTTTTACAACATTATCCCTTGCACTCTTTTCTGTTCCGATTTTTCCCTTCCCTCCCTCTACCCCCTTCCCCAGATGGCAAGCAGTCCTATACATGTTAAATAGGTTACAGTATATCCTAGATACAATATATGTATGCAGAACCGAACAGTTCTCTTGTTGCACAGGGAGAATTGGATTCAGAAGGTAAAAATAACCCGGGAAGAAAAACAAAAATGCAAGCAGTTTATATTCTTTCCCAGTGTCCTTTCTCAAACCCAATCTTAATTCAAAGTTCTTCTTATGCTGAAATTCTTAGAGGCAAGATTGGGAGTTAGACTACCTTTTATTCCCCAGTAATTCCATGATCTTGGGTAAATCATTTTAACCCAGATTTCAGTTTGGTTTCCTCATCTATAAGATGAAAAACTCATAGCTATAGAATAAATAGCTGCATAAGGTCTTAAAGTTCACAAAACACTTATACAGTATCATTGAAGCCTCACTTAATATTGCAAATGCAATCTGGGTTACATATGAGGAAATTAAAACTGAAAGAGGATGAGTAAAGCTAAAAAGAAAAAGCAGCAAAACTTTAACCAAGTTTTTTTTTTTGTTGTTGTTGTTTTTTTTTTAACTCCAAATCAAGTAGCGTATCCACATTATCGTCCTCTAAAGATTGTCATAGGGACCAGAGTCAAGGAAAACAAATTTCATATTTGACCTGAGGTGTTTTTCATCAAACTAAATTTGCTATATTCCCATTTAAAAAAAAAAAAAAAACTTTTAGCCTAGTATAAAGTCCCTGGGCAAGATCAGCCTTTCAAGTGTGATCCCACTTTAGTGATTATTTTCCTGTTGAGTATATGTGCTTTAAGGGAACTTGTTTCATCATTATCACCTTGGCTTCAGGCTTGTCATTGTTTTCACCTGTAACAAAATAAAAACTAAATATCCAGACTGCCTCCAACAAACCAGGTCAAACGGCAAAGGGATTCTGAAGAGGTCTGGGCACCAGCATGCTAACTAAAACTGTGAAGTAAGCAAAATTTGCCTTTGAAAGGGAGAAATATTGAAAAGTTGGGTTTCCACAGTGTTGCAAGCTTTCAGGTAGTGTAGGATAGTGGGTACCACTGACTAAGAGTTTTTCAGAATGCCAGAGGTTAAGGAAGGTTAAGATTTCACAGAATAATTAAATGATCAATAGAAGCCTTGAGCAAACAAGGAATTGGGGGTGGGGCTAGGAAGGATAGGTGGATTCTGCCAGAGTCTTAAGTTTTGAGAAAAGCAGAAACTTAAGATGATAGTTGATCCAGCTCAAATTTGTTGGGGTCTATGACTTGACCAAATCTCTCTTGCACCTGCTTAATAGGCTAATTGAATATTTAACAATATACCCTGTAGGAGGAGTTTTCAGTCATTTTTGAACATGGGATGTATGATGAGAGAGAGGGAACATGCTTATACATTATTTAGGGATAAACATAGTAGGCATATCAGAAAGATTGGAACCCAGAAGGGAACAGACCAATCAGGTCTCTGAAGGGAAGAACTGCACTGCCAAAGTAAAAAAATATAAAGTTTCTCCCCACATTCTGTACTGGGGGGGATGGGGAGGGCCGGGAGGAGTGGATCCCACTTCTGGTCAGAAATGTTAAGACAATTCCTTAAGATTCTTTAATAAATTTTCCTCAATATCTGATTTTCACTGTTAAGAGTGTACATATCTAACAAAAGCTTCCTATCTTTCCTATCCACAAATGCTTTTCCTCTCTTTTTCTCAGGTTCTATTTTTCCTAATCTCTTTTAAATGTAAAATGATAATTGTTTGTCATGTGATTTTCACAGACATACTCAGGTTTGAAGGAGACTCAATATTGGCATCCATCATCCTAAAACATAAATCTGAAATTGTTAATTAGGCAAATCTAGAGGAAAGGGTTCTAAATACCCACTAATCTACATTTTCACTTCCCCACAGAGTGAATAAATTTTTTATTTAAATAAACTTTCTTAGGTTATTTCAAAAACATGATTAATATCTGTGTAAAGGGCTGAAACTCTGAATAGGTGCACTTGAATCAGACAACAAATCCCCTAAGGCTAATTATCTATTGGACAATGATTTTATTAGCATATGTTTGGAAAAATGACCCTTCTCATTGTTTCCTGCTGGCTCAAGTTTTGGTGTATAAAGATAATCGTTGGCAGGATTAGAGGGTGGGGTGAGAGAGGTGAGAACTTTGTGGCAGGACAAGGAGGAGAGAAGTTGGTAGCAAGCCTCGTGGCAGTTTGTCTGTCTCTTTCACTTCTCCCCCTAAAGACCAAGGACTTTAATTTATCCTGACTCTGGCTGATCCTGAGACCTCCAGGGAGTTAGCTTGGACTTAACATTTTAGCACCCAATGTGGACTAAGGACCCTAATTTCACTGAAGAAGTCCCAGGTGACCAGGAAATAGGGTGAGTATTTTAATAGACAAACAGGGTTTGTCTTTGTTAAGAGCTAAACTAGTAGCTCTTATTTTCTAGCTGAAATGGGGCAGATATTAGGAAAAGATTCTCCCCTACCCCCACACCGACCCCAAAGGAAATCTACAGGAACATACTCAGAATGATAAAGAGACAGGGTTTGATTGTAACTTGGGAGCAGATTGATGGACTCGTGGATACATTAGAATGCATGTCCCCTTGGTTCTTCAAGGAAGAAGAAATAGAGGTAGATAATTGAAAACTAGTAGGAAATCAACTATGTGAATACTACAATGATAAAGGTCCTGATTCAATTTCCAAGGAAACATTCTCTATGTACAACTTAATACAATTGGCCTTAAAGAATCCCACAAGTTATAGAAAAAAGAAAAGTTTTAAGAACAGCCAGATGAGTAAGTGTGAGGAAAAAGAGGAAGACAAAGGACAGATTAATGGTAATATCATCAGAAGGCATGAGGACTTAGTTGAACTTGAAGGGTGTGGTGATTCTTACTCTCACAGCCCAGCTTCAACTCCATCTACACTGGAGCAGATTCTTGCCCTCCCCTTTCCCCCCTTTCACCCCCCATCAACTTCACTTCAACAGTTTAATTCTTCAGGTCAAGAAAGTAGAAGGTACACTCACTCCTTTTGATCTAGAAATCCTTAAAAACCTGAAAAAGGCTTGCACTCTTTATGGGGCTACAACAGCTTATATTAAGATGTTATTACAAAATTTGGCTTATAAAATTTTAACTCCTGGTGACTGGAAATCAATGGCAAGGACATGCTTAGAAGCTGGACAAAACTTGTTGTGGCTTTCTGAATAGAGTGAGCTCTGTAGGATACAAACCTGACGAAATAGTCAAAGTGGAGTTAATACTCCAATCACCTATGTCCTACACCTAATAGGTGTAGGTTGTTATGCAGACGATTCAATACAGATTAATTATCCCATAGCAGCATATGAGCAAATTGCTTCTGCTGCTATCAAAGCATGGGGTTTTATCCCAGGTAAACAGGACAAAGGAGAGGCCTTCATGAAAATAGCACAAGGGCCAAATGAATCCTTTGCTGATTTTGTGGAATGTCTGCAGACAGCTATCATATAAACTATTGGTGAAAATGCAGCAACAGAAATTATGATAAGGCAACTTGCTAAAGAAAATGCTAATGAGGTTTGTAGAAGAATTATACTAGGACTATATAAGGATGCTCCTTTAGAGGAGATCATAAGACGCTGTGCCACAGTGGGCACAAATACCTTTTATAGCCAGGCTATGATGCAGACTTCCCAGGATCCAAACATGGGAAGACAAGGTCCCTTTTGGCAAGGGATTTTCAGAGAGACTCATCAATGCTTTCAATGTGCTAAAGTAGGGCATTTGAAAGCTCAATGTTGGCATAGAGACAAAGTGAGAAAACAGGGAGGGAGAACAAGACCCAAAACCCCATGTCCAAAATGCAACAGAGGCTTCCATTGGGCCTCAGAATGTAGATTCAGGAAAACGGGATGAGGGCCCCAGCTCCAAAGCCCAATACAAAAAATACTTAGGGCATGATGGCAGCCAATGCTACACCTAGGGAGTGCCTAGAGGTTCAGTACGCAGACATGACCAATCAGCCAAGAAGCAATCTGATGGGAGAAAGAGATTACAATTGGGGAAAATAGAGTTTATGCAGCTGGGACCACTGAGATATCCCCTGGAGAAGTAATCTGTTCCTCTCCAGTCTATGGATCCCTTGCCTCTAGGCACAGTAGACTTGACCATTTCACTTCCTGAGAGTACTCACAAAACAGTGTTCATCCATACACTGATGTGGGAAACTGGGGAATGTGTAGATAATATCCCAGTCATTAATACAGGTAGACAATGCATGACTCATCAACCAGGAGAAGTAGTAGCATCAGGTTTACTGATACAGATTCCTAATAGGCAATCTAATGATAGCTGCCCAGATTCAGACTCCAAACAACAGAATCCAGGAATATTCTGAACTGCAGCAGTTACAGGTGACCAACCTATGCTCACTATATAAATGTTATACCATTAGAAGGATTGGTAGACACAGGTGCAGATCGTACAGTCATTAGAGGTACCAACTGACCCAGTCACTGGCCAAAGATTAAGGCAGACACCTATATGTCTGGCATAGGAGGATCAATAGCAGCTGAAGTTAGTGTTACCTCTTTGAGATAGACATTTGAAGATGAAACAGGGATTTTTACTCCTTTTATAGATGAAAAAATCCCCATCAATCTTTGGGGAAGAGACATTTTAAACATATAAATGAATACTTAGGTTTTTTAGACAGGGCTGGTGTTGAAGGCCTGCCAACACTCTCACCTGTTCCTATTCAATGGAAAACTGATACACCAGTATGGATAGAACAGTAGCCCTTAGCTAGTGATAAAATTCAGGCCTTATTAGATATAGTACAGGAACAATTTGACCAAGGACACTTACAACCTTCTCTAAGTCCTTGGAATTTCCCTGTTATTTGTTGTAAGAAAGAAATCTGGAAAATGAAGGCTGTTGACTGATTTAAGAAAAGTAAATGAACAGATGGAAATTATGGGAACTCTTTAGCCTAGACTTCTATCTCCTATTCAGTGGCCTCTTTGGGTTATAGACATTAAGGATTGTTTCTATTTTATCCCTCTAGATAAGGAGGATATGAAAAGATTTGCCTTTTCAGTGCCCAGTGATAACTCAGCTGAACCTTATTAAAAATACGAATGGACAGTTTTGCATAGGGAATGAAAAAATAGCCCTACTATGTGTCAAATGTATGTTGCTTCTGCTCTTACTCCAGTAAGAAAAGCATTTCCAAAAGTAATGTTATTACATTACATGGATGATATATTGGGATGTGCGCCTGAGGAACAAATGTTAAAAAAGATCATAGAAACACTAAGGAACTACAAATTCCACATAGCTCAAGAAAAAAAATCAAAGACATGCTCCTTTTCAATATTTAGGATATGAAGTATACTGTAAGGTATTTACAATACAAAATTTTTCATTAAGAACCGAGAAGCTAAACACCTTAAATGACTTTCAGAAATTGATAGAAGATATCCAATAGATGCAACCAGTGTTAGGCTTGACTACCTATCAATTGCAACCATTATATGACATTTTAAGGGGAGACAGTGCTTTAAACTCACCACACCAGCTTATAAAAGAAGCTCAAGAGGCTTTGAGAGAAGTTGAACTGGCTTTATCCAATGTGGTTGAAAGAGTCACTCAAAAACCCTTGGAAAATCAGTTTTTGTCATAAAAGAGGCACCCACAGCAGTCCTTCATCAAGGAGACAATATGATAGAGTGGGTGAACCTCCTAGCACAATCCAGAACAAAGCCTTATTCCTTACCCAGTGCTTGTGGCTAGATTTTATTTTTTTATTTTTATTTTTTTAAAGAACAATTTATTAATTTATTAAATGGAGAGATATACTGGGACCAATGGATCTATGTTTGGTCCCAGGGCTGGACAAGATTATCATCTCAAAGAATCCATCCGTGGCTAGATTTTATTAAAGGCCATTAAGTGAGCAGTACAATTATGAACATGTATAATTCCTCATGTTGATTCTTATTGTTTGTTACATCACTACTAGTCTGTTATATTACTATATGCTTAATCCATGCTGATTGATTTATGTATACATGTTTCAAGTAAGACCCTTCAGTCCAGAGGAAACCTGCTAATAATATCTGGTTTGGTGTTCTCATCTTCCTGAGAAGTCAGGGAGGACATGACCACCTGTGTTCTAAAACAAAAGAAAGCAGGAGATATAGAGGGCTGGAACTCTGGAGAAATATCCTTGAAACAAGGATATTTACAACAAGGTGTTAACTCAATGGAATTGATGAGATAATGGTTTTCTAGTTCACCTATATCAAGGGTGATGTTCTGGTTTAGCTTTCTGGAGGTCTTGAGACTAGCCTTTATTTCAACAGAGTAATCACCACGAGAATAGCCAGGGATAAAGTCCAAAAATCTTTATTGTCTCCTTCACAATGTCTCCTTGCCTGGGGTTTAGCTAGCTTTCTGGAGGCCTTCCAGATGGGCCTTGGTCTGGGGAGCAGGAGAGCCACCACAAGGCTGATGAAAATGGAATGTCTCTCTGAGTCTGAAAGCTTGAGCTCCAGCCTCCAGTCCTCTCTGTCTTCTCCAAGTCTGTCTCTGGCTGACTTTGTCCCAGTTTATATGCTCTATTACAATTACATCATTACAGTACACTAAGTATAAACCAATCATTATATCACTAGGGCAATCATACTGAACTAGAGAACTCACATGCTAAACTAGATAATCATTGTCTTATCGATTCCACTGAGTTAACACCTTGTTTAAATCAATTATACTGAGCTTTAAGTATATTTCTCCAAAGTTCCTGCCCTTTACATCTAGTATGATATAATCTAGTATATAGTATAGTATATTGTGATGACCACGCTAGCACCCAGGATACCTTAGAATCAACCGGAGTCAGGATAAGCAAAAGTCCTTAGTCTTTATTCTTGGTCTTTAGGGATAGAAGTGAAGGGATGGAAATAGGATCTCTGCAACTGCCTTCTTCCTCATCCACGGCCAAAGTGACTCTGGCTAGTCTTACTCCACTCCCCAGTCCCTCCTACAATTCTCTGTATACACCAATCATCAAGCCAGCACAGGATAGTGGGAAGGGCCATTTCCCTAGCATATGCCCAAAGAGTATTGTCCAATCAGTAGTTAGCCTCAGCTAACAATAGTTGTCCTGAGCTCAGTGCATCAACTCAAGAGTTTCAGCCCTCTATAGTATATAATTTATATAGTATAGTACATAATCTAATATATAATCTAGTATGATATAATTTATACCTAGTATGATGTAATCATTCTAGTTGGCATATACTCAGTATGCTGTAATAATGTAATTGTAATAGAGTATTTAAGGGCTGAGAGAACTGAGGACTGAGTCAGTCAGTCACACAGACTGTGAGAATAAAGATTTTAGACTCTATTCCTGACTATCCTCATGGTAACTATCCTGCTGAGACCAAAGCTCATCCAGAGGACCCTCCAGAAAACTGGCCCAGATATTACTACAATTACCTAAAGGCCTTTTAGTTCAATTTTACATAGTTAAGTAGGCTTGTGACCTATCAGAGAATTATAGAAAAATGTAAAATCTCCGAATCTCCTTGTCAAGTCATCAAATCCAACCCATACTTGAATAAAGAACCCACTCTATCATACAAGTAGTGATTCAGAATTTGCTTCCAGTCATGTTTTTTGGCATGTGAATGAATGCTTGAAGGAAAAAATGTATACATGAAGGAAAGAAGTCATGTATGCATGCATGGATGCATGATGGATATATGGATGATTGAATGAATGTAGGAATAAGAAAGCCTATTTGAAACCTATGGTTTGATTGAGGTTGGGAAGAACAAAACTTCATAGACTGAAAAATGAACAGTAGTCAAGATTTCTTTCATTATACAAGCAATAAACAAAAAAAGAGGGTCAGGCAGAGTGGAGGAGATGCAACTGAAGAGATTAAGGAAGAGTGTAATCAATATTTTAAATCACCTGACTTGAGTTGATTAGATTATTGATGTGTAAACTCACTCCTTGACCAAACAGACTTTGTGGTTAACACCTTAATAAAAAGGACTATAGAAGTCCACATTACTTTCAACTCCACATCTTCCTCAGCTAGCCAAGAGCATGATTCTTGGCTTTTTCATGACAGCACAGTGATTGAACCCTTTTCTTTCCCGGAATTATTTTCAACATCGAAGACTAAGACATCTCAGAAAAGTCATGTAGAGGAGAGATAGCAACAAAGATATTGGTGAAAGAATAAAACATATGGAAGAGAAGTTCAGCCAATCTGACAATCAAGAAACTGGGTGAGCACTTCAGGATAAGAACTATCCCACAATTTCATTTGACACTTTAGATTCCCTCTTGATGGAAGAGCTTGAGAAAAACAAAAAAGAGGATCAGAGTCAGATGGTAGCAAATTCAGTGTTCCTACCATTATCCTCACAGATTGCTATAAAGGGAGATCAGAAAATTGATGGGAAAGTCAATACATCCTTCTCAGAGACACTTAACTTAGAAGAGAAAACAAAAAACTCTGGAGACCCTGGGAACAATTTAGCTGAAAACACATGTAGATCAGAAACACTCCAGCTAACTACACCAAAGCCATACTGTCTAATGCTCTCAAGGGACCCTCTATCATTCTCAATGACTTTTCTTAATAAAGTTCTTGAAGATCAGACAAGAGAGCAAAAATCAGAATTGGAAAAGAAGGAACCAAACATCAAGAAATGTTCAAGGAATAGTGATTCCCAAGACTTGGATGTGAGTATCTCCAAAAAAATAGCTCTTTCCAACACTTAAGACAAGGACATCTTTAAAAAGGATTTTGACAAAGTCACTTGTTGTAAAAAAACTTTCTCATCCTTCGGGTCCAGATCACACGGAACTAAACTTTGAGCTTGCTGATTTGAATTGGAACCAACTTTTCATTCTCAGAAGCCAACAAGAAATCAAAAGATTCAAAAATTAGGCCAGAAAAAGTACAAAAACATAGAAAAACCCACCAGAGGCAAAGGTGTGCAGAAGACATGCCCCAGTAAGACATATAGAAGAATCCAGTATGAAGCACAGAAATCCAGTCTCCTTAAAAATGAGGAAAAAGGGAGGGCATTGCAGTCCACCAGTCATACCCTAAACACATTTGGTGTTTTAGATACCCTCTTGGCCAAATTAAGTGAAGAAAAGAATGAGCCAAGTCACAACCAAAGGATTGAATTTGATGGAAGGATCCAGTATGAAGCACAGAAATCCAGTCTACTTAAAGATGAGGAAAAAGGGAGAGCATTGCAGTTCACCAGTCATACCCCAAACACAATGCTTTGGACACCCTCTTGGCCAAACTAAATGAAGAAAAGAATGAGCCAAGTCACAACTAAAGGATTGAATTTTATGGAAGGATCCAGTATGAAGAACAGAAATCCAGTCTACTTAAAGATGAGAAAAAAAGAAGAGCACTGCAGTCCACCAGTCATATCCCAAATACATTTGATGTTTTAGATACCCTCATGGCCAAACTAAATGAAGAAAAGAATGAGCCAAGTTACAACCAAGGGATTGGATTAATAATGTTTTCTGATTCCCAAATTCAAGGTGCCTTAGAAAAGTGCATAAAGAAGCAGGTTTATAAGCACCAGTACTGCTAAGAATCAAGATCATAGTGAATTTCAGATTACCAATCACCTCATGGATCCAATGACCAATCAACCTCACCACCTGACTGAATTTTCAGATGCAAAAAAAAAAAAAAAAACAGATTCAGAATGGAGTGATAAGAAATTCAAGACTTCTTCCATCATCCCTAGATCCTCATCTTTCATTGATCCCCATGGATATATATATCCCCATATGGAAAACTGATGGAAAAAAAAACTTGCTAATTTTCATTAGCAATTAACATTGTATGTGTGTCATGGACTTATATACTTTCTCAAAGTAAAGTTTTTAAACACAGAAATTGCTTCCATATCACTAATAGGGGATATTCCCCCTCATTCCCATAATGAGAAAGCATCTTATTCTATTTTTGGACATCTCTAAATTGTAGGAAAATCTTCTTTATATTTAACTGAAATTGTCCTGATTGTTGGAGCATTACTTTTCAATATAGTAAGGAAAAAAATTTAAGAACAGTAGAAGGGAGGAAAACTTAAGGATTCCATCAGATAAGATTTTTGGATATTGCCTCCTTAGCTTTAGTTTTTTTTTTTTCCCCTACTTCTTTCTAGGGTTTTTGCTTCACTGCAAACCCAATTTCTGATAAATGAAGTTCATGGCTATTTGTATATTTCCATATAACTCAGCTGTGGTTGGTTTTCACTTAAGTAATATTTATTTGCAACAAAAAATTGTAAAAAACAGGGTTCTCCAAATGGGCAATTATCAAAGCCAATCTAGTCAACTGTGGCCTAATGAGCTACCCACCGTTTTGGGGAGTTTTCACAGTGGTTAGAGGGTGTGATCAAAAGCTATTTACCATAGCTTTCTCACATTCATTTCAACTGATGACAGGAATGTGTCTGAAAGCTGTGAATATGATTCCATTCTTCTTCTGACAGTCAAATCTATAAGGAGTGGTAAGAGACGAGTTAATTCTAAGTCAATATGTCCTCTATTCAGGGTCAGCATCAGCCCTTTTTCTTTCCCAGCAGAAAACTAAGAGAACTTTGGGGAAATAAAAAAGGATCTTCAGGATAAAAAAGGTTGGGGATCATCCTATTTTAAAGTCTTTCAAGCTCCACATTTTCTTTTAAAATGCCTTGTAAAAACCTAACCCACCATTCTAACTTTATTTCAATTGAGTACCCTCATCATAATCCTCCTTTCTACTTGGCAAAGCTTCACTTATTAAATGTTATTGAGCACTTAAATATTTAAAATCCAAAAGATCTATAACATATTTATTATTAAATAAATTTATTTTATTAAATAAAATACAAAAATGTTTCTGTGATCTTATTTATTTATTAATTTTCTAGTTAAGTTAGAAAAGGAAAATTTTCAGGCTTAAAAATGTACTTAATGTATCAGATTGCTCTTTTTTTTTTTTGCTGAGGCAATTGGGGTTAAGTGAGTTGTGCAGGGTCACACAGCTAGGAAGTGTTAAGTGTCTGAGACCAGATTTGAACTCAAGTCCTCCTGACTTCAGGGCTGGTGCTCTATGCACTGTGCCACCTAGCTGCTCCAAGATTGCTCATTTTAAAACTACATAAAACTCTTTCAGGAAAGTCAATTCTTAACTATTAACAGGCTTATTATTGGGAGAGATGATCTATTTTTGTTCTCTATTATATTAATATGTTATTAGTAACATCATATCCACATATTATACATAACATAATATATTATAATATAACTATAATATGATATTATTAAATTGTTGGTATTTGTTTTGGGGGGGTTAGTTATGAAATTAAATGCTTGCATAAATCTAAGTTTCACACACTGATTACAATCTTTACCTCTTGCTAATATTTGCATTTAAAACACCTTTATTCATATCATAGTCCCTCAGGTATTCTTATTAAATCAACATTTTTCTTCTTTCATTAATAGGTTACTTAATAGTTGATCTAGTTCTACTTTTATGCTGCTGATGCTGTTTATTACAGAAGACATACATCTTCAGTGCTTAATAACTATAAAAATGGTTGAATAAATTCTAGGAAAAAAAAAACTTAGTCCCAGAGATTTGAATCCACTTAATATTAGTTCAGCCAAATACTTCTTTTGTCCTCTTGTATTGATCAAGTGCAATTTTAAAAAAAATTCATAGCTATTTGTGATTTTTCCCAAATCACTTTGATCAGGACAATATCTTCAACTTAAGACAAAAACAAAAGATTATTTATAACAGGGTAAAAAGTATATGGCAATATACTCATTTCCTTTCCCCCTAATTTCTTCCAATTCTATAAACACAAATGATAATAGTTTTTGTTTATTAGTCAAAGATCATTTCAAATGATGTAACATGTAGATAGTCACACAAGTTTTAGTTGATATTTGATAGAAATGGGACATTTTACTGATATGGTAAATGACCAGGAATCATCTCCAAATTGGAGTATATTCCAACTCTTCATGGAATGTTACCCAGATTAGTTGTAAGGATAAAGTAGCAGAAGCAACACAATATAGTAGTACTAGCATTCACTAGTATTTCCAACAAATAAAAATATCTTATTCGTCCTTATAAGCCAAATGTTAGTTTTAGTTGTAAATGTTTGTTTCCAAAATGGAAATATTCATTAAATATTTTCAGGTTGGAAATGTTTACTTTAGAAATTGCCATGAAATTACCATTTACTTGGGGGAATGAAGACAGCCCAAGCATTTCTCTAAATCCTTCCAGAGGTCGGCAAAGACTTACATTTTCAAACAAATATCCTTGTCAAAAATCCACTTTCAGTCAAGACAAATAAGCAAATGAATAAGAAAACATTTGTGCCTTATTTCAGAGCTTTATTATACATGTTCCTTACCCAGCTATCAAAACTATGTTTTACAGAGGTCCTCTTCTACTTCTTATATCTGCTTGCATTTATTAAACTATGTAAATTCTGAATTATACAAGCATTGAGATATAAATCCTTCTTGACCTTTTTTTTCCTCTTGGGGAAGAAAATTTTTCATGCTAAAATATGAGATTTTTTTTAAAAAAAACACTATTTTATTATCTCACAAACTTGACTATTTGATATAGTAAGAAAGCATCTCTACTTTTTCCTTTGATGACCTAATAAGCAGTCAGATATTGTATGGATTAATTCATTCTCTCCCAAGGTGTTATAGGTCGATATTATACAATAGCATGTTTAGTGTAATGGCTTGAGAATTCTCTTCTACTCGGATTTTACCTGTTCTATAATAACATTACCTTTAGGGCACTTCACAAGGTGTCTCTTTAGTTTCCCATTTTTTCCTTCTCTTTGAACTAACTCTATCTGTTAGTGTCTTATCTCAATATTATTCTGCTTACAGGCCAAGAGATATTCTACCAAGAAAATATGCAATGTGACATTGGTTTTTCTTGTTGACTCATGTAAGAAATTATATTTCTTTACAATAAAAATCTCCAACAGTTCTTCCTAATAAGGTTTTCAAATATGACACAATCAGATATTTAGGTACTCTCTTTATGATCACCATTACTCTTCTCCTTTCATACATTATGTAAAATATATTGAAGTTTTACCACATTCTCCTTGATTTATCTATCCTTCAGGGAAACCATATAGAAAGCACAAGCCTTGAGTCCACATGCATTTACTGGAAAATGTGAATAAAGATTTATTTTAGACAAAGATTATGAGGTAGTTTCTTGTGGAATGTTTCTGTTACTTTGTATAAAATGATATATTTATCCAGATACATTTGACCATGTTGTCTGGATAAAGCCTCTATTCTTAGTATTCTTCAGAGAAATGCAGGACAGAAAAAAGAATATTGGCCAGTAATGGAGTGAGAGTAATGTATAACTTGATGGTCAAGCCCATATATTCAATTGGTATATAAAAAAGATAACTGGAGGAAATTGCTCCTTCCTCAGAGTTCCACCCCCACTTCTACTGATTGAATGAACACCCTGTAATAGAATTTATCATGTATGTATGTATGTATGTATGTAGATAAGAATAACATGGAATGAGTGGTAATGGACTGATTGTGATCTATGTCATTGATAATCATATCAGTGATGTTATAGATTCCCTTAAATATTGATTTTGGAAAAATGTTGATGTTACTAAACATAAAAACATATATTTAGATATAATCAACTGTTGAAAAATCCTCCAAGTAAAGTTTTCTTCTTTCCTAAGATCGTAAATATTGGTTAATCTGGGTTTAAAATAAAAGGCAGTGTTATTAAGGATAAGTACCACACCAGTCTCTTCTGAAGTCAGTGCTGTGTGCCATTACCCATGAGATTCACACTACATACATTATCCATAATTAAGATCATATCCATATGTCATGAACCTTATACA
Source organism: Antechinus flavipes (assembly GCF_016432865.1). Lineage (NCBI taxonomy): Eukaryota > Metazoa > Chordata > Mammalia > Dasyuromorphia > Dasyuridae > Antechinus > Antechinus flavipes. Next base: position 420,892,194 of record NC_067399.1, read on the forward strand.
AGATGAATGTATCTCAGAAAACATAAATAAATTATTGATGATTGACTGACATGACAATACTCTACAATAGACACAAGATTTTTTCATAGTAGAAAAAAGTTCAAAAATAGTAAAATGTGAGGAAAATCCAAAGTCTGTGATGAAGCATTTTTATTTTTTCCACTAGCCTTAGTTTATGGCTTTCTTATTTCAACAACTTTCTTAAAAACAGCTTTCTTATTTCAAATGATTCACATTATCATAACAATATGTGAATAGCAATCTTTGGAATTAAGCTCAATAACTACTCTAGAACTATTTTCTTTTTTCTTTTTTCATAGCTTTTTATATTCATGGGTATGTATGGGTAATTTTACAGCATTGACAATTGCCAAACCTTTTGTTCCAATTTTTCCCCTCCTTCCTTCCACCCCCTCCCCTAGATGGCAGGATGACCAGTAGATATTAAATATATTAAAGTATAAATTAGATACACAATAAGTATACATGACCAAACTGTTATTTTGCTGTATAAAAAGAATTGGACTCTGAAATATTGTAAAATTAGCCTGTGAAGAAATCCAAAATGCAGGCAGGCAAAAATATGGGGATTGGGAATTCAATGTAATGGTTCTTAATCATCTCCCAGAGTTCTTTCGCTGGGTGTAGCTGCTCCATTGGAACTGATTTAGTTCATCTCATTGCTGAAGATGGCTAGGTCCATCAGAATTGATCATCATATAATATTGTTGTTCAAGTATATAAGGATCTCCTGGTTCTGCTCATTTCACTCAACATCAGTTCATGTAAGTCTCTCCAGGCCTTTCTGAAATCATGTTGTTGGTCATTTCTTACAGAACAATAATATTCCATAACATTCATATACCACAATTTATTCAGCCATTCTCCATTTGATGGGCATCTATTCAGTTTCCAGTTTCTGGCCACTACAAACAGGGCTGCCACAAACATTTGTGCACATATAGGTCCCTTTCCCTTCTTTAGTATCTCTTTGGGGTATAAGCCCAGTAGTAACACTGCTGGATCAAAGGGTATGCACAGTTTGATAACTTTTTGAGCATAGTTCCAAATTGCTCTCCAGAATGGTTGTATGTATTCACAATTCACCAACAATGTATTAGTGTCCCTGTTTTCCCACATCCCTTCCAACATTCCACATTATCTTTCCCTGTCATTCTAGCCAGTCTGACAGGTGTGTAGTGCTATCTCAGAGTTGTCTTAATTTGCATTTCTCTGATTAATAATGATTTGGAGCATCTTTTCATATGGCTAGAAATAGTTTCAATTTCTTTGTCTGAGAATTGTCTGTTCATATCCTTTGATCATTTATCAATTGGAGAATGGCTTTATTTCTTATAAATTAGAGTCAATTCTCTATATATTTTGGAAATGAGGCCTTTATCAGAACCTTGGATTGTGAAACTATTTTCCCAGTTTATTGCTTCTCTTCTAATCTTGTCTGCATTAGTTCTGTTTGTACAAAAACTTTTCAGTTTGATATAATCAAAATTTTCTATTTTGTGATCAGTAATGATCTCTAGTTCTTCTTTGGTCATAAATTCCTTCCTGCCCCACAGGTCTGAGAGGTAAACTATCCTGTGTTCCTGTAATTTATTTATAATCTTATTCTTTATGTTTAGGTCATGAACCCATTTTGACCTTATCTTGGTGTACAGTGTTAAGTGAGGGTCAATGCCTAGTTTCTGTCATACTAGTTTCTAATTTTCCCAGCAATTTTTGTCAAACAGTAAGAAAAACTATTTTATTAATGAGTATTAATGATAAGTCAAGATTTGGGCAATTTCAAGGGAGAAGTGAGAAAGTCCTAGTGTTAGTTTTTATTAAGAAAGCCAAGGGCCCTGAATCCAGAATCCAGAAAAGAAGTGGGATAAAAGTCTCAGTGAGCAGGACAGATTTGAGAATGACTTGAGAATTTGAGTGGGTATTAAAAACAGTAGCAGAGTTGAATTCTCAATTCTCATGGTAATTCCCCTTATATTTTATTGTCCCAATTCATCAACCTTCTTATTTTTATTAAGGTTTCTCTTCATATTACCTTAGATACTCACCAAGGACATTTCAGACCTTATTACTAACAAAAACTTTTCCTTTCCCATGACACTAAACTCTGAAATTTTTCTCCTGTTTTTTTCACCTATTGTACTGATTTATTCCTCTTCTCAAAAATTATAAAATTGTTGATTCAGCTCACTGCAAAATCATATCATCTAATTGCTTAATATTATAGAAAAATTCTATAACATTCTACACAGTGGCCATTCTAAATCTCTCATATTCTAGAACCCACAAGTCCATTTCATGGATTCTCACTTAGAAGATGCTTACCCATTGAGGTCATCAGTTATGAGCTTCCTAATGCCCCTCTTAACTCTGTTTTTACCTATCCTCTCTTTCTTTGCTACATTAGAAGAAACTGAAATGGTCCTCTCCTTTTACTTGTATCCCTGATTTAACTGCTTCAAGATTCCTTTGGACCCTTGCTCCACAACTCTTTTCTATCTTTTTTTTTTTTAAGCTCTTTTCTATCTTAACCCAATCTTCATCTCTATGAATTTCTTACCTGCTACACACCAAAATGCTCATATCTTGAAAACAAACAAAAACAACAAAAAAAGTTTGCCATGATCTCAAATTTTTTTTCACCACAACTCCTTTGGAATTATCTTGGATCATGATATTGAAGAGAATTGCTAATTCTTTAACTGTTGATTATCATTACACTATTGCTGTTACTATGTACAATGATCTTCAAGTTCTTCTTTTTTCACTTTATCAGTTCAGATAGGTATTGCTGTGTGTGTGTGTGTGTTTTTTTTTCCTGAACGCACTCCCCTTCCTCATTTCTTGTAGCAATAATATTCCATCACAATCATATGCCACAATTTGTTCAGCTATTCCTCAACTGAAGAACATTCTTTAATTTCCAATTCTTTGCCTTTTAGATAGTGTTGTGCTGGCTGAAAGAGGACCTGTATTTTCTTGTTTTCCTTCCCTCCTGTTTTTCTGTTGGATAAGTTATATTTCAACAGCTGAATGTACATAAATATTCTTCCATCTTTAAACCAATTCTGATGAGAGTGAAGTTTAATCATTGCCTGATTTTCCTCTCCCCATTTTATGTGACAAAATTTTTCCCATTCTACGTTTCCCTTATTCTTTTCCCCTGACTCTTTGTGGCCCTCATTTTTCAAAATAAGAAATTTTTCTGACATCCATTCTCTCCTCTTCAGTCTCTGGGTTGAAAACTCCTAAAACTGCTGCTGCTGCTGCTCCCACCACCATCATTGTCATCACAGCCACCTCAAGGCTTGAGGCCTTTGCTGGATCTATGCCCACCCTATTAAATAGACTTCTCCTGATTTGTCTTAGGAAAAAAATGTCTCATTCCTTTTGTTGGCTCTTTTCATACAAAATTCTATTTAAAAAGTTATTTTAAAGTTCTTGGAGGGAAATGTTCAGGAACTTGTACTCTTGTGGAGTGATAAGACACATAGATGATAATGTAATGGGTATAATAAAATGTCAAAACATGGTTAAAACAAAAAGTGTATTCTTCCAGCGGATTTATGATCTTATAAGCTAATAATTGTAGAAACTTTCTCCAACTATAGAGTTCACAATGCATCTATATTTGCCTATCCTTTGTGACTTTTGCCTGTGTCCTTTGGCAAAGCCACAAGTGAGGATATCCATGTTCTCTCTTTAAAATAAATGTATTTATGTGATTTGTTTTTATGTAAGAAATATTTTCATGAGAGATTTCTTTGTTTCTTATAACAAAGAAAAACAGATAAGTAAAATTAATTCAGTGTCCTCATCTGAAAAGGCATGCAGCATTTCATGTCTATACCAACCTAGCAAATCTATTTTCTCTTCCTCACACTCCTTACCAGCTTTTTCCCTACTGTGGGGTACCAATCAACTAGAAAAAAAGAATTAGAATCTTAAAGAAGAAAATGACTGTTTCAAAATAAGAATTGGACAAGTAGAAGCCAGTGAAGTTACAAGAGACCAAGAAATAATAAAACAAAATATAAAGAATGAAAAAATAGAAGAGAATGTGAAACATAAGAAAAATAACAGATTTGAAGAATAGATCACAAGAAGAAAAAACACAAGAATAATTGGACTATCTGAAAGCCTTGACTAAAAAAAGAACTTTGACACAATAATACAATAAATATTTTTTAAATTGTCTTGAAGTGAAAGAACAAGAATAGAGAGAATAAATAGAAAAAATCCATTAATCACCTCAAAGGGATACTACAAGTAAAACATAAAAGTTGCTAAATTTCAAAAACCCCAGATCAAAAAGAAAATTCTACAAACAACAACAGTTAACAACAAAAAACAATTCAGATGTGCTGGAGCTATGATAAGAGTTGCATAGGATTTGTCTATTTTGGTTTTTTTCTTATTTTGTATTTGTTTTCAAGAAACACATAAAAATGAAATAAAAAAGAAACCAAATAAAAAAGCTATTAGGGAAATGATGATTTCATAGGAGGGAAGGGAAATAATAAATTCTGTTTTGGACACATTTTTTTTCAGTCATCTATAGGATACAAGTAGAAATATTTACTATGCAGTTGGTGATGCACCATTGAAACTTGGGAGAGAAGGAAAAGTGTCAGCATAGACTTGTGGGTTATCTGCATAATGATGATTATTGAACCTGTAGGAGTCCATGAGACTGAAGAGAATAGAGAGAGAGAGAGGAGAAAAGGTTCCAAAATAGATCCTTGAAATACATATCCAAAGGAAGGGTCAGATAGATAAGATGGAGAACAGAGAGGGAAGCAATAGTGACAAGAGCCATGGAAAGCCAAAAAGTGTGGTTAATACAAGAAGGAAATTGGATGTTACAGGTATTTCTACCTGTAGAAAGCTATTTCTCTTGAATGATAAAGACTGAAAGCTAGACTGCAAAGGACTAAGAATTGAGTGGAAAGTGGAGACAATGAGTATAGGAGCTTGTCAGTGAAAGGGGAAGAGATATAGGAAGACAGTTGAAGAGGTTACTTGAATCAAGTAAAAATTGTTAAAAGATATAGAAAATATTTCATGTTTATTTTTACTTTAGCTTATTTTTATTGCTTTTACCTCCCATTAATTTCCATATATAAACCCTATTTCTGCCTTGGCTAATGACATCCTTTGAATCAAAGATTTAAAGGAAATCAAAAAAAGCTGTTTGGAAAAACTGATCAATATACAGTATTCCACATACATGATCTTAACCTAGTGCTATGAAGAGAGGAGGGAGCTGCCTTTTCCCAGTGTCATTCCTCTCAAGAGTCAACATTTGTCACTACAATTATATAGCAATAGGTTGTTGGGATCTTACCATTTATATCGTTTTAGTCATTGAGTAAATTGTTTTCCCAGTTTACTTACTTCATAGGATCATAGATTTTTTTCCCCTTATTTTTTGTTTGGAGGCAGTTGGGATTAATGACTTGCCCAAGGTCACACACTTAGTACTTGGCTAAGATTTGAATTGGGGTTCTCCTGTCTCTAGGATTTATGCTTTATTTGCTGTGGCCCCTGGCTGCCACCAAGATCATAAATTTAAAGCTAAAAGGAACCTTGGAGGTCATCTCTCATCCAGCCCTCTCATTTTAAAGATGAAACAGCTCAGAGAGATACCTGAGGTGGGATTTGAACCAAGATGCTCCCTTTCCAAGTCCAGCACTCTTAACAACTACAATAAACTGCTATACATTAGTTTAGTTTACATAGGTCTTCCTATGCTTCTCTGAATTCTTCATATTCATTGTTGCTTATAGTAATATAATATTGCATTACATTCACATACCACAAATTAATTAGGCATTCCTCAAGTGAGTAGGGAGCTACTCAATATTTTTAGCAGGGGAATGACATGGTAAAACCTGTAAAGGTTATTTTGGAAGTTTTCTGGTGATAGGTTGGAGAAAAAAAGAGAATTTAATCAGGACACTTTATACTTTATATTTGTTATCTTATTTGATCCTGACAAGAGCTCCATCATATAGCATTATTATAATTCCCTATTTATAGATGAGGAAACTGAGGCAGATAGGATAAATGACTTGCCCAAAGTCATACAACTAGTGTCTGAGATAAAATTTGAACTCAGATATTTCTGACCTTTAAATCTAGCACTCTCTTCACTCTGGCCCCAGCTGCCTCTTTCCTTGCAATTGCTTAAAACTTGATAAAAATGTCTGACATACTTCAGTCAAAATGAAGAATGAAGCTTTCACTACTGGGATATTATTCACTTATCTTATCCCATTATATCTAAAGAGACTCATGAAGGCCATCTACAATCGATAGTCATAGTAATCATAGGAGGGAGCATATTTTTAAAATTTGGGGACAATGAAGCAATGAGAAATATTAGATATCATTACTTGCAGTTCTTGTTTTCTCTTAAAAATCTCATTTGAGAATGAGATTTTATAGACCATTTTAGCAAGTGATTGAAAATTTGTTTAATACTTCATTAAGCCTTTCAACTTAGGTCACAGAATCATTAAGGGCATAATGCTGAATAGAGGGTTGTTTTTTTTTTTTTTTTTTTTTTTTTTTGCGGGGAGTGTACTTTTCACTTTAGAATTGTGATCTAAACATATTGGCCTGAAATTTAAATCAGATATCATTAGTTAGCTTTCCTCATATTCCTGTTTATATTCACAAGTATCACATGAGCTCAGTGTGATTTCTTTGATTTGCATTTGTCACTTTTGTTTTAGTTGCAGAACTTCTTTCTAGCTGTGCTATTGATCTTTCTGATCCTTTATAAGCATCTTTTAGCAGATGGAGGTTTTCATTAGCTTACCTTTCATCAAAAGAAGTAGGAGATTGCTGTGACTCTTGGGTTTCTAAAAAAATTGTTCTTTAAAACATTTTCAATTCTATGGCATCATTTATTTAGCTTACTCAGTACTGCTTTTTATCTTAAACAAAGAGAAATTAGGGTATGTTTAATAGTTAAAACTAGCTATGAGCAAACTAACTTGCTATAGAGTTATTTCAATGCTTTAAAGAAATTATACATTTAATGCCCTTATCCTCTTTTGATTTTGTTAAAGAATATTTTCCAAAAAAAAATTTCCCTCAGAACTGTTTTTAGCTTTATCCAAAATTTTTGTCATGTTTCTCTTCACTCTTTTACATAGGTTCTTATGTTTTATTCTTTGAGTCACCAAATATTTAGTATATCATGATTAAATCTCCATTTAGATCTGTATGTTTTACTTATATCTTTTGTATTATTATTTTTATTGCATTATGTAATGTAAGGTATGTGTTTACTATTGGATTTTTAAAAAAAATTAATTTCTCTGTGCTCTAGTGTAAGGTATTAAACCAAAATTAGAAATGTGGGCCATAAAATCAGATGTAAGGATTCCTGGAGATGGGTGTTGACATAAAAAAACAAAATCATAGCATTATCTATAGTTTTTTACATTTTTATTTAATTTATTAAATATTTCCCAATTCTATTTCAATCTGGTTTGAGTCTCACTGGGGAATGCTGTGCTCGTTTGTTTTATACCACTTGGTATAAAACATGCCCTAGGACATGATTTATTTTTGTGAAGCTGATGTGTTAATGAGAAATACATACTTTTCTATTCCCATGCAGAAGATACCATAAATCTTTCATATCTAAATTCTTCAACAATTTGTTCAGTTTTTTATTTTCCTTTTTGATTATCTTTTTGTTATATTCATCTAGCTATGAGGGAGAAATGGTAAAGTCTCTATGATAACTAGTTTTTTCCCCCATAATTTACTATTTTATTTTTTAATTAAAGCTTTTTATTTTCAAAATATATACCTGAATAATTTTCAACATTCATTCTTACAAAATCTTGTGTTCTAAATTTTTTCCCTCCTTTCCCCATCCCCTTCCCAAGACAGCAAGTAATTCAATATAGTTTAAACATGTGCAATTCTTCTATACATATTTCCATAAACATGCTGCATTAGAAAAATCAGATCAAAAAGGAAAAAAATGAGAAAGAAAGCAAAATGCGAGCAAACAACAATAAAAAAGAGTGAAAATACTATGTTATGGTCCATATTCAGTTCCCGCTGAACTCTTTGGGTGTAGATGGCTCTCTCTCCATCACAAGACCATTGAAACTAACCTGAATCATCTCATTGTTAAAGAGAGCCACATCCATCAGAACTGATTATTGTATAGTCTTCTTGTTGCCATGTACAATGATCTCCTGGTTCTGCTCATTTCACTTAGCATCAATTCATGTAAATCTCTCCAGGCCTTTCTGAAGTCATCCTGCTGGTCATTTCTTATAGAACAATCCCATAACATACAGAACATACAGAACATAACATGAAACATAACATTCATATACCATAACTTATTCAACCATTCTCCAATTGAGGGGAATCCACTCAGTTTCCAGTTTCTAGCCACTATAACGAGGGCTACCATAAACATTTTTGCATATGTGGGTCCCTTTCCCTCCTTTAAGATCTCTTTGGGATATAAGCCCAGTAGAGACATTGCTGATAAAAGGGACACACAGTTTGATAGACTTTTATACATAGTTCCAAATTGCTCTCCAGAATGGTTGAATCAGTTCACAACTCCACCAACAATGTAATAGTGTCTCTGGTAATTGTTATGGTACTCTTATGTTGTGATTCTTCAATTCCTTATAGAAATAATTCTAATCATTTTGAAAATGCAGACTTTCTAAGTTAAAAAAAAAAACTGCAGATCCTCACATGATAGTTCTATCATTAATATCCATTAAGAAAATACAATAAAAATTACTATCATTTAACATTTAAGTTGATCACTACAGCACATTCATATATTCAAAGAATAGCAACGTGTATATATGTATGTATATGTGTATGTACATATCTCAACTACTCAGTGCTGATAGTGCTATACTGATTAGTGATAAGGACATAGTCCTGGCCAGATGGGCTAAACACTTCCATAATGTTCTCAAGAGACCATCATCAATCAATGCTGAAGCTATTGACCATGTTCGGGTGCCAAAATGCGGTGTTCTTTTTCTTCTTTAAAATATGCAAGATGATGGGTCTCTCTGGGGGAGAGCAGGTCTCTTGAGGGAGGTTTTCTGGAGGCAGCCTTAGTATCAGTTCAGATCAATAATTACCCCAAATGCAGACAACTGGTAAAAATACAAATTTTTTTTTTTTTATTTCTCCTTCCAAGTCTTGTCTCTTTCCTTGGGCCTGGATAGCTAGATTCTTAGAGGCCTATTTTTCTGTTCAGTTCGAAGAGCTCCCTCCGAATGTCTCCAAATCCAAAGGTTTTGTCCTTCAGCCTCTGCCTCAGCTTTCTTCTGCATCCAGCCAACACAAATGAATGCAATGAATCTCTTGTCTCCTTCACTTGGGGCTCGGCTAGCTTCTGGTGAGTCTTTCAGACCAGCTTGGTCTCAGTGGGGGAAGTGCAGGAGCCCAGCCACCACAGTGGTGTGAGATGAAGATGAATCTGGTTGTGCCTCTGAGAGAGCCTTCTCAATCTTCAGTTCAGCTCCAACTCGTGGCTTCTTCTGACTTGACACTCTTCTCTTCAAGTAATTTGGCTGAATTCTCCCTGAGAGCCTCTGTCTGTATCTTATATATGAGAGAGAGGAATTGTGGGATACAAGAGAGAGGGATTATGGGTTTTCTTCCCAGAGTGCTCTCTGGCCCTAAGAGCTTCAAGGGAGGTGTGAATTCACAAAGTTACAAAGTTTACTTTTACTTTGTGACTCTCCCATACTTGTGAACTCCAATGAGTAAAGGAGTGAACACAAGCATTATATCAATTAGTTCTATTTAGTACCTTGTTTCAGGTTCTGGCCCAAAACATCAACTCTAATGAGTTAGCAGTTTGTAAAGATTCCAACAGGAATCAATCACTCCCTAGCTGATGTTCCAACTGAAGAAGAGGTTTTGAATGCTATTAGGCTACTTTCATGTAGTAAATTAGCATCAGGTGCTGATTCTATTCTAGCTGAGATTTTTACAAGGTGGGGGGGTCAATTCTCAAACAAAAGCTGACTGAAATTTTCCAGATTATATGCCAAGAAGAAGTTATACCCCAGGAGTTCAAGGCTGCCTCCATTGTCTATCTTTATAAAGGTAAAGGGAATAGATCATCCTGTGACAATTACAAGTCTCTCTCTTAGTCATTGCTGACAAAATTCTTGTTTGAGCCCTTTAAAAAGTCACTAGTCAGATGACTAGAAAAAGTCATCTGAGAGCCAGTGTGGCTTCCAAAGGGGCCAAGGAACAGTCGATATGGTATTTACTGCCCAACAACTCCAGGAAAAATTCCATGAAAAGGCAGAAGGCTGTATCTAACATTTGTAGATCTGATCAAAGCCTTTGATATTGTTGTTTGTAAGGGCTTGTAGAAAATTAGGTCAAAATTCAGTAGCTGGAGAAGTTTATCGGTATAGTATGACAATTTCATGATGGCCCTTTTGCCCAGGTGCTGGACAGTGGGCAATCCTCTGGAGATTTCTCAGTCACCAATGGTGTGAAACCAGGCTGGGTGCTTGCTCCCATACTTTTAACATGATGTTTTCAGCCATGCTGTCAAACGCCTTCAATGAAGATAAATATGGAATCAAAGTCAGCTACTGCACTGATGGTAAATGGAAAAAGCTACAAGTCAAAACCAAAAGTGGAAGAAGGATTTTTTGTTTGCAGATATTGGGCATTCAATGCAGTCTTTGAACCTGAGATGCAACAAAACAAAAATTGACTTACAGATCAATTCACTGCTACTTGTGCTAATTTTGGCCTAAGAATTAACAGCAAGAATACACAGGTTCTCCACCAGCCAGCACCACACTAAACATATGTGGAACCATCAATTACAAATGGTGACGTTTTGAATACTATGAATAAGTTCACTTTCCTTGGTAGTATACTTTCCAAGGATTGACTCACAAATTGCCAGAGCTAAATCGGTGTTTGGGAAACTCTGAAGTAAAATGTAGGAGAGGAGAGGTATTAGTCCAATTACTGAATTGAAGAACTACAGAGCTTTAGTGCTGACCTTGTTGTGTCTATGAAACCTGGATAGTGTACCTGCCCCAGGCTAGGAAACTGAATCTCTTCCAGTTGAATTGCCTTAGGAAGATTCTGAATGCAGATCACCTGTCAAGATAAGATACCTTTCTAGAATTAAACAGCTAAGAATTCAAACACTACTCTAGAGAGCTCCACTGGGCTGGCCATACTGTTTGAATGCCAAATGTACATTATGGAGAATTCACTCATAGTAATTGCCCAAGATTGTCAGAAAAAGCGATACAAGGCCACTCTCCAAGTCTCTCTTAAGAATTTTAGAATTGATTGTATGACAGGGGAGACATTGGCACAGAGCGGCCAAGCAGAACAGTCATTTCCAATAATCTTTTTTTTTTTTTTTTTAAATTTGCTGAGGCAATTGGGGTTAAGTGACCTGCCCAGGGTCACACAGCTAGGAAGTGTTAAGTGTCTGAGACTAGATTTGAACTCAGGTCCTCCTGACTTCAAGGCTGGTGCTCTATCCACTGTACTATCTAGCTGCCCCTCCAATAATCTTTCAAAACTTTTCCTCCCTCCTCCTAATCCCCTCCAATTTTCTTACACTTCACCCTTCCACTGTTTAATCTGGAGATACTAGCCTTCTCAGTGTTCCTCAAGCAAGATACTCCATCTTTTTTTCACTTGTCAGGGAAGTTCCCTTTCAGAAGGGATTTAAGATATTTCAGAGTCTACTAGTAACCATTAATATATTGATTATCAGGATAACATAATTAATAAATTGACTAATTACCTGGAAACTTTGTCTTTAGGGGCTTATCATCCATAATACCTGGTTCTTCTTATTTTGTATCAGTTCAAATAAATTTTCCCCAGTTTTTCTGAAACCATCCCTCTAGTCATTCCTTAAAATACAGTAGTATTTCATTACAACTATATATCACAACTTTTTCAGCCATTCCTTAATTGATGAATATCCCCTCAATTTCTAATTCTTTGCCACCACAAAAAGAGCTGTTATAAAATTTTTATACATAAATCCTTTTTCCTTTTCCACTTGTCGAATTCTAATTATTAAAGAATTACTTTCTTTAGTGAGCTATCATATCTCCTTTTCTTTTTGGTCTATCCAACTTTTTAAGAAGTTCTTCAGGACATTTTTCATGTTAAAGTTGACCTCTGTTCACTAAGAATGAGGATGTACTCTCCCAACATTTAGATGTTTTTGTGCTGCTATTTCTAGAGGTAGCTCTGGAGGTCTCTAAGATCTTGCAGCTTCCAAGGTCATGTGATTTGAGGAGAGGTGTGATATTTGATCTTCGGATCTACACTCAGGTCTTTTCCTAGGAAGGGTCCTTGGTCCCCTGCAGCTACAAGCACCAGTGTTCTTCCCTGACCTGGAACTCCAATCATGGCCCTTGCTCCTAATTTCAATTGCTCTGTTGCATCCTGGTGCTGTGACTCAGAACTTTATATAGGCAATAGAGTTACCAAATAATGCCAGGTCCTACATCCTGCAAAGTGTTCCCTATAATCTCTTTCTGTAATTGAAAAAATAAAATACTCTTGAATTAAAAAAAAAAAAAAAGATAATGCTCAATGAAATGATCAACCAAAGTCCCAGGAGACTGATGGTTACCATGCTACTCACTTCTGGGAAGGTGACAGATTCAAGGTATAGAATCAACAATGATCAATGTATGTAATGTTTGGGCTAGCTTTCTGGGCGTTCTCTGGAAGGGCCTTGGTCTCAGCAGAATAATCACCTCGAGAAGAGTCAGGAATAAAGTGCAAAGTCTTTATTGTCCCTTTCACAGTTTGTATCTGTCATAGTCTGACCCAGTTTCCCCCATAGTACACAAGGCAGGAGAGCCACCATGAGGATAGTCAAAGATAGAATCTCTGTGGCTTACTTTATCCTCAGTTTAAATACCCTATTACAATCCATTGTCTCATCAATTCCTCTGAGTTAACACCTTGTTTCAAGTGTACTTCTTTCAAGTATATTTCTCCAGAGTCCTGGCTTTCTACAAATGTACAAAATTTTGCTTATTAATTACAATGCTTTTCTTTATTTTGGTTAATTGTAAGAAGGAGGGTGACTGGAAGGAGTGCAGTGCAGCTAGGTAACTCAGTGTATAGAGCATCAGGACTGAAGACAAGAAGACTCATCTTCTTGAGTTCAAATATGTCCTCAGACTTACATTAGCTATGTGACCCTGGGCAATCACTTAAAAGGAAAAGCAAGTTGTTTATAATAGAGAATCACAGTTTCCTGTTTTATCTTCTATTTCTGTTCTACTTTATATTTGAAAATGCTTTAATTTATTTGCTGGTTGTTAGTTGAGAATTTAACAAAATTTTAAATTAAATTTAAATTAAAATAATTTAATCTCCTTAAGAACAAGGATTTTTAATTAATTTAAATTAAAATAATTTAATCTCCTTGAGAACAGGGATGGTTTTGCTTTTTTTCTCTCTGGAACTGGTGCTTAATATAATATCTTATATAGAGTAAAATGTTTGATGAATAGGTTTTTTCTCCATTCATTTAGTTGTCAATTTCTTTCTTTTTCCATCACTGCTAAAATTATAGAAAAGGTTTAGGTATGCTTCTTTTTCATTACTCATTCTCTGCTCAGTGCCTTGCATTGGAATTTCTCTGACATAGTAATGGACTCAAGGTGATGATTAAAATACATTTTTGGAGAAGGAAAATGAATGGATTTGTTTTACTATCTATAGTTATTTGTTATAAGGATTATATGTTTCTTTATCTGGGGGAAAAAAGTCAGAGGAGATAGTGGAGGGTGCTGCCAAAAAAGAAAAAAAATTATAAAAGAGGATCATTGAAGCATTAAAAAAAAAAAAAAAAGCACAATAGAAGGAAAGAAGTTCAGAAAGAAACATTTGCCAACTCCTAATAATTGGATTCTAATCCTATGACTAGATTGAAACTACAAAGTTAATAATGATTTCTTTTTTTTAAGGAGATTTGAAAACTATCATCTTTTGTTTTTATATCACCTGTTTCCCAACGTGTTTCTCAGCAATTATCCTTTATGAAAAAAAAATCATTAATAATGACAGGGAAAAAAAGCAGTTCTGCAAAACCAACACACACCAAACAACCCCAATCAGCCAAGTCTGAAAGTACATATGTATTTTCAGACGTTCCATTTCCATAATTCCCCATCTGCAAAGAAGGAAGATTCATTTTCTCTTCTTCAGGTTATTATAATCACATAGTATTCAGTTCTGGTTTTGTTGTTGTTGTTAATGTATTCTTTATCACTTTGAATACCTGTATTACCTTTATGTATTAGATTATTTTTACAACATCTTGTTATCTTTCTAAAAATCAGTCCTGTATTAAAGTTATGGTTCCCAATCTGTATGTTGTGGTATCCTCAGGTCCTGACTTTACAGGGGTATTAGGAAATATTTACATTTTTTGAGGGCAATTAAAAATTTTTGTCAACAGTATTTGGCATGTCAGACACTATGTGAACTACTAGCACAAAGTCAGTCAGAATTGTAACATTAGATTGTGATTGCATTTCTTTTGATGATGTTCTCTGAAACATGTTTTTGTTTACTAGTATTTTCAGATATGCTATTAACTTCTCAAACTTTCTCATTTGCCATATCATATTTTTGTGAAGCTCTATTTGTGGTGGCTGAGATAAGAAACAACATTCCACAAAAATTAACGTGAAACAGGAAATGAGAATGGGGGCACTTGATCTAATTCCAAGGTTTGAAAAATTGCATAGTGCCTAATAGATTCATGTAATCCTTAAGTATTTGAGTTTACTTAATAAAAAAAAGTCACATTTTTTCTTTTAGTTTAGTTGGATTTTTTCCAATGGCTACTGAATTGCTTATGTCCACATAAATACTAAATTGTTTATTATATCTAAATAAGTAATAAATGAAATTGTTAAATATTTATTTTGACCTCCAAATGCCATGAAAAAATTACTGAGACACTAAAGATGGAAGTGAACTGAGAAAGTTCATTGTGGTAATTCATAACTTATATACTAATATATAAAGATATTATAACAAATATTTAAAGGCAGAATAATAAATTTATAGATAATATATCATACCCATATTCTCTAATGATATATATGGATAGAACAACGTGATTACTGGGAGGTCATCAGTACCATATATCTATTTCATGACAGCATGTTTGCATGAATCCTGAATAATGGACAATGCTCTTGTGTTTTCCCAGTCACCAATGGAGAGAGGCAGGATTGTGTGCTTTATCCCATGCTTTTAAGCATAATGTTTTTGGTAATGTTGTCAGATGCCTTTGAGAAAGGTGAAAATGACATCAAGGTCAGCTACTGCACTGATGGTAAATTAACTCAAAAAGGTTACAAGCTAAGACTAAAGTGGAGGGTTTTTTTAAATTTTATTTTATTTTTTACTTTTACAGTTGATTATGCAGTCAGTGTAGCCTCTGAAATTGAGATGCAACAAAGCTTGGATTGATTCCCTGCTGCTTGTGCTAATTTTGTCTTGACAACACCAAGAAAACAGAGGTTCTCCACCAGCCAGCATCACACCATCCATATGTAGAACCACTGATTACAGCAAATGGAGAAATGTTGACTGCTGTGGATAAGTATCCTTTTCAGTAACACTCACCTAGATGATACATCAGTTATCAGAGTTAGCTCAGTGTTTGGAAGGCTCTAAAAGAAAGTGGGAGAGAAGCATTATGAGGCTGTCTACCAAACTGAAGGTCGGATGGAGCCATTGTGCTGATGGACGATGCCATGCCAGAAAATGGAATCACTTCCATTTGAATTATCTTAGGAAGATTCCAAACATCATCTGGCAAGATAAGGTACTGTACACTGAGCTTCTTTCTTGTTGCAGAAAGCACAACTCTGATGGTCTGGCCACGTTGTCCAAATGCCAAAAGTAAGCTGGCCTAAAAGATTATTTTATGATAGAACACAAGGCAAGCATTCACTTGGAGGTCACAAATGATACAAAAGACGCTCTCAAGATTTCTCTGAGGAACTTTGTGAGATGGGGAGACACTGGTACAAGCCACCCAGCATGGTGTGCCCACATCAAAAAAGTTCTGTACTCTATGGGCAAAGCAGATTTGCAGTTATTCAAAAGAAATGTGAGATGTGCAAATTTAGAGACATGTCCACTCCAAATATTTATATGCAATATTTGTGCTTGACCTGTGGTTGAGCCTGGCTGGTGTTGGTCTGATCAGCCACAGCTGGACATGATATACTTTGACCTCAACATAGTAATATCATTTTAGTGTTCTGAGAAGGAAGAACAACAATCAACTAACCATATACGTGGAAGCAATCTGCACTCCTATAAGTGATTATTAGTTTTTACTAAATCAGTAATACTATTGTCCAAACTGATAAATGTTATTAGTTTCACTTAAATAATCCTAACATTGAATAAAGGATTATGAGGGTAGTTAATAGAATAATTAGTATTAATTGTCATTAGTTATATTAACTGTTGTTGCAATGTAATGGTGTTAGAGTAAGGAAGGAACACATATAATCACAGCATTCTAAGCATTTAAATTAGGTGAAACCTGTCCTGAGGATCTGCCAAAATTTTCTACAAATATTATACTTTCAAGTCTTCTGAATAATGATACCTAGGTAATTTCATTTGGATGTTACTATTACTTAGGATACTGAGTAGAACACTAATTATTTCTGAACTACCAAATACTTATTAGCAGTTGTGTACATTGTCTTTTGCTTTGTTCTTTTGGTATGCTCATTATTAGACTCTTGCCTAGCTAATGTGTTATTGTTGTTTTGCTTTTTATTAAGCCTGCATATATTTTCTTTGCTCTTTGGTTCCTAAACCAATATTTGATCAGCTTTGGAACTATCCCCAGTTTATCAGATAGAATAGTGATTTCAGAAGACTTGAGAAATTAATTTCTAAGAAATTTCTCTGGGAGAATACACTGGTACTTTGACAGCTTGTTTCCTACTTGTTTTGCTATTTGATTTTCATTTTTTCCCCCAAGCAAGAGGTTAGGGAAAGAAAAGTTACATTAGTATTGAGGATAAATTCTCTCTTCATCCAATTATTGAATTTGTTATTCTTTTCCAGGTTCTGAAAGATTCATTTAAAAAGAGAAGATATATTCAGGGTTATATCATATATCTAAGAAGCAGAAAGTGCCTTCATCTTTAGTCTAGTCAAAGAGCAATTATTTAAAAAGATTGGCAGGGTCCAGATGTTGACCCCTTATCTATGACTATTGTCCCTCATCTGCAGAATGAGTTTATCAGCCGTCCTCTTGTCTGAGAAGTATGTATTTAAAGAAATTTTCCTCTCATCAGCTAATGCCCAACTCTTAAACTCTGGAGTTTTCCTGAAATCAGCTTTACCCATGAGGTAATCCAAGGCTAAAAACATCCATTCTTAGGATCTGGTCTCTTCAGAAAAGGAAACAGACTGATGAAGGGAGCCAGAAATATGAAACTAGTCTAAGGCTTCACAAGCACATGCCTCCCATTGCTATAATTACCATTTCTTTTGATGGAAGAATAGAAGGGAAAATGGAAAATCTTATCTCTTCCACTCTGTTGATGGAAGTCCAAGGGTGAGAAAACTTGCAAAATAGGAGAAAGGTTCAAGAAAAGGTCACTAATGTTTTCTTAAGTGCTAAATTCAATATTCTTTCCTTAGTTCTCATCATCCTTAACCTTTTTGAAGCATAGAATATAATTGACCATCTCTTTTCTTCTGTACATTTTCTTACCTTGACATCCATTTTCTCTTTTTTAAGAAACTTTTCTGATTATTCCTTCTAAATCTTTTACATTTGCAATTAATCAATAAGTATTTATTAAACATCTAAAGATATTCTATTAAGGAATTTAAAAGTTGCACAGAATGCAAAGGGCAACAAGATTTTTCATCTGTATTAGTTACCCTGAAGAGATCATAGGTCATTCCTGGTATTTGAAGCACAAAATGTCTTACTTTAACTTTTTAATGGAATAATTTAATGCTTAGCATCCCAGAAGCCTTACAGCAGTTTAAAACTTTAGTAATTTCAGAAGCATAAATGCTACAAACTTATAAAAAACATCATTTGAAAATTTAATTATTTAAAATTTTGTTCAGATATTTTCAATTATATCTGACTCTTTGTATATGCCACCTCTCTGCCCTATTTAAAATGTATTTTCCATCTACTTATTTTTATGAATTTTGAATAATAAAATTTTAACTTCAGCAAGATAAGGTACTCTGTCATTATGCATTTTGAATATAATAGTTTTTCAATGATTTTCTCAGATCCATGGATCAGCAGAAGAGATTTGTTTGCTTGGCTACTTTGGTCACCTGATCTATGGAAATCATAGATAAAATTAGGCTTTTATCTCTTTTCATTAGAGCTTAAGTCTAGGGTTCCAAATGCAATCCTTTTAGTCATTGAGCAGCAAATGGTGAAAGTTTTTTATAAAATTAAAAAATCAACAAGAGGGATAGCTAGCATAGATGGTAGTTATGTTGAATTTTAAAAGGAAAAATCAACATTTAAAAATTTTAAACAACAAACCTTTCATGAAAACAGATAATCTTAAAAGAATGAAATAAAATGGGGGGGCAGCTATGTGGCACAGAGCACCAGCCCTGAAGTCAGGAGGACCTGAGTTCAAATCTGGTGTCAGACACTTAACACTTCCTAGCTGTGTGACCCTGGGCAAATCATTTAACCCCAATGGCCTCAGCAAAAAAAAAAAAAAAAAAGAAAAAAGAAAAAAAAGAAAAAGAAAAAAGAAAAAAGAAAAAAGAAAAGAAAAGAAAAAAAGAAAAAAATTAAAATGGTTTATACTTTCCAACTGTATAAAAAAATTAACATTCATTTTTTAAAAATTAGTTCCTGATGCTAAGTGAAATGAGCAAAGCCAGGATTTCTTGTACATATGTACATAGCAATGGCAAGATTATAATGATGTTCAATTCTGATGGATGTGGCTCTTCTCAACAATGAGATGATTCAGGCCAGTTACAATAATCTTGTGATGAGGAGAGTCATGTACACCCAGAAAAAGGATGGGAACTGAGAGTGGATCACAAAATAGAATTTTTACTTCTTTTGTTGTTGTTTTCTTTCTCATTTTTTTTCCTTTTTGATCTGATTCTTCTTGTGCAACAAGATAATTGTATAAATATGTATGCCTATATTGGATTTACATATATTCTTACCATGTTTAACATATATTGGAATACTTGCCATCTAAGAGAGGGGGTGGGGGGAAGGGGAGAAATTGGAACACAATTGCATAGTCAATGATGAAAAATTATCTTTGCATGTTTTGAAAATAAAAATCTTCAATAAAAAAAAAGAAAAAGAGGCAAAAAAATTAGTTCCAAATTCTTTCCCCATCCTTACCTCACCTCCATCACTCCCTTCTCATTAAGAAGGCATGAAATTTGAAATAAGTTACATATGTGTTGTCATGCAAAACCTATTTCCATGTTAATTATGTTATAAAAGAAAATTATAGAATTATGATTATAGAAAATTATATAAATATATAAAATTCTAGAAAAATAAAGAAACTTAAAAAAAAATATGCTTTGATCTGCATTCAAATAAATAAAAGTTTTTGGGTAGTTTGATATTGCACTGAGTAAATAATTTAAATAAAATTGTAATTTTATTATATTGGTTTGGTCTACCCATGAGCAATTAATATTTTTCCGCTTGTTTTAGATCTGATTTTGTGTGAAAAGGATTTTGTAATTGTGTTCATATAGTTCCTGAATTCATCTTGGCAGGTAGATTCCTAAATACTTTATATTGTCTATAGTTGTTTTAAATAAAATTCCTCTTCGTCTCTCTTATTGCTAGATATATAGAAATGCTGTGATTTATATGACTTTATTTTTTATCCTGTAACTTTGCCAAAGTTGTTCATTATGCCAACCTGCAGGGGTTGGTTGGCAGCAACATCCAGCTTGGAATCCTGGGCTCTAAGGTTCTCATGGCTCAAGGCTCCTGGTTAAAGGACTTTACCTCTTGCACCTAGAACTACCAAAAAAAAAAAAAATCAAAACAAAAACCTCAAATTTAATTCATGGGCCCAGGGGCCTAAAGAGAATGAGAATGTGACTGTTCTCCATGCAGCTTACTCCTTTATGGTGAACAAATGGGTCCTTCATTTGTGATCTCAGTAGCTAGATGATATTGTTAATTCTGGCTCTAGAGGCAATAGAAAGAAGCAACTCACACTCATGTGGTAAGTCAGAATGTCTAGCCATAATAGTCCTGTCTCAAAGGAGCAAGTCCAACATATCTCTCGGGTGACGACTTCCATCATAAGTGATCTGGGCATGCACACATATAGTTCAGAGGGTCAGTGATGGAGCATGTCACCTATCTCTTGACAAGTCATGGATAAAGGGTACGTAAAGAGGCATACATTTTGGAATGTGGCCACTGTGAGAATTTGTTTTGTTTAGATGTACTTATTTGTTTTGAGAGTTTTTTCCTTTTGGTTTTTAATTGGGGAGGGACTAGTTAAATGGAAAAGGGATTTAGAGATAATACCATCCCCTAAAAAGAGATCCTTTGAAATACTTTAAAAAAATATATTTTTAAAAATATATCAAACAGAAAGAAACATAGAAATGAAGTTCATTTTTTAAAGAATGTATAGAATTTGTTGTACTTTTTAAGAACAAGCAGTAGGAAATGAAGATTTACAGTTTCTTCAAGAATGATTTTTTTTTTGTTTTCTGCTCTATGTATGTAAATGCTCTATTTTTGAGTAAGTTTAGAATTTTAAAAAAAGGATTTAAAAAAAGAAATCTGTGGTCACTCACATCTCATTTCACCTTGTAAAATTGAAGTAATATTTTTTTCTCCAGAGTTATTCATCTTTCTTCTATCCTCTTCTACCCCTGAGGAAAACTTTGAGTCTATCATGGTTAGAATAGCTCAAAACAAGAATTCATATTTAGATAACACTTTGACAACCTTGTGGAGATAAATAGTATAATGTTACCCTCATATTGTAGTTTGTTTTATATTGTAGTTTATTATTGTAGATAATATTGACTGAACTGGCCAAGGACACATAGCTAGAGAAAGGGTGTTACTTAAAATTCTAGATCTGCTAACTCTGAGATCAATAGTCTATTCACTATATGAATTGAATTATATACACATACAGACTTTTAAATCAGAGACCCAAAAAACAGAATGAAAAGTTTAGCCAAACAAAATTTCCATTGAGGAAAAACAATCTTGAATAGTTAGCATAGATCACTGACAGTTCTATAGCAAAATGAAGATGCTATAAAGGCTATCTTTTCTCCTCCACTTGTAAATCTGTTGCTTCTGCAACTACTCATTGCAACTATGTGCTTTCCTGGATGTAGACAAACTAACTGAATGTGGTATTCCACAAAAAGAAAAGAAACTTTCTTTCTGGTTCCAGTTGAAGGCTGCTCAAATTCATACAACTTAGCATTTTAATTTTTGAGACAAAACAGATCCAAAATAACCAAATGAACAAGTCAAAGAATCATTCAGTTTTATAGATAAAGTATTTATTAAGTTCTTGCTATTTGTCTGGCACTGTGCTAAGTACTAGGAATTCAAACATCAGCAAGCAAAACAGTCCTTAAAGGAATTTAATTTTAATAGGGCAAAACAATCCATATGGTGGTGCTGAAGAGTAGTAGGTGGGGGAAAAAGGGAGGATAAGACAGATAGGAGAGTAGGGCCATGGTGAAGAGAAGATCCCTTGCCAGGAAATGATGTGGAAGCCCAAGTCCCAGAAAGAAAGAAATGAAAATAGGCTCCTATCTATCAGTACCAGGGGATCCAGAGAAATGAAATTTCTCAAGAAGTGGAGATGGTTGGAGAGTCAGGGCATGATGAGTAAATTGTTCATTCAGCCAGGGAGCTCATCTGTATTGTAATAAATCTACTTTGTTTTAATCCAATTAAATAATTGTTTTCATATAGTGTTGAGATATAGTAGGATTTTGCCTTCCCCTCCACTCAACTTATTAAAAGGATACATGCAATTCCAAACTAAGTATCACTCACATAGGAGCATTTCCTCTGTGCTTTAGTGAAATTTTTATTTGATATATGTTTCAGTTCATATCAACTTTTCCTTTGTGATTTGGCAGTTAGTCAATCTGGTCAGTCCAATTAATTAAGCACATCAAGGGAAAAAAATCATACAGGCAAACTAGTATTATGGAAAAGAAAATTTATTGGCTATTTGATGAGTATAGGATTGTTAGGTCTTACATGTGTGGGATGAGTTTCGTTTTATCACTATTATGGTTTTTACATTACTCTTCATTGTTTTTGCTTTGTGCCCCAAATGTGATTCATTAGCATTCTCAGCTCTTATTTTCCTAACTATAGGGTGCTGAGTGAGATTCTAAAGAAAATCTTAAGTGATTGTGTTATAATTTTTCTTTATTCTCTGAGAATTTTCACCCTAGGGTAAACAAAAAATGTTCAGCTTTCAGTCAATTTAGGCTACAACTGACTATATCTCCTTTGACAAAATACTAGATGACAGAAACAGCTGCTTGTATTGCCTTAAGTAGGGTATGGTAATACATGTGACATAAATTGAAATGGAAAGTGGGCTTATGTCTGTCCATCATTCTGAGGCATTTGATCCAATTTATAAGCTGTTTTAAAAGGTCCCTAGAAATATGTAAAGTATTAGATTTTCTTCGTGTAGCTTTCCATAAGAATGTTAATATTAAATATGAGGAAAATCTGAGTTGGCTCCCCGTGGAGTATTTGGGTTTCTTATTTCAAAATATATTAGGACATGTTTCAAACCAGATAATTAGTATTGCCTTATGTGTGGCATAGTTAATTGATGATTCAGCCACTTTATATTTCTCAACATATGGGGCTGAACATTTCTGATATTCATTGCTTTTTTTCCGGATTCCTAATTTTATAATAGGGAAGAGGAGAGGGAATAATTATTTCTATAGCACCATCCACTATGTGCCAGGCTCTGTGCTTTAGAAATATTTTTCATTTATCTTAACAAAAAAAAAAAGGAATAGTTATGTATAGCATCAGTGTTGACGTACATTAATTTTTATGCAAAATCACAAAATCAGAAACATAAAATCTGAGTTTGAAGGTACCTCAGAGATCATTCAGGCCAAATTGTACCTGAACAACAATCCCTTCTGCTCCATTACTGACAATTGCTTTTTTAGCCCTTATTTCTCTAGGGAAGGAGAACTCACTAAATACTAAGTTGATCCATTTCTTTAAGATAGCTTTAATTGTTACCAAGTTTTTCCTTACATTGAGCACAAATCTGCTTCTCATCAGTTTTATATATTGTCCTTATTCTGCCTTTTGGGATCAAGTAGGTACAATTCTAATCCCTCTTCCAATGACATTCCTTTAGATACTCGAAGTCAGCCAGTATAAGGATCACAGTTTAAGAGCTTCAAGGGACTTCAGAGGTCATTTAGTTCAACATATCCTGGTAAGCTTTATTATTGCTATTAGCATCCTTAGCTCTTTCAGCTCATCCTTGTGTGGTATACTCCTGAATCATATCTTCAGAGGCAGCAAGATGACTTAGTAGATAGAAAGCTGGACTTCAGTTCAAAATCTGCCTCAGACACTTACCTGTGCAACTCCCAAGCATGTAACTTCACCTATCTTGAATTCAATTTCTTATCTGTAAAAAGGTAACAGGAGCGCTTACCTCACACAGGGTTGTTGACAAGAATTAAATGAGATTATATATGGAAAATTATTTTATTATATATAAAATTATTTGTAAATATTAAAACACTACATAAATGTTAGCTATTACTATTATCACCTCTTGTTTACCTCCTTCTGAATATATTTCATCTTGTCAGTAGTATCCCAAACTGAGTACTGTACTCAAGATATATAGCAGGACTATCATTTCTTTTATAAAGAACAGTGTTTTCTATTCATGCAGCCAAGTTTATATATACACATATATAATATTAAAATATTATATATATTTTTCATCTGCCATGTTACATTATTCACTTGTTTGCAGACCACTAAAACTCCTTTAGCAGCAACTATTGTATAACCATATCTCCCAAATTCAGTATTTGTGCAGTATATTCCTTCAGCCCAAGTATAGCATATATTTATATTAAATTCCATCTTACTAGATTTGACACATCTTTCTAGCCTATCAAGATATTTTTAGCTACTGATTCTATAATCCTACATGTTAGCTATCATTTGCAGCTTTGGGTCACCCACAAATGTGATAAACATGCCATCTGTACTTTTATCCATGTCATTAAAAAAAAAACTTTTAAATAGCACAAGTCAAGGATAAAATCCTGGTACATCCCACTTCAGGGCCTCCCTCCAAATTAACAATAATCCATTAACTAGAATAACTCATTCTTTGGGTTTAATTATTCAACAAGTATCATATTCCCCTTAGCATGCTATCATTTAGCTTGGATCTTTCCATTTGTTCACATAGATATCCTGAGAGATGGTCAAATTCCTTGCTGAAATCAAAGCATATCATCTATAAAGTCATAGTGAGTTGAACTTGCAAAAAAAAAAAAAAACTAAAGATTTTAGCAGATTGTAAGTTCAAATGAGATAATAAAATGCCATAATGACCCTTATCCCCTCTTCTTGAATGAGATCCACAGTTATTTCAAAGTGATGGCTTTAGCTAGCCACAGCTGGGGGGGGGGGGAAGTTAAAAAAAAAAAAAGATTCTCTGATTTATACCTGCAGTTGAAAAGGCAATCAACTGGGTTTATTATTATCAATGTTATATATTAATGAGATGTATCACATATGAACAGTGAAGTGGGTCCAGAACTGAATAGATTATAAGTACTTTTGAAATTTTGCAGTGTTTTCAATGATCCTAAATGGCTCACTATCACAAAGTCTTCTTTTTTTAATATCAGTTTTTTCCTAGTGATATTATATAGATGTAAATCCTGGAACATCACGATCTTGGAAAAAGAATCTAAATTTCAGATGCCCAAAAGGAGAATGATGACTTGCAAAGGAAAAGTGCTATAAAAGACATTGTTAGAGTCAATGTATGGGCAGAAAGTCTACGTTATAATGAATAAGTTATATATCAAGTATATAGAAAACCTGAGTTATATCCAGAGAACATTAAAAGTGACATATGAAGGCCTTTAGAATATTGGAGTAGATCTTCTATGGAGAATTTTTGCAGAAAAATGTGAACCAGAATCTCATGGAATTGAAAATGAGCTCTGTACCACTAGACCATGAATTCATCAACAGAATGAAGTCTCAAAATGGGAACTATATAATTGAAAGATCATTCAGAGTTCCTGGGATCATTAAATGTCACAGTATTCTGCTGAGCCAAAAATGAGTAATTTTGTAATATGTATGCATATATAAAAAATTTCCTGGACACTTTTTGGCAAAATTAATAAATGTCCCATGTTTACCTTAAATGAACTCTAAGACTTCAAATAGGCCTTTGATTTTTCTCTGGCTCCAATGCATTACTGTGACCCTGTTTGTGTCCTCATTTGTCATTTATGCCATCTAAGAATTAATGGGCTGCTTAAAAATAAGAATGTGCCAGTCTGATAACTCTGAATGATCCCATTGACTTCTGAATGACCTCAGCTTATCCTTATTTCACCTTTTTTTTTTTTTGAGTCTAAAAATGTACTAGCTTGTAGGAAAAAATGAGAAATATCCATTTGACCTCGAATTATTAAATGACACCCTAGCATCCATATGAGCCTTCCTCTGAACTTTGTAATTATTCTCTCTCCTTTTTAAATTCCATAATAGACAATATGTCTTCATTATTTTTGTATTTTCTCTAATACTTTGCATATGAATAAACTTATCTTTCCTCCTAAACTTAATTTTCACTAATCTTCTTGTCTTAAAAGAACTTTGAAGGTAAAAGCTCAAGTATATATTTGAATTCAATAACTTATGAAATTATAAACATTTTTTGACATTAATGAACACAACTACCTACATTTTCTCCATAAATTGGGTTTTCCCCAATTTAAAATAGGGAGGGAACTCTGTGAGGAAGCCTCTACTTTAGAAGACTGTGACCTTGCCTGAGGCATTAGAGGAATTAGATGCCCATCCATAGGCCCTCTCTTTAGTTCTGTAAATTCTCTTGTTTTTCCTGAATTATCCAATGAGGTTTCAAAAACCAAATAAATAGGCCTTTTAATAAAGAAAAATTATGTTATGCACCACACAGGATAAGCTGACTTCCTTTCAGCAGTTTATTGGTTTTGATGAAACTAATATTATGCAATAGCTACACTAAAAGTAGCAGTGATGATTTACTTAAAATATTGTGTCACAAATAAATGACACTCTTATCAATTATATAAATCACATGCACATGATATGCTTCCTTACTCATTGACTTTATGGTAAATTATTACTGAAAAGAAAAAAAAATATCCCTGGAAGTTATTGTTGTTTGTTCTGGAAGAAGACCAGTAACATGGAGACAATATCTTGATGTGCAAGTTACTTGGATTTAAGTGAGTCATTGGCAAGACATAGGCCAGATATCCTGGTGTTCGTCCCACATGTCTTAGCCTTTTTAAACTAAGATTTTTCCCAGGTCTCATAGTGGATGTTATTAGTTTGTGGCAGTAGATCCTTTCTATACCTATTTTCTGGCTTCTAATAAAAAATTTATTATTCTTTCTTCCAATTTTCCTTCTTTTAAGTACTACACTCTTACAATTTATTAATGACTTTATTATTAACAGTGTTTTATATCACAAATGGAAATAAGTGGCAATTCATCTTATGTCCTTTAAGGCTTTCAGGCTACTCTTTCCATGCTAAAAATAACAAGCAAACAAAAAATAAAGATCATTTTACAGCAATTTGTACAAATTTTTTTTAAAGTGACATACAACTTCATCATTAAAAAAAAATCAGCAAATCTAGGTAATCACCAAGTTTTTAATAACTTACTGCACAGCATAGATTTAAACCATCACTTTGACTATTTCTGGGATGTTAAGATTAGTTTTTTATATAAATAGTTTGACCTTTAATATCCCTCTATATAGAGTCTCTCCAAGAACAGCTTTTTCTTATACAATTATATTCCTTTAGATATTCTTTGATTATCAGTTGTTTAAAAAAAAAAAAACAGCATTCCATTATCCACATATTTCCAAACATGGCTGAAGGGCATAGCAATTAACTGCGCCTCGAAAACAGCTCTGGCTTCAGATTTTGGGCTTATTTGACTTCTGAGTTCGAAGACTGAAAAGAGTCTTTTAACCTGAGCAATTCAGCTGCACACATATGCCCGAAAACATTCCTGTACCATTTAGAAGTCCGTCCTCTGCAAAGCAACAAGAATGAAATTAAGTTACAGGCATTAATGTGGTGAGGGGGAGTCTCTTTAGCTCTGAAGAAAGGGTAAAGAAATAGGAAGAGTGAAGAAGAAACCAAAAAGAAACAGCAGTTATGTGTAAAATGTTGGTAGAACTGTTTTGGTAAATTTAATGATCCTATTCCGATGAGTTGCTAACCTTCATGGTGGAGCCCTCCAAAAAGAGTTAATTAGAAAAATTGATTGAATACTTACTGAAAAGTTGTGAGTTCCAATTTTTTGATCTAAGTAAGAGACTCAATTTTTTTCTTCTTCACTAATGAGCTATTTTGTAATCTATTGAATTTTCTCAGGTACAAAGGATGCTGAGGACCCATAGGACTGAGTACTCAACTAATGGAGAGTAGACAAGTTTGTATCATGTCTCCAGGTAAATGGAAAAGAAGAAGAAAAACTAGTTAAAATCTCCTTAGACTGGCTCTACCATCAACTTCACAGATGAATCTTCTCAAATGTTTTCCCTGCATAGTCTCTTTGTATCAAATTTAAACAATTTTCAGTACTGTTTGCATGCTACTCATTCTCAATTAAATTTTCTTCTTTTTTGGGGGGTGGGAGTGGTCTTTCCACCTTTAGTTTCTTCTGCTTCTAGTCTATCACAAAGATTCGATAATTCCGTTGCCTACTAAATACAGTGCTAACTCCTTAGTTTGACTTTCAAGGCTGCCCACAATCTAGCATTCTTCCTTTATAGTCTTATCTCACACTAACTCCCTTCCATGCTCCAGGAAAACTGGCCCACTTCTGGGACTCAGTCTTGGTTTCTATCATAGCATTTTCTGCACCGACTTTCTTTTCCTATCCAATTTCTGTCTGTTATCTTTATTCAAATACCATATCCTCCATTAAATCTCCATTAAATTCTTTCAGATGATAGACACAGTTCCTTAAGATTTTACAGGCATTAAAAAAATAATAGCTTATTGTGGATTTTATATCCTTTTCCTAGACTGTGAAGGAAAATACTCTAACTTAATCTTTCTCCCTCTCATAGTGCCCTACACATTGTTGGCATTTAGTTGTTGTAAATTTGTTAAAATAAAATAAGTTCTTTTTAGGGACCAGTTACAAAATATTTCTTTCCAAATCGCTGAATGTCAGAAAATGAAAGTGATTTAGTAGTTACTGTTTCCATTTGCTTTACAAATTTAAAAATAAAGTCCAGCAAGTGAGAAGATTCACTTGCTCAAGGCAATTTACCAAGGAGTGAATTGCAGAAGTAGAATGAAACCCCAGATTTCTTTCCCGATTCCTATTCATTTAAGAAAATTTTCCTTTGGATATAAACTGTTACTTAAGGCCAAATACCTTTTTTTTTTTGTTTTTTTTTTGGGGGGGGGGGAGATAGCAATTTTAGGGGAAGAAAATGCTTAATAAAATTTGTTTGATACAATTCCTTACAGTTAGCTCTTTTAGCCACTCAAGAGAAAGCATCTGTGAATGGTAGTGATCTGCAATCATCTGATCTGTAGTACAGCCAGTGAAAATAATGCTGGCTTTGCAATAAGGCCACTTTCTTTTGAATCCAGGGCTCACTGGGGCTTATTTCTTCCTCTATAATATAGAGGGATTTAAATTTATTTGATCACTTAGGTCTCCTTAAGCTCTCTCTGTGATCTATAATCCTCAGACCTTTAAACAACCAACTAATGCTTTATATATAAGAGAAATTGCAACTTTAGTTACAGAGAGATAGGCCCTTCCATAATAGGGCAGGAAAGGAAATACCAACTGGCTAAGTGTTAAAAATTTATGCTTAATATTTTTTTCTGGTCTACTTCAGGTCTCCTTAAATATTTTAGATTGTAATGCAAAAGAACTCTTTAGAAGTTGGAGTGTTTTTTAAAATAATTGTATAATAGACTTCTGTGGTACCTTTTGACCCCTGGCATTTCCCTTAAACAAAAAACTATTCTAGCTATGAAGCTCAACTAATCCTAGAGCCTTCACCCCACTGCTCATATTTGTTTGCCACCACTAGAGGTGAAGTGGATACCTAATTCACAGCAACTCTTTCCTCTTTACCAAGGAGGAACAGAATGTAGGAGCAGCCCACTTAAAGTGATTAATGGAGAAATTTCTCCAAAGCCACGATAGATGGGAAGGAATATATTTAAATAAATGCCATTCACTATTCCCATTAAGGAATTAACTTTATGAGAAGAGGTCCATTCATACCTGGTATCTTTCCTGCAGATATGAGTCACTCGAGATTTTTCAGGTCCCACCATTTCAATCAGATACTGACACAAGATGACCTCTCCCAAGACTCCATGGAGTTCAGCAGCTTCACACCATACAGAGGTTGCAGCTATAACATAGCTATTAATCTGGGGATATGACTTCCAGGTCCTAAAAAACAATGAAGTCCAGTTTGAGCTCCCAGACCTCCTGGGGCATTGAATAACAAAAGCACTATTAATATATCAAAAATGTCAGCTCCATTCATCCAGTCAAGAATTCTGGGGCATCCAGTCAAGAATGAGTTGTGGGAATATATTATAATATCACTCCATCACACCTATATCAAAAGTTAACTTTCTCTTCAAAATCCTTTAATATAAATGAAGAAAGCTTCATTCTACATTCAATTAGTTATATTTTTAGCCTATAATATCTTTCAAGATATGTTTAAATTCTGTAAATTTACTGCCTGTTCAGTAAAATGAGACTTTTGTTCCAAAATAATCTCCTCCTTCAAGAAGGCCTCCTATTTCTAATATTTCAAAATTTTGTGAACAGTTATTTAAGATCCCACGTCCTTCTCTTATCCATCTGATCTCCTCTTCTCAGTTTTACTTGCTGGATCTTCAACCAAGTTATCATCACTATCCATGAGTATTCCACAAGGCTCTGTCCTGGACGCTCTTCTCCTTCAGGACTGTACTGTTTCATATGGTGCTATCATCAGCTCCCCAATATCTGTGCTAACCTCCACTCTTTTATCTTTAACTACCTAATGAATACCTCCAACTCAACATATCCAAAAATGAACTCCTCTTTTTCCCAAAACATTTTGTCCTTCCAAATTTCCCCACCTAACAACTGCTGTACTCCCTTCCTCTCACCTCCCACACCTAATCTATTGTGGAATCCTGCTGGTTATTCCTTAGAAAGATTTTTTTTTTCCCTGAGGCAATTGGGGTTAAGTGACTTGCCCAGGATCACACAGCTGGGAAGTGTTAAGTGTCTGAGGCTAGATTTCAACCCAGGCCCTCTTGATTTCAGGGCTGGTGCTCTATCCACTGTGCCAACTAGCTACCCTTTGAGATCTCTTTTTTACATCCCTTTCTCTGCTCTGAAGTCACCAACTGGTACAAGTCCTCACGCCTGAGACCCCTGCTGTAGCCTACTGCTTCCCATTTTTGTTCCCTGCTGCATGACCTCTCTGCCTCAAGTCTTTCTCCAATCCCAGCTCCTCATCCACTGAGCTTAAACATGATCTTGCTAAAGCAGAGTTATCCCTTATCTCAACAAACTCCGGTGGCTCTTTCACTTCCAGGATCAAATGTGCAGTCCTCCCTTGGGCAATCAGAGTCCTCCTGGACTGCTCCTCCCATGAGATGCTTTATCTCTCCTGGCTGTCCCTTACTTCATTTCTGCCTCTTAGCTTCCTTAGATAAAATCTCATTTTCCATAGGAAGCCTTTGTGGTCCCTCCTAATTTTCACATCTTCCCTTTTTTGGCTTTTTTTCTAAATTTCTATATAGTTTGTGTACATAGTTTTTTTGCATCTCTCCCCATGGGTGAGCTTAGACATTATTCTTTTGTTGTCTCCCCAGCACTTCGCAGGGCCTGTATCAGGCAGAATTAATGCCTGATCCCCATGCTCTCCCAGGCATTTAATACTTAGTGACTGAAGGATGAGCTTCATCCACACTACAAGCAGCACTGGCTGCTGGATCTCACCGCAGCACCACGTAGTCCTGGGGAGGGAGCGGCGTCATGCTTTTCACTGTGTAGTGGTAAATATCAGCCTCTTCATTCAGTACTTCTAGGACAACAGCCTGCTGCAGAGTGTGGTCCCAGGATGGCTGCGCTTTAAGCACCCGAAGGAGGATAGCCTGAGGGGCAGCATGAATGTCAATGGAGGCTTTCCACAGAAGTAAGTGAGAGTTCTCTTCCACCTGTAGGCGGGCCAGGGGGAGGAAACAGAGATAAGGAGATTTTGAAAGTTCATTTCAAACTTCAAACTGACTTCTCCCTTTAAGCCCATCTAATCTGTTTATATGCAGAAATTAAAATCTCAAATTTGTATGATACTCTCTAGTTTACAATTGTACTTTTCGAT
This sequence comes from Antechinus flavipes, assembly GCF_016432865.1. Taxonomy (NCBI): domain Eukaryota; kingdom Metazoa; phylum Chordata; class Mammalia; order Dasyuromorphia; family Dasyuridae; genus Antechinus; species Antechinus flavipes. The sequence goes on from NC_067399.1 coordinate 420,923,997, forward strand.
TCTTACAACAATCCTGTAAAGAAGGTAGTACTTCATTTTACAGATTTAAATTTACAATATTTCTTAGAGCACTTTCTCCATGGGGATCCTAGGACATAAATTTCTTGGAAACACCAGATTATAGCTGTCTACAGGTCACATGGGGAGGAGTGTCCTGGAGATTTGCTCCCACTGCAATATTTCTTCCATTTTCCCCCTCTTCCCCACCTCTATTTACAGAAGAGAGGGAAATGTAAGATCAAAGAAATGATAAGAGCAAAAAAATCTTCAGTGTATCCTCAGATATTTCTGAAGACCCTTTCAGCAGCTTAGGACAACATTTAGACAGGAGCAAAGCTTACCTTTTTATTGGCCACTTCCACATTATCCAAGCAAAAGCGGCTTGCCCAGGTTCGGAACTTGTCCTTGGAATCTCGAAGCAGGTCCTGAATGGACTTCTCCAAAGATCTCAATGTTATTGAGTGACTGACTAGGCTTTTTTCAGAGAATGGGGGTTTCTGGCATCTATTGGATTCCAAATAACTTGTAGGCAGCTACATGGGGTAAAATCAAGGAAAACCAAGGTCACCCTCATGTTATTCTACCATCTATTCCCTCATTTGTTTTATTTAGTTTCAATAGTACTTGTCTATTTAAATTAGATTTATTTAGTTTAGATACCCAACTAAAAAAATGTTACATATATATATATATATATATATGGCTCCATATATATAACAGGCTTTGTAATTTATAAAATACTTTCACATCAATTGTCATCTGGTCTTCACAACAATCCTATGAATTGGCAAGGTGAGACTTATTATTGCCTTTTATCAATGAGAAAACTAGTGTTCTGGGGCACTAGAAGATGAAGAAACTGGCTTGAGATCTCAGAGCTGGTTGGCAGAACTAGGGCAAGAATGCATAGCTACCTCCCGGTATGGTCTTCTTTCCCATCCTGAAGCAGCTGATCTAGAGTAGAGTGGAAGATGTGATACCCAAGGATAAGGATTATGTTTTTTACTAGATCCATTCCATCTCTGTGCCATTCCCCAACTCTGAGGTTTCCTCCTCACTTATTCAAACCTCAATTTAAGTTCTACTTCCACAAAGCCCTTCATTCTTACTCATTCAATGAATGTTTATGAAGTTCTTTTTCTTTATGATATAAAAGAGTAAAACAAAGTCCTTTGCCCAAGGGAACTTACAGACTACTAGAGAAGATGACAAGAGCTGAAAGACAACTAACACCATAGGCTATGCAGCTAGAGTCACCTCTGATCTAAACATTTCTATGTTCCTCACAGCCCTTATTCTATCACTCTATTTTAGAACACTTCATAAATGCCTATTGAATGAACAAATCTTTATTAAATAGACTCTATTGAATATCTATATAGTGCTAAACAAAATCCCATTGAGAAGGAATACCATAGATTTCCTCATAGCTAAAAGAATAAGGCAGGTACTGACTTAGACCAAGAAAGGGATATCATGTCACCAGATTAAAAAGCCTCAGCCCATTACAGAACAGCTTTACAATTAAAGTACAATTAAGGATGTGATGCCTTGGGATGAGGGTGAGGAGAAAGATTTTTATCCATCCATCCCAGATGATGGGTATACATTAATTTAATGTTGTCTCTGGAACTGAAGCAGGGCAGATATTATTAATCCAAATTAAAAGATGATAAAACAGAGAAGAGTGAAACTGAGCCTAGGACTTAAGTTCTCCTGAATTCCAATCTCAATACCCTGACATCAGAGGTATCTGACATGGGGCCTGCATAATTGGGAAATATTTAATCAAATAAAAGTATAATAAATGTAGTTAATATGTGATCCACAAGGATCCTTGTATATGGATTCATGGCTCCTGTCTCAATTTTAGTTTTACCCCTTACCCCCCCCCCCCCCGCCCCAGCCCCTGCTCTACATTATACCTCTTAAGCACATGCTCACACAAGGAACCATGTGAAGCTGAAAACTGGATATATATAAACCTCCCAAAATCATTCTCTCAAATCATTCCCCCCTGCCTTCTCTCCTCTCAACTCCTGAAATAGATCAGCTCTTCTTAAGCTATAGAACTGGTAACCTGTCCCAAAGGTCTTGAGTCTAGGCCCAGTGTTCAGCATACTACTGCTTGTAGCTCTGCACTTAATCAAGACTTTCTGAAGGTGAACACCCTGTCCCAGGTAAGCAGCAATTGAAAAAGAATAGGTTTTGTGTTCTTTAAGGTAGTTCCCATGAGAGCCTGTAGCCATACCTGAAAGAGCTGGTGGCATTCTGCTATCATGTGTGCCAGGCCCTGGGTGGCAGCCAGGTTCTCGCTCAGGTCTCTCTGATCAGGTTTGCCCACATGGTATTTCCTCTGACTGGACCTGAGAGAAAACAGTCAGGTGGGCAGGCCATTAGAAAACTCCGAAACCTGTAGGTAATCCCAAGACACCATACTGCACCCTCACCCCAACCCTTGTCTGGCCTTATAACTACGCTAGGCAGAGGGAAACAAGGTAGAATAGGAAGCAATAGTTTAAAACCCCATGATTTTCCCTTGCAGGGCAATTCCCCAAACCTTTACTTTTACATGAAACTCAAAGCAAGTACTTTTACATGAAACTCAAAGCAAGAGGAGGAAAGTTCTCTAAGTTACAGGGAAGTCAAAGAACAGAGAAGAGAGCCCATGGAATCATAGATTTTGAACTTGAAGGGAACTTGGTGGTCATCTGATCTTTCAACCCCATTTTTTTTAACAGATGAAATTTTAGACCCCAAACTTAACAGTGACTTACTAATAGTAAGAAAAATAAGTGACAGAGATAAGATTCCAACCTGGATCTTCTGACTACAAATCCAGCACGCTTTCCCTGTATCTCACTGTCTGTCAGAAGACCATAAAATCTTATCATTTTAGAGCTGGAAGGAGCCTCACATTGCACATGAAGGCAACAGATCTTGGCAGGAACCTGTATCACAATCTCCATCAAAGTCAAGGAAGAACGTGGGAAAAAACCAACCATTTGATATTTTACAAGCCTGCCTCTGCTCCTTTTTTCCCACATAAATGCAGTCCCTTAATTCCTCTTTCCAAAGAACAAGGCTTGTTCTGCCATCTCCTTGAGCAGGCTCAGTGGAAGCAAAGGAGAATGTGTGTGAGGGTAAAGTGGAGACTGGTATTCATTCTTAAGCAGGTTCTACACTTTCCTTTCTCTGGTGACATCACCAAAATTCCCTTTCAATATCATTATCTGGGAGCATTCTTCTGCCTCCTTTACAGATAAGGACTCTACACTAGAGCCCCAGTCTGGGCTCTTTGAAGTTTGAGTTCCAAAGTCAAACATTAATAACTACTTATCTGAATGTAAGGTTCAAAGCCTTTTTCTTTTATAATAAGATAAAGAAAACACTCAGTCTTTGAAGCCATTTCCTGTTGCATGTGGATAAAAACAATCTAAGTCCCAATTCCTACACACTCTTTCTTCCCCACTGGCTTACTATTTATTTCTTCAGTCCTAGCCTCAGTTCCACACCAGGAAGATTTGCAGGCTTTCTGCCCCTTTCTTAGTAAAGAAAACTTTACTTTTACATCCTTAGTTTGCCAGTGTCCAACTCTCTCCCTCCAGGAAAGTTGAAAGGAGAAGGCTCTATTGGGATGGGGCAGAAGATGAGATGAAAAAAATGCAAACTAGCCTGCTCTTTTCCCTAGCACTATTTCTTTGCCACAACACGAGAGATCTTATTCAGGTCCTTTAAAGCTCTTTCTGGTCCTTCCAAATCTTACTTAGACTCACTTCTCTGGGGCCTCCAGTCCTTTTGAGCCTCTCTCCATAATACCTGTGATGGTCTCTCCATCAAGCTCAAGTTTGTGGATCACAGTTAGAAATGACCTCAGAAGCCATCTGGGTCATACCCTTTATTTTGCAAAGATATTGAGGCTCAGAAAGTATGAGGGAATCACTTAAGCTCATACAGGTAATACAGACTCCTTTGTAGCCATCTAAATCCAACAACCTTCAAGGCTAGCCTATTTCCCTTATGGAACCTGTCTCTTCTTTCCTGCCATGATGGCAACTTTCATAAATTCTTACAGCACTTATTGTTTAAATACCAACTGACCCTTAATATCACAAAATGCATTATTTTGTTGTTTTCTCTGAATCCCATATCACTATAAACTCCTTATAAGAAGATAGAGTGATTTTATCTTCTGCTTCTCTTTTATCCCTGACTCTTAATCCATCAATGTTATGCCTAATATTTTACTATAATACTCTAAAAGACATGTGCTATGGATGTTCTCCTTCATCAGTCAAGATGACAACCCCTCTTGTCTTCCATAGTTATCAGTTTTTTGAGTTGCTGTGATATAAAAAAAAATAATCTTTTAGTGATGTTGCCAAGCCCCTGGTTGTAATATTTTCCAAGTTTCACTGAAGTGATCCTCCAAGAACAGGTCAACAGCCTATCACTGGCTTATGGTTGAAGTCCTTCCAGTTTGATAGAATCTGTCAGAACTTGCCCTCAACTTGCATAGCCCTCAAGAACCCAGAATCATCTCCACGCCACAATTAAACAGAAGAAAACTGTCGGGTTTTAGTCAGCTCTTATGCCAGTTTGCTACACGATCAAGAATAATTTGCTTCATCTTTTTGCTTCAGTTTCATAACTACCCTATATTTTTCCATGATGATTATAAAGCTCAAATTCAGGAAGTTATGCTCTCACATGAATCCTAAGTGCTTTGAAATGTATAAGATACCATATAATATAAGAGATTGCTCTGAGTATTATTATAAAGAATAGCACAGACTAGTCCCTGCCCTAGGAGAGCTGAACGCTTCAGACAGAAAGCCTTACCCAATTAGATATTAAAAAAATGATTACAGAGGAAGATCAAATGGACAGATAATATCAAAAACATCATCCCATCAGGGAAGCTATTTTGTGTTTTAACAAATCTATTTTCTCAGAATCTTTCTTTTGGTCCTCTGCTGGAGTCTTCTCTAGACCCATGCCCCCCACAGTAACACTAACTACAAAAGGATCACCTACTCTATAGTTTTTTTCAAAAGCAGACAGGCAACCTTCTGTGTAGAGTGGCTACACAAGAGAGGATAGACAAGAAATTCTCTGGACAACCTGTCCAGATCTAGTTGCCCCAGAGGCTTTAAATTCTAGGGTTAGAAGGATCATCTGAGCCATCCATCTCATTTTGATCCCCAAAGAAGGTGATTTATCCAAAGTCACTTAATGGAGAAGTGTTCATGGTCTAGATACATCTAGAAGTCAGGTCTCTGACTCCCATTACAGAATTTTTTTTCCACTATCATAATCCCTTTTTACTCTCATTTACCCTCCTTCTCTTCTCCTTTCAGATATAAAGCTATACCATCAAGGTAGCAATTTACATTTTCCTTTTGAGAAATAGTTTCTATAAGTCTGGGTAGAAAGGATAACTTGTAAACATTTTTTTTCCAAATTTTCATTACCAGTTTTGCAGAGGAAAAATAGCTTTATGAAATAATTTACAAAGCCTGTCCCCATATTTACCAGTCCCAATCCTCTAGCTATAGAGAACCACCAAATTTTAACATTATTTATTGTATAAATTAACAATATTTAACATAATAAATATTAACATTAAATTTAACAAATTTAACATTAACATTAACAAATTAGGGCCTGAGAGGTTTGGTAAAGCCCATACCTGAACAATTAATTTACTCTACAAAACTGCTGATAATTCTATCCCAAATCTCTTAGCATAGGGAAATTACCTGCCAAGGCAGCCCCTTCCAACTTGGGGAAACTAATTGCTAGGAAGTTATTCCTAACATTGAACTTACACATATCTTTTTAACTACTACTACTTATTCTTTCTAGTCCTGCTGTGCAGAGTTAAGCAGGGCCTTTCAAATACTCAAGACAGCTGTTAACTTGCCCTTAAGCCTATTGGTTCATCTTCTGAAGGATACACACCTTTGTTTTCTTTAAACTATTAACAATCGGCATAGTATTCATACTCTTCGCATTTCTGGTTAAACTGGATAAACTCCAACGTATCAACATTTTTATTAAAATGTCCTGCCTGAAACTAAAGACAGTAATCATAATGCTATCATGACTTGTAGTATAGATGAATTACTATGACCCTTCTTCTAGACACATCTGAGCCTAAGAACACACAAAGCCTTTAGGCTATCACATTACACTGTTAACTCATTTGGAGCTTACAATCTGCTAAAAATTAGCCAGATCTTTCTATTGGGAAGTGTTACTTCCTAGGAAGTGCATTTCCTAACTTGTGCTTTATATAATTGATTACTAATTTGGTGAACCCAAGTGTGGAGCTTTATATTGATGCCTACTGAATCTCATCTTCTTAGACTTTATTCTTTTAGCTTGTTGGAATTCCTTTGGATCCCTCCTAAAAGAACTCCATTTTTGCCCTTTCCTGGTCTATTGCCAGACCCAGGAACTAAAATAAGGTGATTAACTGAGCCCCTGGTGGAGAGATATTCCTAGCTTTCCTAACAAATACCAAACTACTATCAATCCAGTAAAAGAAAGGCAGATTTCAGCCAACTGAATTCAGACCCACAATCATCAGATTACTTTTGGGGCCCAATGTCTGATTGGGAAACCCTTGGTTCATCAACAGAGAATTGCCTAGCCTACAATTCTCTCATTTGTGCCAACAGAAGGAAGTGGGGTATAGGAATTTGCCAGTTAAGAAGAATACCTGGAAGATGTGGGATTATCTGACCGAAAGGAAGTGACAGAAGTGAGATGGAAAAGAGATGGGGCGAGGCAGACGGCAACGTTGGTGGGAGTCATCTGGTTCTCCTCCACAAATCTTACAACATCTCGGAGGAAGAAGAGAAGGATAATCAAGGCTTCTCGATTTTCATCTGGAAGTAGGAGAATGGCAGCTTGTACAGCATTAAACTGTTCTTCCTTAGGCAGATCTGGAAGGGAAAGAGAGAATAGACTCTATTGAGGGGACAAAGGGGACCATGGGAAAAATCGATGGCTAGAAGGTATGCCTACTTGGAGTAAAATATTGTTTACACAATTTGATGTCTTCATAGAACTTCAGAGATTTTTAGGAATATCACTTTGTGGACTTTGAAATAGAGTAGGAAGAGATTTGAGGCACAGAGACCATCCAGAAAGTTAATACATTAGTCCACACATAAGAGGGCCTGGACTAGAATGGGAATTATTTATGTAGGGAGTGATTACTGTCTTAAGTTTCTTATCCAAGAAATGTAAAGACAGAAACAAGAATTTACACCATATTCTATGTGTAAGGTGAATTTGAAGGAGAGACTGAGCATGGCTGTGCCCTCAACAATAATAAAGAAATTGGGAAGAGGGAAGGGTTTGGAGGGGGGAAATTGAGTCCTATTTTGGACATGCTAAGTTTTAGGACATCTCATTCAAGATGCCCAACAGGCACTTTGTGATGTGAGATTGGAGCCTAGGAGAAAGGTTAGGGCTAAACACTACATAGGCTAAATCATCTACATAAAGATCATAACTGAACCTATGGGAGCAGATATTACTAAGGAGACAGGATAGAAGGAAAAGAGAAGAGGTTCAGGCCAGACCCAGCCAGCCATGGTTAGTAGACTGAGTCACCTGGAGGATGATCCAGAAAAGGAGACTGGGGAGAAAGAGCCAGATGGGAGAACAACCAGAAAAGATAATGTCAGGCTGGAAGACATGGCTTTTAATAGTATCAAAGGATACTGTTCAAAAAGCATGTAGATTGAGAAAAGGCCATTGCATTTTGGTGATTAGGAAACTATTTTAACTCAGGAGAGAGCGGTTGAGTGATGAGGTCAGAAGCCAGACTTCGGGGTGTTTAGAAGAGAAAGGAAGTGGAGATATTAAATATGGTTGGTTTTTTAAGGAATTTAGCAATGCAGGCAAGGAGGTGTACTGGATTATAGGCAGCAAGGATGGTTGGACCAAATGAGGGTTTTTTTTTTAAAGAACTGAGGAGGCATAATATCTTTGTGTGAGGGGAACAAAGAGAAGTTTGAGGAAGGAGGAAAGGTTTTTTAAAGTTGCTGTCGTAAACAGTAAACCGAGTCAAAAGGGTTACTTTGCCACAGTGAAGTGGCATTGTGGTTTGGGGGGGAGTTTGCCTTTCCCTACAAGACAGAAGGGAAAGAAAGGAGAAAGAAAACAGAAAACAAGGAAAAAAGGTAGACTAAGAATAAAGAATTGTGGAGGTTTTCCCCCAAATACTTAAACTATGCATTTAATTATCATCTTAATAGATAGACATAAATTACACAGATTAGAAGCACATAAAGCATTTGGTAGGATCATCCCTGTGGGGTTCCTGAGGTAGATCGGATTAGGTCATGGGATTTGAAAACAACTAAAGAATTAGGAGATTAGAGTCTTCAAGGGGACATCAGCATGAAAGTTGAAATTCCCAGGAAGTTCCATAGGAAAGAAAAAGAGTATTTATTGAACTCCTTGAGAAAAGGAGGATGACCTTGGGGGGTGGTAAAGGAGAACACCATGATCTAGATTGAATTCTAAATTTTGATCGAATGCACTTCAGAGAAGGAAAGATTCCTGAGGGACAGTGAAAGGGAGAATCTGAAAGAGCAGTAAGAAGCAGAGAATTCTGACTTTCCTGGGTCAGCCTCTCCATTTTCTCTTTAATCTGCTATTTCTTTCCTACCTACTGGTTTTTTCCACGCTATTTACAAATATGATTATGTCTCCTCAATTGTTTAAAAAAAAAAAAAAAGCAAGCTTTGCTTGATCCTATTATCCCCCCCTTAACCATCTATCTATACATATTTATATATACATATATATCTGATATTTCTCAGTAATCCTTGAGAAAGCTATCTATTCTAATTGCCTACATTTCTTCTTCTCTCTCCAGTTTCTGATTTCATCATTCATCTACTGAAACTACTCTGACCCATATTGCTAATGTTCTCTTAATTGCCAAATATAATAGCCTTTTTTCAATTATCCCTGACTCCTCTGCAGCCTTTGACATAGTTAATGATCTTCTTCTCATGAATACTCTCCCCACCCTAAGTTTTCATGAAACTCCTCTCTCCAGGTTTGCTTTTTACTCAAGTGAATGCTGTTTCTCATCTATCATTTCTCAGTCTAGGTCTGCCCACTAAGCCTGGATGTCCCCTAAAATTCTGTCCTATGACTTCTTTTCTTCTCTTTCAATAATACCTTATTGGGGATCTCATTAGTTCTCATTGGTTTGATTATTTTTATGCAGATGATACTCTGATCTATATATCTAACTCAAACATCTCTGGAGTTCAAATCAATTAATCCCTCAAGACCTCACAATCCACTGTCATAAAAAATATTTTTGGGGATAGTTCAGAAGCAGAAACAACAAGCAGGGAAATGTTAGTACTAGCACATTCAATTGAATGCTTATTAAAAGAAAGAAGCTGTTGTAGTGGATTATAGCTTCATATATAACTCCCATATTTCTTGCCTTCTTTGTGTATGGAAGTTTTCTAGTTCTTAACACTTTCTAAAAAAAAAAAAATGAGTTAATTCAAATAGATGGCCTCTAATTCTAAATCTATGGTTCTACAATAAAAGAAAACCCTAAATGTAGTGGTAGAGAGAATCAAGATATAGGAAGTTATTTTTCTTCATCCCAGGTTTTATCACCAGAGAGAGATAGCCTGATGCAACAAGGAATCCTAAAGATTCTTTGCCCATGAAAAGACTGAGGTGGAGCCTACAGGCAAAAATGTCGCACTACCTATAAAACAGGATTGCTAAGTCAGATGGTTTGGTTTAACTGTTTTTGTCTTTTAACAATTTTCCTCTGTATTTTCTTCATATAAATCAGACCATTTTCTACGCCACAATTTTCACGTGAATATTTTCATAATATAAATTGATTTACTGTCTTCTTACAGGGGTACTTAGAATACTTCTTGCTCCCCATTGCCACTTCCAAACTCTCCTTCTATTACCATCATTTAGTAACTAGATACATTCAAATACAAAATATTTACAAATACAAAATCCCCAAAATTCCGTTTACAGTCTGTTGTGGATCTACCCTTCTCTATGCCTTGTGGTCCCCTCCCAATCCTGTTATTCATCCTCACCATGAAACTCTTGTCTTTAGACTCCTCACTTCTTTTCCAGGCTATCACCCCTACCCTGGCTATATTCTTTACCCCTCCCTATCTTGACTCCTTAATGAACGAGTTCAACTCTAAATTGCTCTCTCATCTCAAATTCTATATTTTGTTTTTGTTCCTATGTTTTATCGCCTTGTTTATTTTGCCTTGCTGAGTTTCAGCTCTGAATCACTCCTGCCACCGTCTACCTTTGCTCCTGTTCACATGCTATTGAATGAAGCTGGAGAAAATTCATGGCATTTGTGTTGATTGCGTCTATTACAAATTTGTTATATAATTTCAACTAGACCCTTATTGTGGCAAATTTCACTCTTCTACCACTCACTAAAGCAATTTCTCCAGACCTTTTCATCCATTTTCAAACTTTCCATTGGTTCCCCATCTGTCCTCTCCCATGAAGAGTTGTCCTTGCCAAAACATATACATGTACAAGTGACCCCATATTCTCCAGCAGACTGAATCTTCTATTGCCCCAACTCTCATTTATCTTCAGTATCTTCCCCTCTACTGGCTTTTTCTCAACAATCTACAGACACATCTGCTTACCTCTTAAATTAAAAAAGTCCTTACCTGATCCATCCATCCATCACTATTAGCTATCTCCCAAATCTCTCCTCTTGCTTGTGGCTAAACCTCTTGAGAAGGCCCTCTAATAAATCTGGGCTTCCTCTGCCATTTCTCTCAACTTTACAATCTGACTTCTGACCTCGCCAGTCAACTGAAGCGGATTTCTCCAAAGCTACTAATACTCTTTGAGTTGCCAGATCTAATGGCCTTATTTTTTTAGTCTTCTCCCTCTTCTTGATATTCTTTTCTCTCTAAGTTTCTCTGGTACTTCTTTATCTTGTCCTCCTCCTCAGTCTTCAGTCTCCTTTGCTAGATCTTCATCCGGGGCATGTCCAATCCCTTTGGATTTCCCCAGAGGGCTCTGTTTTGGGCTCTTCTCCTCTGCTGATGTTTTGCAGTTCACAGGACTTAGGTGACTCTGGAACAGAGGTCCTCAAACTATGACCTGTGGGCCAGATGTGGCAGCTGAGGATGTTTATCCCGCTCACCCAGGGCTATGAAGTTTCTTTATTTAAAGGCCCACAAAACAAAGTTTTTGTTTTTACTATAGTCTGGCCCTCCAACAGTCTGAGGGACAGTGAACTGGCCCCCTATTTAAAAAATTTGAGGACCCTTGCTCTGGAGAATAGAGTGCAGCCCTGCCTCACTTAAATCCAAGTCACCTGCAGTCAAGACGTCACCCTCCTGATGACATGGTCCTCGTCAAGAGCAAAGAAGGAACAGCAACAATTTTTTCTGCTATACTATTTAAACTAATGATCTCTAACTCCCATGCATTCAATTATCATCTCTATGCTTATGACTTTCAGATCAATTTATGCAGCTATAATCTCTCTGCTAACTGACAGACTCGGGTCTCCAATTGCCTGTTGGACATCTCAAACTCACCAATGTCCAAAATGGAACTCATCTTTCCTTCAAAATTCTCACCCCTTCTTAAGTACTCTATTTCTATTGAGATGCCCCCATCCTTCAAGTCACTCAGATTCACAATTGTAATATTCTTTCTGACCTTTTTATCCAATCTGTTGCCAATTCCTATTCATTTTACTTTGGATACTTTACTTGCATATGGCCTATTCTCTCCTCTGATACTGAGACCACCCCAGGGCAGGCCCTCTATCACCTCATACTTAAGACTGTTGCAATAGTTGTTTGTTTCCTCAAGTTTTTACCAAGCACAGTTTGTCATTCGCTTGGGTCTCATTGTAATCTTTCTAAAGTGCAAGTGTGACAATATTACCTTACTATTTTTGATTGATTACCTCAATCAAATACAAAATGATCTTTTTGGCATACGTAGCCCTCCATAATCTGGCCCTCTGCTACCTTTTTGGCTTTTTATATATTATTTCCCAATGTATTGCACTGTATGAGAAAAATTTATTCTGTAGAGATCTAATGTAAAATATTTGGACTTTTTTTGTCATCTACTGTTTGCATACCATCTTCCTATCCAGAATTTATTTGCAGAGGGCTGAAAATTTTTTATTGTAGAACTATGTGATGATAATGCCCCTTTTGTATGTAAATAATTTGTTTGCTGAGAGGTGTAAAAAAAAAAAAGAAAGAAAAAGAACATCTACATGAAGAAAACTGATCAAACCAGCATGAAAAGAAACAGACTCTCAAATACAATGTTGAATCACACAAATATAGCCCTGACCCTCAGGGGTAGGAAAATTCATACATTACTAGGCATATATTTATAAAATAACAACAACCATATGAGGAAAAATAGTTCCAGAGGAACAGTAATGAAGTATGTTATTACCTACGTCCTAATAGAAAGGTGATAGATTCAGGGTGTCCACTTTTTTTTCCTTTGGGACATGAGAAATGTCTGAATTTGCTTTGCCTGACTATGCATGTTTGTTACAAGGATTTTCTTTAGCATAATGAAAATGGGAACTGCTTCTCAGTTGACTATACTGAGAGAACATATTTGAAGGCAAAGGAATAACTGATATAATGATGTTGGCAGGGTATTATGGTCTCAGAGATCATTTGCATGTGGCTGTATCTAGAATTTTAAAGATCATAACTAAAAAAGTTACAAGTCAAATAAGAGGGACTGTATGTAAGGAGTGTTGGGATCATACCTGACAGAAAGGTAGATGAGTCACTGACCACCAGGAGGCTCAGGTTTGAGGTATTGGATGATATAAAAAGCCAGAGAAGAAGCTATAGGAAGAGACAGAAAAAGCAGAAGATTAAGCTGAGTACAGGAAGCATTACCAAGAAATAAAGGACAAAAGACACAGAAGGCTTCTAGACCAGACAGTTAACTTTCCAAAATACTTTGATGGGAGCCTGATGTTTGGAAAAGAGGCTTGGATTTGGTGCTAAGCTGAAAAAAAGTGTAAGCTGCTCTAAAGTCTTGAACTCCTGTGCTAATTTAAGGAAAGGCAAGTCCTGCTGCTTTGCCCAGAGCTGTTATTGCTCTTTGACATTATCTAAAGCATGAGAAACAGAAACCTTTCAGGGATACCTGATTGCCATTTAGTGTTCTCTCTGGCTTCAGAGAAGGAAACAAGACGACAGACTGCCTTTACACTTACTTTGTTGTGAGAAGAGACTTGTCTTTGTTGAGAACCAGATGGACAAAGCAGAATCCTCTGCTATTTGTAAACATGAGAAAATTTGCAGTTCTTTGGCTTAAGGTAATGGCTTTTCACTGAGAGTAATACATTTTTCAGTGTCCCATGAAAAGTGGTTTTGAGTAACTTGTCAGCAGTGGAAAGGTAACTGCCAGAAGGGGAGCAGCTCCTGTGGGAACGATTGTTAGTGAAGGGACCAAATACATCAAGACCTCCAGTTTAGAGTTGCAAGTTGCCCTGAGTGTTTGGGTTTTTATGATGATATGCCTCCCTGTTAGGTTTCTATTAAGTATGTATCTATTCACTTTCATAGATACTGTTGCAAGGCTCAGAGAATGTCACCCAGGTTTATGTGATCTCTTGATTATTCCTATTTTGGCCTTCTATCAAGAAACTATGATAGTTGATTATCTTTTCATTCTCCATCTGATGAATTATTAGTCTTGAGGTGTTAAGTGATACAGTGGCCAGAGCATTAGACATGGGAGTTAGGAAGTCCTGAGTTCAAATGTAACTTCAGACACTTTATCTTTGTGATGCTGGCAAGTCACAACTTTTGCCTCAGTTTCCTCAGGTATAACATTGGGATGATATTAACAGCACCTACCCTCTCGTAAGGCTATTTCTAAAGCATTTAGCACAGTGACTGCATATAGTAAGTACCTTTTCCTTACTTTTTATAATAATATAATGAATTAATAATACTTGTTCCCTTGTTCCCTTTCAATTTCTATGAATTAACTGAGCTATGACTTAATGGTATCACAGTGATTGATTTGTGTGACTCAGGAGTTAGAGTGTTAAGCAGTAAGGGGAGTATTTATTTCCCAAACCAGAAACCTAAAATCCAAGAGTTTTGAGTAGTAGTCACATGGTTCTTACAGCTGTAACTGACCCCTGACTTGAGAAACTCCTTTTCTCCCAACCTGCCAGTATGAGGGCAGACTGGGGTGAGTAATCCAAGAGGGGGAGAGGGAGAAAGGGAGAAAAGAAAAAAAAGAGGAGAGAAGACAGAAAGATGTTTATCTCCACAAGCACCTGCTACATTGATCATGTGGCTGGGTCTAGGTCATGGCTGGGTTTCAGTCACAAGGAAATTTTCTTTGGAAGAAGAGGTTAATCAAGAAGAGATTCTGACATAACAAAAGGCTTCAATAAAAAAAATTAACTTAAAAAAGAAAAGGTAAGATCAGTGCAGTGAGGATTGTCATACACACCTCATATGGAAGGCAGCAGATGTGGGAGGATGGATGCCACAGAAAGCGGTGGACTTTGAAGCAGAAGAAGCACCCCCTCCCCTTCTTCTAGCTTTAAAGGCCTAGTTATAGGAGACAGAAATTTCTGGGCCTCCCTCAAAAGAGCAGATTCGTAATGAAAACATCATAAGGAAAGCCATCTTAAAATTCACACTAAAGTACACATGATTTGCTTTTCTCTGATAAAAGGAAGGGAGGGAGATAGGACATGGCTAGTGGCAGGGAAAAGAAGAAAAAGACAAACCTAAGTCATTTTTACAATTCTGCCAGAGACCAGCTGCAGACAATACTAAATAAGGATGGGGTAACAGAATGTTCTAGGAGTCATCCCCACCAAACCAAGAGCACCATCTCCAACTCCCCAAACACTTACATTGGTATATATGAAGGATAGATTCACAGATCTTGCTAGTGAAGATTGGCTCAGGGAGGTCACGGAAATACTGCTTCACCATGTCAGCTACATCAAAGGCAGACTGACCTTCATAGTCCACATGGTCTGGGTGGGCTTCATTCATCTCCCGAAGGGACATGATTCGAGACTTCACCCCTGATTTCCTGAACAAACCAACCTAGGGGGAAACCATTATGGAGTCATGAGATACCAGTTACACAGGAAATTAAGTGCTCACCCCAGGATCTGTGCTGTTCTGAGTCTTCCCCCTTCTTTCCTCTCTCCCCTTCTATTACTTACCTTTCCAGCAAATAGGGCTAGAAAAATTATGTATTTGTAAATATGTGAAAAGGAGGTCAGGATGGTAAAAATGCATATGAATGGAGGTTGGCTGTGGGTATATATGTATTGAAACCTGTAATTTCCTAGAAATGTTTTAGGAAAAATTTACAAATATATGTATATATATAGAGGGTCTTGTGTATTTTAGACTTTTTACATGTGTATAGGGCATACATGTACACACACACATACTGAAAGTCTGGATAAACTGGTTGTCTGTGCTGTGTGTCTGGGATGAATTCACATGTGTCCAAATTAGGTTGTGTATTTATTTCAGGGGAATACTGTCATATGTGCACAGTTGTCATAATTGGGACCCTGAGCTAATTGTAAAATAAATCCAGACAGTGGGAGAGTTGTTTTCTGTGGAGCTAGTCATTGAGGAGTCCAGAAAAGAGAAGTCTAGCTCAAGCACTATTTCTCTTGAGCTCTGCCCATCTTTAATCCATGAGGCCCATAATATATATTTACCCTGAAATATTCTCTGCTTAATGGAATAAACAAGGAACTGATTTATGTGATTTACTTGTTTAATGTATAAACTTCATTGTTTTTTATTATATAATATGTATCTTTATTTCTTTGGCTCAGTTTTTCAAAAGCAGGGCCTGCATCATTTCCCTTGGTCAGAGATTGGTGAAGATATTTTCTAGTCTCTATGAAGTACACCACAAAAAATACTTATTTAATAACTGTTTTATAATTAATGAATAATGATGTCAATGATAACAATGATAGTGACAGTGGGAATGATGCTGGAGAGTTAAGGACAGATTTAAACAATACAATGGTACCTGGTCCAAGAACTGTGCCCTCAGATACTCCATAGCTTGGAAAATGCCTGGTGGGAGTGGATGGCCTGTCCTCTGGACAACTAGTAGTAATGGAACTCCAAACACATTCTTGCCTTTAAAATCAGAATATTTGTTCTTCCTGATGAACTTGGGAACCGGCCTGAAAGCAAAGCCAAAAACCTTAAATTACAATCCAAATGGATGCATATTCTTGGTTTCTACTTGGTCCAAAGTACTACTTGACTAACTTGGTAAGTGTCCATTGTGTAGGAAGCAGATAAATATTTTTAAAGTCAGATCAGCTAATAGAAAGAATTAAGGAAAATGATCCAAGTTATTGATGATATGTCCTTGTAACATACTTCTTCTACCTCTAGTTTTGGGCCCACCAGGGAGCTTGATCTTCTCTGAGTTATAAGTGAGGTTAAGAGAGGATTCTCAAATTGCCCTCCCATTAAGACTATCCATGCAATAATCATGAATTTTGATGTCTAGGAGCCTACTAAATTAACAACAACAATAATAAATTTACCATTTGTTATTATTTATAATAATAATCATTATTATAGTTAACTTTTACACAATTACTATGAGTCAGTCATTGTACTAAATACTTTACAGTTATTATTACATTTGGTCTCTACAACAATCCTGGGAGGTAAGTACTATTATAATCCCCATTTTACAGGTTAGGAAAGCAAGACAAACATATATTAAGTGACTTGCCCAGAATCACATAGCTAATAAGTGTCTGAAACCTAATTTGAACTTAAGTCTGATTCTGTACCAACATTCTTTCCATTACTATACCACCAACTGCCTGGAACTACATTGGACAGTCATCTCTCCCATTCCACCTTCCAAAACCAGCCCAAGTAGCCCCTAGCTTCTGGAGCCTCACCAGTTCCAGCCCTGTTTGCTGGATAGAGGATTTTTTTCCATGATGGCAGAAAGATTTAACATAGCCACACTCTTTAAATAATTGAGTTGTAGAGCTGACTGTTCTTCAACCTGCAGGAAGGACTTGGTCAGGCCGGTTGTTTCTTCTGTTGACCAGTTCCATTTTCTAGGCCTAGAAAATCAAGAGAAATGTGAGATGAAATCAGATCATATTTTGTCTTCCTTCCACTGGTATCCCAACCTCTTCACTGCTTTAGAGCTTCCAGAACTGTGAGAAGGGAAGTGACTCATCTACTCTCTTTTCTAGGCTCTGTCCACCAACTCCTACAGGATTAATTGTCACACCATTACAAATTTTTATTTGCTTTCTCATCGCCTCTTCTTCCTCCTTCCTTTAGATCCCTAGACTTTATCCTAAAAGATAGAAGATTGCAGCTTTTCTTCCAAAGCCTAGTCTGGATCTTAGGGGCCACAATTTTTAGAACTGGAAAGAACCTCAGGTCTTTTTTAAAAAATTATTTCAACTTATATAAGTATAGGCTTTTCTATTCTTTTCACAATATAATAAATATTCAAATTATCAGCTATCATTCTTCAATGTATGAGCCGACTGGCTTAGTTGACAACTATATACTAGGAAGACCCTACCAACCTTAGTGTCATTTATATGGATGGTTCCATCTAACCTATAATCACAACAAATGATAGTAATGCTTTATAAATAGCTAGATTTTAAATTAATGGCTAAGGATGATGGAGACCATCTAGTTGAATCACTTCTTTAACTGAGACTCATGGCACAGGTGTCAGAATAAGATCTGGCCCTCAAGTCCTTAGGCAGTAAATTACCTAGACTTTCCTCCTATACTGCACCCTTCAAATGTCTGTCTCCAGCAAACACAGCAGCCACATTTTTGTGGCTAATGTGTGGCATAAAATTGGCAAATGGATGTATACATTTGTGCCTTGATTCACACAAAAGACAGATTAGGAAGCTAGAGCTTAAAATGGATTGAGAGATTCCCTGTTCCAATCCATTTTACAGATTTTTCTTATAGTGACTTGTCCAAAGTCTCAAGACAGAAATGAAGATTCTAAAAGATTTCCAAGTACTCTTTCTTTCCATTATGAATCCTAAAAAAAAAAAAAAACCAACATCTAAACCTGAATCTACTTTATTTTCAAAATAGACACATAGGGAGTTTTCAGCATTTACCCTTGCAAAACTTTTGTGTTTCAATTTTTTTTTCCTCTCTCTTTTCCCCCCTCCCACCCTCTCCTCTAGACAGCCCTATAATTCAATGTATGGTAAACATGTGCAATTCTTTTATACATATTTCCACAATTATCATGCTGCACACAAAAACTGATTCTACTTTAAACACATCATGCAAGCTTGCTATGAAAATTGCTGGAGAAAATGAATCCTTTCACCATTGCCAAAGTGAAATTCCATGTTTTTATATATTTAAGCAAACCTATACACAAAATTTGTGATGTGTGTTTGTGGTAGGGAAAGAGTGCTGAACTTCAAAAGTGGAGAACTTGGGTTCAAATTCTGTTTCTAAAGATAACTAAAATGATAACAGGCAAATCACTGAGCTTCCCAAAGGACTAGAGCAGGGTTGTTGTGAGGATCAAAGAGGATAGTACTTTTCCAACCTTATAGTATTATACACATGTGGAAATGTATATATTCTGTGGGAGGCATGAGAGGATCTGGTTAGACCTGTGATATATGACACTTCTAATAGGAAAACTACAGATCATTGATTTATATGTCTATCTAAAAATCTAAATGTAAATCTATGATTTATAAGGCTTCAGGAATTACCTGGGAAACTGAGAAATAAAGTCACACAATTAATTAGTGATTGAGTTTGTATTAGAACCCAGATAATTCAATTCTTAGCCCAATGCTGTTTCCACCAGGAATGTCTTTCTCTTGGATATAAACTTTAAATTTTAATTCGAATCACTTGATGTTCAAGTTCATTTCATCTTTTTTTTTTTCTTTTTTCCTGAGGCAATTGGGGTTAAGTGACTTGCCCAGGGTCACACAGCCAGAAAGTGTTAAGTGTCTGAGACCACATTTGAACTCAGGTCCTCCTGACTTCAGAGCTGGTGCTCTACCCACTGCATCACCTAGCTTTCCCAAGATTGTCTTTCTCTTTGAAGTTGGGATAAGGGAAGAATGGGATAAAAAGGAATCAGACTCCCTAAGAGGAGGCTGTGTAGAGGGACAACAAGATCACCAATTGGTAGTCCAGAAACATAGGTTCTTATTCTGCTTCTGTCACCAGCTTTCTCAGCTAGATAGAGCAATGTCACTAAATTGGAAGACCCAAGGAAGACCTTAAAACACTAGCTTTGTGACTATGGGCTGAACTGTGAATTGGAGATCTTAACAGCACTTACCTTCCAGGATTGCTGGGACCACATCTGGCACATGGTAGGTGCCTAATAAATGCTCACTCCCTTCCCTTATGACCCTTTCTCAGTTTAAGAATATATGATTATAGTGGGTGTAGTTATTAATGTCTCATGTTGTTGTTGGTATGATCAGAGTAGATGAGAAATATAAATAAAAGGATGCAGTGACAATGAGCCCAAATTCTTATTAACTTTCTAAAGGAGAGCTCTTAGACAAAGAAGAGATGGAATGAGGCAGACCAGAACTCACCTGCAGGGGCTTGAGGAGGCAGTATCGGACTTCAGTGAGCATGATGATTTGGAAGAGTCCCAAGGACCGTCTCTTTTATGGTGATGCTCCGTCCCTCCACCAGACCTGGACCCAGAGATTGTCTCCCCAGAAGGCTCCGTAATCTCCAGGAGGATTTGGGCAGGGGAGGCAGTTAAGTTTGGGGAGCTGGTAAAGTCAAAGTCCCCAAAGTATGAATCCTTCTTTGCCCACTGATTCTCTAGCCTCTGTAGTTCATTCATATCTTCCATCAGATGGTCAAAATCTAAGATGAGATCATTGTCAAGGGACCCGACACCCTCTGTCCTGCCAAGGACCAGTACTGGCACATTGTCATAGACACTGAGCCGATTATCTGGCAGTCTAGATAGACAATAGGGGGGTTCCATCTCCTTGGAGCTGGTTCCAAACCGATTCCGGTGGCAGCCATGGAAACTGCCTGTCCGCCAATTGACCGATGGGTGATCTAGGGGGGGCGGGGAGTTAAGGGTCAGATCCTTGGGGAAGGTGCCTGGTTTATGACCCACTGGCACTTGGAACAGCTGATTCTGAAGGTTCTGCTCAGTCACATCAGCCCATGGTGAGGGGGGACTTAAGCTGAGCTCTCCATCCCTCTGCCTATGGCTGCGGACTCGAGTCACAGGACTCGGAGTGCTCACAGTGCTGCTGGTCTCAGACTGGCTCCCGCTGCTGCTGCCACAGATTGGTGGCGAGGATGGGCAAGCTCCCATCTCTCGACCGATGCTCACACAGTTGAGACTGCGGAGCTTGTCATCGTCGAAACCCTCAAGGAGGACAGGCCCACTGATGGGAGGCCGGGCCCGTGGAGTCCCGCCGCGTTTGGACCCTGTGCGGAGCCGCAACTTCTCCATCTTTCTCAAGAAGCTCTTGCCTCGGTTGGGTTGGAGGGTCTTCTCTGCAGGAGGTGGATCTTCACCAGCAATATTCAGAGTCTCTATGGGGGATGGGGAAGGGCTGGGACTAGAAGCAGGTGAAGAGAGCTTGTTGGCATAGGAGAAGCAGGACGAGTCAGGAGGAGTCTCAGCATCCTCCAGGGTCTTGGGAAAGGGAGCATCACTGTCGCCACTGCTAGAGCTACTCACGGAAAAGGCGTCTGGCTTCTCCTCTGGCTCCGGGGAGGCTGGCTCCTCAGCATCCCTGCTCGGGATCCTCGGCACTCTCTCCAGGACAGGACTGCCCAAGGAACCAGTCCCCCCAGAGAAGACCTCCAGGCTGTCCAGGCGGGACCAGCGCCGGCTGCAGCGCTCGTAGGCCCACCTGCTGCTGATAGCACATGGTTCATCATCTTCTGACTCATCACTCTACAAGGAGACAAAAATGAGTTCAGCAACAGACACAAGCGCAAGAGGCAGGAGTCAAGCAAAGGGGCAGAGTGTTCTTGAGAAGGGGCTTCCCAGGGCAGGCATGGGCACACTCCTGCTGATTCTTCCAACCCCCTCCTATGAAGTGCTCTGCCACCTATATACTAACCATACCTAGAGCCCATTAGGCGGGCCAGATCAAACATTCCCCCCTTTTCCAGAAATGGACCTGGGGATCCCTGCTCCTCCTAGGAAACTGACCACACTAGTTGTAAATATTTACCCTCCTCCTTTGGCAGCTGAACTCCACCTTCATCTCTGCACATTTGTTCAGGGTGTTTAGTCGCCTAGGAGAGAAAGAAGATGTCCTAAAGCTTTTCCATTCAATTTTATTACAGCCAACAATCCTTG
This sequence comes from Antechinus flavipes, assembly GCF_016432865.1. Classification (NCBI taxonomy): domain Eukaryota; kingdom Metazoa; phylum Chordata; class Mammalia; order Dasyuromorphia; family Dasyuridae; genus Antechinus; species Antechinus flavipes. The sequence goes on from NC_067399.1 coordinate 420,945,441, forward strand.
AGACCTAAAGAGCCATAAGACACTCTGCCTTCCATCTTCTTCCTAGCTTTGAGACCTCAATGGGTGACTTCCTATAGCCAGTTTGGGTTCAAAGGGTTAGACAAACATGGAACTTTAAAGTAGGCTATTTGTACAGTGCAGATGTGCCCTGATTTATTAAATAGTTATGTAGTGAGATTGATAAAAACAAAAAGAAAGATAGAGGGGGAAAAAACCAAACATGAGATAAATGGGGAAATGAATATTTAAATTGTAGAAGTATATCCTACCGTAGGCCATTTAAAAAATTAAATAATTATTCCCTAATATCTTTATTGTGTAGGTTGGAATTTTTTGAGGGCCAAGGAATCTTAGACTTATAACCTCATCTACTATCCTGATTTATTGATATAAAGGTGGGGATAGTGATAGAAGAAAAAGTAGCTTCTGACTTGATTTGGCAGGAATCAAGTAGGGGAAAAGATAGTCTGAACAGGATACTCACTAATTCTCACCAATATTGTAGCCAGTTTGATTAATGAGCCAGTTAGGAAGTATATGGAATCGGCAGTGCCATATATGCTTAGCCTCTAATTCTCCCCTTATTGTCTAAGAGCAGAGTAAAAGAGGTAAAGAGATTTCATTTTCTAAGAACTAGTTATTCAAAGAAAGAATGGACTGCTCACTTAAGAGGAAGTCTTCAGGGATCAGATGAACATTTACTGGGAATGTTGTGGAAGGAATTCCAGCATGCAAGGATAGGTTTCAATTTAAACTATCTCAGAGAGCTCTTCTAACTCTTGACAGTCAATGACTATGTAATCACAGGGTGCATGCAGGTGGTGGAGAGGTGGACAGCTCCACACCCACCTGTAAAGAGCCTCAAAGGCATCCTGGTCTAGGAACTCGTGGTCACGTCTCACAGTTTGGATGTCAATGGGAAACTGCATATCTGAAAAAGGTTAAGCTCCATCAGCTCCACTGAAGTGATTTCCTTTACTCCCATCCAATATATTCACCAAACTCCCCAATTTCGTGGATTGGTATTTGTGCCAGTGACCCGTGGCCACTTATAATCCTCCTCAAAAGTATATAGGACCCACTGATTGCCCAGAAATATTTATCATGTTCTCACATTTCTCTTTCTCAGAACCTTTGTTTCCCTTCCAGACTCAGCTCAAATCCTCCCTCCTCCATGAATCTCCACCTGCTTCTCTGCTTCTCCCAATTAGTAGTGTTCCATCAATTTTCCTCATACTAGATTCTAATATATATAAATGTCTTGAAAAAAGTAAGCTCCTTGAGGTCAGGGGCTATTTTGTCTTTATATCCCCATGATATTGTACATAATATGCAATTAATAAATATTTGCTAAAAATAGACACAAAATGTTCTAAATCAATAATAAAAGAAATTAAAATTTAAAAAACTCTAAAGTACCAACTCCAACCCATTAGATTAGCAAAGTTGACAAAAGGAAAATGATAAATATTGAAGGAGCTTGGGAAAAACATTAATATATTATTGGAGAAACTAAATTCAGTTCTTCTGGAAAGCATTTTGGAACAGGTCCCCAAAGCTATTAAACTCTGCATACCTAGCAAAACCACAACTGGGTCTAGACCTCAGAGAGACCAATTTATTTGGGCTGAAAAAGTTATATAATTGTAATAGACTATTTTGCTATAAAAAATGTTAAGGATAGCTTCAGAGAAAACTGGGAAGACTTGTTTTATTAACCAAGGTAAAGTGAAGTGAGTGGATTCAGAAAAATCATTTATACAGTATCATTGTAAAGACAAATAACTTAGGTATATTTATTAACTCTGGTCAACACAGACCAATTATTCCAATGCTACCCACCTCCAGATAAGTGTTAGATCCAGAGTACAGAATTTGGGAGAGGGTTCCACTGACCCTCTGAAGAGGTTACGCTGACCAGTGTAAGAATTTGTTATGCTTGAGACGGTTGTGATGTTGCTTTTTCAGTGGAGGAGCTTGAGGTGGTGGTGGTGCGGGAGTGGAGTGGAGCAGGGATAGATGAAAGAATGAAGACTTGAAAATAAAATGGAATTGAATTTTTAAGAAATAAATGTCAAATTGAATCAGGACTCTGTGTTCTAGTTGAAAGAGTCCTTGGTTAAGTCGGAAGTAGAGGAATGAGATTGTTAACCTTTCTAGGCCTCAGGTTTCACACAGGGAATAACAGTGAATGTAAGATGACAGAATACTTTTAAGATCACCCTCCACCACAAACTACATAAATGCAAGGTGTTAATGTTCATGTAGGAGGAAACTATAGGTTGCCATACCATCAAATAACTGAGCATACTGGGGAAAACCGGCTGCCCTCAGCCACTCACAGGCCTCCTTGGCTTCAATTTCTGGAAAGAGAGAAAAATAAGGCTGAAAAACAAGTCAGATTGTGAGCATGAGAGCCAGGGGCAGAGTCTGGGAGTTGAAACTCTTCACTGGATCCTAGACAAGAGGCAGCTCTAAGATTCCCCTCCACAGGCTACAGCCATTCCCAGCCTTGCCTTTGCTAAATAGAAGCTTCTTTAGGGTCTGAGTCAGGCCAAGAATGGGATAGGCCAAAAAACAAAAAGCTTCCAACAGCCAGAGGCAAGGGTGCTCACAAGGCCATCTGTGCAGAAAGGAGAACTTCTGTACAGAAGGTAAAAAGCTATAGCCAAGAATAACTTTAAAACACTATTCAAAATAAAGCAAGGCAGAAAGAAATATAGAGACAGGGTGCTGAAATGGCATCTAGTCTGCCATCTGAAAGCCAAGGGGAAAAAATGACATGGTTACATGGTCTCATAGAGAAACAGATGGACTGAGATAAAGATACAGATAAAATAAAGGCACGAAGATAGACAGGGAAGACAGAGTAAAGACAGAGACAAATGCAGGGAAACACACTCTTATAGACAAAGGACTATTCTGTGTAATCAGTTCCTGATTGATCTCTTCCACTCAAATCCTGCAGGTAAAGTTCCTTTCCCCGGGTGGGGGTAGGGAGCAGGGAAGGGATCAGGAGGGGGGTGGAGTGGATAGGAGTGGGGGTCCTAGTCCCTCAGACCTCCAGATGGTGGGAATCAGCTGTTCATTTGGCAGCCTTGATGCCAGTGCCCAGCTGTGGTAGAGGCAGGCCCCAGCAGTCACCAGATGTCTGAGGAATGTAAATACATTCAACACATACTGGCTAAGTATTTGGAGAGCATGGGAAACGAGGATCTTGGACAGCGTGTATACCCTGGATAAAAGAGAGCGAAGATTCCTCTTCTCTCTTTATTCTCCTGGAGAAAAACTCAGAGAATCTGAGTCATAATCTGACCACAGTAAGAAGTTGATGGAGTTGAGTTTTGGAAAGGTGTCTTTTCCCTCCCTCTAAATCTTTTCCAAGAATAATTAGCACTTAAGGTAAGAGACAAATCATGACCTGAGGGAGAAAACCTAAAAAGATTGCCACAGTGCCTGAAATTCCACCATTAGAATCATGCATTCATTTGAATTAAAACATTATCTTCAAAAGACTCCTTTTAAAATACATTATGTGTTACCTGGGGTCTGGGTTGGGGGATTAGATCTCTCCATTAACACATCAACACCCATTAGCACACCATTGTGGATTCCTTTATCAGCTTAGCTGTCACCTTAAAAAGAAGAAAGCTGTCTGCCTTTTCCTGCCTCCAGTTCCCTAGGAGCCTCTGGCTCTTTCCAGAAACAGGAAGTAGGAGCTATCTTTCTAAGTCTTTGAAATGCTCCCCGTCCCTGCTTAGGATCCCTGCACCTCCCCACCCAAGGTCTTCCCCATACCACCATCTCTCCCCTGCAGCAGAGAAGGTTGTGATCTAATCAACTCTCTCACATTATCTACCTTCAGAAACACATAAACTCAGGGTGGAAGGAATTTTCCATTTCCTCCTTTCAGCATAACCCCAAATCTCTGAATGTTCCCTCCATAAATTCTCCCTTCCCTAGAGCGAATAATGCTACTTTTCTCCTTGGCTCAGTCCAGTTTCAGCACTGAGCAAAATCTGGCTGGAAGAACCAGTCCTGGGTCTTGTTCTAGAAACTCTTCTCCAAACCTGTCCTCTTGTGCCCATGGCTTCAATCTTTCTGCTCTGCTATGTGTCTTTGTTTTTCCTCATGTCTCAGCTATACATACTCTCTGAAGAAGAAGAGGAGAAATCTACCTATTTTTACAAAAGAAAAAAAAAGAATTGCTCCCAAACCCCAGTGAGAGTGAGAGCTAATAGCTGCTAGAGCCTCTTCTAGTTTCCCAGACTTTATAGAGTAAACCAAAGGATCTGACATACTGTGAAGCTCAGTGAACTTTCTTGGTCCCCTACCATCAGGACAAAATATAAACTACTCTATTTAGCACACAGCCTAGCCTCTCCCTATCTTTCCAGGATGCAGGGATACTGACCCAGCTCCAATGCTTTGCATTCAATACTACCTCCCATCTGTCCCTTTGCACCAGTTAGCCTCAGACCAGAGGATGCTCTGCCCTTTTACCTATACTTGTTAGGTTTTCCTGGCTTCCTTCAAGACAGCCCAAGTCTCATTTTCTACATGAGGTTTTCCCCAAACTGTCAGTGCTTCCTTTCCAAAGGTTATCTTGATTATGCTCTGTAGAGATACCTAGTTATTTACATGTCTCTCCCATTAAAATGTACATTCCTTCAAGGCAGAGACTGTTTTTACTTTTACATTTGCAGTGATTAGCACAATACCTGGCACAAAGCAAGCAATACTAAATGCTTATTGACTGACCAGCTTCATGGCACAATGGATAAGAGTGCCAGATCTGAAGCCAGGAAGATTCATCTACATGAATTCAAATCTGGCCTCAGACACTGGCTATGTGATCCTGGACAAGTCACTCAATTCCGTTTGTCTCAGTCTCCCCATCCAAAAAATGAGCTGGAGAAGGAAATGGCAAACCACTCTAGTGTCATTGCTATGAAAGCCTCAAATAGGAGCACAGACTCAGCCACAACTGAAAAACAACTGAACAACAAAAGGCAGAAACAGTGCCTCAGAGTACAAGAGTATCACCTCAGAACTCCTGCTCATCTTTGTCTTTCCCTAAATTGAAGCTTATGTAGCCTCTTATATATTATATTCCAGATAATATAGCCCTAAATAAATACTGTCAGTTTATCCCACAATCTACAGAACTGGAGTCTTCACGACCCACTAAAGACTGAATAATTTGTTTTGTTTTTTATTTTTGCAGCATTTAGGTTTAAGTCACACAGATAAGAAGTGTTAAGTGTCTGAGGCTGAATTTGAACTCAGATCCTCCTGACTCCAGGGTGGGTGCTCTATCCACTGAACCATCTAGCTCCCCTCATTCCCAGTAAAGACTGTAAATGTTATAAGATGCCAAGAAATTACTTCCTGATTTGTAAATGTTCTCCTGATTTTACAATCCAACATCTGTCTCTAAGAAACACTGTGCACTATTTATTCCTTATGGACAAAGCACTGCCTCTTCCCACTCCCTCTCAGTATGTCATCACCAACAAATTTAACATACTGTCCGTACTAAACTCTCACAGTTTCTGCGGCACATTTTTAATCAGATAAGATAATGGCTGTGAAATCATGCTGAAAACTGTAAGCACTATACAAATGCAAGGAATTATTATTAATCCCAGATTGGCTTCTTAAACCACCAAGCATCTGTGTCCATAATCCCATAAATATGGGTTTGTTTAAATGTTACTCTGAGCCAAACACAAATAGGCAAATTTACTGGGGAAAACAAAGTAGGTTAGAGCAGTGGCCACTTTCTTACCTGCAAAAGGCAATTCAATGGCATCATTCCAGTCACCAATGAAAACTCAGTACTAGCTCAAGAAGGACAGTCTTCTTCTGCAGGACAGGTAGCCTCCTTTTTCAGTTGTTATTCCCTTCTCTCCTCGAAATTTCACCTTTCCCCACCACCAGTACACACAAAGGTTTTCATTGAGTCAGTTGTCTATTTGTTTATGACCCATCAAGCAGATATGCAATTTTGTCTGCTGCCCATCATTTATCTTAAATTTTATTTTGATAGAATATTATTTTTCCAGTTACATGTAAAGATGGTTTTCAAATTTCATTTTTGAAACATTTTAAGTTCCAATTTTTTTTCACTCCCTTTCTTCTTAGCTCCCCATGCTAGCAAGCAATCTGACATAGGTTATATGTGTACATTCATTTTTAACATATTTTCATATGAGTCATGTTGGGCAAGAAAAATCAAAATGAAAGTCACCCCTTATGTGCCCTTCTACAAATGCCAGCCAAACCCCTGCAACTTTACATGTGCTCCCACAAACTCCTAGAGATTAATAAAGTATAGCCACCTCCTTCATTTTGATCATATGTAAGAAAAATAACCCTGGCCTTCGTCTGGCACACTAAAGGGAATGATTTTTAAAGAATAACACTTTCTCTCCCCCTCTCCTTCCAACCCCCCAAAATGCACCTTTTATTTCATTGCTGTAAAGAACTGCTCTACCAAAGTAGGGCTGAGATTTGAAGTCTTATTCAGTTGCCTGGGGCATTGAGAGGTTAAATGATTTGCCCAGGATCACAAAGACAGTATTTGTCAGAAGTGGATATTTAATCCAGGACTTCAAGTCTGATTCTCTATGTACTTACTAGGTTATGCTGCTGATTTTAGGAGTCATTGATTACTCATATTAGTGCCTTCTCACAGATGCTATGTGATATGATAGGGTTCCTAATGACTCTATGATTTGTATTGACAAATTCTGGGCCCTAGGAGCTCATTTTTATTCTAGTCATTGAACATAAGCTGGCCTTGCTATCCCAAAAGGAAGACCAGGCCAACTCCCCATATGGATGGGCTGTCACGTCATAGATCCTAGGGATTGACAGGCAAAATAAAAAGAAAGAGATACAGGTCCAAAAGAAATGAGAAACGAGAGTAGAAATCAACAGAAACCATGATAGGAGTAGAAGAGAGAGAGAAGAAAGATTGACAGAGGAAAAGGCAGACTCACATAAAGTGGCAGGTTCATGCAGAGAAACAGTCATATAGAATGACAGAGAAAGAGAGGACCAAGAGAGGTGTTCATGAAACAGTGTATTCCCTGAAAGCTTTCTGAGTTACATACTTGCTGGCACTGAGAATTCTTGACCTGAAGGGCCCCTTAATTATGAGTTTTTTCTCATGAGTCACCAGAAACCTCTTTCTCTCTGCCCAACACACACACACACACACACACAAGCATAGCTGCCTCTTCCCTAGAAGCTCCCTTAACAGAGGTGCTGCCTGCAGAGAGCCCAAATGGAAAAAATCCCACCCAAAGCCCTTCCTAGAAATCCTGACTCAGGCTTGAAATCATTCTCCCTGAAAAATCCCTAAACCTAGCACTTTTTCCCTTCTGGGAAAAATGCAAAAGCAAGTCTCTGTTCTGGGGAATGAGAAAAAAGTTTGGTTCCAAATGACCACTAAACCTCCATTCAAGTCAAGATCACTACAAATCTCAGTGTCCCAAAGAGGGAAGCCTCAGCCCCTCAAAAGCACTACTGCGTGCTTAACTTCGGTCTGTGAAGGGAGAGACCAATCTACTCAAAGAGGAGTGAATGACTTCTTAGGGACTCATTTTTTATGAATGACTCCCACAAATACATAAATGCACACTGTTTGCAGAACATAGTCCAGATGGCTAGAGGAAAGAAAGACAGCCCTAGGGAACTTGATTTTTCCCAAAGGCCCCAGGATTAGACAGTCTTATTCAACCTGCAGGGTTTCCTTAGCTTTCAGAAGGAGGAAAGGGCACTGAGCCCCCTGCAAAAAAAAAAAAAAGAGTTCTATTCTAGTTTGTAGTGAAGAAAAAACACAGGAGCAGTCAGAGGAATTGCAGAAAGAAGAGCCAAAATGGTAGATCTGAAAGGGACCTTAGAAATCATCTAGTCTAACCCCAACCTTTTACTAATAAAATCTGCCTTCCCCTAGATGAGTTAAATGACAAATGGGGATTGGAAGTGATGCTTGACTACAGTCCAATGCTCTTTCCATCACACTAAGCAGCCTGCCCCAGATATCTCCTCCCACTCCTCAACAGTGGCAACCAAAACTTTTTTAAACAAGATTCTTTTTTAAAATTTTAATTTATGAAATAACACAAGCATTTCCATAACAAAGTAGAATAAGAGGATTTTTACAAGAAAACTGCAAATCTATTATGTATAACTTGCTGTTCTCCTTTTAAATACATAATATCATATAACTTTTCCCCTCCCCCAAGGGAGGGGAAATTATATATGTGTGGATATACATATACACACATAACATATGTATATACACATACATAGAGATGGAAAATCGTTCCATGTACACTTCTATTTAGCAGTTCTTTCTCTGAATGCAGATTACCTCTTTATAGGTCCTTTGTAGTTAATTTGGGTTTTTAAAATAGCCAAATTACTCTGTGTAAATACTGGGGAGTAGGGAGTAAGGAGGAAGATTATAAAATTATTGGAAGATGGGGGACCAGAAGAAGAGGGAATAAGGAGGAAGGTTTTAGGAAACTGAGTCAGAGAAATGGAAAGATTGGGAGAAAGATGCCTTGGACCTCAAAATGTTCTCCAGTTCCTAAATTTCTTTCCAAAGACATGTCCCTTGTGTGTTGCTAGGGAGATGTAGCACCATCTCGTAGAAAGAGCGGAGAATATTAGTCTGAGGACCTGTGCTCCAACTCTGTGTGGACACACCCTGCATTGATTGCCTCTGGGAAGGAAGTTGGACTAACGCAGGGATTAACTTTTTTTTTCCAGTCATAGACAATCTAATAAAGACTATAGGGCCTTTCCTATAATAATACTGCCAAATACATAAAATGCACAAGAAAATTAATTACACTGAAATTCAGTCTTACATATATATGTATATGTTTACGTACATTATATTATGTATGTCTTTAAATTTACAAATCTCAGGTTCCAAACTGTTGAACCAGAAGAGCCCCTGGCACTGAGACCCTTTTAAACCCCCTTTTAGCTTTAAATCATTCAATTCTCTAATAACTGGCATTTGGCTTACTCCGCTTCCTTTCCGCAACAAACCCCTCTCTGGGGACAGCCTCAGGGTGATCACCACTTCCCACCCCACATCAAGAACCAGGGCTCCACCCGAGCCCCTTGCCAAGCGATACCCCATTCCTGGATTCCCAAGGCCACCCCGGCTCCGGCTGGAAGTCTCCGCTTTAGGAAGAGGTGGGAGTTAAAGGCCGAGGCTGGGCTGGAGGCGAAGCCGGAGAGTGGGGGGTGGCAGTGCTTGCCCACAGTTACCCGCGCACGTCCGCTCCGAGCCTCCACGTTTCCTCCCTCCAGCATTATTGTCACCCCCACCCCGCACGGCACCCCGGGTCACAGAGCCCCGGCTGCAGGCTACTCTCGCTTGGTACTACGCAGATAGAGATCAGCCCTTCAGGCTAACGCTCTCGAGGTAGTACTCTCCACATGCTCCCACGTCCCACGTGCGTACGGGGCAGTAGCACTTTAGGGATGCCCGGGGGCCCTGTTAAGGCGCGCAAAACACCCCCTTCCCTCCTCCCCGAGACCCCTGCCCCCACTCACGGGTGATTATCATCTTGTCCCCGTCCCGAAAGGACCGGCCAAATCCGCCACCCCTACTCCGTGGACTGAAGAAAAACTGCGCCCGGCCCCGCCCGGGAGCTCTCCAAACTGACTCGGCCGACCCCTCGGCCAATCAGAAAAGAGGGAGAGGCAGGAGGTGGGGCCGCTCTGCCTCCGCGCCTCCAGCTTTCGACCACTCCCCTTTCCCCTACTCTCCGGCTCTACCCGCCCCCGCCCCCGCCCCCTATCGCCGATTCTTCGGGCTGGACGCCCAGACTGGGCGGGGCAGAGGCTGACAGATCGCGGAGCCGCTGGGAGCTAGCAGAGCGCAGCCTAGCCTAGCGGACTCCAAGCACGGAGGATTTGGCCGGGACTGGGGGCAAAGGGGGAAGTAGTTCCCGCCCCTCCCATTTCCCTCCATCTTCCTGCAGGCCCTCAAAATCACAGAACCTCGCCGTGAGAAGGTCCCTCAGGACGCCTCTAATCCAACCAAGTACCACCCAACAGAGCAATCATCTCACACTCTCCCAGGTGGAGCGCTCAGCATCCCCCGGAAGCCCCCAGTACTTAACAGCTCACTGTCTGAAAGCCGGTTCCACTCCTGGTCAGCTCTAAATGTTGTAAAGTTGTTCTACTCATATCCAAATTCCCCAGCCACAATAACGTCTGTCCATTATTCCCAGGCTTGTTCTTAGGGACCAAAATAAAGTGAGATTACCCTCCAAATATTTGATTCAATCAATAGACCAATCAGTGACCAAGCAAGAAAGAATCACAATGACAAATGTATGCACTTCTCTGCTAACCCTGCTCATCCACATACGGCAGATATCCCTAAAAAAAAGGCTCCCCCTTTAAAAAGCATTGTTGCAGAGCCACCGGATTCACACATTAGCTTCCCGCAAAGATTAACAACTGTCCAGAGAGTAATAACCCCCTTTTAGGATCAGTCACATCCCAAGAAGCCCAGGCCTTCCCAAGTAAAATGTTCAAAGAGTCAGGTATTATCTTCTAATCCTTCCATGGAAAAGAGTTCCTCCATAGCACCCCAAGCACCTATCCCCCACCCCCTTCAGTTTCCCATCTACTCCTAATAATTATAAATCTGAATTCCTCTACTGAGATAGGTTGCTAAGGAGAGGGAGAAAACTAGGAACGACCGCTCCACTTTCTTCGGAGGCAAACAAAACATTCTTTAGAACAAATTTTAAAGACCAAAAGTCAAGTGAACTGGATTTTAAGCTTGGTTCTGTTACTCAATATAATCTCAAGTGAGCAGCTAGAGGGGTAGTGGGTACAAAGTACTGGGCCTGGAGTCAGAAAGGCTCAGCTTCATAAATTCAAATATGGTCACAGACACTTCACGTAGCTGTGTGACCCTGGGCTGGTCAGTTAACCCTGTTTGTCTCAGTTTCTTCTTCTGTAAGGTGAGCTGGAAAAGGAAATGGTAAACCACTCCAGTATCTTTGCCAAAAAAAATCTCGAATGGGGTCATGAAGAATAGAACATGACTGAACAACAACCAATACCATCACATTAGGCGAGTCAACTTTAGCTTTAAGAAAATTATTGATGCTTTTTGTTTTTATGTGACACTGATTTTTCATCCCTATGCCTAAATTGAACCCACCTTGTTGGAAAGAAAAAAATAAACAAAAACAACAGATACAGAAATCTTGCTTGATGAGGTATGCAAATATTTTTCTCTAATAATCCCCTATCTGAAGGAGGAGATATTTTTTGATATATCTTCTCCAGGACCAATTTGTTTTTCTGATCAAATCACCTCATTTTTTTAGGCCTCTGTCATATGTAATAAGCTTAATATAATTTTGAGCACATAATAAATGTTCAATAAGGCTTATCAAATTACATGTTATTTTGCTGATTTTTTTAAAATATGGGAAAATTTGAATGCCCACCTTGCTCCATTCTGTCTGGATTCCCACCTCCTAATACTCCTTTTTATCAGTTGGATGAGGGAACTTCTTTTTCATTTATTTATCTATTTTTAACATTCTTTTTTTTAAAATGAGTTCCAAATTCTTTCTCTCCTACTCCTCCCCCATCCATTGAGAGGGCAAGTAATTTGATATAAATTATACATGTAAAGTCATGTAATACACATTTCTATATTAACCATGTTGCAAAACAACAACAATGATAAAAACCAAGAAATATGTAGAAAGATTAAAAAATATGTCTCAATCTGAATTCCTTAGATCTCTCTCTGGAGACAGATAACATTTTTCATCGTGGGTCCTTTGGAATTTTCTTGGATCATTGTATCAGTCAAAATAGCTAGTCTTTCACAATTGATCATTGTTAAAATATTGTTGTTACTGTGTAAAGTATTCTGGTTCTTTTCACTTCACTTTGTATTAGTTCACATAAGTCTTTCCAAGTTTTAATTTTTTCTCCAATTACATGTAAAAATAGTTTTAATGTCCTTTTCTCAAATTTTGAGTTTCAAATTATCTCCCTTCCTCCCGCCCTCCCTTTCATTGAGAAGGCAAGTATTTTGACATAGGTTATACATATATAGTCATATAATACACATTTCCATGTAAATTGTGCTATGAAAGAAAACACAGAAAAAAAAAAACTTAAGAAGAATAAATAAAGGAAAAAGTATCCTCAAGCTGCATTCAGGCTTCACTAGTTATTTCTCTGGAGATGAACAGTACTTTCATCACGTCCTCCAGAATTGTCTTGGATCATTGTATTTCTGAGAATAGCTAGATTATTCACATTGAATCATCATACAATATTCCTGTGAGTGTGTACAATATTCTCCTGGTTCTGCTGATTTCACTTTGCATCAGTTCATGTAAATACTTCCAGGTTTTTCTGAAAGGATCCTGCTCATTATTTCTTATAACATAATAGTATTCCATCACTATTATATACAATAACTTGTCTAGCCATTCCCTAATTTGTGGGCATCTCAATTACCAATTATTTTCTACCACTAAAATTGCTGCTATAAATAATTTTATACAGATAGATTCTCTTCCTTTTTTTTTTCTTTTTTTTAAAATCTCTTGGGGATACAGGACTAGTAGTAGTATTGTTTGGTTAAAAGGTATGTATGATTTTATAACCCTTTGCTTGTTAAGTTTTTATGAGGGAACTTCTTAAAGATAATCTAACAGGCCCTGAACTCTCAGTCTACTACTCCTCAGATAAGATCCTTGATCTGTCAGTACTATGCTTGTATAGTATAAGAAAAGTCAGTCAGGCCTGGGTAAGGGCTGATCCATGCTTTACATTGAAAAAATCAAATAGCCTGCCATTAGAGGTAACAAGTTCCAAACTACTGAAGGCATTCAAAGGGAGAGTAAATATCTGGAATATTACAGAAGTCCAGGCATGAGGAGATGATGGTTTGCACCAGGATCTTGGCAGAGTCAGGGAAAAAAGAGAATAATATATGAAAGATGTTATTATGGCAAAATCAGTAGGGTTGGCAATAAATTAGATATGGATATGCAAGAGACAGTGAGAAATTCAGGATAACACTTAATTTGCAAAACTGGATGACTAGAAAAGTGGTGTTTACTCCTCCCCTGTTCTCTCAACATATTCCTAATTTAGGGATAGTTCTAGAGTCTGTGATACAAATATTATTTTTCTAAAATTGGGAAAGCTACATTCAGCTTCAGCGAAACTTCAAAAGTCAGACATGATAATCTGAATTGATTTTTACTTTTTTAGCAAAGGATGTTTTTTATTGTTTTATTTATTTAATTTTTAAAATAGCAAACTCTTCCTCAAGCCTTATTCTTTCTAGAATATACAGTCTCTGTATATTCTCAATCATGTACCATCCATGCCATGGGGACATGATGTGTATGTTATTTATGGACTTCTTCTTGCTCAATATTCCTTCAGAAGTATTAATTGTATTTATATCAGGGTGAGATTCCCAGACAGCAATAGGGGATGTGCTTTGAGGGGAACCTGCCTTGTCTTTACTTTTGTAGGGACACGTCTTTTATCTTGTGATGAACTTGAAAGAGAGAGAGAGACAGACAGACAGACAGAGAGAGAAAGAGAGAAAAAAATGAGAAAAAGAGAGAGAAAGAAAGAGAGCGAGAAAGACAGAGACAGAGACAGAGAGAGAGAGAAAGAGAGAGAGAGAAAGAGAAAGAGAGAGAAAGACAGAGAGAGAGAGAAAGAGAGAGAGAGAATGAGAGAGAGAGAGAGACAGAGAGAGAGAGAGAGACAGAGAGAGAGAGAGAGAGAAAGAAAGAAAGAGAGAGAGAAAGACAGAGAGAGAGAGAATGAGAGAGAGAAAGAAGAGAGAGAGAAAGAGAGAGAGAGAGACAAAGAGAGAGAGAGAATGAGAGAGAGAGAGACAGAGAGAGAGAGATAGAGAGAAAGAGAGAGAAAGACAGACAGAGAGAGAAAGACAAAGAGAGAGAGAGAGAGAGAGAAAGAAGAGAGAGAAATGAGAGAGAGAGAGAGAGAAGAAAGAGAGAGAAATGAGAGAGAGAGAGAGAAAGAAAGAAAGAGAGAGAGAAAGACAGAGAGAGAGAGAGAGAGAGAGAGAGAGAGAGAGAGAGAGAGAGAGAGACAGAGAGAGAGGAAGGAAGGAAGGAAGGGGAAAGAAGGGAAAGAGAGAGACAGAAACAAGGAGAAGGACTAGGAGAGGGAAAGGAATAGAGAAAGGGTCAGGGAGAGAGTATCAGAGATACACCACCATTTTCCAAGTCACCCTGGTTTACAATCTCATTCCTCTCAACTGCCCATATCCAATCCATTGCCAAGTCCTGTTAATTTAATCTTCATAACATTACACACGCACATAGACACACACACATGTTTGTGTGTGTGTGTGTGTGTGTGTGTGTGTGTGTGTGTGTGTCCCTTTTTCTCCCCTGACACTGATACTGGCCTTCAATTCCTGATGCCTAGACTACTGTTGCAATAGCCTCCTGATTGGTCTGTCTGCCACAAGTCTCTCCCCACGCCAATACATCCTAAAGTGCAGGATTGACCATGGCACCTCTCTCTCTCTCAAATTCCAATGATTCCCTATTACCTCCAGAATCAAATACAAAATTTTCCATTTGAATTCAAGACCCTCCATAGTTTGACCGTCTTCTACCTTTCCATTCTTACATTTTTCACCTGGACATGTACACTTCAATTCAGTGGCATTGTTATTCCTCCCATCTCCTGATTCAGAGCATTTCCACCAACTGTTCCCCATCCATGGAATTCTCTTTCTCTTCATCTCTGCCTTCAGATTTCCTTGTTCTCCTTCAAGTTCCATCTAAAATCCTACCTTTTACAAGAAGTCTTTCCCAAGTCCCTTTATTTCTCTGTTTCCAAACAGTTGTTTTCATGTTGTCTTATTAGATTTTAAGCTCTTTTGCCTTTTTTTGTGTTCCCTGTTCTTAGCACAATGCTTGGCACATAGTAGGTGCTTAATATCTTTTTGTTGTCTGACTGACCTGAACTGAACATCGAAAGTAAGTATGAAAGTGAGGAAGTATGGGAAATGAAGGAGAAGGAGATAGAAGGATGCAACTTGTGCAAAATCTGGTAGGCAGAAATAAAATATCAAGTTAGAGGAACAGATAGTCAACTAATCAAGGTAGAAGTTAGATTTTGTGATTAACAGTAGCATGAAATAAGACTAGCATTATATTAAGAGGCCTTTAAATTCCTTTGAGAAATTAGTAAGAAAGAAGCTTGAAAGCAAATGGAAAGTATACCAGAGGGCATCAAGTTCAAATCTAATCACCTCATTTTACAGATGTAGAAACTGAGTCCCAGAAAAGTTAAATATCTTACTCAAGATCACAAAGGGAGTAAGCAGCACAATGATCTTCTGCATTACAACTCAAAGTCTGTCTCTGAATATCAAAAGCTACATGATTTTTTTTCCTTCTCTTCCTAGTAGATAAATATTCCCATTTTTTTTCTCCCTGTAAGCATTTTGAGGGACAGGACTTTAAAATTTTTACCTTTGGGTTTTTAGGGTCTGCTTCAGTGGCAAATTTAATATTCATTGAATTGAGGGGGGAAACTACCAAAAATCCAAAATAAAGAGTTCAAATTTTATCCTTGAGCCAAAGGGAGTCTTCTGAAGAAATTTCAGCAATGGGAAGGATAAATTGAAGAGAATGGAGAATTGGTGTAGGTAGGAGTATATTATAGTGCTTTAGAGTTCAAGTCTCCCTTGGGCTGCCAACATTAAGGTCATGGTGGGAAAGGATATAGAAGTAGAGGAACAGAGAAAGAGACTAGGAAAGAAAATAGTGTGATGAATAGAATACAAAGAAATTGAGCTCTGAATGTGCCATATGTCTTGTTTACACATGCAAATGTCGACATATAATAGCTCACATTTTATATAGTTTTAAGATTTACAAATCCCTTTACAAATTACATTTCATTTTATCCTCACAACATCCTAGGAGGTAGTTGCTATTATTATCCCTCTTTTACAGATAAAGAAACCAAGGCAAAGAGAAATTATGTGACTTGTCCAGTGTCACACAATTAGTAAGTGACTGGGGCAGGAAAATAATGATAATAATAGTCATAGTCATAATCATAATAGCATTTATATAGCACTTGAAGGTTATAAAGTCAGGTCTTCCTAACTCTTACTCCTTATGAAACTTTAGGAAAGTCACGTAAACTTTTTTATGCCTCAATTTCCTCATCTGTAAAATGGGAAGTTTGAAGAGGGAGGCCACTAAGGTCCTTTCAAGCTTTGAACTTTCTTTGACACAAGGAAAAGTCTTCCCAGCATTCTGAGGCAACCAGTCTGAATTTATTCTCATTCCTCCTCAGATAACGTGTCAGACCAAGTCCCAGACATCTCAGAGCCCAGAGAAGCCAGTTGTTTTTTTTTTTTTAAATAGGTGCCCAAATTCACCAGGAACTAGGTGGCACAGTGAGAAAAACACAAGACCTACAGTCGGGAAGACTTGAGTTGAAATCTGGCCCCAAACACTTGCTAGCTATATGAGCTTGAGCAAGTCACTCAAGCCTGTTTGCCTCAGTTTCCTCATTTGTAAAATGAGCTGGAGAGGGAAAGGGCAAACCACCCTGGTATGTTTACAAAGAAAACTCCAAGTGGAGTCACAGTCAGACATGATTGAAATGACTGAACAACAGCAGAGTCAACATTCCATTCTCTCACTGAGGCCGTGCTCTTAGCAGGCAGGTGCCAGGGTTATGCTTAGGAACAAGGTAAGTGGGGCATGAATATGTCACTGAGCAACCGTTGCTAGGTTTTCAGACAACATATCAATGCCATTCCCCGCCCCCCCCAAAAAAAAACCTTCTTCCCAGCCAAGCAGAGAATGAAGCCCAGACCTTGATAAGCATCATCAACTCAACCCCTCCTTCTTTGTGAGAGACAGCTGCGCCCTGCTTCATAGGTGAGGGTATTGCAACAATTCCTCCAGATCATCAGAGATTGAAAATATTTTCATTTTGCAACTTGGCTGAGGTTTGCTAGTGGAACTATCTGTAAGAAGTCTTTTTGTGATGTTGGGGATCTCCTTGATCACCTAATTAAGGGATGCAAAAATGATTGGTGGGGAAAAGGCCGGCTCTTGAATCAGAGCTGATTTCAAACCCCACTTCTCCTACTTTCTATATGACCTTAAAGTCAATCATTTAATCTTGACTGCAGTTTGGTCATCTATAAAGTAAAGGAATGGGATTATTGGGCTCAGAGATTTTTTCTAATGCCTGATACATGAGCAATGCTTGTTGATCGATTCATAGAATTGTGAGGGTTCACCTCAGATCTTAATCAAGACTTTAATATAACCACAAATCTAAACTGTGACCAAGAGCAGAGAATATAATAGGAAACAAGGTCACCCCTGACTTCCCCTTAAAGATGATTTCCCTATAGAGAGCCAGGATGATGGCTTCTCAGTGAGAGAAAGCATCCAACCTTTATAGAGGCTGCTTCCCTGCCTTCCTCTAGGGCTAGCCCTTTGCTCCAGAGAGAGTCTGGAGCCCCCGACCCTGCCCACTCTCGGCTGCGGCCCATTGGTGAATCGTTTTCATTCCTTTCCCATGATGCTATTGCCTGGGAGAGTAATAGGAGACTGGGAGAAGGAGGTCCCTGACCCCTGAAGGAATGCACCAGGCTGAGGAATCCCCATTTCTGTTTCTGTCTGAATGAGAGTATCCATACTAGTCTTTTAGCTCCTCAGAATACAAAGAGGAAACTTTCCCTTTTGCTTAAAGCTCTTGTTTCAAATAGTTCCTTAACTTGCTTTTCCTCATCCTTAGTCTTCTCTAAACTCCCCTGAATATAAACAAGAGATTTTTGATCTTTTTGAGTATGTCACAAACCTCTTTACCAGCCTGACAAAGCCTATGGCCCCTATCTCAGAATAGTGCTTTTAAATGTCCAAAATAAGATATAATTATATTGATAGCAATATATATAGATTAGTCTTTATTTAAACATAGGAACTATTTCATATTTTATTTTTGTAATCCCAGTAAAATTATGCTTGGCACATAGCAGTGACTTAATAAATACTTGTTAATTGATTAATTACTTATTACCATGGTGGATACTTCAAGGCAAGACAGTCAAGCATACAATCAATTAATGGTTCTTTTATTTAAGATGCATAATAAAACCAACCTCAGTATATAGTTTAGTCTTAAGTATCTTTTCCTTTTTCATTTTTTATCTTCAATTGTCAGTTCCAAATTCTTTCCCTCTCTACCCAAGAGAAGGCAATAATCAGAATATTTTTAAAAATTCTTCCTGCCCCATATTAAGAAATTCTGATATAGAGCCTGGACTTGGAAATATTTATGTCCAGACACCTGCCTTGATTTCTGAAAAGGGAAACAGGAGTGGGCTAGATGTAGTCTGTGCAAAGAGGATAGCAATATGCCATTACTACAAAAGGCTCAACCTACTTCTACCTCTAGATCTCCTGCACATGGGAGAGCAGCATAGGTGGACTTTTTCCAAGGTATCTCTGTGGCTAACTAGAGGAAAGTCTCTAAAACAAATGCATTAGCCCTGCTCTTGACTTTTTTCACAAGAAGAGGATTTAGCCTCCATTTTAGTGATTTAAGGAAGAGAGTAAATGTTTTCTCAATAAATACTTCACTGTGCCCAGTATTCTGGAGCTCACCAGGAATTAGTGGCACAGTGAATAAAATACCAAGCCTACAGTCAGCAAGACTTGAATTTAAATCTAGCCTCAAACACTTAGAAAGTTTATGACCCTGGGCAAGGACCCTGAAGTCAGAGAATCTGGGCTCAAATTTGAATTTATTATATGATCTTGAGCAAGTAATTGGTCCTCCCTTAGTTTCATCATTTGTAAAGGAAAAAAAAAAAGATCTGATTAGGTAAAATGAGCTCTGAAATCCCTTTTCATTTTAAATCTGTGATCCTGTGAATTGTGGGAATATGTTAATGGGGGATTCTGTTAAGCCAAGCCATCATTCATTTCAGCTTTCAGACAAAAAAGTGACACAGTAATGTTAGCCTTGCTTAAGCTTCCAAAGTTAGTGGGATATTAACAAAGAGCAAACCCTCCCTCATCTCCCAGCAACCCTTGACTCAGAGAGCTCACATCATAAGGACTGGAATTCTAGGAGAAGCCGGATCTCACTGCCCAGATCCCACCCTCATGCTAGTGTTTACACACTGGCCCCAATCTGAATAGTGATCTCTCAAGATGGGGCTCCAGCAGGAAGTTGGTCCTTAGTGACCTTGGCTTCCTGGGAAGAGTTACATCATTCAACCCCTTGAGAGGACAACCCTAATTGAGGGTCCTGGTGGGAGGTATTGAGATGATTACTTTGTCCTTCCCATAAAAGATGGGGTAAAATTTTTTCCCTTCTCTCCCAGCAAGCAATGCTATGAATTTTTTTCATCCCCTCCCCAAATTTCATTACTCTGCTCACTGGGATAGTCTCTTCCTGTTCCCAATGCAGGAATTGCTTGGTGTAAGGATTGGAATTCAGGGAAGAACAATGCTGAATAGCTTCAATTATGCCCTTGAGTGAGCTGGAGGACCTTGGGCAGGTCAATTAACCCCCTTAAGATTGGGTGAACTGGAGAACTTTGGTCAATTAACCCCTTTGGGGTCTGTTTTCTCAACTGCAAAATAAGGGGATTGTCCTAGATCAGAGATATTAAATACTCATGGTCCTCCAAATACTTCTTAGTGCAGTCTGAATCAGATTAGAATGTAATTGGGAAATTTTTTTGGCATTTATTCATTTTGAACTTTAATACAAAAAAGACAAATTTCTACATACACAGCACAGCATAAGGAAATATAATTTAAGAGCAAAAATACAATAGAATATAAAGCTAATATGTGTTTTTCTAAGTCAGTCGTGTGGCCACAGGGATCCTCATTTAGGGTTTAGTGTTCCTGCTTCTATTTGACTTTGACACCAGTGGACTAGATGACCTTTTTGAAGATTCTTCCAACAACAAAAAATTAAACAATTCTATAATAATTGTTCTAGAAAATCAATTTTCATAGGATATTCCTATTATCATAGGTAGGTCTAAGGCTATAGGATCCACAGATTTCAGGTTGAATTTGATTTTCTGCTCTGCAGAAGCCAGTCAATAAATATTCAGTAAGTATCTATTACATGTCAGACACTGTGCTAAGTGCTGGGGACACAGAGGAAGAAAAAGATACTCACTATTATTAAGGAACTCAGTTTAATAAAGAAGACAACATGCAAACAACTATTAACAAATAAAATATATCCAGAAAAATTGGAAATAATCAACAGAGGGATGGCACTAGCATCAAGGATGAACAGGAGAGACTTCTTATAGAAGAATTTTATCTGGTTCTTGAAATCAGGAGGCAGAGATGAGAAGGAAGACTCTGTGCATGGGGGGATAGCCAGTGGAAATACCTAGAGTTGGGAGACAGAATGTCTTGTGGAAGGAGCAGCAAAGAAGTCAGTACAACTGGATGGGAGAGTTGTTTGTCCTTCATTCTCAAAGACGACCATGATGTCGGGAAAGTGATGCTGTGACATGCAGATGAATTGGATTTGAATGACTGTGCCAAGTCACCTACTTCAGTTTCTTCTCTGGAGCCACTGGCATCCAGTAGCTAGAACTGAATCAGGATGACTGGAGATGACCATAGATGCCGTGAGAGACCTTGGCCTTTAACAGGTATCAGTTTGATTGAGGCAACACTCATCCAGTGATTAAAGGCTGGATTCAGCTATAAGAAGACTAGGAAGGTAGGAGGAGGCCAAGTTACAAAGGCCAAGTTTGAATGCCACAGGATTTTACATTAGATCCTGGAGGGGACAGAAAGTCTTTGGAGTTTATTGAGTTGGACAGAGATGCAGGAGTAATGTGGTCAAACATATATTTTAGAAAAAGCATTCGACAAGGATGGATTGAAGAGGGAAGAGCAGGCAAACTACGTTAAACAAAAACATAATGACATTCTTATCAACTTTGTGGATAACACAAGACTGAAAGGGATAGCTATTAAGTTTGAGGATAGAGTCAGAATATTAAATAATTTGGACAATTTGGAAAGTGAGTTAATAATATATCATATAGAATAATATAATAATAGTTTAACTTCAGTGCCTCAAATTACTTTCTTTTTTTTAAGTATTTTATTTTCCCAAGTACATACAAAGACAGTTTTCAACATTCACTATTGCAAAACCTTGTGTTCCAAATTTTTCTCTTTCTCTTCCTCCCTCCCCTCTCCCTAGACAGCAAGCAATTGGATATAGGTTAAACATGTGCAACTCTTCTAAATATATTTCCATATTTGTCATGTGCAAGAAAAATCAGATCAAAAAGGAAAAAATGAGGAAAAAAAAGCAAACAAACAACAACAACAATAATAAAAGAAAAAAATACTATTCTTTGATACACATTCAATCTCCATAGTTCTTTCTCTGGATGTGGATGGCTCCTTCCATTACAAGGATATTGGAATTGCTCAACCTACTTTCTAAGAACATAATTTGCCAAGAAATTGACAATTCGTGTGGACAGATAAAGTTTCTTCTTGGAAGCTCCCTTTTATCAGTGGAATCATATGTTTGTTTAAAGAGAAGATTAGAGACTGACAGCAGAAGGGAAAGAAGACTTCTGTAGAAGAGGGTTTCAAGAGAATATTGTACACAGCAACAGCAAGATTATGTGATGATTAATTCTGATGGACATGAATCTTTTCAACAATGAAGTGATTCAGTCCAATTTCAATAGACTTATGATGGAGAAAGCCATCTGCATCCAAAGAGAGGACTATGAGGACTGAATGTGGATCAAAGAATAGTATTTTTACATTTGCTGTTGTTGTTTGTTTGCGTGTGTTTTTTTTTCTTTTTCTTTTTTCCTTTTTTGATCTGATTTTTCTTGTGCAGCATGATAAATGTGGAATAGAAGAATTCATGTGTTTAACATATATTGGATTATTTGCTAACTAAGGGAGGAGTGAGAAGAAGGGAGGGAGAAAAAAACTGGAACACAAGGTTTGGCAGGGGTGAGTGTTGAAAACTTTCTTTGCATATATTTTGAAAATAAAAACTATTATTAAGAAAAAAGAATAGGGTTCAAATTCCACCACAGACATTTATTATCTAGTTTTTTCATCTGTAGAATGTGGAGTTTGGAGTATAGAACTTCTTAGGTCCCTTCCAGTTCTAGATCAAGGATGATATTATCCTGTCAATATAGACTGAGAAGACTAATAAAAATCATATGATCATCTCACTAGATGCAGAAAAAGCATTTGATAAAATCTAACATCCATTCCTAATAAAAAAAAAACACCTGAGAGTATAGGAATCAATGGACTTTTCCTTAAAATAGTCAGGAGCATGTCTTTAAAACCATCAGTAAGCATCATATGCAATGGGGAAAAACTGGAATCTTTCCCAGTAAGATCTGGAGTGAAGCAAGGTTGTCCATTTTCACCATTATTATTCAATATTGTATTAGAAACACTAGCCTTGGCAATAAGAGTGGAGAAAGAGATTAAAGGAATTAGAGTAGGCAATGAGGAAACCAAACTATCACTCTTTGCAGATGATATGATGGTATACCTAGAGAACCCCAGAGATTCTACTAAAAAACTATTAGAAATAATTCATAACTTTAGTAAGGTTGTAGGATACAAAATAAAACCCCATAAATCCTCAGCATTTTTATATATCACCAACAAAATCCAACAACAAGAGACAGAAAGAGAAATTCCATTCAAAATAACTGTCGACAGCATAAATATTTGGGAACCTATCTACCAAAGGAAAATCAGGAATTATATGAGCAAAATTACAAAACACTTTCTACACAAATAAAGTCAGACTTAAATAATTGGAAAAATATTACGTGCTCTTGGATAGGCCGAGCGAATATAATAAAGATGACAATACTCTCTAAACTAATCTATTTATTTAGTGCTATACCAATCAGACTTCCAAGAAAATATTTTAATGATCTAGAAAAAATAACAACAAAATTCATATGGAACAATAAAAGGTTGAAGAATCTCAAGGGAATCAATGAAAAAAAAATCAAATGAAGGTGGCCTAGCTGTACCTGATCTAAAACTTTATTATAAAGCAGCAGTCACTAAAACCATTTGGTATTGGCTAAGAAATAGATTAGTTGATCAGTGGAAAAGGTTAGGTTCACAAGACAAAATAGTCAACTATAGCAATCTAGTGTTTGACAAACCCAAAAATCCTAACTTTTGGGATAAGAATTCATTATTTGACAAAAACTGCTGGGATAACTGGAAATTAGTATGGCAGAAATTAGGCATGGACCCATACTTAACACCGTATACCAAGATAAGATCAAAATGAGTCCATGATTTAGGCATAAAGAACGAGATTATAAATAAATGAGGAACATAGGATAGTTTATCTCTCAGACTTGTGGAGGAGGAAGAAATTTGTGACCAAAGATGAACTAGAGACCACTATTGATCATAAAATAGAAAATTTTGATTACATCAAATTAAAAAGCCTTTGTAAAAACAAAACTAATGCAAACAAGATTAGAAGGGAAGCAACAAACTGGGAAAACATCTTTACAGTTAAAGGTTCTAATAAAGGCCTCATTTCCAAAATATATAGAGAATTGACTCTAATTTATAAGAAATCAAGCCATTCTGAACAGACAATTTTCAGACGAAGAAATTGAAACTATTTATAGACATATGAAAATATGCTCCAAATCATTATTAATCAGAGAAATGCAAATTAAGACAACTCTGAGATACCACTACACACCTATCAGATTGGCTAGAATGACAGGGAAAGATAATGGGGAATGTTGGAGGGGATGTGGGAAAACAGGGACACTGATACATTGTTGGTGGAACTGTGAACACATCCAGCCATTCTGGAGAACAATTTGGAACTATGCTCAAAAAGTTATCAAACTGTGCATACCCTTTGATCCAGCAGTGTTTCTACTGGGCTTATACCCCAAAGAGATACTAAAGAAAGGAAAGGGACCTGTATGTGCCAAAATGTTTGTGGCAGCCCTGTTTGTAGTGGCTAGAAGCTGGAAAATGAAAGGATGTCCATCAATTGGAGAATGGTTGAGTAAATTGTGGTATATGAATGTTATGAAATATTATTGTTCTGTAAGGAATGACCAGCAGGATGAATACAGAGAGGACTGGCGAGACTTACATGAACTGATGCTGAGTGAAATGAGCAGAACCAGGAGATCATTATATATCTCAACAACGATACTGTTTGAGGATGTATTCTGATGGAAGTGGACCTCTTCGATAAAGAGAGCCTTAATTGATCAAAGATGGACAGAAACAGCTACACCCAGAGAAAGAACACTGGGAAATGAATATAAACTGCTTGCATTTTTGTTTTTCTTCCCGGGTTATTTATACCTTCTGAATTCAACTCTCCCTGTGCAACAAGAAAACTGTTCGGTTCTGCACACATATATTGTATCTAGGATATACTGCAACCCATTCAACATATAAAGGACTCTTGCCATCTGGGGGAAGGGGTGGAGGGAGGGAGGGGAAAAATCGGAACAGAAGTGAATGCAAGGGATAATGCTGTAAAAAATTACCCTGGCATGCGTTCTATCAATAAAAAGCTATTAAAAAATTTTAAAAAAAAGAAATCAAGCCATTCTCCAATTGATAAATGGTCAAAGGTTATGAACAGACAATTTTCAGATGATGAAATTGAAATTATTTCCACTCATATGAAAGAGTGTTCCAAATCATTATTGATCAGAGAAATGCAAATTAAGAAAACTCTGAGATACTACTACACACCTGTCAGATTGGCTAAGATGACAGGGAAAAATAATGATGAATGTTGGAGGGGATGTGGGAAAACTGGGACACTGATGCATTGTTGGTGGAATTGTGAACTAATTCAACCATTCTGGAGAGCAATCTGGAATTACCCAAAAAGTTATCAAACTGTGCATACCCTTTGATCCAGCAGTGCTACTACTGGGCTTATATCCCAAAGAGATACTAAAGAAGGGAAAGGGACCTATATGTGTAAATGTTTGTGGCATCCCTGTTTGTAGTGGCTAGAAACTGGAAAATGAATGGATGCCCATCAATTGGGGAATGGTTGGGTAAATTGTGGGTATATGAATGTTATGGAATAATATAGACTGAGAAGGAGTCTGGAAGGTTTTCTTGTCTGACTCTCTCATTTTACAAATGAGACACTAGGTAGTATAGTGACTGAGCAGTAATAGACATTTCATATTTAAATGGCCATCAAAAGTTTACAAAATATTTTCATCACAACAACACTGTAAGATAGCTAGCAAAAGGATTTTTATTTACATTTTGCAAATGTGAGACCAAACTCACAAAAGCTCAATAACAGATCCCTAGTTTTGTCAACTCAAGTCTTTCTATTATACCACATTAATCTCTTATGATTGCATTCAAGCCAACAAGAAGACATATAGGAGTAAAATAAAGTCCATCAATTAGGTCCAAATTATTCTCTAAGTCCTTGTGGAAGAAATGTGCTCTAACAGTAATCATCTCTGTGAAAAGGATTTAGAGATTATCTCAAAATGAGACAACAGCTTGACAGAACTGCTAAAAACAAAACCAGAACCTAATTTAATCTCAGGTTATATTCATGAAAGCAGAGTTTCTAGTCCAAGAAATGTAACAGTCATATTGTACTCTATGTTAGTTAGACAACATCTGAACTATCATACCTAGTACTGAGAGCCACCTTTCAAGAAGATTGATAAACTAGAATGTGTCCAGAAGAGGGGCAATGAAAACAACGAAAAGTCTGGAAATGACATCATAAGACAAACCATTGAAGCAACCAGAAATATTTTAACTTGGAGAAGTATTAGAGAGGATTTGATAGTAACCTCAAACATTTGAAGACCAGTCCTGTGGGGAAAAGATAAGATTTATTCCTTACTGTTAGAAATGGTGAAAGTTACAGCGTAAAATGGTTCAGAGAAGCAGTTTTCAGCTGTTGGACTAGTGTTGGAAAGATTTAAGTCCAGTACAAGGTGAGGCTTGTGATTAGTAAATGCTAAGGATTAACAATAGGTAATTAGGTAGTATGGTGGGTATAATGGAGGGCCTGGAGTCAGGAAGATTGATTTTCCTGAGCTCAACTCTGGCCTCAGACACTTACTAGCTGTGTGATCCCAGACAAGTCCCTTTACCCTGTTTTCAGTTTTTTCATCTATAAAATGACCTGGAGAAGGAAAAGGCAAATCACTCCAGTATCTTTGCCAAGAAAACCCCAAGTTGGGTAATGAAGAATCAGGTATCACTGAACAGCAACCACAATGATAAGAGAAATTTTTGTTTTATTAGTATATTTGCTTTTTTTTAACTAAGAAAAGGATGGAGGGAGAGATAGGACTCTGCAGGTTGTAGGAAGTAGCCATATTTCCTTCCAGTCCCAAGGTACTTTTACTATAAAAATGTTTTAGCATTTTAAGTTGTTCAGTGTTAGAAAAACTTCCTTGTAAGGTGAAGAGACAGCTTCAAGGAGGGCTTGGGTGGAAACTAGATTAGCCTTTAGTCAGGGAGACTGAAAAAGGAATTCCTGTATTAGGTTGGAGGTTGAACTAGACAGCTAGTTCCTAGAAGTTGAAGTAGATGGCTAGTTCCTAGCTCTTCCTTCCAACTCTAAAATGATACTACACTATAAACTCTACAATGGCTTTCTAAATAAAATTCATCTGGTATATGCACGTGAATCTGTATGAACATCTAAATATTTCCTGTATGAGATCCTGTTGAGTCATTTTTTAGTCATGTCCGACTTTCCATGACCCCATTTGAGGTTTTCTCCGTGAAGATACTGGAGTAATTTGTCGTCTCTTTCTCCAGCTTATTTTACAGATGAAGATACTGAGGCAAACAGCCTCAGCTAGTAAATGTCTGAAGTCAGATTTGAATTCACTAGAGGTTTCCTGACTTTACTCCCAGCAGGCTGTCCACTGCATCACTTAGCCTGCTCCTATTTCCTGTAAATTCACAAACATTTATAAGTGTATTTCTAGTCATTTAACTTCTCTGTTCCTCAGACAGCTCTCTAAGACTACAAGTTCCCAAAGACGTGAGTTGAGAGCTTTCTCACCTGGGAGTTCTGTGCCAGTAAATAAAAGGTCTCGTTTCTAAACTTATCTCTATAGGTGTGCATTTTTCGATGTAAATATATGTACAATATGAACTGGTAGAAAGAAACCCCTCACCGGGAGCTCCTTGCAGCCAAGAAAACGTATGATAGATGTATATAATGAGTGTGACTATGGGGTCACATATATGCTTGTAAACACATTTGTGATCATGTGAGCGTGTTGTGGGTCAGACCTGGCCCGGATCTGTTCCCATTTCCACTCCCTCATCCATACCCCAGATCCCAGATTTCTCCAAAGACTTCCAAGTGGCTGAAGACCAACAGATAGAGTCATGGCTTATTAAAAACCAGCCCTCAACATACTTTCACTCTCATGTCATTGGAAGGATTCCCAAATAAACTTGTAGCCGCCACAAATCCCGCAGATGTGCAGCCGATGTAGCGTACCTTCCATCCTCCCTCCAGACTTCCCTTTCCTCCTAAGACAGCTGCACACAGAAGGCCAGGATCAGAGTTGTCCTGTGGCTAGGTGACTGAGCCCGCCGGTCCTGAGCTCTGGAACCTTTCAATAACAGATTCAGAAACTGGCTAGCAGATGGGAAGTATCCTGGTAACGAGAAGTTCTTTTGAGGCAGCCCCCAAATCCTTCACAGACCAGAGTAACTCTCTCTGTGTTCCTGGCCTCAGGAGAGCAGCTCTAAGCATCAAGTATCTCTGCAACAGACCCTAAACTCCCATGCGGCTCCATCCATCCTCTGAAGCTCAGGAAGAGGCAGCGTCCCCAGAAGCCTCCAGTCTAGAACCAGCCAAGTCTTCTGACTTGGATTTGTGTTTTTACAAGTCTTTTGGGAAGAATCCCTCGGCCTAATTCCTTGGGCAGTCCCCGAAGGCAGAGCACCAACAAAAAAGCAGCCCAGCACCTGTAATCCTCACTTAGCGGAGGAATCGGGGCTAGGGGTGCCAAGGCTATCTCCGCAAGGCTGTGACTTACCAATCACCACCTTCACAAGCGACTCTGAGCAACTACTGCAGCCTGGGGCAGGAGAGAAGAAAATGACTGAAAGAGACCTGTCTCCAGAGCCTCCTCAAGCTATTTGGGGAGGGAACGGGAAAGGTGCAGAGTTGGGGGTGAGAGAATCCCCAGGCACTCCTTAGCTTTCTTGGGATTACAGCTCAGCCTCTGCTTTTCTTTTTGACTGGACAGTGCTTGATTCACCCAGTCATTGACTGGACGCACAATCTGGGACGTGCTCTGACCGATATATGCAGAAAAGGAGAAGAGCCTTTCTGCTCGGGCGAGTTAATACTCTACTAGGTTTGGGCACTCTAAGGATTGACCTTTATTTTAAAGAATTAAAGGGAAAGCCCCAAATCCTCTCAAAATGAAGGTTCTATACCTCTGAGATATGACTGATTCCTATGCCTTTTGTAGACTTCCCCACCACCACAGTGCCTTGGGCAGGGTTTTGTCCACAGTGGGTCCTCTGGATAGTGACTTCCTCATAAAATGAGCCTAAAGAATAGCATCTACTTCCCAGAAATATGGCAAGCGTCAAATAAGATAATGTATTGGGAGATAGTGTGGATAGAATGCCAAACCTGAATGAAGGTAGAAAAACCTGGGCTCAAACTCCTCCTCAGAAAGTGTATTAGAGGGGCAGCCAGGTGGAGCAGGAGATGGAGCACCAGCCCTGAAGTCAGGAGGACCTGAGCTCAAATGTGATCTCAGACACTTAACACTTCCTAGCTGTGTGACCCTGGGCAAGTCACTTAACTCCAATTGCCTCAGCATAAAAAAGAAAAAAAAGACAGTGTTTTAGTTGCGTGAGCCTTGGTTTCCCCAACTAGAAAAGAAGATAATAATAGTTGTAGTACCCACCTCAAAGCATTATCTGTTAAGCATTTTGCAACCTTGAAGGTATCACACTGATGTGAATTATTATGAAGTCACTCACTGCCAACTTCTGGTTGCTTCCCTCAGGAAGAGGCAAGTATGAAGGAAGCCTAATGTCTAAAGACAATAGCTCAGCATTTCGTCCCTACAAGTTCCTTCACACACTCTCTCTCTTACTCTCTCTCTCTCTCTCCCTATGTCTGTTTGTCTCTTTCCCCTACCCCACCTCTTTCTGTCTGTCTGTCTGCTCTCTCTTTCTCCCTCTCCTCCCTCTCTCTCCCTCTCTCTCTCCTGTTCCCTCACCCTCTCCCTCTCCCCCCTCTCTATCTCTTTCTGTTTCTCTCTCTCCTCTTCCTCCCTCCTCCTCCTCCTCCTCCTTCTTCCTCCTCTTCCTCCTCCTCCTCCTCCTCCTCCTTCTTCTTCTTCTTCCTCTCTCTCTCTCTCTCTCTCTCTCCTCTCTCTCTCTCTCTCTCTCTCTCTTCGAGTCTGTCTGTGTGTCTGCATGTCTCTCTCCCTCCATCTCTTTTCCTTTATCTCTCTTCATCTCTTTTTCTCTTCTTCTCTCTCTCCATCTGTCTCCATTTTTCTCTCTCCTTCCATTTCTCTCCCTCCAGTTCTCTCTCTCCTCTCTTTCTCTTTCTGTCTCTCTATTTCTTACATTCTTCTCTGTGATATATTTGTAAAGAGTTTTCTTAATAAACACATAGTAGGTACTTAATCAATACTTATTCCCTTCTCTTTCCCCATTGACTAGGATAATCTTCAGCATGTAATTCCTTTTCCAGACATTCTTCACAGGTAGGGTTCACCAAATGGGACTTTGTGACTAAAGAACTAGGCAGAGAGAATGTGGCAGAGTAGAAGGAATTCTGCCCTGTAAATTAGGAAATGTAAGCCCTTGTCTTCATTCTGCTATGATCTGTGTGACCTTGGATATTGCATGCCTCAACTCTAGGTCTCTGCTTGGACAAGCTCCTAGAGTCTCTGGGTCTCTCCCCAAGTTTAAGATTCTAGAATGCCTCAAAGTTAAACTCTTTGGCAGTCCCCATGGGTTTAAACTGTCCCGTGACTCACCCAGAGTCTCACTAGAGGAAGGAAGGTAATTAGAAGGCTGGCAGGTCTGGCCTTCTGTAGGCATTGCCAGGGCCTGAATCTCCTAGGGAGGTGGGGTAAAGGGCCACAGGGCAGAAAGCATGGGAAGGAGCTATATCTTTTTCAGCGAGTACTTGGCATGAACATAAACACACACACATACATACACTCAGTCCAGAGGAATGTGGAGGCATATGGGAACACAGGAGGGGCCAGGACAAGGCCCTGAAGCAGAACTTAAAGTTTGCATCTTCTATAGCTCTCCTACCTAACTCTGTATCAGGATTGTTGTTCACAACATGATGAGGTTTGGAGATAGGAGGAGAGAGGATTTTGCAGAGAGGATGCAAAACTTTTGACCCTCCCCACATTCTTTTCTAACATTAGGATCTAAAATAGCTTAGCTTATAGTTCTTTCCATTCTCCAACCCAAGCCAATTTGTTCAATATGAAATCTATGCTACATGGTGGGAATACAAAACAAAGCAAAAAAGAGTCCCTGTCCTTAATAAACTTACATTCTTTTTTGGGGTGGGTGGGATGGGTGTAAAAGGAATATGATGTTTAAAAAGATAAAATGTACATGATAAATTGAGGAGATAGAAGAGAAGATTAATAACTAAATCACTTGAGAAAGAAAGCACCTTATCAGAATTCTTTTATGAGAAAAAGATAGTCCTAATATTTAAACCAGGGAAAGATGAAACACTAAAAGAAAACTATTGGCCAATATCATTAGTAAACATTGCCAAAAATTTTGAACAAAATCTTGTCAGACAAACTAGAATGATTTAACCAAGAAGTCATTCATTGTTATCGAGTGATATTTATACTAGGGATTCAAAGATGATTCAATATTAGGAAAATAATCAACACAATCATATTAAAAACCAAAACATCCAAACCACATGATCTCAACAAATATAAAACAAGCCTTTGACAAAGTACAACACTCCTTTATGATAAAAACTCTATAAAGCATAGGAATAGAGAATTTAAAAAATATCATAAAGAGCATGCATTTGAATAAAAACAACTTTTCATGTGCAATGGAGGCACATGAAACTTTTTCAACAAATATGAAATGAAAGATGTTTTCTTTCTCTATTATTTGATATAATTCTTGAAATTCTTGTAAGAACAGTAAGACAGGAATGAATTAAAGGAATAAAGATAGGTAAAAGGAAATAAAATGATTCCTTCTTTGCTGATGATATGATGTTTTATCTGGAAAATTTTAAGGAATCAGCAAAGACATCAATTGAAATAATAGTTTCAGCAAAGTTGTAGGCTACATAATAAATCCTCAAAATTTAACAATATTCCAATATAATAATAACAAATTCCAAGAAGCAATAATAGAAAGGAAATCCCATGTCAAATAACTATAAAATGCCCAAACTCTCTGGATATCAACCTCACAAACCACATAAAAGACTTATATATATATTCATTTACAAAATATTACTTATATAAATAAAGAACAACTTAGATAACAGGGGGAACATTCAATGCTCATAGCTAGATCATGCCAATAAAATAAAAATGATAGAACTTCCAAAATGAATTTACACTTTTAATACTATACCAATCAAATTACTAAGGGAATACTTAATAGTTCTTGATAAAATAATAAAATTTGGAACAAATAATAACAACATTTAGAAAACCAAAGGACCTAAAATACCAAAGGATGATTAAAAGAAGTAAGAATAAAGGGGAAATAGATCTTTATCAAGTGTTATACTAACTATATTACATGATTGTAGATGTATAACCTATATTAGGTTGCTTGTGGTCTTGAGGGGAGGTAAGGGAAGAAGGGAGAAAAAAAATTGGAACTCAAAAATCTCACAAAAATGAATGTTGAAAACTACTTTTACATGTAATTGGAAAAACAAAATATTGAAATTATTGAAATTAACTATATATATATATATATATGCATATATATAAAACCCTTATAATGCAGAAGTCATTAAAACCATTGGTTAAATTGGTTTTGGTTAAAAAATAGAGACATTAATGGAATAGACCAGACAAAGGGGAATCAGAAACAATAGAACAATAGCCTAATGTTTGATACAGTTGAAAATATAAATTACTTAGAGAAGAGACAAAATAGATAACTTTGATTACTCCTAATGGAAAAGCTTCTGCACAGAACAAGCTTGAACTGTCTTTAGTATTTGAATCTCCAGTTCTTAGAACAGTGACTGATACAAAATAGATGCTTAATACATATTTATTACCTGATTAATTGCAGAGGAATGATGATGAAAAAGATTATTCACCACCTGATTCCTAATGGAGAAATAATGTATTAAAGAAGAAGAATGAGGTATATATTTTTGGACATGACCAATGAAGGAATCCCGGGGTGGGGTGGGGAGTAAATATATATACACAAAGTACTCCCACGTGCACACAAAATGGGCCATAGCTAGACAAAGGGCAATGAAGACTTGAATTAAATAGTTACTATATAAATGAAGAAAAGAGGGCAAATCTAGGTAAGTGGAGGGAATAGGAAGAAGCTTTCCTGGAGTCTTGAGAACTTGCTGATTATTGTATTTTGGATACTTAAGGGGTTCTGGTTCCTCTATCCCTACCTGGCTCTACAAAGTAGTCTGTTTTCATATTAAGGCCCCCAAGCAACCTGGTTTGTTTTTGTTTTTTTTTTTTTTTTGGAAGGGGAGAGGGGAGACACCATTCTCCTCTCCTAATTGCTGATCCAGAAAGAACCAAGCCTTGTTCATTCACATGGTTCTGGCCAAGGTATCTCAGGCTGAGGGATCCCACGCCCCGCCATCATGTAAAGTCTCATACTTCAATGAGTCTATTTCAAGAAAATCATTTGAAAGAAGAAGAAAAAATCTAGATATATTTCTAGAAATGAAATACAACATAGTAACCCTAAACATCATTCACTTCTTGCCTTCCTCTTTCCCTCTCTCCTTTTCCCTCTCTCTCTTTCTCTACTATATGGCAAGCAAGTTCCCTATCTCTTCTCTGATTGATCTGATTCATTGCCTTTTAACTAAAACCTTTAACTAAAAAGAAGAGTCTAAACAGCAATACATGAAGGACATAGTCCTTCAACTCATTCATCACCAGGTAGAGTTAGCCCCATGTTTATCCAAATCAGGATGTGAAATCTACAGGCTGCTGAATCCACAAGCACAGGATTCTCAATTTATTCACACTAAATTGAGAATACCTACCACATAACAGGTATGATATTGAATTCCATTATTCACACTAAATGGAATTCAATATCATACCTGTTATGTGGTAGGTATTAGGCTAGGCTAGTAGGTATTGGGAATACAAAGAAAGAAAAAACAGAACCTGCCTTCAAGGGGCTTACATTTAAATGGAAATACATGACATGTAAATATATAGATAAGTGTAAAATTATATCAAAAATAATTTTAAGAGGGAGGGAGTGGTAAGAACTGGGGAGGGTGGTACATGAAAAAAGGGAAGGAGATGTACAAAGGTTTCAAGGTAAAGAAGCGATATCAAGGAAAAGAGAAGTAGTGATTAATAGTGAAGAGTTAATCTTAAAGACAATTAATTTGAAAATGATAAAAACAAAAAACAAATATCTTCACAAAATGATAATTGAAACGGCCATAAATCTAAAAAATAAACAATACAAAAACATTAATTTGTTACTAATTGAGTTTGAATGACTGTGTCCTTCAAATATTGCTGTTTAGATTTTTGTCAATTC
This sequence comes from Antechinus flavipes, assembly GCF_016432865.1. Taxonomy (NCBI): domain Eukaryota; kingdom Metazoa; phylum Chordata; class Mammalia; order Dasyuromorphia; family Dasyuridae; genus Antechinus; species Antechinus flavipes. The sequence goes on from NC_067399.1 coordinate 420,979,370, forward strand.
TTGGTCTCTTCTTCAAATTAAAGGGAAAAGGTGAGGAAGGAAAGGGGAGGACAGAAAAAGAATGATATTTAAGGACTCCATGCTTTATTTCATTAATTTGAAAATGAATCCCAAAAATCTTGTCATTAGAAGGAGACCTTAGAAGCCATTTAGACTTTTATAGAAGTTCCCCCAATTCAAGAAATTGACAAGACTATCATTGTTGGATAGCTATGTTTTCATTTCTGGCTCTTTCAATTTCTTTTTATGCGTTTTTCTTCATCTATTTTAATATAAACTCCTTGAGGGCAGGGCTTGTCATTCTTTCTACTTATATTTGTATTCCCCAGCACTTAGTACTAAGCTTGGCACCTAATAAATTTAATAAACTCTATTTCACTGACTGACACAGTTAAATAGTCTGCCCACCCCATCTGACCTCCTCCATTCTATCCTAGTGTCATGTTGTTAAATCTGAGGTTATATTTATCCCTAAAAATTTCAATCTTATTATTCTGATCTCATTTTTCTCAACAATAGAGATCAATTTGAACCTTGATCATAGGTTCATATATTGATCATATATGCAGTACTCTGTGCTCTGTGGTTCAATCATTTCAGTCATATTCAACTCTCTGTGGCCCCATTTGGGGTTCTCTTGGCAAAGATACTGAAGTAGTTTGCTGTTTCCTTCTCCAGCTCATTTTGCAAATGAAGAAACTGAGGCAAAAGGGGTTAAGTGACTTGGCCAGGATGACACAGCTAGAAAGTGCTGAGAACAGATTTAAATTCAGGTTTTCTTGACTCCAGGCCCTCTATCCACTGTACTACCTAGCTAGCCCCTATTTATGCTTAGGCTGATAGAAAAATAAATTTGTAATCTGCTACCCAGCAGGAGTCTATGTCCCAGATTAAAAATGTCTTTTATTAATTATTAATAATTGTCATGATATAAAGAATCAGAACCAGCTTGGGAGTTTAGAAGATGTGAGTCCAAGCCCAGTCCCTGATATATACACACTCTATGACCCTCAGGGATAAGTCACCTTACTTCCAATGGCCCCAGGCAATTGGAATCTCCAAAGCTATAAATTACAAGCACATTGCCATTTTGCTTTGGTAGATGGACTGTTCATATTGGGAGTTCTCTACATTGATGAAATCACATCCACACCAAGGGAATAAATTAACAGAGGTTAATAATTTCCATTTTATAGAAGAAATATTTTATATTTACAGTGAAATATCTCAGTCAAGGAAACACAGCTAGAAAATATCAGAGATATGACTGAAACTCAGATCATCTGTACCTAATTCAGCATTCTATATTAAGAGATGAAGTCATTTTCCCCGACTATCTAATATCGTCCTAACAAGTCCAGTGTTGTCCCTACTATTACAAGTTGGTGAATTACTTAGAAACTTTCTTGAGGATTTTTTGATTTTTCCATGCACCCCAATACAGGTCTACCTCTCAGGGCAAGTACTTGGGAGCAACTCAGCTGACTCCAGCTCTCCCTCACAAGCACTCAGGGACAGACAGCTCAGGCCAGCTCCCCCTGATCCGTGCTTGAAGCCACTCTGGAAGTGGGAGGTGTGTAAGAGAGCAAGGAAAAGGATGGGAAGGGCAACATCCTAAAGAATTCCTCTGGGTGGGAACAGGTTCCTCAGACAATGGAACAACACAGAATGTACAAACAAATGGTAAATACAGTGGCAGAATCTGGGTGGGGATTGGAGGGTGAGGCTGGAGCATTCAAAACAGACTCAGGCCGTGGTAGGGGAGGGGAGACCCTTTAGGAACCCACAGAGGGGCTGAGAGAAGTCTTTGAAGATGATGGTACTTAGAGACGGATTACTTAATCCTGAGGAAAAACATAAAACCTACAAGATGGAGTCTTTGAGATCGCTAGCACTTCCTTCCTTCTAGTTGTTAATGGAATAGGGAAGATAACATTAAAGGCTGAGGGACCTATTGGCAAATTGATTGACTCAAATACAGTCCAGACTACAAGAAAGGGTTCTTGAATCTCACTCAGTCCATTGTATTCAAGTGGAGGAACTCATGTCTCCTGCCACGTAATATTTTCCATTCCCCTACTCAAAATTAATGACTTTCTAAGATCCCTAGAAGAAGGTTGTAGAACCATGACTTGTAAATTTTACCTCCATAGAATCCCTCAAATCTATTTTTCTTGTTTCAATTCATCAACATGACTGCCAACACAAGGGCATCTTATCTCACCTGGATTATTGTAATAGCTGTTTGGTCTTCTGTCAGAGACTGAGAGCAGGAAGACAACCCAGAAACCATGTAGTCCAATCCACCCCCTTCTTTTACAAATGAGAAAACTGAGGTCCAAGAGAGATCAAGGGACTTGCTCAAGCTCACACAAGTTTCTAGGGTAACAGAGCAGGGATTTGAACCCAGGTTCTGTGATTGCCTTCTCCATTTCATCTTCCACTCAACCATCAGTCCATAACCATCTATTAAGCATGTACAATATACCAAGCATTGTACAAAGATTCTAGACATATAAATAGATGCAAAAGACAGTTTCTGTCCTCAAGAAGCTTACAATCTAATCAGGCAGATGACAAGCTATATACAGGAAGAATAGGAAATAATAAGTGAAAAGGTACTAGAAGTAAGCAGTTCTGTAGCAGAAGGGATTGGAGTTGGACTTGAAGAAAGCTGGGGAAGCCAGGAGATAGGAATGAGGAGGGAGGGCATTCCAGGTTTGGGGGGAGCCGTTAAAAATATCCAGGGCAAGAGATGGAGTGTCTAGTTTGAGAAACAGAAAGGAGACTAGTCTCGCTGGATTGCAGTGTACATGATGGAGTACAAGGGATAAGAAGACTGGGAAGGTTTAAGGAGAAGAGAAGGACCAGGTTATGAAGGCCAAACAGAAGATTTTGGATTTGATCCTAGAAGTAACTGTGAGATACTGGAATTAATTATTGAATATTTATGGGTAGGTGACATGGTCAGAGCTGATGTTTAAGAAAATCACTTTAGTGTCTGAAGGAGAGTGAATTGGAGCAGGGAAAGACTTGAAGTTCATAGCACGTTCTTTTAATAGTCCAGGTATGAGGTGACATTGGAGAAAAAAAATCTTCCTAAGGCTCTCCCTATTCAAGCACTTGCTCAAAAAGTGTTCCCTGTTGCTCTTAGGACAAAATACAAATTCCTCAGGTTAGTATTAAAAGTGTTCTAACCTACTTTTGCAGTTTTATTTCCTATAATTCTTTACACACTCTAATTTCAGTCAAAGGGGACTAAGAGTTTCCCCCCCAAATTTGACATTCCATTTCAGTCTCTGTGTGTTTGCTCAGGCTATTCTTACTTCTGCTTGATACACATTTTTCCATCTAAGACTCAGCACCAATGCAATCTTTTCTGTGAAGCTTCCTTATTCCCTGTTAATGTTTGCTTTCTCTCTGAATAACTTTGTATTTGTTTATCTGCATATATGTTCTATTCTCCCATAGAATATAAGTTCCTACTCTCCAGTTTTGAGCCATTGGAAACATGGAATTGCAATCCATAAATACTCAGCTAGTGGTTGGGTTGGATTTCTTCCCATGGCCCCACTGGAAGTTGGTATCCCAGTAGTAGCTGGGATTGCAGGGAATGGAAGGCAGTTGTCATGTTTTTAAAAACATTTATTAAGTTGATGTGCATGAGAGAGGTATCTCAAAGATGCTATTTTTTTTGAGAATGAAAACTCATAGTTTTCCTCCTTCTCAAACAGAATCTTATTGATTCCTTCTGTAACTCAATCAAGGTTGCTTCATACATTCTTTAAAAAAAAAAAATTGAATGTAAGTTCCTTGAGGACATCTTTTGTATTTGAATGTTTTCTGTGCAAGAACATATCTTTTCCTTGTCGCTAAGTGTTTTTAGATGGATCCATTTGGGGTCTTCTTGGCAGTGAAATGAGTAATTTGTTATTTCCTTCTCTGGCTCATTTTACAGATGAGACACTGAGGCAAATTCCTCCAAATTCACACAACTAGTTAGTGTCTCAGACCACATTTGCACTCAGGTCCTTCTGATGGCAGGGCCAGCACTAGCTAGCCACTGCATCACCTAGCTGCCCTAACTTTACATAATAACAGCTTAATAAATATTTGCTATTAAATTGAATGCGACTTTTCCTGCTTCTGAAACTCACTCCAACAAAACACGAGCTATTTATTCTTTTTAAACTGAAATAGACCAAAAAAAGAAAAGTACAAGGGGAGGTGGAATCTATTCCTGGTTCCTAAGACTTTAAATCATCCTCTCAAAGTCATTGCCTATTCTCTTCCTGATAACGTAGGCAGTTATTTCCCTCTTGATATGAGTGCCTGCCTTCTATGTTGAGAAGTCTTTGTTGCCAAAAGTCACAAAATAATAGAACCTTAGAAATGGAAGGCATCTTAAAAGCCATTTTGATTCTTCTTGTCACTTTGCAGATGAATTTGTACACAACCCTCCCTTTCCAGCCTCTTGTCTTGGTACACTGACTCTCATGCTTTGAAAGCTTTCCCTTTTCATTGTCACCTGGAATCCTTGGTTTGCTTCAAGCCTCATCTCATGCACCATCTTATAGAATGAGCCTTTCCTGGTGTCCTGGCCACCATCACCCCCTGTTTCTAGTTCCTTTCTATATAAAATTCCCTTGTATCTGTTTTACACATGATAAATACCTACATACATGTGCTTGCATATATACACATAATATAGATGTACATTATATGTGTGTCTATGTTGTCTCCTCCTTAATATTTAAGCTTTTTGGGAGCAGAGACTGTTTTGTTATTGTCTTTGTATTCTTCAGAACCTGGCATATTGTAGGTGTTTAATGAATAATAGTTGGTTTATATTTTTGTCTTCTCAATGGGTGGAGGATGGGATGGAGGAACAGAGGGTATTTGGAACTGAAAATGAAAATTAAAAGAAAAAAATTATTTAATTGATGAAGAAATTGGCACCCATAGAAATGAAGAAGAGTATGAAACTGTCTCTGGTAGTTTTATAAAGGGCCCCAGAAGTCCTAAACCTTGTTCAGGATAGATTCTGATATAAGTTGGGATGGATAATAAAAAGGAAAAGAGAGGAAATTCCTGACCATCTCCTCAGCAAGTGAGCCTCAGTATTTCCTGTAGAACAGAAGGGATGGAGGGAAATCCAAAGAGAGATCATTTCATTTACTCTAAGGCAGGACCACACCATATCTAATGGAGAGCCTTTTTCAGTCACTCAACAGGTATCAATTAAGCTTTTACTCTATGAAGGCACAGTAGTTAATGTTGGAGATTTAATGAACATTAAAAATTAATCTGTCCTTGGGCAGTTAAGTTAGATGGTGCAGTAGATAGAACACAGGCCCCGAAGTCAGGAGGACCTGAATTCAAATCTGGGGTTTCCTGTAACTTAACCTCAATTGCTTCAGCCAAAAAAAAAAAAATCCCTGTCCTCAGGGAATTTTCCATGTCCTAATGTCCCACCATATTTCCTCCAAAAAGCATCTTAGTCCTCACATTGCCAAAATCAGAGTCTGCCCAATTTAACATCCTTATCTTGATCCCTTATAAGGGAGCAAAAACTAATCACAGAAGCAGTGTAGAACATTGGCTTTGGAGTCAGAGAACCTGGGATTCAAATCTGAATTTTACTGTGTGTGTGTGTTCCCATTTAACCTCCGTGGAATTCAGTTTTCTCAACTACAAAATGAAGACTTTGAACCACATGGTCTTCGAGATCCCAGCATTAGACATATGATCCTATGGTAGCTAGGTGGTACAGCAGCAGAGCTCTGATCTGGTAGACAGAACTGAGTTCAAATCTGACCACAGTCACTTACCTGCTATGTGACTCTGAACAAGTAATTTAACTTATGTTTCAAGTTTACTCTTTGGTAAAATGGAGATTAAAAATAGCACCTGCATCTCAAATCAAATCAAATAATTGTAAATTTTGATTGTAAATAATTGTAAATTGCTTTGTTCAATTCCTGGCACATAATAAATGCTGTGTAAATGTTAGCTATTTAGCTGAGATCCAAAAATCTGTCTCTCACTTTCATCTTTTCCTGGTGGTTATTATACTACTTTATGTCAGCTGTTATTTTTATTGTTCCTTTGATTTGGTTCCAATTCTGATTTCTTGCCTTACTTCCTTGGGTTGATGAATTTCAGCCTTGGTTGCCACAAATTCTACCACAAATCCACTCAGTTTTAGAAACTGGCCTTTGGACTGAGTTGTCCTGATTATTGAGTGGAGGAATATGGACTCAGTTAATGCATTCACTGGATCGAGCTGGCTCCAGCCAATATTTCCCAGCCGTCCACCCAGGTCATCTTGTTATTTGCTCTGTCCCCTGTATACCTTGCTTTCCATTTCCTGTCCTGGAATCAGTGGGCCAAAAGCTAAGGCTAGAAGTGACTTCAGAGTCCAGCCCCTCTTATAGATAAGGAAATTGAGGTACAGGAGATAATTTGTCCAAGTTCAAATAAGGAATATTCTCTGTCTTTTGAACTAACACTCTTTATAGAATCAATACTATCATTGCTTATGGAAAGGGCTTGATAGTTGACTGCCCTGTGGCTTTATTCATTAGTTCTGTGACTCCTTGGATGAAAAACTTCTTTTTTTTGGCCATCATGCAACCCTTCTATGTATTGTCTCTCCCTATAAAATGTAAGTTCCTTGAGGGCAGAGAATATCTCACTTTTTATATTTCTATTTCTACCAATGAAGCCTGAAACATAATAATCTCTAAATAATGTTTTCTCATCCATCCATTCAATCATCCATCCATCCATGTCCTATAAAACTGGATAGACCTGGGAATAAGCTATATGCTGTTATACAAGAATCAGACAAAATAATTTCAGAGATGTTCATCACTAGGTTGTCCATAAGCCAACAAATAGCAGCAAAGTCATGTCAACTTCTGAATACGATCTCCATTTGTAGTCAATCACTTTGCAGAGTAATTTGGAATTATGCCCAAAGGTCTATAAAACCATGCATCATACCCTTTAACAAAGCAATACGAGAAACAAGTCTGTATCCCAAAAAGATAAAAAACATAAAGGAAAAGGACCTGTATGTATAAAAGTATTTATAGCCATTCTTTTAGGGATAGCAAAGAATTGGTAATTCAAGGGATGTCCATTAATTGAGAAAGAGCTGAGCAAGTTAATATAGATTACTTTGATGGATTACTATTGTGCTATAAGAAATGACAAGCAGGATAATCTCAGAAAAACCTGGAAAGAACGTACGTGTGCTGATGCAAAGTGAAATGAGCAGATCTAGGAGAATGTTACAAACAACCCCAGAAATATTGAATGAAGACCAACTATGAATAATTTAGCTATTCTCAGCATTACAATGATCTAAGACAAAAAAAAATTTAAAAAAAACAATGATCTAAGACAATTCTGAAGGATTTATGATGAAAAATGCTATATAACTCACTTCTAGGGACAGAATTGATGGAGTCTGAATGAAGATTGAAGAATTTTCTTTTATTATTTTTCTTGTAGTTTTGTTGTCTGTTTTTTTTTCCACAGCATGAATTACATGTGATTTGCATAACTACACATGTATAACATTTCAAATTGCTTGTCTTCTTGGAGAAAGAAGAAGAGAAGGGAAGAATTTGAAATTCAAAATTTGGAGAGAAAAACCCCTAAAATCATTGTTACATTTAATTGGAGAAAATATTAAATTAAAAAATAATTTAAAGAAAATTATCTACAAAGTTATAAAGAAGTTATAATTGGCATTGGTAGAAGTTTCCACAATTCAAAAGTCCAAGTCAAAAACCAGATATTTTTTAAATACCTATCTTGTGCAATGCTTTATGCTGGATGGTAGGGATAAAACAACAAAGCACCTTCAAAGAGTTCCCATTCTACTTGGAGTGTGTATGTGTGTGTGTGAGGATGGGGAGGAAGGTGGTAATACAGGTATACAGATAAGTTTATATAAAGCAATCATGGCCTATCAGGAGAGCCTTAGCCCAAGAGGTTGCATCCATGTTGATCTTTGAAACATTTAAATACCTTCCATTAAGTTTTCCATTCTGGAAAATTGTGTTCCTCCTGGCTACTACTTTCCAAGGCTTGAATTAACCTAGTACTTGGGTAAAGTGGTGTGAAAATAATTGTTTGAGATAATCAGAGAAAGCAGCTAGGGGCTAGGAGACTCTAAAATATCTTCACAATTCACAGTAGTTGGATGTAAAAGAAATGATTCTGCCCAAGAGAAATCTCTTTATCCTCTGGAACCAGAATGATGGACTCTCCCAAGCTGGTTCAGTGGAAAGAGAACATTAGTTATGAATTCAGAGTACCTGGTTCAAATTCGGACTTCCTCCTAACTGCCTGCATAATTATTAGACAAATTTTGCTTCACTGCTGGGCCATGATTTCAACATCTATAAAAGAAAGGAGTTGGGCTGGATGACCCTCTCAGATCACTTCTGGCTCTAAATTGTTAAATCCTATGAAAGACAACATGGGGCAGTGGATGGAGAGCTGGACTTCAGGAAGTCAGAAAGACCTGCATTCAAATCCTGCATTTGACAGATCCTAGTTATGTGACCCTGACCAAATTACTTAAATTCAAGAATATTAAATTCCACAAACATTATTGCACATATGGAGTCCTTTTCCCTCTTTTAAGATCTCTTTGGGATACAGACCCAGTAATGGCACTTCTGGATCAAAGGATATGTCCAGTTCAAGAGTATTAAATTCTAGAGAAAGTCAATCTTGTATATAAATGAGAGGAACTTCCTCACCAATAATTATCATAAATACCTCACCAGTAAATTACAGATCCACTTAAAAGAGAGAGAGAGAGAAAGAAAGAAATACTCTCCTTTGCATCCTTCCAGATGGTCATCTAGGTTTGCCTGGGGGTGGTACATAATGATTCGCACATCCTTGAAGAATATCTCCTTTAGCCACTCCTAATGGTTCAGAAAGTGACCTAGGTCACTTAGGAGAGATCTGGGTTTGCCTCCTACCTCTGAGGCTTTCTTCATCCCTACAGGGAAGTAACTATTTCAGCCTTAGTTTCCGCATTTGTGAAAAGGGGACATTAATATTTATAGTCCCTACTTTACAAGGTCACTGCAAGTCTCAAATGAGAAAATGTATGCATAACGCCAGTAAACTTAAAACACTAATTCATATCAACTGTTATTATTATTCCTTTGGCAATGTTCCCCTCACTGGATGGATAAATTCTACCCTGGATAGTGCTTTGGTGGCCACAAATTTCAACATAAAGTCTGGCTAGATGCTTCCTTTATTGGGATTTCCCTCTGTTCTCCCCTGAATCTTCCCCAATAGCCTGTCTCCTCCCCTTTTTCTTTGGAAAAAAAAATCATGATTGAAAAACAAATCAGTCACCTTATTGATAGTAGTAGGTAAAGAAGCAATGAGGGAGGTTTCTTGGGATACTTTGGAGAAAATTGCATTAATGTCTCCTGGACAGCAGAGGAAGGAATTTGAAATTGTTTATACTACATCCAATCTGTCTCCGCCTTCCTTACAGCACTTCAATCCCGCTCTCTTCTCCCTACCCCCAACACACACACACACACACACACACACACACACACACACACACACACGCACAAATTGTTTAAACATCCTGCCTTCAGAGGGGATGACTTATCAGCAAGCAAGGGTTGGGTAGAAACGGCAAACACCCTCCCCTGCTGTCATCCCAGTGCAGGGTCTCCTACTCTCTGCTCTTCCTCCCTTAATCTTTGATCATCAAGTTCTGCTTTAACTCTGGTTGGGTTCTCAGAGACTTCCCATCCTCATGGCCCTGTCTCTTTGTTCCCAGTAACTGGAAATCTGCTGTGCTAAAGGGAGAAAGGGAGGGTTACCCCGTTTTAATGAATGCGGAAACGGATTCTAGGAATTCTGGAGGGACCCTTCCCTTCACAGAATAAAGGACTAGAATTCCTCTCCTGGCTTCATTTCTGACTCTTCCTGGCTTCTTTCTTGATCCCCTCATTTAGACCCTTTCTTACTGTCCACCTGCTCTCCTTTTATGTCATATTCCCAACACATAGCAATGTCTGATGCATAGCAAGTGCTTGATCAATGCTTATTGACATGATTGTAATGGTGAGATTGGGTCTGCAATCCTCAACTCTCCTCTCCTCTCCCAAAGCTTTTTCCTCTCAGATTTGGGTGAACAAAAGCATGGGGTCTGCAGATAACTGTGAGTAAAATAAAGAGGGAAGGGAGGGAGGGACTTCAAACTTCATCCAAATTTACTGTTCCCAATCTCATTAAATTTGGATGAAGTTTGAAGTCCCTCCCTCCCTTCAAACTCAAGTTACCTGCCACGTCCTTCACTGAACCTCTGATGTCATCCTCCCACAGAGTACATTTCACGTTCCTTTCCTTTGTACTTAGCCTATATTACCTTGTTTCATTGAGATAGACATTTATTTCTCTTTCCCCTCTTAGCCTGTGATCAAAAGCAAGCAGGTATGTTTATAACCTCAGAGCTTAGAACAGTGCTCTGTTTGCTTAGAACAGCAGTTTGCTAAATAAGTACTGAAAGAAAGGGAAGGAAGAAGGAAGGAAGGAAGAGAGGGAGGAAGGAAGGAAGGAAAGAAGAAAGGAAGGAGGGAAGGAAGGAAAGAAAAAAGGAAGGGATGGAGGGAGGAAGAAAGGAAGGAAGGAGGGAGGGAATAGAAGTTAAAGGGTGCCAATATCTTTATGGTTTGTTGAGAAAAGCCAATGATTAATGAATATGAAGGAAGGGGAGGGAGGAAGCAGGGAAAGGATGGAAGAAGCAAGGGAAAGAGGAAGGAAGTGGGGGAAGGAGGGAAGAAGGGAGAGAAGGAACCCCTAAAGGTCCCACTCTGAGGATGAGAACCACAGAACTTTTCTTTCTTCTCTCACCCCTTTTTTCCCTGGAGCTTTAGGTGGTTAGAGAGATGAAGCAACTGGCAGAACTAGGTGATGATTTCCAGCTGGGGACAATGCATAGGACTCAGCGTAGAATGAAGAGCTAGAAGGTCCTCGGAGACAGTCTTAGTGCAACCCTATCATTTTACAGAGGACACCCAGAGACAGAACAGAAAGCACTTGCCCACAGTCACAGAGACAAAGAGTGGAGACAAGATTGAAACTCCAGTTTTAGCACTCTTCTCCTTAGACTATGTTGGGTGCAGGAAGATTTCATGAGAAGGGAAAAAGGAAGGAATGATAGAGAAGACATTGATATTACCCTGAATCATCCCTGTACCACCCTGAATGCTGAACGGGTCTCAAAGAGAGAATTAGAATCAGAAGACATGGATTCAAATCCAGACTGCCATTTACTCCCTGGGTAAACTCAGGCAACTCATTTTCTCTTGAAAGGAAACTTAGTTTCCTTAGCTAAAAAAATCTTCCACCTCTAGATTCCACAGAATTAAAACATCTCATTTAATTTCACTGGGCCTCAATTTTCTCATCTATTGAATGAGTCACTTTTGGCTCTAAATCTCATCCTACAATCTTGTAACAAATAGACTTATCTAAAAGTGAAATGGGTCAGCTCAAGAGGTAGTGAGTGCCCTAAAGGCACAAAGGGATGGGCACCTGGCTCTTTCTGGCCAAAGCACATACTTTCCCTTTGGACACTCACCAAGAGAGAGCTATAATATATAGTTTTATTTGGCCAGCTCTAAGGAGACTACAGGGTGGCTAGGCGATGCCATAGTGCACAGAGCACTGGGCCTGGAATCAGGGAGACTCACCTTCCAGAACTCAAATCTGGCCCCAGAAACTTACTAGCTGTGGGATCCTCGGAAAGACATTTAACTCTGTCTGCCTCAGTTTCCTCATCTGCAAAATGAGCTGGAAAAGGAAATGGCAAATTCCTCCAGCATCTTTGCCAGGAAAGGCCCAACAGGACCACAAGGAGGAGGATCATAACTTAGGAAGTAGCCTGCTTCCCTTGGGGTGTGGATAGGTACCCTTAGGCGCCATATTGTCTGAGCCCTGTCAGACAAGGAGATGGCCTGTGAGGTCATACACAACCCTTGAACCTGGTAATGAAATGTTCTGAGCCCTCAGAAGCTCAAGTGCAGGTGATACCAAGCACCCCAACCCCCTCTCAATCCGGAATGAATGAAAAGTCAAGCCTATAAGTAGAAAAAGGACTGGGTCTCAGGGCCAGGAAAGGGAGTCAAAGGTAGGGATGGAGAAGGATCTCACTGGCAGGGATGAGGAGAGGTATTGCTTTGCTAGGGACTGGGGAAAGGAGGAGCAGGAAGAAGTGGTCTCAGGCCTCTGGGCTGAAACTGACTGAGCAAGGGGCCAAGAAGAGCAGCCTAATTTATGGGAAAGAAAGCTCTTACTCTCCCGTAGGCTAGCTACAGAGGAGGGGAAAGTGTAGACTTCTTGGCCTCCGGCCTTCTTCCTCAATCTATCAACATCTATTAAGCATCTACTAAATGCCAGGGCCTGTACGAAGCACTGGGGATGCAAAAAGAAATAAAGACAGTCCCTGACCTCAAGAGGCTTACAATCTACTGAGGGAGACAACATCCAGACAAATATATACGAGGCACTCTACCTACAGGAGAAATAGGAATTCATTAACAGGGAAGGTACTAAAACCAAGAGGAGTTGGGGAAGGCTTCCTGTCCAAGTGGGACTTTTAGCTAGGACTTAAAGGAAGCCAGGAGGAGCCCATGCAGAGGAGGGAGCAGTTTCCTGGCTTAATAAATTCCCTCTACGAGTTGGAAACTGCGACTGCCCCCTGCCCACCTCCCTCCCTCTGCGTCTCCCTCCCTTCCTTCCAGCACAGGGTTGGGAAGCTCACTCATATCACCGTTTGGCTGCTCCACAGAAGAGGAAACCCGCCCTGTTCCGAACTACATTCTCACCTATCCTGTGCCAAAATTCCCAGGATGTGAGCTCAGCCATTCAAGCAGAGCTGCTTGGGTTTGTCCCGGCAGATTCAGCCCTGTTCAGGCACTACAGCCACTGGGTTCTGTCTTCTCACTTCCAAAAGAAGGCTGGTAGGGAAAGGGTCTGGAAATGCTCCTGTAATTCAACCATTTACTAAATATGTTCAAATCGCTCCCTAAGGAGGGATAGAAAGAGAGCTGCTGGATGCGTCTCTGGCTGGTGACTGCAGGACTATGTAGGGTTTACATATTGCAAGCCCTCCCCACTGTCACAGCAATGAGTAATAGGAACATGGGATGCTGGAGACTGGAAGGACCCTCCCCATGCTGCTTCTCGTCCTGGGTCATGTTGCAGTGGAATGGATGGAGGATCTATAGTTAGAGGACCTGGATTTGAATCGTGGTTCTGTCACCTGAATCACTTGAGACAACTCATTTAATCTCATTGGGTTTCAATTTTCTCATCTGTTGAATGAAGAGGTCAGACTAGATGGCCTTAAAGGTCCCTTTTGGATATAACTATTAGAATCCTATGACCTAATAGACTTGACTAAAAAATGAAATGAGGGACTCCAAAAAGTAGTGAGCAAATTATCCATGTGGGTAGGACAAACCATAAATATACAAAAACCTAATTACATTGTCAGGCAACAGAAGTCAGACCCAGAAGAACAACTTAACTTATATGACAACAATGTGGTAAAAGTGAATGATTTTGATAGAATAATATATTGACCACCTTGATTCCAGAGGACCAGTCATGAATGAGATATTTTGGGATATGGTCAATGTGGGAATTTATTTTGCTTGAATATGCATATTGATTACAAAGATTTTTTTCCAGTAAAGCTGGGAAGATGAGAGAGAGGGAAAGCATAGGCTTATTAATTGACTAAAAATATAATTAAAAATAACTGAAAAGGTTCATACAAATAATGTAGTTTAACTACCTTAGTTTGATAGATGAGAAAACTTAGGACCATGTAAGTTTAAAATTACAGGGGTAGGAAAGCACAAGAAATGCTGAGTACCATTTGAACAGATAAAATGTCCTTTTGGGGAAGTAGAGAGAGGCACAGATAGGAAAGCAGAATGAGAAATAAATGCCATTCTGGACTTCATTCATTAGATAATAAGGAACCATGAAAGGCTCTGGAGCAGTAGAGTGCAATGGAAAAAATAGTGTTTTCAAAAAAGAGCAATCTGAGAACAGAACAAGGGTTACATAGGAAAGAGAAGAGGTTGATTCCTCCCTGGTTACAGCTATACCCTGGAAGAGGAGGTGGCCAGGTCCCCAGCTGGGCTGAAAGCAGAGAAAGGAACACAAGGAGTTTTGCTATTTGAGTGGGTGCTCTATAATCTAGAATTCTGGTGATTATCTTTTAGAGAGGCAACATGGTGTAATGGTTAGAATGCTGGGTTTGATGTCAGGAAGATGTAAACTTATATACTGCTTTTGAAACTTACTAGCTATTAAAATGGTAAGAAAAGATAAGGATGAATGTTGGAGGGGATGTGGGAAAACTGGGACACTGATACATTGTTGGTGGAACTGTGAATAGATCCAAACATTCTGGAGAGCAATTTGAAGCTGTGCCCAAAAGACTATCAAAATGTGCATACTCTTTGACCAAGTAGGATCTCTACCAAGTCTGTATCCCAAAGAAATCATAAAAAAGGGGAAAGGATCCTTTTGTGCAAAAATGTTTGTAGCAGCCCTTTTTGTAAAGTCTGCTTTGCAAACTTAAAGCATTATATAGATGTCATTTAGTAGTTAGTTGGTACAGTAGATAGAGCATCAAGCTTGGAGGAAGGAAGACTCGAGTTCAAATTTGAACTTAGATACTAGCTGTATGATTCTAGGCAAGTCACTTAGTCTCTATCTGCCTCAGTTTCTCCAACTAAAAAATGGGGATAATAAAAGTACCTATTTACCAGGGTTGTTGAAAGGATCAAATGAGGTAACATTTGTAAAAAGCTCAATACTGTTCCTGGCACATAGTAAACACTAAATAAATGTTAGCTATTATTACTACTACCAATACTACTTTATCACTAAAGATGCTGCTACAATTACTACCACTATTACTACTGCTACTGCTGCTGCAGTAGACTATGACTACTACTATTACTATTACTACTACCACTACTACTATTACTACTACCACTACTACTACTACTACTACTACTACTACTACTACCACTACTACAACTACTACTATTACTATGACGACTACTACTACCACTACTATTACTATTAGTACTACTACTACTACGATTACTATGACTACTACCACTACTATGACTACAACTATTACTATTAGTACTACTAGTAGTAGTAATACTACTACTAGTACTCTACTACATTATTACTATACCACTACTACTACTACTGATATTACTACTACTATTACTATTAGTACTACTACTACTACCACTACTATTATTACTACTATCACTACTACTATTAATATTACTACTAGCATTACTACTACTAGTACTACTACTACTGCTGCTACTGGTGCTACTACCACTACTCTACTACTACTACTACTACTATTGGTGCTACTACTACTAGTACCACCACCACCACCACTACTACTACTACTGCTGCTGCTACTAGTAATGATACTAGTACACTACTAGTACTATTACTACTGCTACCGCTACTGGTGCTACTACTACTTAGGGTCGGACATCATCAGGGATTAGTTATTTCTGATGGCAAGTAGTACTTTGTCCTTGACACTGCCGGATCCCTCCCTTTCCACTAACCCTAAGTAAAGCAAGGCACAAGAAGAGAAAAAAAAAAAAAAAAAACAACCCTCCTCACTCCCAAACCGCACTGAACACCGGCATAGTTGAGTTAGTAAACTTCATTTACTCATTTTGACAAATGTGAGAGGAGGTGACAAAGTCTCCCTTGAGACAAAATTTGCTGCCGGCAGAGGTGGAGGGGAACGGGGTTCATGAGCAGCCTGAGGCCCTGGCAGGGGTCGGAGTGCAGGGTGGGAGGAGCCCTCCTATTCCCCTCCCTCTTCTTCTCTTGGGGTCCTCCCCACCCTGGGCCCCAGGATCCGTAGCTGCTGGGCCATGCACTAGGGAACTGGGGGCCCTACAATGCCAGAGCCGATGACCCCAGAGGAAACAGCAAATCCCAAGCAGCTCCTCCACACTACTGGTCATCTTCTGTCTGGGTGCTGTTTGTGGGCCTGCACACACAGCTCTCAGTGACCGCGCAAGGGAAGTGGGTGTTTGAGCATCCACTCCGAACTCCCTGGCTTAAGGGACTCCCACCTTGGACAGCTTCCCTAAGGGACTGTCTCACAGCGGTTGTCGGCCGGCCCTTCACTAGCTCCCTGTGCCAGGGAGGAACCAAAAACACCTGGAAGGAAGGGGGCGTGGGCCCCCGCGGCTCCCTGGGACTCCGGCCCCCTCCCCCGGCCCCCATGGTACAGGTTTACTCGACACTTGAAAGGCACCTCAGAGGTGCTACCTCCCCGCTCCGGTCTCTGCCTGTTTACTTGGTTTTTCTGTCCAGAACGCAAACACTGCTCTCCTGGCCAGGCAGCAGGCGTGGACCAGACGCAGTTGACACGCCTGCATACCGGCTTGAAGCCAGCCGTGGGGCCCCTGCCCTTAATAGAGAGAATTTCACAAGCCGCCGCCCCCCCCTCCCGGCCCGGAGCTGACAGCAGCAGGCTGAGGCCGGAGCTCCCAGGCCTCTGGGAAAGAAAGCTGGGTCTGCTGCCCCGGGCCTGCCCTGACAAGGGGCAAAGGAGGCGAGGGATGACGAGGGACATTCTGCATCTCGCCTTGGACCGCAAGCTGCATTCAGCCGGCGGCGCGTGTTTGGCGCATTCTTTGGGTTGTAGCGTTTCAGCTGGGTCCGCCGATTTGTGATCCCGTTTGGAGGTCTCTTGGTTTGGTTTGTCATTCCCTTCTCCAGCTCATTTTACAGATGAGAAAACTGAGGCAGAGTTGAGTGATTTGTCTAAGATCACACAGCTAGTATGGGGGAAGGATTTGAATTTAGTTCCTCTGGGCACCAGGGTTGGCACCCTATCAACCTAGGTGCCTTATATTTATATAATTCCTTTAGTGAAAAAAATACAAGGTAGCTAAGAAATTCCATTTTATGCTCTAAAGAAGCTATTCTAAATCCCTCTCAATGCCAGTGCTTTCCCTTTAAGATTTTTCCAATTTATCCTGTTTTGTTTGTACATATGTGTTTTGTACTCTTCTCTCTACTAGACTGTAAGCTTTTTGAGGGCAGGGACTGTTTCTGCTTTTCTTTATACTTCATATACCACTTAACACAGGGACCTGCACATAGTAAGTACTTAGTAAATCCATACTTGTGTAGACTTCATTTGGCAGCTAAATGAAACTAATGGTAATTGTGCCAAACTTGAAATCAAGGACACCCGAGTTCAAATCCTGCCTACTAGTCATGTGAGCCTAGACAAGTCACCTAAGTGTTATCTGCCTCAGTTTTCTCATCTGTAAAATAAGAAGGATAATAACGTCTGCCTTGCAGGGCTGCTTTGAGGATTGAATGAGATAATCTATTATATAAAGTAATTTGCAGCCCTTAAAAGTTCTCTACAAACATCAGCTGTTTTTATTGTTGTTACTAATGATATAGAATCAGACAGTGGTGGAGTCAGGCTTGAATGCAGGTTTTCCAGAGCTGCTCAAACTGCTTCTTAGTCATACAGCAAAGCTTTGAGATAACCTTCCTAAGCAGAAGTGTGTTCAGAGACTAGCCAGTCAATCCACAAGCATTTATGAAGTACTTAAATGTACCCTCCGGTGTTCTTGTTGTTGTTCACTTATTTCCAGCTGCAGCCTCCTCTCTGCAGCCCCATTTGTTGTTTCTTGGCAGAAATGCTGAAGTAGTTTGCCATTTCCTTCTCAGCTCATTTTACCAATGAGGAAACTGAGGCAGACAGATTAAGTGATCTACCCAGGGTCGCACAGCTAGAAAGTGTCTGAGACCAGATTTTTCATTCAGGAAGATGAGACCTTGGACTATCCCTGTCCTGAAGAAGCTTATATTCTTGATGTGGAGAAGAGAGGAATTTAGTATCTTTACACATAAGTAAATGTAGGATGAATGAAAAATAAATTCCCAATGATTTGGGCACTATGTATTAACAAGTGAGTGAAAGGTCTCTTGCAATAGATGGCACTTGAGTTGAGTCTGAAGACACCAGAGGTGAGAATGAAGTCTATTCAGGGCATAGGGCACAAATAAGAGATGTCAAGGAGATAAGATTTGGCTAATGATTGGATACAGGAGGCTGAAGTGAGAGAGAACCAAAAACTGAGAAGGATTCTTGGGGTGGTTCAAGCTCCCTGAACCCCACTGTCTCACAGCTGTTGTTGCCACCAGCCCTTCACTAGCTCTCTGTACCCTGAGAGGAAGCAAAATACCCTGAAGGAAAGTGTATGGGCCTCCCACGGCTCCCTGGGGATTCTTGCCCCTCTCCTTCCTCAGCCCCCCATAAGTGCAGACTTTAAGGGCCCTGTTCATCCTTCACTTCTAAAAAGCATCTTAGAGACTGGAAGGATGGAAGTGCCTTTGGCAGAAATAGGGAAGTCAGGAGGAAAGGTGAGTCTAGAGGACAAGGTAATGGCTCTTTGTTGGACATAATGAGCTTAAGACTCCTATGGGATGCTGGCCTAGAGTTCAGGAGAGATATAAAGCCTGAATATATAGATTTGGGGGTCTTATGAATAGAGAATAATAGTTCAATTCGTAGGAACTGATGAGATCACCAAGAAGAAAGGACCTAGGGCAGATTCCCTACAGTATGGATAAAAAATGGATGAAGATGCTAAAAAGACACTGAGAAAAATCAGTCTAAGAAGCAGAAAAAGAACCCTATGTTTTGGGAAAGAACTTTGACATATCACTGTCAGAAAAACCTGGGGGAGCAGAGTGATGCAACAGGGTGTGGTCAGTAGTGTCAAAGCCTGCAGAGAAATCAAGGATGAACAGGAGCCTTTGGCTTTATTAAGAGAGCATTGTTGACCTTGGAGAGAGCAGCTCCTTTTGAGCCAAATGGCAGAAAGTTAACAAGTGAGTGGGAGGTGAGAAATGGAGACAATGAATGTAGAAAGCTTTTCTATTGTCATAGATTTAAAGATGGAGCAATCTTTGAGGTCAACTAGTCCAAGCTCCTCATTTCATACTTGAGGAAACTGGGGCCCAAAGAGATTAAATGATGAGTTTGACTGGGAAAGCAAGGATATAGTTTGTTGTTATTTAATCATGTCCAATTCGTCTTGCACCCATTTGGGGTTTTCTTGGCAGACATTGGAATGGTTTGCCATTTCTTTCTTTAGTTTATTTTACAGAGGAGGAAACTGAGGAAAGGGGGATTAAATGACTTGCCCAGTTAGAAAGTATCTGAGACCAGAGAAATCTTTCTGACTCTAGGTCTTACCCATTTTAAAGGGAAAGTAGGGTTAAGTGAAGGGGTAAAGAGTTAAGCATGTTGGAGGGGAGTAGGAAAGGAGTCAGTTGATAAGGAGGAATTGAAAATTAAGGAAAAAAAAGAAATGACTGAAAGGTCAATCTGTTAGTCTAGACATAAAGGGCATAAATAAAGAGGTTAGCATTGGAAAGGAAAAGGGCCCCTCATCCTCTGAGAGTGGAACAAAGGAGAAAATGAAAGATGAAGCTGAGATGATTTGAATGTACAGTCAGGAAAGAAAGATCTTGGGATGAATTGTTTCAGTTTTATTCAATAAACTATGAGCTAAGGTCTTCTGAGAAGGAATAGGGAAGCAATGATGTAAGCAGCTTGAGAAGAGGTTTGAACAGGCCCTATGGGGAAGGGGGATAAGAAGTCACCTGAGACAGAAGAATTAAAAAAGATTGCCTTATAGCAGTGAGGGCCCAGTTGAGATTGGACGCCGTAAATGTGTAGTGAGCCCAGTCATTGGTTATATGTCTTTTTGAAGAGCCTGAGAATAGAAGTTTAGGAGGTAGATGGTGGGAGCTATCCAAATGAGATTTAGGAAGGGCCAAAAGGCAAAGCTAGTGAGGAGTTGAACTAGTTAACTGTAATGTCTATATTTTGAAGAGATGAAAATAAAGTCAGGGCAGTGGAGTTGGGTTTGAGGGGTGGAAGGAGGGTTGATGGTCTGGGAAAGCAGGGAGAGGTAGAATGGAGACTGGAGAAAATTAGGTTAGAGAGGCCCAGGGCAGGATGGAAGGAGGGGCCACATGAGAGCCCATATTGCAGTACTGTTATATTGAAGCCCTGAGGAAAATTCTCATTAGCCAAGATTTCCTGGATGATCCCCAAAGTGGCTGTGCCCAATACTACTAGTCAGTGCATAACAATAAACTGCAGAACATGCCGTTCTTCACTTAGAGCCCATGTTGCTGTGTCTGTGTCAAAGCGCTCAGGTAAAGTGCAGGAGAGTGAGTGGACCGGAGGGTGTCCCTTTGAAGTCACCTCACATACCGTTCTGTGAAGGCGGCTGCCAGTCACTGGCTGCTCCTTTCCCTACACTGTGTCTCCCGGGCCCTCAGAGTCATCTTGAGGAATGCGAGCTGCCCTCGGGCCAGAGTCCATCTTTCTGTCTCTGACCAGAGGAGTCCATCTTTCTGTCTCTGCCCAGAGTCCATCTTTCTGTCTCTGCCCAGAGGAGTCCATCTTTCTGTCTCTGCCCAGAGTCCATCTTTCTGTCTCTGCCCAGAGGAGTCCATCTTTCTGTCTCTGCCCAGAGGAGTCCATCTTTCTGTCTCTGCCCAGAGTCCATCTTTCTGTCTCTGCCCAGAGGAGTCCATCTTTCTGTCTCTGCCCAGAGTCCATCTTTCTGTCTCTGCCCAGAGGAGTCCATCTTTCTGTCTCTGCCCAGAGTCCATCTTTCTGTCTCTGCCCAGAGGAGTCCATCTTTCTGTCTCTGCCCAGAGTCCATCTTTCTGTCTCTGCCCAGAGTCCATCTTTCTGTCTCTGCCCAGAGTCCATCTTTCTGTCTCTGACCAGAGGAGTCCATCTTTCTGTCTCTGCCCCTCTGTCTGCCTGTTTTTCTCCCTGGGCTCCTGTCTCTCGGTGTCTCTCTCTGTCACTTTGTCTCTTTACCCCTGAGTCTCATCGCCTTCTCTGCCTCCCTCCCTCCCCCTTACCTGTCTCTCTGTCTGCCCCTTTCCCACCCAGAGTCAGCACAGAGTAGGGGAGGGGAGCTGCTCCAGAACCTTCAAATGTCCCACCTCCCCTGTGAAGATGACCTATGTAAGTACGGTTAACTATTGATATTGGAGACTACTGGGCTAAGGATGAGCAATAGAGAAACTTGGCAATCTTCATAATCACATCAACATGGAAATGGAGGGCCCCAGGATTGTTCTCCAGGGTCTCACGGCCATCATTTTGCCATGTTCCAGAAGTCTGAAACATGGTTATAATAATCATGTTATTATTACTAACATAAGTAATATTATATAATGTTGATGATATATTAACATAACTATCCATAATATAATACAAATCACACAAATGTTATTTATTAATACTATATTAATCATAATGATGATGATGTTTTAAGGTTTACAAAGTGCTTCACAAGTATTATATATATTTTTTCCTCCTAAAAACCTCAAAAGGCAAGTGCTGTTATTATCCTCATTTTACAGATGAGGAAACTGACAACTATTAAATGTCTGAGACTAGATTTGAACTCCCTAATTGCAAGCTCAGAGTTCTGTCCATTTTACCATCTAGTCTTTTATTACTTCTGGCATCACTATCAGTCCCTGAAAGTCCCAGCACTGAAGCTTAACAAATGTCCAGAGATAATGCTTCCATTTGATTATTGTAAATGCATTTCTAGCAGTACTAGAGGTCAAATATGGACCTTTTTAATTTTTTTTATTTTTCCTTGAACCTCTTTATTTCAACTTCAAGAGCTCAGCTAAAGGGCAACTGCCCTCCAAAATCTATCAGTCAAATCCTACTCTACCAGAAACAGTACCTAATGCCTTACCTTAAGGTGTCTTGACCCAGCTCATATAAGTTTAAAAAAAAAAGATGAATGTGAAATATTTTTATCATCACCGATTTGGGAAATTGAGGATATCAAGAACAGTGTCCTACTATGAACATAAAGGATTTAATAAAGACAGGTTATAAAAGTAGCTCCTCAGTCTTAGGGTTTTGTCCAAAATACACAAGATTTCAAATGAAGGCATACCAATTGACTCAATGTATGTTTCCCTTTCTCCCCTACTCTTATATAAAAAGGATATAGCTATAGGAACCAGCAGATAGACAGGAGTAAGGAGAGAGCATTGGATAGAGAGAACATACTTCTTTCTATTTCAGTCTCTTTCTCAAACTTCAGCGCCATATTTTTAAAATTTAATTTAATTTTTAATTTATGAAATAAACAAGCATTTCCATAACATAAAAAAGATGATTGTGCATGAAATTGCAAAACTATTATGCACAACTTGCTATTCCTTTAAAATATATAATAAAGTTATAATGTAAATTTATTTTTTTTCCATTTTTTTCCTTCCCTCCCTACTCCCCTTTCCCCCAGATGGCTACCACTAGACACAAATTTATACATATATGTGTAAAAGCATTCTATATATACTTCTATTTGTCAGTTTTTTCTCTAGATGCATTTAGCATCTTCCTTCATATGGCCTTTGTAGTTAATTTGGGTGTTTATAATAGTCAAAATTATTTACTTGCTCAAAGTTGTTCTAAATAATTCTGCTGTTACTATATGCAGCATTCTCTTGGTTCTGCTCATTTTGCTCTTCATCATTTCATGCAAATCTAACCATGTTTTTCTGAAATCAATGAGCTCATCATTTCTAATAGCACAGTAATATTCTATAACAATCATATGTTTCAATTTTGTTCAGTCACTCCCCAGCCAACGGGCATCTCTGAAATTTCCAGTTCTTGGCCACCACAGAGAGAGCTGCTCTAAGTATTTTGTACTACACATTTTCACTTGGAAACTCAATAGATGATCAGCCCCCTAAGATGTAGGAGTATTTTTTGTTTGTTCTTTGCACATCCCTAAAGTCTACCACAGTGACTCACATAGAAGTCCTTACTAAACATCGTAGAATTGAATTGAATCAAATATCCCATTGTCTCCTCAAGTTAAACATGTCTGAAATGGCTTCTTTATCTTCCTTTACTTTCAGACTCTCCTATCTCCATTCATTGTATCTAACTCAGGGTCTTCTTTGCCTCTTTAGCCCCTACATCCAGTAAGTTACCACATATTTTTGAATTTCTTTGTAAAACATCACCAGACTATGAATCCTTTGGGGCAAGGAAATCATGGATCAAACTTCTTTTCATTCCCTACTGTGACCAGTATTGTGCTCAGCACCAAATCAATATAAAATTTATATTTGTTATATAAATTTATTTTATATTTATTATATATTTTATTTTTTATTATTACAACTATATACATAATGTAATTTATACATAAATATATAATTATATTTCATATATATTTATGGTATATATTATATATGAGTAAATTATATATAAATATATGTAATTACAAAATTAATTTATTATATAAAATTACTGAATTTGAAATCTCATCTTGTCTGATAGACTAAACTGTACAAAGTTAGCCTAAGTCCCCCAATTCTTTCGGCAGGTTAGAGAAAACACAAATTGGCCCAAGACATTGCCCATGAATTAAAGAAATGAGTCCAGCTAGGGATTCCCTCCCTTGACACAAGGGTTAATATAAAACCCACTCCAAATTTTGCTCAAAAAGTTATCAAACTGTGCATACCCTTTGATCCAGCAGTGCTACTACTGGACTTATACCCCAAAGAGATACTAAATAAGGGAAAGGGACCTGTATGTGCCAAAATGTTTGTGGCAGCCCTGTTTGTAGTGGCCAGAAACTGGAAAATGAGTGGATGCCCATCAGTTGGAGAATGGTTGAGTAAATTGTGGTATATGAATGTTATGGAATATTATTGTTCTGTAAGAAATGACCAGCAGGATGAATACAGAGAGGCCTGGAGAGACTTACATGAACTGATGCTAAGTGAAATGAGCAGAACCAGGAGATCATTATATACCTCAACAACAATACTATATGATGATCAATTCTGATGGACGTGGCCATCTTCAGCAATGAGATGAACCAAATCAGTTCTACTTGTTCAGTGAGGAAGAGAGCCATCTACACCAAAGAGAGAGAGAACTGTGGGAACTGAGTGTGGAGCACAACATAGATTTTCACACTTTCTGTTGATGTTTGCGTGCATTTTGCTTTCCTTCTTAGGTTTTATTTTCTTTCTAGATCCAATTTTCCTTGTGCAGCAAGATAACTGTATAACTATGTATACCTATATTGGATTTAACATATATTTTAACATATTTAACATGAATTGGACTACCTGACATCTAGGGGAGGGAGTGGGGGGAAGGAGGGGAAAGTTGGAACAGAAGGTTTTTCAAGGGTCAATGTTGAAAAATTACCCATACATGTTTTGGAAATGAAAAGCTTTAATTAAATTTAAAAAAAAAAACAGTCCAAGAATCAAAATGAACATAGCAACCCTTTCTTTTCCACCAAGACAGATGTTTTCCCTTGGGTATCAGATATTTAGTCAAGTTTCCATGGAAGCTGTGCACATCTGTCCTGTGGCTGATGGACTAGTTTAGGTGGATTTGGAGGAAGAAGGGGAACGGTGCTTTTAACTTAGGGTTCTGGTCTTGGCTTGCCTGCCCTATGTTTCTACTCAGAATCTTTCAGGGGAGATAGAGGCCAGCAAATATTAGACAGGGTAGCCTTCCTGTTGGGGTTTTATTTGATTAAAGGGGGTATTCCTATCATTGAACCCCTTCCAAAGCTGGCAGCCTGCCCAGACATACACGAGAAAGCCAGGGGGCCATTTAGCTGTCGGCATGAAGCCCCGAGTAGACCCCCCCGCACTGCCAGGCTACCCCCCCCTCGGCTTTCCTGGCCCAGCGGAGCCGGGACCTGCCTTTATTCACGCTTCTTTCCCGAGGCTGCCAGGCAGTGAGGGCATCCTTGGGTCTCCAAAAACTTCTCTGGCCCCGGCGGAGGCTGGAAGGGCAGGGACCCGCACAGTGGCCGGATGCCCGGTTCCCCTTATCTCAGAGGCGGACCCCAGCTTCGATCCTCTGGGAGATGAACAAGGTAGGGGGAGGTGGAAGGGAGGGTGGGCCTGGAGCCCTCTGGAAGTGTCCTGGAGAGGCCCCCTGGCACCAGGAGCAGAGCCACCACTGAGGCAGGGCACAGGCAGCAAGGGCTGGGGACCTCACCTTTGGAACCCACTGGGCATGAGGCTTGCTGACCCGAGGGCCGTCCACTTCATGGATGGGAGTTCCTCTCGTGAGGGTTGGACTAGATGGTCTGCCCTACGGCCGCCAGACCTGGCTTGAGCAGGGTTAGAAGAAGAGGGAGGATATTGCTTATCTGATCTTGGAAGATCTCACCTCCTGAGGGAGACCTGACCTTCCCTTCCGCACAGAACCTTTCAGGGAGAGGTAGGATTACTGCGGGCAGCCTTCCTTCAGGGCTTTTGCTTGTGTGGGAAAGGGCTTTGGTGGGACTCTGAAATCACGTGAATCTGTGATGGGGGCAGGGGGGAGCACAGGGGAGACCTAGGATTCTCTCCCGCAAGGGAGTGACTTCTGGCAGGCTGCTTAGCCCCAGGAGACCTTCACCTAGCAAAGGGAAGAGATGGACAAAGGTGATATTGGGAGCACTTCTCTCACTCTAGGTGTAAAGGTAAATTCAGCGCCAAGGGCACTAGGGAGGGTGTGGTTCGTGGAGGAGAGGCAGGGAATGTGGGAGCAGCTCTGGCCCCTCCTGAGGCCCAGGTGTGTGAGCAGCCCAGAGGCAGGCCCAGGCCCTGGCCTGGGCCAAGACAAACACCAGCCTTCTCCCTCCTGGCAGCCAGTCCTGCCCTGTCTCCGCTCTCTCCCCCACTCCAAGGGCTCCCATCAGACCAGTTATATGGGGCTCCATAACCTCCCCTCTGCTCCCCAACAGTGCCTTGAGTGGTCAGAGGGATGAGGGACAGGGAGAACTCTCTTAATTCTCGTTCTAACATTCTGCAATTCTGTTATGTGGAGGAGGGCTGTGGTTGTTGTGGAAATGAGGGAAGAAAGACCTAAGAGTCAGTACTGACCTAATTATCCATAGATGCTTCTTAATGTATAGGATACTTTCAAGAGACATATTTTTTTTTAAAAAAGGCCCCATTCCCAAAGCCTCTCCCTCAGAGTCCTGACATGTTTCCTATGAGTTCATTATTGGCTTTAATTAACAAGTATCATTAGCAAGTACATTGGGAAGGTTAACCCACTGAGTCATTCACACCATAGGTCATATTGGTTTATCCTGCTGGTTCTTACCACAAGGCAAGAATCTCAAGGAATGGGACACAGAGGAAGGCAATTTGTAATAGGAGTGGTGAGAATCATTTTTAATGTTGTATGAGAAGATCTGACAGCAGGGTATGGAAATAGGAAGGAGGGAGAGAAAGTGATAGATAGGAATGTGTTAGAGGCAGGGAAACCTAAGATACTTGGGAATTTTGCCGACACTAACCTGTAATGTGGGACATGGCAGAGACAGGGGTAGGACACTCTCAGATTGGCTAAAATGACAGTAAAAGATAATTGGAGGAGAGGTGGAAAAACTAAGACACTAATACATTGTTGGTGGAATTGTGAATGGATCGAACCATTCTGGAGCCCAAAAGGCTATCAAACTGTGTACACCCCCTGATCCATCAGTGTTACTACTGGGCTTATATCCCAAAGAGATCATAAAGAAGGGAAAGGGAGCTGTATGTGCCAAAATGTTTGTGGCAGCTCTTTTTGTAGTGGCCAGAAATTGGAAACTAAGTGGATGCCCATCAGTTGGGAATGGCTGAATAAATTATGGTATATGAATGTTATGGAATATTATTGTTCTGTAAGAAACGACCAGCAGCATGGTTTCAGAAAGTTTGGAGAGACTTATATGATCTTATGCTAAGTGAAAAGAATAGAACCAAGAGAACATGTACACAGCAACAAGATTATGTGGGCTTTTTCAACAATGAGGTGATTCCAGCCAATTCAAATAGACTTTGGAGCGAGCTATCTGCATCCATCCAGAGAGAAGATGAAACTGAATATGGATCACAACATAGTTTTTTCACATTTTTATTTGCTTGCTTTTTGGTATTTTTCTCTTTTTTTTCCCTTTTTAATCTGATTTTTATTGTACAGCATAATAGATTTAGAGGTATATGTGAGAGAATGGTGCATATTTACTATATACCCAATTGCTTACTGTGTGGGGTGAGAGAGGAGAGGAAGAAAAATTTGGAACACAGGATTTTGCAGAGGTAAATGTTGAAAGCTTTCTTTACATGTATTTTGAAAATAAAAAGCTATTATTTGAGAGAGAGACAGAGACAGAGAGAGATGGGAGTAGGAAGAACAGAAAAACCAAGATTTGAGACTCAAGAACAGGTAAGAGAAGGAGAGGAGACAGAGCTTTCAGGTATTCCGTAGGGAGTGAGTTTTATACTGTATTTGGACTCAAAGTCCAGTCTCAGATAAGGGAATAGGGGAGGGGCCACTTTTTCCTGATTTATCATAATCTTATTCTTCAGAAGAGGTTAAGAGTCACTCATGGACATTAGGAATACTCTGTTCACCTGTGTGTGGTATAATGGAAGGAAAAGAATGGCTGTGGATAATTTTTTTTCTAAAAAAGCAAATAATTAAAATAAAATTTCCATTTGTCTTTGGAATTCATTGAATAACTCCATTCCCCTACTACCTTCCCAAACAAAAAGGCTTTTCTATCATGCAATGTGGGGTAATAGAAAGAATACTGGATTTCAAATTAGATATCTTGAGTTCAAATTGTGACTCTGCTATTTATCACCTGTGTGACATTTCTGAGAGAACGTGAGCTCTTAGGAGTGAGGCCAGTTTCATTTTTGTCTTTGTAACCCGAGCCTAGAATAGTACTTGGGACAAAACAGATATTTAATAAATGCTTATACAATATAGTATTTTCATCTTTTTGTTATTTGCTTGCTTTTTGTTTTCTTTCTCATTTTTTTTCCTTTTTTGATCTGATTTTTCTTGTGCAGCATGATAAATGTAGAAATATGTATTGAAGAATTATACAAGCTTAACATATATTGGATTACTTGCTGTCTAAGGGAGGAGGTGGGAAGGGAAGGAGAAAAATATTGGAACACAAGGCTTTGCATAGGTGAATGTTGAAAATTCTATGCATATTTTTTGGGAAAAAAAAACTAAAAAATAAAATAAAATAAATGCTTATTGACTAAATGATCTCTCCAGGTCTTGGTCTCTTTTTCTGGAAAATGATAGGGGGGGGATTAGGTAATCTACAATCTAAAATCCCAGGATTCTCAAAATGTTTGGCAAATGTGTAAATCTTTCCCTCCAGTTCAAGAAAATGGTTTGGGGTTAAACACGTACCCTGGCTGATCCTTACAGATAACCAGTCAATGCCTGTGCTCCAAGAGGAGCCTGGCTGTCCAAGTTCCTGCAGGAGGAAGACGTGTCAGCAGGCAGCAGTGCTGGCCACCCTTGAGGGCATGGGATCTTAAAATGCCTACAAGAATTTCTTCTTGAAGGAGAATTGAAAGTATGTTCAAAACATGTCCAGCCTAGGAAGGGGTGGGGAGTGAAAGGGCTGGTGGGCGAAGCGGCTGTGGCTCAGGCCCTCTGACCAATCATTAAACCCGAGGCCTGCTGTGAGAGCCACCGGCCCGTGGGCTGTCAGACGCGGGGGAGGGGGGGTCCCCCGGCCTTCTCTGCTGTTCGTGCAGCCTGGCTGGGGAGGGGGACGCAGCCGCAGGGAGCAGTTTCTCTGCTCACCGACCTTCTCCTGTGTGGGGAGCAGCGGTCCAGCTCTGGCCACCCAGGACTTGGTGCGGATTCTGTAAGGAAAGGTGGGGTCACATCCACTGCCTGTCGGCATTCTCATGACCTCACGAGGCAGCAATCTGAGGGCTTGGCCCACTCAGGATCCCACCCTGCTCCCTGCAGAGGAAGGAGTCTTGTGTCTGTCCCTGCCACCTTCCTGTGAGAAGCACTGTGGGCAAGAGGCCAGCAGCCATCCCGGGACTCTCAGAGAGCATTCAAACGGAAGGAGGAAGCCTATTTTCAGAGGCCCTGCTCCTCTCTGAACCCGCAGCTTAGCCTGGCAACAGCCCAGGTATATCCCCGTTTGACCCAAAGACAAAGGCAGGGCCTTGAAGGGTTAAAGCACCTGCCTGGCCCGGAGACCTTGCATGGCGCTGGGTAGGAGCCCTCGGACTGTAACTCCTTATCTCTGCCCACTCCCTCTCCCTGGCTCTATCCTCCACCGGGGCAGAGCCTCTTCCCAGAAAGTTCCAGTCCCTGGGAACCTGGCCGGCCCCTTACCATTCCCCTCCAAGCAAGAGAATGGGACCCCAGCTTCCATGTTACCTTTCATGTTACCTTCCATGTTACCTTTCAGGTCAACTCCCTGTTCCATTCACCAAACAGCCCCCGGGTGCAGGTTGGGTGGGATACTCTCCCCAGCGTCATCGGCCCCAGGGGACGTGGCCAGTGAGTGCCCTTTGACTCCCTCCCTTGCTTGTCCATGTGCTACCAAATGCACATCCTTCCTGCTGCCTTCCCACCCTGTGCCATTATTTTTATTTGGGAAAGCGTTCTCTCTAGCCAAGTAGGCACCTCCCGTTTCTCCTGTGGCACAGAAGAGGGCGGGGGAGATGGCAGGGTCCGGGCATCCTCGCCCCAAACGCAGCCCCTGGGGAAGAGCAGGTGCTCAGTAAGGGTTTGCTGGTGACTGACTTCGGCAGAGAAGAGTGGGGCAGAGTCCTCCCCCTTGGAGCTCTCCCTGGAGGGTTTGGGCCCTGGCTGCAGGTAAGAATTGATGAGCATTCAGGATTGCTGTTTGAGACAGAGTTTAGTTCATGTGCTTTCGTTAGCCAACTGTGTGGGGCGGTCAAGCATGGACCAGGAGGCAACAGCCCTTAGTTCAAATCCCACTTCAGCCACTCACTACCTTGTGTTCTCGGACAAGATGTTTAACTTTGCTGACCCTCTGCTTCCTCTTCCGAAAGATAAGGGAGCTGGACCAGATGACCTTGCTGTTCTTGAGCTATGATCCTACCTCCTGCGGCCCCTTGTGTGGGGTGCTCTGTGGTCTGGCTGGCAGAACGCCCGGAGGAGATGGCTCAGCGGGGACAGGCCGGGAGCCCTCCCCTCCCAGCCCCTTCATGTCTCAGCAGCCCCGGAGATGGGCCCGGGCTCCAGGGCCTGCGCACAGCCATAGCAAACCACGGCGTGTTTGTCCTTTCACCCCTGAGTACAGGACAGGAGGGGAGGTCATTAAGGAGAGGAAGGGCAGGCCGGGCAGGGCCCAGCCACCCATGGACCTTCCATTCTCCCAAGCCCTAACCTCTGGGGCCCTGATAACGTTCGGGCAGCTGCAGGATTAGGGTCCGTTTCCTTTCCCCATCACGTTCTAAAGCACAGCCCGCAGGCCCACGAAAGGCAATGGGCGCAGAAGGGACCCGGCCCATCTTACCAGGAACCAGCAGGCAGGTACAGACCCCCCTGGCACTTTGTTTCCTGGAGCCAGGAGGCGAGGGCTGCCAGGCGAGCACCGCCGGGCCCAACATGCCCTGGCCCCGGTATGTTTCCATTGGCGCAGGACGCCATTGCCTCCCTGAGTAGCTGCCCGGGTCGCCTGCGCCCAGTGCTGGCGCGGCTCCTTCTGGCTAGGGGAGACTGCTACAACTTCGGCTGCCGCTGTAAATCAGGGCTCAATTTATCATTTTGTTGCCTGATTTAAGAAAGTGATGGAATTGCACTAGTAACATTTTCTCCAACTAACAACAAATGTGTCTTTTCTACATTTTTTCCTCCAGAAAACCTGTTGTCAAGCATTTGTCAGCACAACCTCCACCACCTCACCTTATTTAAATCCAACGCGTGGGCAAACCATGACATCACCCTCATAATGTCATTGGTCTCTTAGCCCAAGGGCAATATCCCCTTCCCTTCCTGTGGGGTCAGGGTCTGAACTAGGACATTTTTCTTGAGAATGGAGCAAGGGAGAGGGCGAAAGGGTCAACAGAGGCCCCTGGGCAGTGCAGTGACCTGCCCAATGAAGGCCTCCTGAAAGCCTTATTCTGTATGGATAAGGAGAGGGTACGATCCCGTTCATACAGAATAACAGGAGGACGCTAAAGTGGAAGGAAGAGGGAATATTTAGTTTGAGCACCGGCAGTCTTGAGTCCAAAGGCATCACAAAAATCCCAGACACTAGCGCTATGATAATTATCATTAGAACAATTAGATTTGGAGCTGCAAAGGACGGGAGAAATCATCTGATCCAAACCCTTCATTTTCCAGATGAAGAAATGGCCATGACTGGTCTCAGACACTTAACACTTCCCGGCTGTGTGACCCTGGGCAAGACCCTTAACCCCAATTGCCTCCAAAAAAAAAAAAAATGGTCATGAAAGTTAAGCAAAAGTTTCAGTGCCAGATTTGGACCCAGTCCTCTGACTCCAAAGCCTTCCATTAATAAGTTTGTAGATGACTGTAGCATGAGTTTGCCTAGGAAACGCATCTCCTCCTCCTCCTCCCCCACCTGTCCTCGGCCTTCCCCGGCAGCATCCCCTGGTCCTCTGAACCCTGACCAGAAGCTTCCTTTACACGCTGTGCCTAGAGAGTGGTAGGAAGAACCGTTTCCGCTCCCACAATTAGAAGGAGTTATTTTAGTCCCTCTTTCCACAAGCTCTTTACAAACATCTGAGAGGCAGAAAAAGCTGGACATTGGGTCCCTGAACATTCAGTGCCGGGCTGTCTTGCCAATTGGAGGGACTCCATGGTGCCAAATCCCAAGAAGGAATTCAACCCAATTTGGAGTAGATGAGATCCTGGACTCTGGAGCAGCCCAATATGGTGGGGAAACCTTCAGACTGAACTCGTTGTGGCTCTAGCCATCACCTCTGTGTAGGCTCCTGCTGATCCCTACATATAAATGGAATATACATTAAAATAGAGGGGGAAGTGAACTGTAAACTTTGAGATTTGTAGGAAATCTCAAAAGGTTATGTAGTCCAGCCTCGACCCAAAAGGAATCCCTATCAGAACGTACTTAACCAATGTTCATCCAATTTTTTTTTCCTGAAATCCTCCAAAGAGGAGAAATCCACTACACCTCCTCAGCCACCTATTTTAGCTATGGCAGCTAGATTGCAAAACTGTTTAAACACTGAACTTGGAGTCAGGAAGATTTGAGTTCAAATACAGCCTCAGGCACTTACTAGCTGTGTGATCCTAGTCAAAACACTCTTAATCTCAGTTTCCTCCGTTGTAAAATGGGGATAATAATAACACCTGCTTCACAGGGTTGTGAGGATAAAATAAACCAATACTTGTAAAATACCTGACACACAGTAAGTGCTCTATAAACATTAACTATTACTATTATTATCACAGACAGCTCTAATTTCTCAGAAGTTTTGTTCCTGACATTAAGCCTAAATTTGTTTCTTTGGAATTTAACACTTAATTACTTCTGGTTTTGATCTCTGGGGCCAAACAGATGAAATCTAGTTCCTCACACAAATGACAGCAATTCAACTATTTGAACAACGCTGTTGTGGCTCCCATAGCCCCTACATCATTTTTCTGAGCTAAATAGCTCTTGTTCCTTCGAGCAATCCTCATGTGATACAAACTTCTCCCCTAAGTTTCAGCCTTGAAGTTGGTCACCTAAGAGTTGTGAGGAAGGGAAAACAATATTCTGTGCATCTAAGCAGCACAGAGAGATGGAGAATGTGCTAGAGTCAAGAAGAGAGGGTTCAAATCCAGCCTGATATTCACTGGCTGTGTGACCATGGACAAGATTCAACTTCTCTGTACCTCATTGGTTTCATCTGTAAAATGGAGGTAACAACTTTATGATATAACTTTGAGGATCAAACAAGATCACATAATGCTAAAGAAATGTCAGCTATTGCTATTGTTGCAATTCATTTTAATGGAAGTCAGAATTTCCTCTGAATAGCCAGGACTGAAATCTCATATCAATCTTCTACAGCTCACAAGCAGCCCAACACTTTCAAGGACAGTTTGAATCAGATTAAATGTAATTGAGAAATATTTAACCAAATAAATCAATAAAACAGAGATAATATTTTTTCTAAGTCAATATGTACCTCTACAGGGATCCTTATACATACATGATTTAATGGTTTCTATTCAAATTTGTCACCACAGATCTGCAGGTTCTTTTCTTCTATTAACCCCCAAATGATGAGAAAATTGTAGTTCAGAGACTAATGCTAAGAAATCAAAATAGATGAAGTTCTATTCTCTATTTTTTTAGCTATTGAGTGCTATAATGAGAACTGTTCACCTGAGGCAAAGAGGAGGAAAGCCAGGAGGAAAACTATTGTTTAGACTGAGGGAGGAGGGAAAGGACATGAGCAAAGATGCCATGGGACTGGTTTAAAGTCATAGGATATCATCCCAATGGTCATCTATTAATTCAATATCATAACCTCAGTGTATATCGTACTCTATATTTGACCTCTGGGCTTGGGGTGATCATGCATCAGGAAAGAAAAAAAGAAAGTAATAAAATGATGTAACAAATTTGATACGCTGTCCTCCCCTCATCGGGAACGTTGGAGAATTGGGCAAGAATCCATGAGATAGGTTAGGGAGTGGTACAAAATTGATTTCTCTTTTTTCTTCCACCATCCTTGACATTTGGACATTATAATTACCAAACAGAGGGTGGGCCAAATTGGCAGTTGCTGTTGAAGCAAGACTTGCCAAAACCATGTTGGTGTCTGGGATCAAACAACAGGTGGATTAGATTGAGACTTTTGGATTACTATGAAGTAGACCAGAACACCCAGAAGAATGGCTGTAGTCGCTACTGCTGCTATAACCTGAGACTATAAGGACCAACTAGCAGGAGTGAGCTAAATGAAATGACTGGGGTTCAGAGAGGTGGTATCTTGAGTCCTGTGACTGGAAGCTTTTGAAAATCCTTTTAATAGTAAGAGGGAAAAGCCTATTTTTTCCCACCATTTTTGCCCCCAATTTTCCTTGTTGTATGGAACTAGGGTCCTAGATAAACACACATACACATTTCTTCATGAGCTATGGGAGTAGTATACTTAGTTTGGGAATTCCCTCTCTCCACTCTTAAAGATCTGGAAGGATAATCAGGAAGAGGTCTGGAAGATGGCTAAAGTAGAATCACTTATTTATTTATGTTTACTGCTTTAACTATGTCCAATAAATTTTGTAACTATAATATGGTGAGAATCTAAATCTTGCAAATGTGGCAGGATATAGCCAAAGAGATAAGTATCTAGATACAAGGTAGTGACTCTACAGTTATAGATTTAATATTGTTGCTTTTTTGATTAACATTCTATTTTCTCCTCTAGAAAACTCCAAACTTGTACACTAAGAATTTGAAATGCTTAGCTTCAGCCCTAAAATGAGTACTTTGTGGTAGATGACAGGCCTAGGCATTTGAAGTCTGAATGCTTCCTGATGATTAGTAAGCATATTGTAGTCGTTAGGAAAGCTATCATATATTTGGTCTAGAGAAAAAGTTGAGGTGACTATTGGACTGATTGCTTAAGGAGAGAACTATTTGAGGGGCAACCCAATGTTGTACTCCCTTATTGGATAATTAATAGAGTAACACATTGTCATCCTGTAAACTTAAAACAGGTAGCTCGTGAAATATTTGGACTGCTTCCAAAGCAGAAGGCCCCAAATTTCACAAATGGCATATACAACAGAGTATAACAAAAGTCATACTCTTTCAACTAATTCAGTCCCAAGGTCTGAAGTTTCTATAGTTCAGAATTTTGAACTATTGATCAAGTATCGATGCCAGTCTCTAAATCTGATATATTAAATAAAATCTAAATTATCCCACTCTGGTTATGACTATTTAAACATGGTGGCAAAATACCTGAAAGAAGGAATACTAGAAGATTAGATACTAAGAAAAGCTCTTACAGACAGTAGTATTTTATATGAATCTTAAAGGAAGCTAAGAAACAGAGACAGAAAAGGCATTCCAGGTATGGGTGAGCTGGGGAAAAAGGTAAAGTGCATGGGAGTGCCATGGGGGAGGAACAGATCCAAAGCCGATGTTGCTGTAGCATGGAGGAGAATCAAGACTAAGAAGACTGGAAAGGGAGGAAAGAGGCAGTTTAAAAGCCAAAGAGAGGACATGTTATTTGATCGTGGAGCTCTGATATTTCCCATTGTACCATTATGCTATATTTTATAATTGAGGACTCTGAAACCAGAAAGAAGTAACTTATTCATAATCACAAGGCTAGTAAGCATCCCCAGTGGGCAGCAGCCTCCTCCGACTGGGTTTAGGTCCAGTTCTAGCCTTCTTGTCCATGGGAAATGCTTCAAAGAGTAGAAATTATTCACATTGTCAATGGATTGTGTTTTGTTGTATTTTTTAAAAAATAATTATCTCAATGTTGATTAGTTTCCTTGTCATCTCATGTATTTTATGCATTTAAAAACATGCTTCTGAGAAAAGGTCTTTAGGTTTTATCACACTGTCTAAAGGGTTTATAACCCCGCCAAAATATTAAAGATTCCTAGATTATATATTGGATTACTTGCCAAGTAGGGGAGGGAGTGGGGGGAAGTGAAGGAGAAAAAAAATTGGAACACAGAGTTTTGCTAGGGTGAGAGCTGAAAATTATCTATGCATATGTTTTGAAAATAAAAAGCTTTAATAAAAAAAAATAAGCTTGAAAAACAAAAGGATTCCTATATTAGAGAGAGAGAGAGTCCAAATCAGGAACTAAAAGTGACTTCAGCATCTTCCTGAACCTTCCCTTGGGTATTTAGCCAAAGTCTGGCCTAACACAATTTCCTGATATTTCAAGGACAGGATATTTAGAAATCCGGACAATTCCATCTTCCGCCTGCTCCTTCCAAGGCAGATCCGGTCAGTTTTAAGTGGACTTCTCCAGACACTTGCCTTTTGTCTGGGTGGAGACGCATCCCTCCCTTTGGGATGCTTCTTTTTGTATGCCCTTGTACAGTGTGAGGCATACAGTAGGGATCAAATAGTTGTTGAATGAGCTAGAAACACCAGCGAGCTATAATAATGTTAGCCCGACCCTTCTATGCTGGTCAGAAAATTAGATTTTTGCACCCCCTGGTGGTGGAGGCAGCCTTTTCTTCCTCCCAGCAGATCACCCGCTGTTCTCAAT
This sequence comes from Antechinus flavipes, assembly GCF_016432865.1. Classification (NCBI taxonomy): domain Eukaryota; kingdom Metazoa; phylum Chordata; class Mammalia; order Dasyuromorphia; family Dasyuridae; genus Antechinus; species Antechinus flavipes. The sequence goes on from NC_067399.1 coordinate 421,015,610, forward strand.
TCCCACACAAGGGGGCCAGATGCTGGTACCCACAGGGAAATCCGGATAAACTCCCGTAGAATCAGAAGCCCCCTCCAAAGAACACAGAAAGTTTTCCCACATCCCCAGCGACCCATCATGAACACCTGGCCTGGAGGGCTCTCACTCTGCCCAGGGATCCCCAAGTACTTTTGTACACCACTCAATCTCATGGTTTCACCTAAGTTCCCCTTGCAGAAGCTTTCCAGAGCCTTCATTTCTCTCCGGGATGGCAACCCTACGTCGATATTGTGGTTCAGTCATGTCAGTCACGTCGGATTCTGCAGGATCTCCTTTGGGATTTTCTTGGCAAAGACGCTAGAGTGGTTTGCCATTTCCTTCTCCAATTCATTTCACAAAAGGGGAAACTGAGGCAAACAGGGTGAAGGGACTTGTCCTTGGTCACACAGTTCTTCCTGACTTCAGGTCAGATTTATCTGCTGGCACCACCAGGTGCCCTTAATTTCCTTATTCTGGGAAATTACTTTCCTCTCAGTGGATTGCCATCCACATTACTGGCTCACATTTAGCTTACTACCAGATCTTTTTCCTCTGCTCCTCCATATTATACTTGTGACACTGTTTTTTTTTTTATTGAATATAAGACTCTACATTCATCGATATTGAAATTTTTCTTAAATTCAGTCCAATTTTCTAGCTTGACAAGGTCTTTTTGGATCCCAACTCTGTTATCCCACTAAGCTTTGGACTTTCCACAACGCTGATGGCCACAATATCTATCATTGCATCCAAATCATTGCTAGAAATGTTAACTGGCTCAAGGCCAAGTACAAATCCCTGAGGCAATGAATGCTTCCAGACAAGGTGACTACTTTTGAGGTCTTGGTACTGCCATCCAGTTACCCAGGCTCACAACTCTGAAATAATTTCCCTCTCTTTCATTCCTCATATCCAACTCACTTGATCATTCTTGTTGGTTCTTCATTACCTGACCACTCCTTTCCATTTCCCCAGCCACCACATTAGTTCAAACTTTCTTCACTTTTCACCTAGTCTACTAGGACCACCTCCTAAGTAGTTCTCTTTCTTCCAGTTTCTCCTTTATCTAATTCATCTTCCAAAATAACATTTCTAAAGTTCAGTCAAGACCATGCTGGCCTTCTGCTCAAGAAAGTCCAATAATCCCTTATTGCTTGTAAGATAAAATGCAAGCCTTTTATTTGCTTCACAGCTTGAGTTTATGCTAACTCTCCAAGCTGTTCTCCACTGCAGTTTTCCATGTATCACATTTTGTCTCCTGTTTCTGGTGCTTTTGCATGGGTTACTCCCCATACCTAGGATGGGCTCCTTCCCAACATCCACTTTGTAGAATCTCTAGCTTCTTTCAAAGCTCATTTCTAGGACCACATCCTACAGGAGATGTTCCTTCCATGTTACTCTCTCTACTCCAAATCACTTTTCTCTACTTAGTATATATTTTGTATCGGCTTAGGATCATAGATCTAGTATTGGAAGGACCTTCAAAGGCTATCTAATCTAACCCCAGATTATCTGACATATGAAGTGATTTGAACACTCTAGCAGAGAGAGGGGCAGAATCTGAACTGAGGTCCTCTGATTCCAAATCTCTTTGCACTTCAGCACTTATCTGTATATATACTTGTTTCCCACCCCATCCCCAAGGGAGTATAAGTTCCTTGAGGGCGACCTCTGTTTTTGTTTGTGTGCTTTTGTTCCCTGTAACCTAGTACATTGTCTGTCATGGAGGCACTTAAATTATTTTTGAACAAATTGTAATATTACTTAACAATTGATGAGAGTTTAGGCAGGGGTCCTCAAACTACGGGCCAGGGGCCAGATTTGGCAGCTGAGGACAATTATCCCCTTCACTCAGGGCTATGAAGTGTCTTTATTTAAAAGTCCACAAAACAAAGTTTTTGTTTTTACTATAGTCCAGCCCTCCAACAGTCTGAGGGACAGTGAACTGGCCCCCTATTAGAAAAGTTTGAGGACCCCTGGTTAGGCTATTATCCAGAATGAGGTATAGTTTAGTCCTGATGCCTTCTATCCTCCTCCAACCACTTCTCTAGCATTGCTTCCAGTTGTGGACCATTTTTGAAGAGACATTTATAAGCTGGAGCAGACCTAAAAAAGAGGCATTAGAATGGCAAGGGCCAGAAGCCATGATCCAAAAACATGGTTGGAGGAATTGGAGATGTTTAACTCTGAGAAGACATGGGAGGAAACATGACAAAGATCTTCAAATATGTGAAGGATTATAAGGTATAAGAGACAGCTAGGTGGTGCAGAGAATAAAGTGCCAGGCTAGGACCAGAGTCAGAAAGACCTGAGTTCAAATCTCACACACTTACTAGCTATGTGTTTTAGGGAAAGTCACTTAATCCCATTTGCTTCAGTTTCTTCAGCAGGAGGAAGGGAATGGCAAACCACTCCAGTATGTTCCCAAGAAAATTCCAAATGGGTCACAAAGAGTTAGGTATGACTGAAACAACTGAACAACAATGACAACAGATATAAGGCAAGAAGCAATACAAACTCCTTATAATTAAGGCAGTTTTAAGATGAACAACTTGGACTGTGTTTGTATGCATTTTGGTGGTGACTTCCATGACCCTGGGTATATTATAGATAGGATTCAAACTATGGGTAAGATTTAGACAAAAAAATCTCAATTTCCTTACAATTCCTAATCCAGGATTCTATGACCTATATCTCAGAGCTTTTGTTAAAGTATTAATCCCCATATTTGTTACATTTTGTTCTCACAATAGTCATAAGGATCACAGATTATTGATCTTTGTCAATCATATGTCAATCAAGCCAGGTGGAAACCAACATCTCAAGATAAATTCCAAAATATATGATTTAGAAATAAAGGATAATGTCAACAAATGAAAGGAGCAAGAAATTACATGTCAGATCTGTGGATACAGGAAGAGTTCAGAACTGTAAGAAACTTTAGAGGTTTAATCCATTTATTTTATAGATGAAGAAACTGAGAGCCAGACTTTTCCAAAGACAAACAGGTAAGTAGAATTCAAATCCAAGTCTTCTCATTCTAAATCCAATATTTTTTCTACAGCACTTTGCTTATTTATGTCCATTTTACAAACATGTAAACAAAAGGTCTGTTAGGTTAAATGACTTGTCAAAAGTCAGACAACTAATGAGTGACAGATCCAGAATTAGAGTCCAAGTATTCTGACTCAGGGAAGCGTTCTGTCTTCTTCATTAGCCTGGTCGGTTTTCCTAGATCTCAAGCTGACATAGAATTCCTCTCTGCTAGAGGTCTTCTTTTCTCCTCATTTCCTTATTTCTAAAAATATCAACTTGGGAAGCATGGAAGGTGTTTGGTCTGACCCAAGACGACTAAGAAGCAGCACTCTCTGTTTCTGATTGATTAGAGGTAGCCTTCATCCAGGACCACTGAAAGGAAAGGAAAGGTAACCTAGGGAGTAAAGGGGAACAATGAGGCTGAAGAGTAAAGGAGTGAGTTGCAGTTTATGAAATGGGCAGTGTTTGTTTAAAACAAACAAACAAACAAACCTGGAGAGTCAACTAAAAACTATTGGAAACAATCAACCACTAGAATTGTAGAATATAAAATCAACTCACATAAATCATCATAGTTTTTGTATGTTACCAAAAAAATCTAAGAGAACGAGACAAAAAAATTCCATTAAGACCAAGTACCAACAGTATAAAATACTTGGGAGTCTACCTATCAAAGCACACTCACAAACTCTATGAACACAATTACAAAATATTCTTTACACAAAGACAGACCTAAATAATTGAGAAATATGAATTGTATGGAATATTATTGTTCTGTAAGGAATGACCAGCAGGATGAATACAGAGAGTACTGGAGAGACTTACATGAACTAATGCTGAGTGAAATGAGCAGAACCAGGAGATCATTATATACCTCAACAATGATACTGTTTGAGGATGTATTCTGATGGAAGTTGATCTCTTCGATAAAGAGAGCTAATTCAGTTTCAATTGATCAAAGATAGAAGCAGCTACACCCAAAGAAAGAACACTGGGAAATGAATATAAACTGCTTGCATTTTTGTTTTTCTTCCTGGGTTATTTATACCTTCTGAATCCAATTCTCCCTGTGCAACAAGAAAACTGTTCGGTTCTGCACACATATATTGTATCTAGAATATACTGTAACATATTCAACATGTAAAGGACTGCTTGCCATCTGGGAGAAGGGGTGGAGGGAGTGAGGGGAAAAATCGGAACGGAAGTGAGTGCAAGGGATAATGCTGTAAAAAATTTCCCTAGCAAAAAGTTATCAAAAAACAAGAGAGAGAAATATGAATTGCTCATTAGTAGACTGAGCCAATAGAATAGAAATGAACATATAACCTAAAATAATTTACTTATTCAATGCCATATCAAACAAACCACCAAAGATTATTTTGAAGAACTAGAAAAAAAATCACCTGAAGGAATAAAAGATAAATGTTAAGGGAAATGATGAAGAAAAAAATTGGGAAGAAAAAGAGCCTAGTCTTACCAAACATGCTTCAAAGCAGTAATTATCAAAAACAATTTGGCATTGGCTAAAAAATAGAATTGTTAATCAATAGAGCAAGTTAGATACACAAAATATAGAAATATACTATAGTCTTGATGTCTTCTGCACTTATTCCAGGGCAAAAGCAAACATGAACAATAGACTAGTGTTTGATAAATCCAAAGATCCTAGCTCTTAGAGTAAGTACCCCCTATTTGACAAAAGTTGTTCCAGTATGAAAACTGGAAGATAGTTGAACAAAAACTAGGTAGAAACTAATATTTCAAGGTAAGCTCCAAATAAGTATAATTTAGACATAAAAAGTAACATCTTAAACAAATTAGAGGAGAAAGAAAGAAATCATCTGTCAGATATATGGACTAGGAAAAAAGCTCATGACCAAATGAGAGACAGTGTCACAGAAGGCAAAATGGAAAATTTTGATTACATAAAATTTAAAAAGTTATATCATAAACAAAACCATTGTAGCTAAAATTAGGAGAGAAGCAGCCACATAGGTGAAAAATCTTTGCAGAAAATGTCTTACATAGGCAATTGTTTCAAATTTATAAGAATAATAAACATTTCCCAACTGATAAATAGTCCAAAGATATGAACAGGCAGTTTTCAGAGTAAGAAATCCAAAATATCAATAGCCATTTGGGGGAAAAAATATTCTAAAGCACTAACAATTAAAAAAATGCACATTAAAAAATAACTGGTGAAACTGTGAAGTGAAAGCACATTTGGAAAGCAATTTAGAACTAAGCCCCAAAAGCTAAACCATGAATCCTTTGATATTTGATAATATTGACACTATTATGTCAATACTCCAAAGAGATCCAAAAAAGAAAAAAAAAGGAAAAACCCATATGCACAAGCATATTTATAGCAACTCTTTTCATGGTAGCAAAGAATGAGAAACTTAATGTATGACAATTGAAGAATGGCTGAAGAAGCTGTAGTAAATAATTAGAATACAATCGTGCTGTTAGAAATGAGGAAGGAACAGGAGACTTTCAGAAAAGGGAAGATATATCTGAACCAAGGCAAAGTCACATGAATAAAATCAGGAGAACAACTTGGACAATAACAGCAATATCATAAAGATAAACCACCTTAATATTCTTAGGAGTTCTGATCACCACAATGCTACCCACATCTGGATAGAGAAGTGATAGACCCATAGTTCAAATCAAGACTTTTTTTTTTTTTTGGTTAGAGTTGGAGGGACATGACCAAAGAGGGAATTTCCTTTGTTTGATTATATGTGTTTGTAGCATAGAGTTTTATCTTTCTTGGTATTTCAATGCAGGGGAGTGCAATGAGATCAGAGGAAGGTTATGGCATATCTTTTTTGGGGGAAGGGGGGAAGCTATTAAATTTAAAATAAATAAAATAAACTACTGAGGAAGCATTGTCTCCATAAATCCACCCAATTAGATGTTAGATGGATACTAGCATTGTAGAAATGGTTCACTCTAATTTTCAAATTATAGGATCTGATTTAGAACTAGAAGGAACCTCAGAGACTATCCAGTTAAAAATTACATAGGTAATAAATATCAGAGCCAAGATCTGCACTCATTTCTTTCCAGTGGGGAATAAGAAGATAAGGCATAGAGAAAAAAATGACCTTCCTAGAACTCCACAAGTAGTAAGTGGAAGAGTTCAGAATTGAACCTAGAACCTTTGACTCCAAATTCATTGCACTTCTCCTCACATGACACATTCTCTTGCTAATTTTATATTTATTGTTTGAAGAAGGCATTCAGGATGGCAACAGACTCAGAGGGACCTTGTTATTCAATCAAAGACACATTAAGCATTTACTATGTTCTAAGCATTGTCCCAATATTAAGAGGCATTGGCTAAGAAACAGCATGATGTCATCTTGGGGAGGAGAGAGGGGACCAAGGAAGGGAGAAAAAATGGAAATCAAAATATTATAAAAGTAAATATTAAAAATAAATAAATTTAAAAGTAAACAAAAGAATCAGCATAATGTACAGTACAAGAACATTGTCTCACATATGTTCAAATCTTAGAGGGCCAAGTCATTTGGAATATAATATCACAGATCCAGAGAAGCAACATAACTTTCCCAGTACTTTTTCTACAGTGCCTCCTTTCTGTGGATCTCAGTTTATTCCTCATTAAAATTAAGTAGTTGGATGAGAAATCTTTATAGTTCCTTCTCATTTTAATTTCTGTGATCCTATAAGTTTCTGATACCCTAGAAAATGTGAGCGTAGGATATTAAAGGGTTCGTCACGATTCTGATATTACACGGAGGCTCTGGGTTTTGTTTTGGTACCTTCCCAGACAGGCAGCTGTGTGCTATTCCTTTCACCCACTGGCTTCCTCCTTTCTCCTTCCAGACTGGCTTCCCATCTTGACTACTTGGTCCTTCCTAATATTGAGACTGAAGCAACATATAGATAAGTAAACCTTTTCTTTTTTCTCTGATATTCTGCCTTGAGGGTAACCCAAAGAGGATAATAAATTCTTAGAACCAGAAGGGACATTTGGGATTATTTAGTCCAATCTCTGGGTTTTAAAAAGAAAAAAGTGAAGTACTTATGGAGGGTCACTCCGTCAATAAAGGAACTGACCCCAAATTTAAATGCAGGTCAATTCCAAGTCTAATTCTCTATCCTCTGAGCCGTACCTGAAAGGAGGCTTGATCTTCCTCACTAGAGAGACCATCCTCATTATGAATTCATGGTTATTAGTAAGGGCTCAGAGATGGTTTTCAGTAAAACCAAAAGTACTTAACATTTAGCTGGAGAGTCTATAAATGAGTTTGGAGAAAGAACACTAGGCTCTGACACCTGTTTATTACCTGTGTGACCTCGGACAAGGTAATCTCTCTGGATCTTGATTTCCTTGTTTCCTTTAAACTGGGGGTGGAGATATCAGATCAAGCAAAAGCAAAAATAGATCTAATTAAACTGGGGGTGGGGTGAAGAACTAGACTTTCTGAGGACATTCCTAGCTCTAAATCTATGCTCAAATGAGGTGTTTTGATAAACATTACTGTTGTTCAGTCATTTTTAGTCATGTCTAACTCTCCATGACCCTCTTAGGGCTTTTTTGGTAGATCCTAGAGTGGCTTGCCATTTCCTCTTCCAGCTTATTGTAAAGATAAAAAACTGAAGCAAACAGAGATAAGTGACTTGTCCGCACAACTCATAAGCATATGAGCTAATCTGAAACAATCAGGCCCAGCACTCTGTTCACTGAACCACCTAGGTACCTCGTAGATATGTGTATTATGTGCCAAATGACACAAATATTGGCAACTAGCAATATAGAGAATGATGAAAGAGTTAAAGAACTAGGAATTCTTCAGTGGGGTGGGAATAGGGGTAGGGGTTTTGAGCAAGGCAAAGGACAGTAGAGGTGGAGAGTTTTTAGCATCATGTTGGTACTCTGAGGCAGAGCCCCATTTGCCCCATGTGAGTTATATCTGCTGAGAGTCTTTAGTTCAGAGTGTCTGCTCAGTCACTGATTCCAGCCTTTCTTTGGTCTAGGTCTGTCCTTGCTTGGCAATACAAGAAGCTTATGACTTATTCTTAACTCCACCCTGCTTCTGACTTCCAGTCCAGCTAAGTTTTCTCTAAATTTCTCCCATCATTTAGACTGCAAGTTTTCTCATGATTTTCTTCTGTTTTATTGCTGCTTTAGGCCATGGGTGGATTGTGGGGTGCCAGTCTGGCTGGCTTCCAACTTCTATAGGAGTCTGTGACAGAAAACAGCTAGGACATTCGCTCCCAGCTCCCCAAAAAGTGCATAAACGGGTCTGTTTTCCTGCAGCCCCTCCAATATTTGCCATTTTATGGGGATCTGCTTTGTCAGCCTGATGAGTGTGGGTAGAACTTGGAACTTGGTAGAACTCCCAATAAAGGCTTCCACCTTCCATAGGAATATCAAGTTTGCTTTTTATCTGCTAGGCCATGGGGAAGCCCCAGGGTCTGATCACTCCATTGCTGGGACTAATATCCATTTGCATATCTAAACAGCCAGGATGACATCCTGTTGCTAAAGGAAGCAGGTGAACAGTGAAAAAAGCCTTCGATTTCTAATCCTCCCCAGCTTTTAAAACCTCGGTGACTTTGGACACAAGCTCTCTGGCTGCTGTTCCCTCCCTGGTCGAATAAGTAGGTTGGACTGGATGCCCACGAGGTGCCTTTCAGCACTAAAGTTCTGACCCCGAGTGTGGTACAGAGTGTCCCAGCAGCGGGCTGGGAATCCGCCGGGTCTGAATCACAGCCAAAACCAGGACAGAGGGTGGTGGGAGAGGGGAGAAGATGCAGCGGGAGGCAGGGAGACAGAGAAGATGAGCATGAGAGGAGAAAGAAGTTGAGGAGGGACGAGTCAGAAGCTGGAGATTAGAAGAGTAAAAAGCTAGAGTGTAGGAGGGTGCATTTTCCCAAAGCTACGGTACATCCCCTCTGCGACCTGCCCACCCTAAAAAACTTAGGATGACTCAGGCTTCCCTCTCCCAATAACTCTGGGCCCTAGTGACTCCATTTCCCTAAGGATGAAGGATCGGAAGTCTCTTTCCATCAGGGCAATATTTGGATTCCTCCCACAGTGTTTATATTTTCCCAGGAGCTGATGAGCAGCCCCAGACACGGCATCACCGGTGTTAGTGACATCCCCAGTTCTCCTTCCGGAGAAGGCTCCGGCTGATCTCACCTCCTGAGAAGAGCGGAACCCAGCCCCCTGGAAGGTGAGGGCTACCTTGTGAAGGGAGAGTACAGCACAAGGAGAAAGGGGAAGATAAAAGGGGAGGGGGAGGAAGAGAATGTGAGGGAGGGTCACTCTTTGAGTGGCTACCGCCATGAAGCCCCAAATGGCCCACCTCCAGGCCCCCTCCCCCTTCCCATAACCTCACCCCAGATGAATTGAGTTTGCTTGAGCCCCAGAGACATTTCAATCAGCTGGGGCTGTTCACTGCCAGAACCAAGAACATAGTGAGAGAAAACAGCTGTGAGAAAATAGAAAAGGAAAATACACATACACACAGGCCCTGGGACACTCCCAGGGCATCAGAAATAGCCCTGAATAGTACATGTTTCTCCCTGTTCTCAGTGATCTTGCAGAGAGTCACCCTGGTCCCCTTCACAAAGGGGCCACGGGAGTTTACCATTGACGGCTTGGAAGTCAGGGCCCAGGGACCCAAGGGTGGCCTGTTTCACCCAGCTCTATTCTAGTTTCTCCTTGAGAAGCTCCTGGGACGAGCCCCTGGGCTGTAGGGGATAAAGCAAACCGGGAACTCCCCGCCTCCCTCCCCCAAGTTTATCTGAATTAATCTTGGGGGCCTTGCTGTGTTATTTGGAATCTCTGGGGAGGATGGCCAAGGCTGGGGAGGGAGTGGTGAGCTGGAGGCACCTCACTGCTGGGTTCTGAACTTTATCTGACACTTCACCGCTGCCACCCTTCCCAGGAACCCTTTTATTTACTCCATTGCAGTGACCCCAAAGCTGAGCCCGGGCGCCCTGCCTAGCCCAGCCCTCACTTGCCCGTTCTACTATCTGCTTCCTTCTCACCCCTGCCCTGACATACTGTAGACCCTAAGGGTATATTTCCTAGAGTTTGTAAACAAGGAAGGAGTTACACATTCAGAAACAAGACGGCCCTTCCACCCCTCTATATGGTCGGCCCTACATATCCATCACCCTACAAGCCGTTTTTTCTCCTCTATTTCCCAGAGTCCATCTCTCTGTCCCTTCACTATCCTCCCCACACACTTAACCCTCACCCCTCTGGTATCCCCAGATGCAGCCTGTGAACTGCAGATAGCCTCCTACCTTCCATTGGGGGGGCAGGCTTGGGGGACTGCTCACACTGCCCCGCTCAGAGCCCTTCCACGCCGCTGGTCTGGCTGCACTGAGAGCCCAGATGTTGTGCTGCATGCAGAACACAGCTGTCTGCCCTCCACTTCTCCTCCTCCCGGGCTGGGTGGGGAGAGTTGCCTCTGGGAGCCCCTGCCCGAGAAACAACTGCCTGAAATGCTTCCAAGAGGCTCAGCCGCCAAGTGGCTCTCTCCAGCCCCTCCACAGTCTCCCAGCAGCAAGCTGCCTTTCTCCTGGCCGGAGGGGAGGGAGGGAGAGGACTCTTCTCAAATGACCCTCCAGCATCTCTAAGGCCACCTTCTACTCTGCTCAGGGCCAGCTGAGCTTTCCTAGTGAAGAGGGCTAAGGGCCCCAACACCCATCAATTATCACACAACGGCTGCAGGGGGACACCTCCAAGCCAGCAAGACCTTCACCAAACATCTGGAGTCCCTTGTGTCTGAACCCAGAGGAGTCCCAGGAGGCTGGAGAAAAACCCGGCCTCCCTAGCCCTGCTTCCCAACCCTATTTAAAAGCACAGAACTGGGAAGGGACCTTGGAGATCACTTGGTTCAACGCCCTCAGTTTATAGTGGGGGACACTGAGACCCACCACAAGGAAGCAAGTTCACGTGAGCAGATCCCAAATCTTGCTCTGAGTCCCATGTTAGTAGGTCTAATAAGAAGGAGGAGCCAGATGGCCCAGACTCATCCACTGAGTCTTCCTGAACAACACGAGCACATGGTCACCTACCTTGGTGAGCCTTGGTCACCCATCCAACCAGTTAAATAGGAGTATGAAAGGGGGCAGTACTTGGAAAGCCACAAACCAACGAAGAGGAGCCAGGATTATTGAAGAAATTTAGTCTTAATAATAGAACAGTTTGAATTTAAAAAAAACAAAAACAAAAACAAAAAACCTTGAAAATCCAGGGCAGAAGGTGCAAATCTCGGCCAGGTTGTACCCATGTCCACAGCAAGTCTTCAAGGGAAAGCTTCTGGCATGTTGGAACAATGTAGGTAAGAGAAATCCACAAGCCGGATCCATTAGGATAGGGATTAGTTTTGAGGGCTGGGTCTGTGGGGCAGCAATTCTGAGGTTCTAAGGACCAGAGTTCAAATTTGACTTCAGACACTTAACACTTCCTAGCAGTGTGACTCTAGGCAAGTCACTTAATCCCAATTGCCTCAGGAAAGAAAGAAAGAAAAGAAAAGAGAAATAGAGAAAGAAAGAAAAAGAAAGAAAAGAAATTTTTTTCTACTTCGAGGAATAGAGGGGATGGATACATACTTGTAAAGAAATACATATGGCATCCACAAAATAAATACCTACTGATAAGGGTTAGGGGTGCATTAATAATATAGCAGAAATAGCAGAACTGATTTTGTCCATGTTGCTGAAACTGGAAGATGTAAGGAAAAGAGCATTTATTTAGCTCCTACTGTGAGACATTATATTAAGTGCTTTACAAATATTACCTCATTTGCTTCTCACAACAACCTTGAGAAGTAGGTGCTATTTTTAATCCTAAGGGCTCAACTCAAGTGCAATCTCCTGAAAAAGACCTTTTCTTGTTTCTCCAAGTTATTAATACACCCCTAACCCTTACATATATATAAAGTATGTACATACATGTATGTATGTATATGGGTATGTGTCCAACTAACAATCATAGAAAAGATGGGGATATTGGGGAGGGATGTTAAAAGTACGTTGTGTTAAATAAGATGTTAGTTTGAAAAATATTAGGTGCCATTTCTTCAGTTAACCCCAACGCTCTCAGAAGATGGCCTCTGTGTACCACTAGCATCCCCCCATTATCAAGCACATTTAGTGGGACCCCTTATGGCAAACTTATGAAGGAGGTCCAAGAGTCCCAAAGAATGGGCTGGTTTGGAAGGGTCATAATCCGCAACACTGGAGACAATCAATAGAATGTGAGCTATAGGAGAGTAAGGATTGTTTTTGTAACTCCAAGCACCTAACAGTGGGCCTAGCACATGGCAGACACCTGACAAAAACTTATTGATAACTGATGAGATCATAGATCCTATTTGAGTACTTGAATATTCTATTAATTATACACGACTATAGAATATAATGGATACAATGGTCTCCAAGAGGACCAAGACAAAACCACCCCAACTTTATCCTTCCCACTGCTTTTCCCATCTCAAATCCCAATTCTCCTTATAGCTAGAATAGTATCTCCAAATGTATTGTCAGAGGAACTACATACTACAGTTTTGGTCACAGAAATCTGTTGGACTTCACAGTGCCCGTGCAAGCTAGTTCCATTGACAATCTTCCCCGTTGACATTATTCTCTTTTTTTAAAGCCACGACTTCTATGTCCAGAAGGTAGGAGTGAAGGAGGACCCTAATTTAATCTCTCCTCCAACTGCTGTGTCAAAAATCTCCAAGCAGCCAGGAAGACCTCAGAGACAAAAGCAGACTACTCTCTCCAATTAGAAGCTGCTGTTCTTAAGGAAAAGATGGAAATATTGGCTAACTAAGATGACAGTTAGTTGGATACAGAACTGGCTCAGTAGCTGAACCCAAAGAATATCCATTAATCAACTTGAAGAAGATGTCTGGTGGAGTACCCAAGATTTCCAAGTCGGTTCTGTGCTATTTAACAATTTTTTTCAACTACCTAGATAAAGCCGCAGATGGCAAGCTTATTAAATTTACAGGTGCCACATTTGTACAAATGTGCATCAAGCTGGAAAGAAATGTTCTCTCTCTCTCTCTCTCCTTTCTCTTTCTCTGTCTGTCTCTCTCTTTTCTTTCTCTCTCTCTCTCTCCTTTCTTTCTCTCTCTCTGTCTGTCTCTCTCTTTTCTTTCTCTCTCTCTCTGTCTGTCTCTCTCTTTTCTTTCTCTCTCTCTCTGTCTGTCTCTCTCTTTTCTTTCTCTCTCTCTCTCTCTCTCTCTCTCTCTCTCTCTCTCTCTCTCTCTCTCTCTCTCTCTCTCTCTCTCCCCTGAGGCAATTGGGGTTAAGTGATTTGCCCAGGTCACACAGAAGAAGTGCTCTCTTACCAAAAAGTAATCAGAATGTTAAAAAAAAAAAAAAAAAAAAGCAAGAAAGAAAAAACCTAGAACGTTGAGTTGAATCTCAAAAGAAAAAAAAAATATGGACAAATCTGAATGGGTTCATATTTATAAATTAAGGGAGGTATATATCCTCTATAAGGACAGAGCTTCACTTGAGGAAAAAAAAAGCCTAGGAATTTTAGCTTAATATAAGTTTACTATAAGTCAGCAGTGTGATATAGCATCCCAAAAAAGCTAATGCTATCTTGGTGAGAGATATGGGTCCCAGGGCCAGAGAGGTGGCAGTCCTCCTGCATTCTGTTCTAGCCAGGACCCATCTGGAACCTGGTGTTCACATTTTACAAAAGACACTGTTAAGAAGAGTCCAAAGGAGGGCAATTAGGCCCGAGAACATGTCCTGTGACTCCTGAAGGGACTGGGAGTGTTAGCAGGGAACTGACAGCGATGTCCAAGGACTGGAGCTATTGGGTCAGCATGTGGAAAAGCGATTAGACTATTTCCACTTGGTCCCCGAGGAGAGAGCTGGGAGCAGTGGGTGTGTGCTGCGGAGAGGGGCAGATTTGGACTCGGTGGGAAGCCTCCTGAGGGAATAAGTCAGGGTTAGTCTCAGAGGGAAGGCCTTGAGCTTGGGAAAAGAGAGAAGGTGGGACTTTAAGTGGGATTGAAGGAAGCCAGGGAATTCAAGGGGCCAGAGAAAAGGAAAGGGCAAGTGGGAGGGACGGTGAGCATGGAAGCTGGAGTGGAGGAACCCGAGGCAGTCACTAGGTCAGAGAATATGTGGAAGTGACAAAGTAAGAGGCTGGGGATAGGAAAGAGGCAGCCCCGTTAAAATCTGCCCCCCCTACCCCCCGACGGAGTTAAGTTAGATTTAGGGAAGAGCTGCTGTATAGTAAGGGCCGGCTTTGGGAAATCAGGCCGGAGGCCAAGTGAGAAAGTCCTATTCGGGAGAACACGCCGAGTTCCTGACAGCCCTATTCTAAACAAGGAGCCAAGAGGAGGGTTCGCCGAATCCATCAGTCGCCTCGCAAATGTTGATCTTTCAGATTCACGCCATCTGGGCCGCAGCCTTCGGGGCCTGCACATCGTCGGGGTGACGCAGAGGCCCGGGCCGGGGCGGGGCCAGACTTTCCATCCCCGACAGCAGTGAGACCACGGCCGGCCGGCCTGCGGGGAGGGGAATGCAGCCTCTCGGGCTCGCGCTGCTTACGTTTTGTTTCTGGGTTTGTTGTAGCAACGGCCTGGGGAGGCCAGGTATCCTTCCCGGACAGAGGCCCAGGGACCGCTCTGACGTCGGCCCCGAGGTCAGCACACTGCCCGTTATGTAAGCTCCCCGCCTCCTCCGAGTTCCAGGAGCGGCGTGGCAGGGGGAGCCCGGGTGGCAGGGGGAGCCCGGTGGCAGGGGGAGCCCGGGTGGCAGGGGGAGCCCGGGTGGCAGGGGGAGTCCGGGTGGCAGGGGGAGCCCGGCGGGGTCGCGTCTCTGGGCCGCCGGCTCCCTCAGAAGGCGGCCCCCAGTGCGGCCCTGCGCCCCCCAGCCTCCCCACGAGCCGGGCCAGCCGGGGCTGACCCATGTTATCTCCTCACTGAGAGGGAGGGATGGAGGAGCAGCAGGTATCCGAGTCCTAGGCCGGAGCCCGGGGCGGAGGATTCAGAAGCCATCTAATCCCATCTCTGCTGGAGACCCAAGCCCGGGGCCACCCTAGGTAGCAAGCCCCAAAGCTGAAACTTAAAGCCAGGTAGCATAGTGGCTAGGGCACTGGCCCTGGAGTCAGGAGGACCCAAGTTCAAATACAACTTTGGATGTTTGCTACCTGGACAAGTCACAACTCCAATTGCTTTAAAAAAAAAAAAAAAGCCCCAAACTTCAGTTTTATGACTCCCTACCCAATAGTCCTTCTGCTACCCCACACTGCCAGTCCCAGTCTAAAACCCCCTGCAGTCCAGGGCCCGGGCTCCTAAGGATCGTCATAGCTGGCTTGAGAAACTATACACGTCTCTTCCCCTATTTCCAAATGCTAAACATATGTTCTACTTTGCTCATTCCACTCTTATCAAGGCAAATTCCTTTTATTGCCTCCCTGAGCTTGCTCTAGAATTTTAGTTTTGAAAGATAGAAGCATTGCAATCAGGTGTGAAGATTGGAGAATATGTTCAACAGGTCTGTGGGGTGCTGCTTTCCCCTCCTGTACCGAGGGACCCCAGGGTGGGTCTCAAGAGACCAAAAGCCATTCAAACCTCTGAAGACCCATGGAGTCGGCCTCCTCTCAACCCCCACTGACCACCAGACTTACCTATTAGCCTCCGTTCCCTTGCCCTCTTCCAGAACACCTCCCAGGCTCTGCTGGTGGAATCCTTGATATGCTCACTGAAGGCTCTCCGGAGCTGGGAGGGTCCTTGCACGCCCACCCCAGCCCCTCTAGCCCAGAGAAACTCCATCCAGGCAGGGAGGGAGGGAAGGGCAGAAGCAAGCCCTGATTCTCTCAGAGAAACTCCCCTGTCCCAGGCCTGCACTCCTGGCTCCCTCCTTTCCAGCTGGATGGTGTGCAAGGCTCTGGAGGAGATGTCTGCATACGATTAGTTAACACCCCTTTTGGGGAGAGAGAATGAGGGAGTGATAAAGCAACTCCTTCCAAACTGCTGAGGTCAGGCTGAGCTGAGAAGGAAGTGGCTGCCCACTTGGGTCTCAAAGCCCCAGAGTACACACCGTCCACTGTGTCAACAAGTCCCCCTTCGTGTGCCCCCCAGGATGACAATTCTCCTCTCCAAGACATACATAAATAGTTCTCTCCAAGGCCATCCCTTTCCTTAATCAGCTCTTTTCCTCTATTCAAATCTTATCCATTCACTTTTCCATTGTTCATGGCTACTTCTGTAATTTGACTGCAAAATTTGTGGATGTCAGGAACAAAAAGCACTTGTCACCTCTATTTGTTCTGACTTTAAGAGGTCCCTACTTTCTGTATTATTTCTCAAAGATCTCACCTCTATTCACCAATCACTTCGGTTTATGTTTGTTGAATTCTCCATTCCTATCACTACGGCTCCTGGCTGGACTATCATTGTCTGGAATTACTGCACACTCTTAACTGCCCACCTTCATCAGTGTCTCTTCTCTAACCTATATGGGAATACTCACAGTTTAAAGTTACATGGTGCTACACACACACACACACACACACACACAGAGAGAGAGAGAGAGAGAGAGAGAGAGAGAGAGAGAGAGAGAGAGAGAGAGAGAGAGAGAGAGAGAGAAGAGAGAGAGAGAGAGAGAGAGAGAGAGAGAGAGAGAGAGAGAGAGAGAGAGAGAGAGAGAGAGAGAGAGAGAGAATGAACACATTCTCACATGCAGGCCCTTTTCTGACTACTTCAGTGACACAAAGCTCCCTATTCTTCCAAGGCACCATATTTCATTGTCAGAAAACTCAAGTTAGAAAGGCCCTATACTAAAATTTGTGATTCCTATACGCTAGGTTTTCTCTCTAGAGTGATACACAACACATCCAAGCTCTCTTTCACACGAAAGACTTTCAAACATTTGAGTTAGCTCTCACCTGTTCCCTAATTTTTTCCTTTTCTAGGGCAGAACATTCAATTGTTCCAAATATGACCCTTCACTATCCTAGTCCCCAGTTCTGAATCTAATGGGAGATATTGCCGTATCATAGAAAGCACACTGACTCTAGAGTCAGAAGACCTGAGATCAAATCCCACCATTGATACTTGTTACCTCAGTGACTTTAGTCAAGCCATTGCATGGCCTCCAACATAAATCCCTTATAACTCTCAAGCTGTGATCATATTCCAAATAATCAATATTCTTTTCTAAAATAAAGTATCTGATGTGGTCGGATGAACACAAACTAAAGTACAGTAGCATTGTTACTTTTCTCATCCTGAACAAAGTGCTTCTATTCATAATTCAGCCTAAAATCACATTAGGTTTCTTGGTTTGTTTTCTATTATGGTGTGCTGTTCGCTCATGTTGAATTTAGGGGCAAATAACCTGCAATTTCCAGCATCAGTCGTAAAAGAAGAGCTGTTTCTGAAGATATTTCTAGGTCTTTTTCACTTTAACTTTTGTCATTCCTACCCCCATTCTATATTTGATTATTTATACTTAAGCACCAGATTTCACTTTTATCACCATTAAATTTTATCTCATTGTGGATGCCCATCAGTTGGGGGATGGATGAATAAGTTATGGCATATGAATGTAATGGGATATTACTGTTCTATAATAAATGACAAGCAGGCTGATTTCAGAAAAGCTTGGAAAGATTTGCACGAACTGATGCTAAGTGAAATAAGCAGAACCAAGAAAAGATTGTACATAGAAATAAGAAGATTATATGATGATCAACTGGAATGGACTTGGCTCTTTTCAACAATGAGATGATTCTTGGCAATTCCAAGAGACTTGTGATGGAGAGATCCATCTGCATTCAGAGAAAGAACTATGGAGATTAAATGTGGATCAGCATAGTATTTTCACCTTTTTATTGTTGTTTTTCTCTCTTTTTTCTTCTTTTGATCTGATTTTTCTTGCATAGCATGAAAAATGTGGAACTATGTTTAGAAGAATTGCACATCTTTAACCTATATTGGATTATTTGCTGTCTGGGGGGAGGAGGAAAATTTGAAACACAATTTGAAAAAAGCTGTTATTTTAAAAAATTACCTCAGGGGCAGCTAGTGGTGTAGTGGACAGAACACTAGCCTTGAAGTCAGGAGGACCAGAGTTCAAATCTGACTTCAGACACAACATTTCCTGGCTATGTGACCCTGGGCAAGTCACTTAACCCCCAACTACCTCAGGGGGTAAAAAAATTACCAGACCATCAAGAGCATTTAAAATTCTGATTCTATTTATGAAGCATTCATTGTCATCTCAGGGTTGACTGCTACTTCAGGGAAGTTCTAATCCTGACAAGGAAAACTGGGGAAGGGTTTAATGTCAGGATGCCTGTTGATATGTTACCCATCCTTTAAAGCCCCTTTCACAAAGCCTTCCCTCATCCTCCCCTAGTGGGAAGTGAGTTCTCCCAAATGTTCTCACAGCACCTTACTTTTCTCTTAACTGGTTATATTCTAATTTGCATCATATTATTCATCACTGTGACATCTCCCCTATGATATTCTAAATTCCATGAGGGAAAGGACCAAATCTAGCCATTTTTGCCTTTACCAAATCTGTTGAATCCTAAGTCTATACTTGCACACTACTGCCTCAATTCAGTTATTCTCCCCTAAATTCTCTATAACATAGGGACGCTGACCTTGTGCTATTTCCTGCACAAAACACTCCATTTCCCAATCCTGTGTGTTTACTCTAACTGTCCTCTATGCCCAGAAATCTTTCCCTCTTTATTTCTAGCTCTTGATTTCCCTAGATTTTTTTAGGTCGCAACTAAAAATCTCCTGTTCCACAAAAAGCCTTTCTTGATCCCTCTTAATGCTAGAGGTTTTTAGCATTTTCTGAGATTATCTCCTCCCCTTCCATTCTTTGAGATTAGGGACTGTTTTCATTTCTTTGTATCTTCAGTGCTTAGCACAGTACCAGGCACATAGTAGATGTTTAAAATGCTCATAGACTGATTTGGGGACTTCATTAGACACTTCTCATCCCTTGAGTT
This sequence comes from Antechinus flavipes, assembly GCF_016432865.1. NCBI lineage: Eukaryota > Metazoa > Chordata > Mammalia > Dasyuromorphia > Dasyuridae > Antechinus > Antechinus flavipes. Next base: position 421,034,667 of record NC_067399.1, read on the forward strand.
CTGATTGCTCTGCCTCCTTTAAGTCTAACTCCCCACCCCCAACTTCACGCCACTGCACACATTGCTACTAAAGCGATTTTCCTTAAATGCAGATCTGACCATGTGATTCCTCCAATCAACTCCAGTGGCTTTCTATTACTTCTAAAATAAAATATAAAATCTTGTACCGCTAAGATTAAAAAAAAAAAACCCTTCTGTTTAGCTTTTAAAGTTTTTCATTATTGGACCACAATCATCTTTCCCAATTTTACATTGTGTCATTGGACACTACTCCATATCTAAGACTCTGTAATCCAACCAAACTGGTCATCTTTCTGTCTCTGTGACTCTCTGTATCTCTGTCTCTGTCTTTGTCTGTTTCTGTCTCTCTCTAAATATATGTCCATACATAGACAAATGTACATATATCATCATTTTTATTCTTATCATCACCATAGGAGAAAGAGGAATTTGGGGACCAGTAATCCAGAAATCTGGGCTCCAATCTCAGCTCTCCAAGTAAACGACTATGCAAATCACACCATTTGTCCAAGCCTGTTTCCTAATCTGTAAAATGGAAATAATACCTTCCATGCCTACCTTATAGGGTTGGGGGTAGGACAAAATGGTATAACAGAAGAGAGAGTGCTTAGAAAAGTTTGCCAAGTCATACAAATTCAATGCTGATATGTTACTTTAGATATAGGCTCGACTGGACAATCTCTTGGCCCATGTGATTGGGGGATACTGATTAAAAAAAAAAAAAAAGAAATTCCTATTGCTTCTTGGGAGCATCCCTGACTTCTCCAGAAAGAAGAGCTCCAGAGAAAGAAGGGGGGAAGGGGAGGAAAGGGAAAGGGAGAGAGAGAGGGGAAGAAGGGGAAGAGGGAGAGGGAGAGGAAGGGGAAGGAGAGGGAAAGGAAAGGGAGAAAGGGAAGAAAAAGGAAAGGGGAAGAGGAAAGGGAAAGGGGAAGGAAGAGGGAGAGAGAAGGAAAAGGAGGAGGAGAGGATGACACAGAGAGACACACACAGAAAGAGACAGAGACATAATGAGACTTAGATTTTCTATGTACCAGGCATTGTGCTAAGTGATTTACCTCACAATCCTGGAGAGAGGTGTTGTTATTCTCCCTGTCTTACAAAAGAAAGACAAACAGATTTTAAGTAACTCACTTGGGCCCCACAGCTGGGAAGAGTATGGGTGGATACCTGGGCCCAATGTGCTTTCCTGACTACCAACCCTAGGCCCAGGCTCTCCCTGACCACTGACCACCGACCCAGGAGCCATCGTTCTTCCATACCCCGGACCCCGGGCCCAGCGCTCTCCCTGACCAGGGACCCCCAGACCCCGGGCCCAGCGCTCTCCCTGACCAGGGACCCCCGAACCCCGGGCCCAGCGCTCTCCCTGACCACCGTGCTGCCCATCGTGCCTCTGCACCTGACACAGCTGCATCCCCTTCCTTAAGGCCACCCAACAAACGGAACCATATGTTGGGGTCGAAAGCTCAAAGGGATGAATCACCGGCCGCTGGTCTTCCCGCCTCCCCCTGTACCCTTAGCTGACCCTTGGCCCTTCCGATTTCTCCAGCTGCTGAGAGGGAAGGAGCTGTTTACTCCTGGCCAAGCGGGGATGGGAGTGGGGCCCGAGGAGGGAAGGAATGCTGAGGTTCCGTTAGGAATTTCTCCCAGAAGGAGCAGCGGGAAGACCGGCCTGAGACTTCGGGGTCAGCCTTGCTTTGCGGAGTAAGCCCTGTAAGGGGGAATCCTGTGTGGGGCAAGGCTGGGAGGAGCTAGGGCAAGAAGGGGCTCGCGAACCAGCTGGGGGAGGAAAAGGCAAGGACGCAGAAGGGAAGCTCATTCTTAACGGCTGCTCTTCAGCCCAGATTCCAGCGTCTCCCTAGCACAGGTCCCCAGACCACGAGTTATTTGTCCTGGAAAGGACTCCCGGATTCCCACAAAGCCATTGTCCTGCTGCCATTGTAAACAAGCTCTTGGGCTAAAATGGGGCCGCCTCGTGAAATATCGGTGAGAATTAATAAATCAAGGAAAAGAACCAGATTATCATCCCGTATGCCGAGGTGTTGGGAGAGGAGCTGAGGGAGCGGGGAGAATAGCAGCTATAAAGGAGGGCTCCCTCTCATTTTCCAGTGGAAAATTTGTAGTGCTTGTGCCCTGTCCCACACGAGTCCAAGTCCCAGAAATTACTCTCTCGGATGGCTGCTGTTTCCCCGACGCGAGCCAACTGGAGTAGGGGGAGAAGGGAGTAGGGCACGATCGTTCGGTGACATCAGCTGTGTGGGGCCTGAGGAACTGGCTCCAGCTTTTCATCGGCAAGAAGTTTAGATTTTCCATGAGAGCACTGGGATCTTGCCCTCGGTTCATGCGCCAGAGACGGGGTAGAGGGCATAGTCATCCCCCAGGACACGCACCCAAGAATGCTCTGGGCCCCTGCTCGTCAATAAGCTCTTTTGTCATTGGAGAATTCACTCCATTTCAGCAAATATCACCGGTTCCTGATTATCTAGGGAGAGGTTAAAACAGGGTCCTCTGCTTTTGGTGGAGTACCTTCAGCCAATTTTTAAAATTGAAGACAGCTTCTTCCCCGCCCAGCCAAGGGAATACAAACCAGTAACAACTGCAGATGGAGTCAAACAAAATATGGAAGGTTAATTTACTTACCACCAAAAACTCACGAAGCATCCTGAAGTTTTAGAGCATCCATCCGCTAGCCCCAGAACCCAGCCACCTAGGAAAGGTGTAGCGCCATGGCCAGAGGCAAAGTAGCGATCCTGGGCTGTGTTCGGAAATATCTCCCTTGCTCCTCCCACCTTAAGCTGAAACTCAAAAGGAGCCAATTTGTCCATCGCTCCTCTCTCAGGTGTAAATGCCAGAAGTCCTGCTGGTCTTCTCCGGCTCAGGTAACTTGTTGGCTAGGGGGTCAGATGAATAACAGTCAAGTCCAGAGCAAACATTCCTGGCGGGGTTGGAGCCTGGCTGGGTTCCGCAATACAGATGGTGCAGATCTTGCCAAAGGCAGCAAACAATTATTCTGGTTCTTCCAAAAAGCCCCGAGCATTGTAACTCTCTTCAGTCCACCGGTCCTTCAACATTCACCTTTCCTGGGAAACGTGCCCAAACAATCTCAGGCAACACCAGTCTTTAGCTTTCCATGGTGCCCGAAGCATTTATATCCTTGGGGTACTTTATTATGTTCTGACTTGCCTAAAAAATTAATTATTCTCTGTATTTGATGCTATAGAAAAGGCTATAGAAAAGGTTGATTTGCAACCTCAGAGGTCCCGAACCAATTCCTAACACTGTGATGTCAGTGTCGCCCTTTCTAAGGTACTAGTTTCCCTGTTGGTAAAAGGAGGGGAGGTGGAATTAGAAAAGACTCAAAGATCCCTTCTAGTTATTTATCTATATGGATAAGAAGATGAAGGGTGAAAATTGAAGAGCTTCTTCCAGATCTATTATTTAAGGAGAGGGAGGTGCTCAGGCCACCATCTAATTATTTTCCAGCCTTCACTCTGGCCTTCACCATTGTCTGCAGAAACTCATCTTCCTCCAAGATCAAATCAGCTCTGAAACTCATACCTCCTCAGTAGTTCCCAGCCTGTGGGGCCTCTCACTCCCAGATCCTCCCAGATGCGGAATTTTAAAGATTTGGTATTTTAAAGATCTGGTCTAAGATAGATAGATACCTTATCTTTTTCCACTTGGCCTCAGGACTCCTTCTAGGGCTTAGCAACACACCTGGAACAGTAGGTGCTAGATAAATGTTTATTGACTGATTAACTATCAGCAAGGTATGCTGCTAAATGGTAAACAGCTGACTTGAGGTACTTTTTTTTTTTTCTTAAAGCTTTTTTTATTTTCAAAACATACCCTTATAGTTTTCAACATTCACCCTTGTGAAATCTTGTGTTCCAAATTTTTTCTCTTTACCTTTCCCCCACTCCCTCCCCAGACAGCAAGTAATCTAATATTTGTTAAGGGTATGCAGCTCTTCTATATCTATTTCCACAATATCATACTGCACAAGAAAAATCAGATCAAAAAGGAAAAAATGGGTAAGAAAACAAAATGTAAGCAAACAACAACAAAAAGTGAAAATTCTATGTTGTGATCCACACTCAATTCCTACTATCTTATCTGGATGCAGATGGCTCTCTCCATCACAAAACCATTGGGACTGGTCTGAATCATCTCATTGTTGGAAAAAGCCAAGTCTATCAGAATTGATAATCGTATAATCTTGTTATTGCTGTGTACAATGATCTCCTGGTCCTACTCACTTCACTCAGCATCAGTTCATGTAAATCTTTCCAGGCCTTTCTGAAATCTTCCTGCTGATAATTTCTTATAGAACAATAGTATTCCATAGCATTCATATACCACAATTTATTCAGCCATTCTCCAACTGATGGCACCCGCTCAGTCTTCAGTTCCTTGCCACTACAAAAAGGACTGTTGAGGCACTTTAAAGTTCAATCTGCATCAGTAATATTTTCCCCATCATCTTCTAGATCTAGACCACGGGTGGGTAACCTTTTCTGCCATGGGCCTTTTGGACATTTATAATGTTATTCATGGGCCACACAAAATTATCAATTTATAGAGATCATTGTACCTAACTTTGTTATTCCCCAGTCTCTTTGAACTATTCTATCTCAGTTTCCCTGCACTAGTTTCCCTTATTGTCCTGACTGAGTTTTCCTGAATTATACTACCTCAGTCTCCTTAACTGTTCTGCCTCAATTCCCTTAGTTGTAAATCGCAGCCCCCCAACCCGCTCTGGTCCATTAAGACTGAGCACCATTTGCTTTAAAGTTATTCTCAATGTGAGAAGAAGAGGGGGGAGATGAGACTTCCTGACTCCTAACTCCTTCTGGCCTCAAGAATTTATGACACTACCCCTCTAAAATATTCCAAAAGATAAGACTATCCGGGATACCTCATTGACATCTTTACTTCTGTTTATTCAGACATCCTGATTCTGGCTTTTAGTAAGAATTTATAGCCTCTCCCATCCTGACAGAACCAAATGGATCTGCAAAGAAGTTTCCTGCTTCTTTCCCCTTCTTTGTTTGGAAAGATATAAAAGATTTGGGATTCTCCCATTCATCACCGGATACTTTGAGATGAGAGAACTGCCCAGTCAATTATACTCTCCAATTAATAAAATATTTAAAACTCTCTAATCTCTATCTTGCCTCAGTTTCTCTGGCATTACAGTTTTCACCTCATCATTGCCTGGAGTTGCCTTAGCAAATGATTTTGCCGGTCTTGTACAGCTAGGATGTCAGATGTTCCCTACCCTGGTCTAGACAATCAACAAAACAGTAAATCAAAGTCTGGTTTGTTGTATTTGCTGATTTCTAAAGTTCCCAGGCTCACACTGAAAATTTAATCCCAAATCAAATGATATTTAGCTCCAGTAAATTTCTCTTTTTCCCTCTGGGACCTTTCTGATGTTCTTCTGGCCCATATTTTTCATCATCACCTTTCCTGGCATACAATAGGTACTCAATAGTAAATGAAGGGTGAGGTCAGAAGAATTGTTGCCTTTCATTCTCACGTCATTCTCAAAAGGCCTGGTGCAGCAATCCCCATCCTGAGGAGCTGTCTTTGTAGTAGTCATTCTGTTGGACTTTGGCTATGAAATCCTGGTGATCATTTCTTGTTGACTAAGTCTTGTCTAACTAAGGCTGAAGGAAGGTTTGCTCCCTCCCATCCATGGTATTCAAGGAACATGTATGGATAGTGTTAGAAACTCACGGGTACACAAACCACAATCACCTCCACTTTATATGAACTATCTCGGGATTTGAACAGAGGTCCAGAGTTTGTTGATCTGGCAGGAAGTACTAGGGCTATCCCCAAAGGGGAAGTGGGATTCAAAGCAAGGCAGATTTGTGAAGTGAACAACTGATAAAGAAGGTAGTGTCTGAGAATGGAGCTTTAATTTATAAATAAGGCCTCCAATAGTGTATACTTAATGAAGGTGAAAAGAAAGATATAGTTACCTTGTAAATCAAATAAAGGAAGCTAGAAGTAAGGAAGAATTTATGTATTTTGATTGACTAAGCTACATGTCACAGAATATAGCTACAGTGTAGGGGAAAGAATAGTAGTGGAGATTCCTAGAAATTGGCAAACTATGATAGTCAAGGAAAAAAATAGAGTCTGAGGTTGCAGATGCATAGATGCAAATGCATGAAATGTGGATGACAAGTAAGAGAGCTAGAGAACTTGTTAGAAGAAAATGTGATGTCATCAGCATCATAGACATGTAAGTTGGCTTATGGTTATGAAAAGTTCCCCTTACTCAAATAGGTTAAAATGGAAAGAACAAGTATCATTGCGTGTGATAGAGAGATATAGGGGATAGCTGGATGGCACAATGGACCAATTTTCAGTCATGGAGTCAAGGTGACTCTCAGACATTTTCTAGCTGTGTGAGGCTGGGCAAGGCACAAACCTCTATTTTCTTTAGTTTCTTCATCTATCAAATGAAGATAATAAGTGTTGAAGTTGAGAAGGGGACCCCAAAAGGTTGGAGTCACCCACTGGTGTCGCGAGGTGCCTCAAAAGAATTTGCAGGCTTGAACCTCTCCAAATCAAGGGGCAAAGTTTACTGTAATTGTAACACCATTGAAGCAGACTAAACTCCAAGAGAATTTAGCAAAGAAACAGAAACAGGGAGACACATTTATCTAGTTCTCCTGTTGTAGATATGCTAATTTGATGGCCCAGAGGTCATAAATGATCTCTGGAATCTGGCTATCACTGACCAACAGATGATCCAGCTGACAGTCAGCAATGAACTGAATAATCTATTCACAGCCTGAGGCCAGAAGACAAGTTTGGGTGTGAGAGGCCCAGGGTCAGATTCCAAAGCCAGAGAACTTAGAATCACTGACTTATCGTCAGAACGGAAGCCCCCTAAGGTCAGGGGGCCTTAAAACTGTTGCTCTCTCCCCTGGAAGCTATATTACCTCACAGCACTTACTTTCTTAGGTGTTGATGCACAAATGAGATAATTGTTAAGGGCTATGTAAATATTAGTTATTTACAAACATATGTACATCTACATTCATATTCATCCCTCCCCATACACACACACACACACACAATTCTATTTTTATTCTGAACTTAAATACCAAAAAGGGCATTTCCATATACATAAAAAAGAATAATATATGAAACTGCTGATATTGTGTGTAGCTTTCTTTTCAAGTATATATAAATTCAATTTATAGCTTTTAAAATTATTCTCATCTATACTTCCTGGGCTTCCTTTTATTCTCTACCAAGTATTAAAAAAACAAAAATACCTTGATATTCCTCTTTCCTTTATTTTGTTTCTTTTTTTGGAAATAATCTCAGGGAGAAGGGACTAGCATTAAGGCAGCTTGGGAAAAGTTTCTTGGAGGAAGTGGGATTGTAGCAGAAACTTCCAGAATGCTAGAATGAAAAGACAAGGAAAGAGAGCATTCCAGGCTGTGTACCTTTCTAGGGTTGAGAGATTGAGTGCAAGATTGTTGAGAGATTGGGCAATTTGGGGAGGCAGCCACATGGCGCAATAGATAGAGAACCATTCCTGAAGTCAGGAGGACCTGAGTTCAAATGTGATCTCAGACACTTTACCCTTCCTGGCTGTGTGACCCTGTGCAAGTCACTTAACCCAATTGCCTCAGAGGAAAAAAAAGAAAGAAAGAAACATTTGGAGTCCAGTGTTATTAGTTTGCAGAATATGTGAAAAGGAATAAGTATAAGATGGTTTTAAAAGTAGAATGGAGTTGGGTTATGAAAGGTTTTTAAGAAAAAAGAGAATTTTGTATTTTATTCTAGAGGTGATAGGGAGGCTGCTGGAGTTTATTGAATAAGGGAATGACATAATCTAATCTGTATTTTATTGGGAAGATATCTCTTTTTTTATTTTATTTTTTATTTTTTTAAATATAACTTTTTATTGACAGAACCCATACCAGGGTAATTTTTTAGAACATTATCCCTTGCACTCACTTCTGTTCCGACTTTTCCCTTCCCTCCCTCCCTCCACCCCCTTCCCCAGATGGCAAGTAGTAGGAAGATCTCTTTGACAGCAAATTATAGACTGTCTTCTCAAGATTAGTAAATATAGAGCCAAAACGGAACTGATATTGGACTGATATACGACAATACACTTTGAGAAAAATGAGAAATAGATAAGTTTTGGATACAAACGATAAGATTTTCATGAAAGCATTATAAAGTAGTGATAGGGGGGAGGCTTTCTTTATCCAACTATCTAAACATACTGTGCTATAGATAGTAATTATATTATCTTAATCTCTCTCCCCTTCTTCCTTTCCCCCCATTGAAAGAATCAAAATTTTCTAATAATAAATTTTCTAATAATAAATTCCAATAATAAAATAAAAAATAAATTTCTAATAATAAATTCTAATAATTTCAGGGGTGCATGGGGAGGAGAGAACTCTCAATCTTGTGCTAAGAAAGGTTACTTTCTTCAGTGTGAAGCCCAGAGCTGTTCTATATTCTCATGCCACAAAGAGATATAAAGAAAGGGTCAAATTTTGAGAAATAAGATTAGATTGATGAAATGCAGTGTTTAATTTTTTTTAAAGGATGTCATTAATGTAATGAATATCCATTACATCCAGATCAAGTCAAGCAAGGTGAAGTTAGGAAAAGTTCTTTGTCTTTTAAAAAATTTTTCTGGAGGAAGGAGGAGAAAACTTGGAACATAAAGGTTTTGCAAGAGTCAGTGTTGGTATACTTTAACATATTTACCATGTATGGGTCTACCTGCCATCTAAGGGAGGGGTAGGGGGGAAGGAAGGGAAGAGTTGGAACAGAAGGTTTTGCAAGGGTCAATGTTGAAAAATTACCAATGCATATATCTTGTAAATAAAAAGCTATAATAAAAAAAGACTGAAAAAAAGAGTCAATGTTGGAAAATTATCCATGCATATATTTTGAAAATAAAAAGCTTTAATTAAAAATAAATAATTTTTTTCTGTGCACCAGCTTCAAGAAGGAATTGAATTCCTATATAATTATATACACACAAATATATGCAGCACAGAATTATAGACTTTTCTGCTTGCCCATTTAGAAGTCACTTCTTATGGTCTCCTGAGAGAACTGGACTCTAAAGCCAGTATACCAAGGCCCCTGCCAGTATATCAAAAAGGCTGGATTTGTAGACTTATGATCATCTGCATAGAAATGATTTTGAATCTCTGTGCACAGGTAAGATCCCTGAGAAAAAATGCAGAGAAAAGGACTCAAGAGCTCTGTGGTAACCCCCATACCTCCAGGCGGAATATGGATGATCTACCAGAAAAAGGAGATTGAGTAATCAGACAGGTAGGAGGAGAATTGGGAGAATGAAAACCCAAGGAGAACAGTATCCTGAAACTTCAAGTTTCAGTCATTGCAGAGAGGTCCAGAAGGATGAACATTTAAGAAAAGTCCATTAGCATAATGGAGAGGAATTTCAGTGGAATGATGGGGTCAGAAGCCAGATTGCTGGAGGCCTAAGAAGGGAATACCAAGTCTCACAGTAGCCACAGAAAGCTTTTTCTGAGAGTCCAGATGTGAAGAAGAGAAATTATAGGAGAATAGCTTGAGGAGAAGGACTTTAGGGTCAAATTAAGTTTTTTAAAGTGGGGTAAATGTGGGCATGTTGATAGAACAGAAATGATTAAATAATCTAGGACTGGAGAATCATAGAGCTGAAAGGGACCTTCGAGATCATTTAATTCAATGATTCCCAATTGGCCACAGAATCACACTTTTATAAAATTCAAAATGCTATTCTAGGTGGTCTAAAGGTTTAAGGGGAGAAGGATGAAATTAAACCTATTTTCATATTCTTCACAAACATACACACATGTACTCTCATATTTCAGAAGGAAAAATATCACCAGAAATAGTTTTTATCATGGAACTGATGGGACATGGGGGTAATGAAGTGCTGAATCCTCCAAATATGTTGAGATTTCAGCCTTGCTCCATGTGATTCACCAAATATTGGGGAGTAGAGTTGAACTCCAGAAGTATATAGGGGTTATAGGCCAGTGGCTTGAGGTATCTCAAAACAATTTCTAGACAGAGCATCTCCAAATCAAGAGGGAGAGATTTGATGAGGTGAGGGTAGCAATTCCTAGTTCAAAATACACATGTGACAAATTCACAATGGGCATTATCTTTGGCAAAAGGTAGATTTATTTAGCCGAAGAGCTTACAAACAAAATAAGAGGTAAAATAAGCACCAAGAGTGGCAAATATGAAATAAAGTTAGAGCATAGTTAGCAAGGAAAAGACAAGTGTCTCAGGGGAATTCTCAATTAACCAGAAGAAAGGAAATACCCCCATGAGGTGAGGAATAAGTCATTGATGGGCTAATTCAAAGAAGAAGGGAAAGCACTATGAGGAGGGGGAAAGAGTAACTCACAATGCATCATGAGCAGATCTTTTAAAGGAAAAATACAACCACTGAGGCTTATCAGGGAAACCAGGGAAGTAAAGGAAGGAATTTAGCGGAAGAGATCAAAGAGCTAGATGGAATGTACCTGGCAGACCAGAACCTAGACCTATCTAAAGATAGGCTAATCAATATCTCAAAGATTGTTTAAAGATGCAAAGAGTATGGGGGTTAGATAATGGAAATTGATAAAGAATTCCATCTCACAATCACTCTATGTAAACAGGATAGACTGGGAACTGGCTGTTCCTGATAATAGCCAGATGGGTTTATTCTTGACAGGGAAGAGTAAGTTCACATCATTATATATAATTGACTAGCAGGCATAAGTTCCAAAAGGGAGTTTTAGTGATTAATAAGGGAGAAGATGCCATTGGACAGGCAAAGTCTCTGGAGAAGTTGCTGCCATGAGACAGGTATTTCTAATAAACCCACAAAAAAGTAGGGTACAGGTAGGTTCTATTAAAGGAGAAAAATAACTGGGAGGGGGATGGAGGGGAGGGGGAGGAGGAGGGTGTTGTTATTATAACTTAGCCTTCTGATTGGATACAATAACTGTGAGGTCTCATCAAGGCAAGAAATTGGACAATGAATTCAGTCAAGGCTGACTGAAATAAAGGTCTACTTAAGACAACAAAAGGCGATTTAAGAACCAAAGGCCTACCCAGATAGAGATAATCCTGCTTGCCTCTGAGAAGAGCTCGCATCTTAAAATTCAGGCCCTTTCCTGTTGCTGCTCTTTCCTATGGCCCCCAAAGTTACCAAGACCCAGGGATTTTTTGTAGGGGTCTTATTCACCCCATTCAAAACTCCAATTCACATCTTATTGCAAAGCTCTAAAAGAGCCTTTTGGAAAGTATTCTTGTTTTCTATATTTTAGATGCTTCTTTATAGTCCTACCTAGGGAAAGGGAGGTAAATTAAATTACTTCTCTGCATCAGAGTCACTCAAAAGATTATGATTTTAGATACTTTTGACATGAAGAGATCTTATTATAGAATCATAAAATGAAATTACATACCTTAATACCCTTATTTTACAAAAGAAACTAGTTAAGTAAACTGCCCAATGTCACACAGGTAGAAGACCAAAGCTGGATTCAAACTCAAGTCCTCTGAACAGATGCAGTCTGAACCAAGGATTTCTGACTACAAATCAAATACCCTTTTCTCTCCCTTTCAAGTCTTTCAAGAAGCTCCAAAGAGGCTTTTCCTCTTTTTTTTTTTTTTTTGATTTTTGAATCTTGACTCTGAGATTTCTTCCTTCCCCACTTTTTTCTTAGATGAAAGCAAATGCTAATTCATCTAGTCATATACTTTTCACATTTTGTTGCTGGATTTGCATAATAAGGTATGGAATAGGAATGTGTTATTATAATAAAAATAAGTGTTTCTTAACACTCTGTTAGGGGAGATAGGAAATTTGGATGATTAGGTCTCTGACCTCAAGGAGTTTATATTCTTACTAGGAATACAAGATAATAACATGGACAGTTATAGGAAGTTGGTATTTGAGTTAGACTTTATAAGATTAATTAATTTATTTAATATTTACCCCTGTTACATTTACAATAATTTTTTCACATTTGTTTATAAAACTTTGAGTTCCCAATTCTCTCCCTTCTTCTCCACTCTCATTAATAAAGCACATGTCAGGACAGCTAAGTGGTGCAGTGGACAGAGCATCAGCCTTTTAGTCAGAAGGACCTGAGTTCAAATCTGGTCTCAGACACTTAAAGCGTCCTAGCTCTGTGACCTTGGCCAAGTCACTTAACCCCAATTGCCTCAGTGCAAAAAAAGAAAAGAAAGCACATCTAGGGGTCAGGGAGTAGACATGTCTTTCTCTGATCTTTTCCTGGTGTCCCTCAGATAAACACCAGATCAAGCCTCTGAACTGGTTTTGGAGTGACAGAACCACATATATTTGAAGTGTAACGTATTTTCAGCAGAAGACTTTTGGAAGAACTTTAGAAAAGGTCTGTTTTACATATATACTTATATTGTATTTAATTTACACTTTAACATTTTTAACATGTATTGGTCAACCTGCCATCTGGGAGAGGGGATGGGGGGAAGGAGGGGAAAAATTGGAACAAAAGGTTTGGCAATTGTCAATACTGTAAAATTACCCATGCATATAACTTATAAATAAAAGGCTATAATAAAAAAGAAAGAAAGAAAGGTCTGTTTTAATTGGGCTTGAGGGAGATAGACTGACTCAGGCAGTGCAAGGACCCAGGGTGGTGTGATGTCCATGCTCCAGGGGATATACCAGGAGACTCTTAGCCACAATCCAGAAGTGCTGGCTACTCTATTAGTTCAGAAGCCAGTGGATCAGCAGATTAGTTGTAAGACCTCTAATGCAACTACAGAAGGCAATTAGTGAGCCTCTGAACCCCAGAATAATGCAGGATTTGGCCACATCCACCCAGTCCAGGAAGGAAGCCAGAAGTACCCACCACAGGGTGGTATGAAGCTTGGTACAATCTCCCCTTTGCCCTAAGAGCAGATCTTAACCTTTAAAAATGAACAAAAAGGCAAAACAGAACTCTGATCATAGATGGAGTGCATGGAGAAGAGAAGAGCAGACCTCAAACCTTGAGGACACTAAAGACAAATCATCTCCAGATGAAGCCCCAAAGTTGGTTCCCATCCCATAAGGCTCTCTTGGAAGAATTCTAAAAGGATCTTAAAAGAGACTTAGAAGAAAAATGGGGAAAAGAAATGAGAACATTGCAGGAGAGTTTGGAAAAGAAAATACAGAAATTATCTGAAGAAAATTCCTTACAAAATAGATTTAATAAAATGGAAAAAGCATATAACTCCTTATAAAATGGAAAAAGAAAACAACTCTTTGAAAAACAGAATTTGCTAAATGGAAAAAAAAATCTATTGAACAAAACAATTCATTTAAAATTCAATTGACCAAATAAAAAAGGAAATAAAAAAAGCTAATTGAAGAAAATAATTCACTAAAAATTAGAATTGAACAAATGGAAATGAATAATTCAATGAGACATCAAGAATTAGTCAAACACCACCCCCCCAAAAAAAATGTAAAAATAGAAGAAAATATAAAATACCTCTTAAACAACTGACCTGGAAAATAGATCTAGGAGAGACAATCTAAGAATTATTGGACTTCCTGAAAACTATGATGAAAAAAAGGATCGTAGACATTATCTCTCAGGAAAAAAATCAAGAAAAACTGCCCTGATGTCCTAGAACCAGAGGGTAAAATAGCCCTTGAAAGAATTCACCAATCACTTCCTGAAAGAGATGCCAAAATGAAAACTCCAAGGAATATCATAGTTAAATTTCAGAATTATAAAATCAAAGAGAAAAAAAATGTTGCAAGCAGCCAGAAAGAAAGCACATGTGCACAACATTTCCATAAAAATCATATTGTGAAAGAAAATACAGCTCTTTCCTCCCTCCCCAAAAAACCTTCAAGTTTTTTTTTAAAAGCATTTTTAAAAATAACTTTTTATTGGCAGAAAAAGCATTTGTTTCAATCTGTATTCAGACATAATCAGTTCTTTCTCTAGGTATGCATAACATTTTTCATCATAAGTCCTTCAGAATAATCTGTGATTATTGTATTGCTGAAAATAACAGTCATTCATAGCTAATTGTCCCAGAACATTGCTATTACTTTGTACACAGTACATTTCACTTTGCTTGAGATCATGGAGAACTTTTCAGATTTTCCCTGTTCATCATTTCCTATAGAACAATAATATTCCATCATAATTATATATCACAATTCATTCAGCCATCCCCCAACTTAAGGGCATCTCCTCAATTTTCAATTTTTTGCCTTGAGAAGAGAGCTACTATAAATATTTTTGTACATATAGGCACTCTTCCTTTTTCAAAAAAATCTCTTTGGGGATTCATGTCTAGTAGTGGTATTGTTAGATCAAAGAATATGTACGATTTTATAACCTTTTGAGTATAGTTCATATTTTTTGATCACTTATCAACTGGGAAATGGTTCTTTTTAAAATTTTTTTTCTTATACCGTTTTATTTACAAAATTATGCGTGGGTAATTTTTCAGCATTGACAATTGTAAAACCTTTTGTTCCAACTTTTCCCCTTCTTCCCCCCACTCCCATCCCAGATGGCAGGTTGACCAATACATGTTAAATATGTTAAAGTATAAATTAAATACAATATATGTATACATGTCCATACAGTTATTTTGCTATACAAAAAGAATCAGACTTTGAAATAGTGTACAATTAGCCTGTGAAAGAAATCAAAAATGCAGGTGGACAAAAATAGAGGGACTAAGAATTCTATGTAGTGGTTCATGGTCGTCTCCTAGAGTTCTTTCGCTGGGTGTAGCTGGTTCAGTTCATTACTGCTCTATAGGAACTGATTTGGTTCATCTCATTGTTGAAAAAGAGCCACGTCCATCAGAATTGGTCATCATATAGCATAGTAGTTGAAGTGTATAATGATCTCCTGATCCTGCTCATTTCACTCAGCATCATTTCATATAAGTCTCTCCAGGCCTTTCTGAAATCATCCTGCTGGTTATAATGGCTCTTTTTTAAAAAATAAATTTGACTCAGTTCCCTCTACATTTAAGAAATGAGGCCTTCATCAGAGGAACAATAAAGATGGGAACTGAGGGTATCTCAGAAATTGACTTGAACAAAAGTTACTGGGGATATGAAGACAGATTTAGGAAGGCAGAGAGTAATCTCAGTTGGAGAACAGAATTCCTGGAAGGAAACAAAATAATATAAGACAAGAACAGTTGGATAGATTACATGGGGTAATAGATCTAGAGTTAGAAGGAGCCTCAGAAGCCCCCATCATCTATGGATGAGGAAAGTGAGCTTAGGAGGGATATATGATATCTCAAAGCCACAAGGCAGTAATCATCAGAGGCAGGATTTGAATCCAGCTCCTCTGCTTTTTGAAATGGTATCACACCCAACTGGGTGATAGTCTCCTGAAAGAAAGACATCTCTGTTAGTTAAGGAAGTTAAAATTAAAGTTGCTGGAGAAAGAAGGAGAGGAAGGAAAGATGGGCAAGAGATCTCTTTCCCACTTTCAAAGTTGGGGCTTCCTTCCTCTGCCTCAGTCTCCCCTAAGTCTCCTAACCAGTCAAGAATCCTATCTCTTTAAAGATTTGTGATATAACAAAGTATATTTCTCCTGAACCACACTGTTTCCCTTAATCAACTCTCTACTGCCTAAGAATAAAAATGGGATGTTTTAAAAAATTGTAATTTACTATGATAAATATTTGTCCAAGAGTGTTAATGAATGGTATCTTATCTAAAAATTTATATTTATTTCTTTATATATTTATATAATACTTTTAAGGTTTACAGGACACTTTTCCATAAAATATTTCCTTTTGTCCTAAAACAAGTTTGCTAGGTAGATAATATCAACATTTTTACAGATGAGGATGCTGAGGCTTTTAATTAATATCTACAGAGTATGTAAGGATGAATTTGCACTTGAGTCTTCCTGACTCCAGATCCAGTGCTTTATACTCAGACTACCTAGCTGCCTTTAATTTATCTAACTAATAAAATAGTCTGCCTGAAAAACTGTCATATCTACTTATAGGAAGGATTTTCTTTCCAAAATAATCCACTTAATATAAATTATATCAATCAACAGGTTTTCTTTGATAACTGATTCCTATACAGAATTTTTTTACATTTGTAAATGAGATTTTAGTGTTGAAAATAACATTCAAAGCAAAGTAATGTTAGTGCTTATGAATATTCAGATGGGGAGTAGGGAGGAGCACAAATTGTCTAATAAAAGTAGGTCAACCCTATCAGAATCTATGCTAAGGACTAATATTGTTATTTTTCTGTACTGTGATAAAGGTTTGAAGCATCTTTCTCCCTATATATAGTACTACTACTACTAAGCACTATTTTCTGTTTATGGAAAAAATTTATACCATTTGTTTGGTTTTTTAAAAAGCATTTTATTAACGTAAATGAAGATGGCCTAACTGTGTCAGACCTAAAACTAAATTACAAAGCAGGGGTCATCAAAACCATTTGATTCCAGCTATGAAATAGACTAATTGTTCAGTGGAATAGGATGAAATAGTCAGTGACTATAATAATCTAGTGTTTGACAAACCCAAAGGCCCTAGCTTTTGGGATAAGAACTCATCATGTAACAAAAACTGCTGGGAAAATTGGAAACTAATATGGCAGAAACTAGGCATTGACTCACACCTAACACCGTATACCAAGGTAAGGTGGAAATGGGTTCATCACCTAGACATAAAGAATGAGATTATAAATAAATTAGAAGAACATAGGATAGTTTACCTCTCAGACCTGTGGAGGAGGAAGGAATTTGTGGCCAAAGAAGAACTAGAGATCGTTATTGATTACAAAAGAGATAATTTTGATTATATTAAGTTAAAAAGCTTTTGTACAAACAAAACCAATACAGACAAGATTTAGAAGGGAAGCAATAAACTGGGAAAATACTTTTACATTCAAAGGTTCTGATAAAGGCCTTATTTCTAAAATATATAGAGAATTGACTCAAATTCCTAAGAATTCAAGCCATTCTTCAATTGATAAATGGTCAAATTTTCAGATGAATAAATTGAAATTATTTCTGTTCATTTGAAAAAGTGCCTTAAATCACTGTTGATCAGAGAAATACAGATTAAGACAACTCTGAGATACCAGTACAAACCTCTCAGATTGGCTAAGATGACAGGAAAAAATAATGATGAATGTTGGAGGGGATGCGGAAAAACTGGTTCACTGATGCATTGTTGGTGGACTGTGAACGGATCCAACCATTCTGGAGAACAATGTGGAACTATGCTCAAAAAGTTATCAAACTGTACATACCTTTGATCCAGTAGTGTTTCTACTGGGCTTATGCTTATACCCAAAGAGATCTTAAAGGGAAAGGGACCTGTATGTGCCAAAATGTTTATGGCAGCCCTTTTTGTAGTGGCTAGAAACTGGAAAATGAATGGATTCCCATCAATTGGAGAATGGCTGAATAAATTATGGTGTATAAATGCTATGGAATAGTATTGTTCTGTAAGAAATAACCAGCAGGATTATTTCAGAAAAGCCTGGAGAGACTTATATGAAATGATGCTGAGTGAAATGAGAAGAACCAGCAGATCATTATACACAACAAGATTATACCACAATCAATTCCGATAAACGTGGTTCTTTCCAACAATGAAATGATTCAGACCAGTTCCAATGATCTTGTGATAAAGAAAGCCATCTACATACAGAAGACTGTGGGGCCGAGTATGGATTATAACGTATCATTCTCACTCTTTGTGTTGTTTGCTTGCATTGATTTTAATTGTACAGCAAGATAATTGTATAAATATGTATGCATATATTGGATTTAACATACATTTTTACCATGTTTAACATATCAGTATATGGGTTACTCTCCATCTAGGGGCGGGTATGGGAAGAAGGGGAAAAATTGGAACACAAGGTTTTGCAAGGGTTAATGTTGAAAAATTATCCATGCATATGTTTTAAAAATAAAAAGCTTTAATAAAAAACTTTTTTAAAAATTAAAAAATAGAATTTTATTTTCCCCAAAACATGCAGAGATAGTTTTCACCATTCTTCTTTGGAAAACTTTGTGTTCCAAATTTGTTCCTCTCCTCCCTCTCAAAGACAGCAAACAATCCGATACAGGTTAAACATGTATACTTCTTCTAAACCTATTTCCATTTTTGTCATGCTGCACAAGAAAAATCAGATCAAAAGGGAAAAACACATGAGAAAGAAAAAAACAACAGAAAGTAAAATATATCATTCAATTTTTAGATAAACTTGATTTTAGATTTTTTAGATACTTCAGGACAGCTAGAGTAAAACTTATAAGGGATAGGAACCAAACCCAGTAATTTGATTGGTATAAGGGAAACTCCCAGGTGAAGAAATTTCTAACAATGTAGGTCAAAATCTTCTCTGCAATTATAGTATAGAGAGCTGTCTAAGACACTGAGACTTGTATCAGAGGGGAGACCTGAATCCAAGCTTTCTCCTTCTAGGCCAGCTTCTAACTACTCTGAGGCTGCCTTTCTTAAAAATTCTATCAGGAAGACTTAAAATTGGTTGGATTTCAACTTTTTATTTCTCCAACATTTGGAAGGTCTTACCCTCTAAAGCAAGATTAAAAAGTTTCCCACCCTTCTTGTTATCATTCAGTCGTGTTTGAGTTCCTATAATTCCATTTGAGGTTTTCTTGGCAAAGATACTGGAGGTGTTTGCCATTCCTTCTCCAGCTTATTTTACAGATGGGGAAACTGAGGCTCAAGGGTTAAGTGACTTTTCCAGGGTCACATAACTAGTGAGTGTGTGAGGCCACATTTAAACTCAGGAAGATGAGCCTTCCTGGCTCCAGGCCCAGAACCTTACCCACTGTCTCCTAGCCTATGATGTGGGAGCTAAGTGGACTCAGTAGATAAGAGCGTTGAAAGTGGAGTCAGGAGTGCAAATCCAGCCTTACTCTTACCCCTTGTGACTCTAGAAAAGTAATTTAATCTCTATCTGCCTCAGTTTCCTTACCTGTAAAGTGGGGGTGATGATAATAGCAACCATCTCCCAAAGCTGTTGTGAATTTTTTTAAAAGGTGAGATGTTTGTAGAGCACTTTGTAAAATGCAAGTTGTTAATTAATTGCTTTGTGAATTTCCTGAAGAGCACTAATTTTCCTAATCCAGTAAGAGACATTATATATCTCTACTATGGTGAAAAGGATTCATTTTTCAGAGTAATAAGTTCATAAAAGTACTATAGGAAGGAGTGGATCAAAGTCAGAGGCAGCCAAGGTAAACTTTATGAGATTGTCACAATCTCATTGGAGCTCTGAGTTACCCAAATCCCATCACTCCCTCTGGTGGAAGATACTGGAAGTGTCTCCCACTAAATGAAGCTTTATGAATTAGGAGGAATACTGGATGTGGAGTCAGAAGACCCGAGTTTGAATTCTGTTTTTAGCAGGATTTCTTTTCTTTCCTTTCTTTTTTTTCTTTCATGATTTCTTTTTTCCTCTTTTTTCTTTCTTTCCTTCCTTTCTCATCAATGATGAAAAATGCTATAAACCTCCAGAGAGAACAGATGAACTCCTGAATGCAGATTGACGCATACTTTTTTTTTTTGCTTACCTGATTTTTCTTGCTTGCCTTTCCCCCACATGGTCAATATGGAAATGTTTCATGTGACTTCACATGTATAATTCGTATCACAGTGCTTGTTTCTCAAATGGGAGAGGGATTAGGACTGAGAGAATTTGAAATTCATAATTTAAAAAAATCAATTAAAGGATTATCATTTAACAATACAACAATTTCTCATCAATAATTTAGGAGTTTCTGTGACTTTCAGCTCACTGAATTTTGTTTGTTTGAGAGTTTTTTGGTGAGGCAGTGGGGTTTAGTGACTTGTCCAGGGTCACATATCTAGTAAGTATTAAGTGTCTGAGGCCCAGTTTGAACTCAGGTCCTCTAACTTCAGGGCCGGTGCTCTATCCATTGTCATCTAACTGCTCCTCATTAAATTTTAATTGTCTTTCAACATCTTGAGTACATTCCTCTTCTTTCCTCTGACACTCTCCTGGTACAGACTTTCATCACCTCAGGTCTGGAAATTGCAAGAGCCTGATGGTGGGTCCCTCTGCCACAAGTCCCTCCCCACTTCAATCCATCTTCTAGGTTAGCTATTAAAATGTTTTTCCTAAAGTAGATCTGATCATGTCACCCCTACTAAATAATAAACTATTTTCAATGGCTATCAACCAACCAAACACTTACATGGTACCTCCTATATTCCAGGTACTGTTAAGTATTTTACACATATTTCATTCCATCCTCACACCAACCTTGGGAGATTGTGTATTATTCCCATTTTAAGCTACTTCCAAGGATGTGAATGGAATAAACTGAGTAAAGACCTCGTGAGAATGTGGTCTTGATCTATATTCCAATTGTGACTTTGCAATAACGAGTAGAGCTATAGCTAAAAACTGCAGGTGTACTATTATCTTAGATAAACATGTCCCTCCTATCTTCCCCACCACAAGCACTTTTTCATTAGCATTTAAGTACCTATTAGGCAAAGTATGTTCTGAGGTTCTTATTTAGTCTCTGGGTAAATTAGAACCCACCAGCCAATGGGAGAAAAAGTAGGGATGGGAAGACTTCTGGTCTATTTAATCTTGAGTTTTGTAATTTGCACTTTGCACTCCTCTACTGACATCTTGTCTGTTGGGAGCTGCTCTTTCTCTGGAGGGCCTAATAAATCCTTTTTATGTTTTTATTCTCTACCCCCCTCCAGTCTCTGATTTTAATTTGGGTAAGGATCATTGTTCCACACAGATGGGTATGAGGATCAATATTTATAAAACATAGCTCAATACCTGACGCATTAATAGATACTTAAATCTAACAAGATGTGTGTCAGTAAAACGAGAGCAAAGTAAAAACTGCAAAACATAAGATTAAAAACCCTGAATACAGAAGTCTCCATCCTTGCCTGGGCTTTTTTTTTTTTTAAAAAACTTGTTCCAATTTTTGCTCCTCTTCCCCGACCCCCTCCCCTAGATGGCATATTTACTATACATTTAAATCAAGATTATCTTATTGAGAGGAGGTATTTTTTTAAAAATAGCATTTGTGACTCCATTTTGCAAAGCTAAATCACCTGACTTTGGAGAAGTTACAAGATTATTCCCCTCCCAAAGAATATTTTTGAACTACCCCTCTCCCTCTTGCCTCATTGTCTTCCTATCCCCTCCACCAATCTGACACCAGTGTCACAATTACCACCTCTACCACTTCTCAATTGTACCTCTAAATCATATCAACCTAATCTTTCTCTTTCCTATAAAATTATCTCCTAGATTCACTTTTTGCTAAATTCCCCTGGAATCAACCCCCTTTCAAGCAGTGGTTCACTGGGTTATGGTATTATCTGAAAAAGCTGTAGACTGAAATATGAAATGCTAAGGGCGAATGCCCTTGGGAAAATCAAATTTGATTTGTTTGAAGTTCTATCCTGAAACTAAATCATGTGGTCTCATTTAAACTGAAATAATGGTCTCCTATTAGGAAAATTGTAGTAAATCAGAACTTAATGCAAAATACATTTACTATTTAGTACTATGCTGAAAAAATTGAATGGATCCAATTGGCTTCTAAATGCTTCTGATGGGATATAGCTTTAAGCATGCTTTAGTAATAAATTCTCAAAATTGGATCAAGGCTTTTATGAATAAAGTTGCATTAATAATTATAAAGTGAAATTGTTTTCCATTTTTTGAAATCTTTGATAATTATAAGAGAAAAATCCATTTTCCAAATCAGATTTTTAAAAAATATATTCTTCCTATACGTGTTGATGGCATTATTCTTATCAGATATAGGGCAGTTGGCAAATATAGGAAAAGTTGAGAAAAACTAGTAGTATGTAAAATTGAAATTTTCTGCAATTTCATATGAATAATGGGTTTCTAATTTGATGCTCTTCCTATACCTCTGTTGTTAATATGATCACCTTGAGCTGGTTTTACCAACAAGTTATTAGAAAATCAAATTTAGGAGGTTGTACCAAATTGTATTAAGTCTTGTTACTGGCAGATTTTAGCAGAATTATCTGGGAATCTCTACAAGTGACTTGGAACCAAAGAAATGAATCTTTTAGAAGAAAATTCTATTCAGAGCTGCCCTGAAAACGACAACTACTCTAAAGTATCTAAGGATGTTTCCAGGAACTAAATGACATGGGAAATATATGCCATGAAACAGACCAAAGCATTACATCAATATTAAATAACATTGTCTTTTTGTCAGTTGGTAATCTACTTCCAGTGTCCATTTAAACAGCATATTTCATCTTGCATCAAAAATTTCCCGTGTCAACACTGATACAATGTTGGTGGAATTGTGAACACATCCAGCCATTCTGGAGAGCAATTTGGAACTATGCTCAAAAAGTTATCAAACTGTGCATACCCTTTGATCCAGCAGTGTTTCTACTGGGCTTATACCCCAAAGAGATACTAAAGAAGGGAATGGGACCTATATGTGCCAAAATGTTTGTGGCAGCCCTGTTTGTAGTGGCCAGAAACTGGAAAATGAATGGATGCCCATTAATTGGAGAATGGTTGAGTAAATTGTGGTATATGAATGTTATGGAATATTATTGTTCTGTAAGAAATGACCAGCAGGATGAATACAGAGAGGCTTGGAGAGATTTACATGAACTGATGCTGAGTGAAATGAGCAGAACCAGGAAATCATTATAATACTTCAACAACAATACTGTATGAGGATGTATTCTGATGGAAGTGAATTTCTTTGACAAAGAGAAGATACAACTCAGTTTCAATTGATCAATGATGGACAGAGGTAGCTACACCCAAAGAAAGAACACTGGGAAATTAACGTAAACTGCTTGCATTTTTGTTCATCTTCCCAGGTTATTTATACCTTCTGAATCTGATTCTTCCTGTGCAACAAGAGAACTGTTCGGTTCTGCACACCAAACATTGTATCTAGGATATATTGTGACATATTTAACTTATATAGGACTGCTTGCCATCTGGGAGAGGGGGTGGAGAGAGGGAGGGGAAAAATGGGAACAGAAGTGAGTGCAAGGGATAATGTAAAAAAATTACCCTGGCATGAGTTCTGTAAATAAAAAGTTATTTAAAAAAATTTTTTTTCTATGTCATTTGGTTCCTGGAAACTAAGTTTTTCTTGGTTACCTTGATAACATGTAAAATTCTTTCAAATTAGTTCATAGTGAGCCTTCTCAGTAGCCAGACTGTTTATCATTTAACAGTATCAACACACCCAGAAATGTCTAATAACGATTTTGGGGGATGAGAACCCCTAAGTAAAAATGGGGAACATTACATTAAAATAGCATTACTCTATTTTGCCAATAGTATCATTTTGTTTAAGTCCTTAACTATGAGAGCCTTGATTCCAGTTTGTTTCTGCACCCCCGTTTACTGCTAAACAAGTCATTGGTCTCTACAACTACAATACTGTTTCTCATTAATGCAACAATTTAAGATTTACATAGTGTTATTCCTCGATCCTCCAAGATTGTGTATAAGTCAGTTTATAGATAAGAAAAACTTAAGTCTCAGAAAGCTTAAATAGCCTGCCAAGCTTAGAGGAAAGGTATTGTTGCCAAGATTCAAAACCAGATTTGACCCCAGAACTCCTACCAGATCACTTGGATGCCCAAGAAAACAAATTGAATGCATCAATAATAGATGAGATCAAAATTTCTAAACAGCAGACTCAAAATCTGATTCCACATGAAGAACCTTTGAATATGAGGAAAGTCAGTTACATGGTTTTCTCAGTTATCTCTTTCTAGATAAAGCTGCAGCTCCCAGAATGACCTCAATAGTGGGAAGGTTATTTTGGGAGTCACAAATTCTCTTCTCCAATGCTTAACTGTCACAAGTCTTTAATCACTCTGGTCTGCTTTAAATATTATCCTGAATTATTGGTTTGTTTTTTGGACCTGGGTCTTGTCTGCATTGATATAAGAAACTCCCAGATAGGAAGTTGCCTGGACTTGCTTTGAATTTTAGAGTGGCAATGAGAAGGCCAAAAGTGGTACTAACTTGCTCAAGCTCACACAGCTAGTATTTATCATTTATCAGAGGCTTGGACTATATGATGTCTCACAGCAAATCTTTACAATACTGCTATTCTATCAACACCACATTCAAAACCTTCTTTAGCCATGATGGGATAAAGAGCCTTCCAGAATTAAAAAAGATCCCTCCATAATCAGGCTCTTTCCAAGCCATGCAGATTCAGCTCCCCAGCAATCCGAATGGTCTCTGGAACCAGTCTTCCTCACTTTGGCTTACATTGTTCCAGCCTCCCCAGGTAATCTTTTCTTGGGAGTTGGGGGTGGGGGGGGGAAGGGGGGGAGAATTTCAAGTTCAATGTAAGCCAAAAAGTTCAACACAACAGACAAAATTACTCGTTTGATTGTTGCCTGCATTTATGTCCAGAATGCAATACTTTGGATATTACCTTTTAGGGAAGGCATTGAAAAACGCATACAGAAATGAGTAAAACAGGATGTTAAGGATTCAGAACCTCAGATAGTAAAAAAGTTATAACTATATATTTAAAATGAATAACAATTAACAGATTTGCAGTTTCTAATATGCAATTTTTCTGTAGTCTTTTTAAATCTTATTTAAGATTTTAGCATCAATATTCATTAGGGATATTTCTTTCTGTTTTCATTCTACCTGGTTTAGGTATCAGTAGCATGTCTGTCATAAAAGGAATTTGGTAGGATTCCTTCATTCTCCATTTTTTCAAATAGCTTATATAGCATTGGGGCTAATTATTTTTTAATTGTTTGGTAGAATTCACATGTAAATCCATCTGGTCCTGGGGATTTTTTTTTTAGGGAGTTGATTGCTCTATTTCTTTTTCTGAAATGGGACTATTTATGCAATTTACTTCCTCCTGTTAATCTGGGAATTTGGGGAAGTAGTCATTCATTTCACTTAGGTTATCAAATTTATTGGCATAAAGTTGTGTAAAGTAACCCTTATTATTTCTTTAATTTCCTCTTCATTGATGGAAAGTTCTCCCTTTTCATTTTTAAGACTACTAATTTGATTTTCCTCTCCTTTTTCTAATCAGATTTACCAAAAGTTTACCATTTTATTGGTTTTTTAATAAAACTTAAGTTTTATTAGTTCAATAGTTTTTTTTTTTACTTTCAATATTAACTTCTTTTAATTTTAGAATTTCAAGCTTAGTAATTGATTGGGGGTTTTTAATTTGGTCTTTTTCTAGCTTTTTAAGTTGCAAGCCCAATTCATTGATCTTCTATTTTATTCAGGTAAGACTCTAAGGATGTAAAATTTCCCCTTATTACTGCTTTGGCTGCATCCACAAATTTTGGTATGTCTCCATTATTTTATCAATAATTTTTAAGCCATAAATTTCTTTAAAAAGAAATTAAGGACATGTACATATAAAATTATAACAACTGCAACTTAAAAGTACTACTAAAAACACTTTGAAGCAAGGGATTTAGAGGCATTGAAAGATCCACCTTAAGCATGAAGCAGTCCTGAAGACTAGTGTAGATGGATAGTTAAGTGCAAGAACAGATTTAATATATAATGAAGCTGGAAAGATGTAGGGGAGGGAGGAGAGTTGAGATTTTAAATTAACAAGTTTGTACTTTACAACCTTGAACTTGTAGAGACTGGGGACATGACCAAAGTTAAAAGCTAATGGGGATTCCAAAACTAACCCTAGATCCACACTTGGATCATGCAATTCAAAACAAGCACTCTTAGGAAACATATTAATGGTTTATGATCTTATTTTGGCTAAGCTCTTTTGAAGCCAAAGGGGAAGGGGGATGCAAGAGAAACAAGAAATTTAGATCTTATCTGCTTGGCTGTCAAATGTGTTTTTTGGAGAAGAGGCTTTGTTCTGCTGGTTAACTGGCCTGCTTTGCCCAGAGTCAAACAGGAACTGTGTAACTAATAGGGAACTCAAATAGGGAACTATTTGTCACAAAATTAGTGATTCGTTTTGCTACAAGTGTCATGCTGCTGGCATTACAAGAAGTAAAAGAGCTTGTCACTGCTTTAGAACGAGATACTGCCCAGCAAAAAGCCAGTGACTACTAGGAGAACAGGTAGCAGGAACCAAAAAGATGAAAGACTGCAGAACTGTTCCAAAGGATGAAAACAGATAAAAACTACAATCTGAAACTTCCTTCTTAAACAGTTGGAAGAATAACTAAACAAAATCATGGCACATATTTGGGTACTGAGGAGGAAAAAGCAGTAATATCATGAAGAAAAAATATTCTGATTCAAAAACTCCAAAACAAAACCATGATCCATCCATGTCTCCTTTTTAAGGAGCCAAATTACTCACAAGTGATCAATCACAAGTGATCAACATGATGCAGAAACATAGAATTTTAGACATGGTTACTGTGGAGATTTTTTGTTCTGACTATGCTTATTTGTTACCAATTTGGAGAAAGACACACCAAGATTACCAAAGTCATAGAAGAAAATCTAGAACATGTTCAACTAAAGCCAGTAATAAATTTCACCCACTGGAAAGTTTTGGAATGTCACTATTTTTAATTTCTCTTGGGACAAATACATTAAATTTAAGCTATTAACACCTTTTAAGCTATTAAGCAACACCAAAGTCATTTGCAACTCATCCTGGTAAAGGCATTATATGTTGAACTTGAGCCATGTTATGAACCACTGTTGTGGATATTTGGGTACAAAAACATTATGGAAAAGTTACACAGTAAATATTAAAGAATTTTATTAGGAAAGATAAAAAGCATGATTTCTATTGTTCATACAGAAGAGCAACAAAATCAACTATTTAAAAAGTCTGTAGGGTATTAAGGAGGTTGGCATAATGGCAATACAATATCAGAATGAAACCCAGGCATCATTCATGCAAACGAGCATTAAGGAAAATCTCAAATTATATGGGAATGTTTACAGAAGTCATAATGAGAATCAAAGAAACTGTACATGTTGATGTAACAAGATGAAAAATAAATTAGGCAATTTACAAGTAATGTTTTATAGTTTACATTGCTGTATAACTTAGTTTTATTAGGAATAAAATTTATAGTCCATCATATATTTTTACATCACAGATTCAGTGTCAAAACAGTAAACAAAATTCAGACAAGTACAATATGACAGAATAAGGCAATTTAAAACTGAAATGGCTTTTATAGATAAAGGGAATCCAAACAAAAAATCTGATATTTATAAAACTAGCTATTCTCTCTAAGGGATGCCAAAACTATTTTTAGAATAATTTGGTTAGTAAAAGGGCATTAAGTTGAATTTAAGAAAGTGTTTTAATATTTTCACTTATAGCTTAATTTATACACTCAAAGCACAGAATATATACAGATGAAATTATGCACATGTCCTCAAGTTATTAATTCCATCAAAATACTGCAAGAAAGGAGAATAGCACATACATTTCTGCTCTTTGGAATGAATTTTTTTTCATTTTCTAAATACCAATTGAAAATACATAAAGCCTTTCCAAAAACAGAAGGCTACAATTTTCCCACGGTTAGACTTCAGATTAATATTTATATCATTCCAGGTAGAAATGAAAGTATTAAAAGACTGCAGCATATGCAATTTATTTCCATAATTTTCTATAAGAAATTGTCTAGGTTGAAACTATTGAGGATACTAGTGATTATTTAAAGATGCACCAGGACTTCAAGCATGGCAAATTTGAAAGATAAAAATCAGTATTATACCCAATATTCAATAATTGTATCCTAGTCATATTTATAGCACAAACCAAAATTTGCAGTTTTTTTTTTTTTTTTTTTTGCAAACTGATGTATATCATCATTTTAAAAAAGCCAAAGAATTAATATGCAGATGAAGGACAGAAATAAAATTCTAACTACCAAAGGAAAAGACTGACAATTTTTTTAAGCTTTTGCTCAACACAGATCATTCCCATTTCAGTTTCTAACATCATTCAGCACTGGTTGTGATTTTTGTAGTTTTGTTTCACTGCTACATTTGTTTAATCCTATTATGAACAGAAAGGGAACAGCTGCTCTTTTTCTATTACATTATTCTCAATCAACTAAAGATTTAAAGATATTTAAAAATTAAAGATATTCAATTTATGATATATGTTCGCAAGTTATACATTTGTCCTTTGTAAACTCTCGAATGGATCAAGTGTTTGATATTAAATGTACAAGTACCTGAGTCCTCCAACACGCGTTCTATTACCAAAAAAAGATGGAAACTACAATATCCTAGAAACAGTTCTATCACTGAAGGATAAAGTTTGTATTTATAATGATGAAATTTTCCCCTTTGTATAAATATGGCATTTCAGAATAATGCTTGTGTGATTCAGTTTACATTGAAAATCTAGTTAATTGCTTCCCCCCCCCCCTAAACTTCAGCTATTTTCAATTCTACTAGTCAAAAACAAAGTTGTTAAGTGTGCCCTAAACATTCTTAAATAAATAAATAAAGCATTAACTAGTGATGTTACTGGAAACAAATTTTCCAAAATACTCACATAGCTGTTAAATTAACCAAATACAAATCAGCTTAAATAAGGCTGTTACTTTACAATTTCTCCACTTTGTAAAAACACTAAATAGCTTTTAAATTTGAGAATTGTAGTTATGATAGTTATGATCAGTTTGATAAGAATACAAATTCAGTACCTGTTATTAACACTGGCAAATTATATGTATTACACGAATTTGGAATTCATTGCATATTAGAGTATGTAAATTTAAATACAACATTTTCTCTTTAAGATTCTGATGATGCATTTTCACAAAAACATAGAATTAAGAGCTGAAAGAAATTTTAGAGACCATCTAGTCTAACCTCCTCCTCATTTTTCATGAGGAAAACCGAGGCCTGTTGAAGTGAAGTTAAGATAGTGATGGTTCTATTTACAAAATAGAATACAACTTCACCCAATGTAAACAATAAGATACTACAAATCAAGTTTACTTCAATGTTAAAATTTCTTTTTTTGCAACTTAATTTAGGTTAAATATTTTTAAGGAAAAACAGTAACTAAGTCTCTACCAAGTATATACTAGGTTCAATATAAACTACTATCACAGCAAACCATTTCCTTAAATGAAAAATAAACTACATAAAGTACACATCCCCTAAGTTCATTTTGATGATATGGGTTAAAAGAATAAAGCAACCTTAAAAAAAAACCAAGGCAACAACTTCTTCAGTATTGAAAAGATGTTTCAATCAAAGTAGACTTTACTGTGTAAATAGGAACATTTTCATTGACACTTTTGCTGGGTAGGCCATTTTATATAATGGTAGGAAAAAACATTTAGTAACACCAGAAAAGGCAAACCAGTTTCCTTCATGAACCAAATGGTGAGTAAAAGCACAAATATAACCAAACACTCAATTTTTTTCTGTTCACTATTCTTTATACATGGCTTTTAGTGGAGAAAGATTTTATTACCAATATACATTCACAAGTGCAATATCTAAAACGCATAAAGTGCTCAAAAAAAAAAAAAAAAATACAAAGTGTATGGTCAATTCTTTATAGCTATAACACACACACACACACACACCCTCAAAAAACAAGCTTTCTCCCAAGAAGAATTCAGTGGTTATAATGAGTATTTCAGAACTACTACTTAGTTTTACCTTTAAAACAAGAAAACAAAAAAGGACACAACAAGAAACAATTCTTTCAACCCAATAATACCATGGATAAAGGAAAAAAAATCATTGTCATTTTCTTGGTCCATTATATTGCTTTTGAGATGGAATAAGCATTCCAAAACTATTGGTACTCCCAACACAAGCTATTAAACTTGCATTAGTAAAGGCAAAAAGTTCATGAAATCTTTATAAATTCTTGATATTTGGCAAGTTAAGTTATGCTGTTCAAGGATTTTTAGATGTTCTACTAAGGGCAGTGAAGTTTTTATTGCCTAAGCTAAAAGTAAACAAGTCTCTAGTGCTCAAAAATCAATAGGGTCAGCAGGTCTATTGTCTATTAATACTTTGCCACAAGTAAATTGATTAGCGCTGAAAAGAAACCTTGCTCTTTTCTCCCCCCAACACCCCCCCAAGAAAAAAAGGCTAATCCTTCCCTCTCAAACCACCTTTTGAGTAACTCTGAGATTGCTATGCTCCTTCAATTTCAGAATATATCCCCATTTATTTTCTTAGGAATAAAAATTAAGTATAAGACAGTTATTTCAACAAGGTAGTAGAGACAACAAATAAATCAATTAAGGACTCTCAGTAGGCTATTTCTTGGATGCTGAAAGTTAGCGTCTGATAATACCAAAGTTGAAAGAATTTAAGGCACTGAAATTGCCAAATTGACCTAGTGAAAAAATTGTGATTTTGGAAATTGAGAAAGTGTGCCCTAACAAGTATTTTGCTATTTAAAAATTTATCCATAACAGAACACTGGATGCTAAGAGTGATATAGGATATTTACTGGGAACATCCAGAAGTACCACAGGATAAAAAAAGATGGAGGTGGGGTAGTGGGAGAATATTTACTGACAGGATTGCATATATTCTTTTCCCTCAAGTGGGGTTCTCTTTGGAAAATCCATATTCAGAAAACTTCCATGTTTAAGTTATTTCTCAAGCATGCAGCTTTGAGGCCTGCAGCGACTAATCTTGGGAATTTAAAGATTAAAATAAAATATAATCTTAACAGCTTTTATAGCTAATGAATTTTCCTCATGCTCCTGAAAAAAAAAAAAAAAAAAAAAAGGATAAATATTGAAAAAGCAGTGATAGTAACCAGACTTTATGGTCACTGCATCCTTCTTTGGTTTGGTGATTTCACCACTAAGACGACCAAAATTCAGGATGTACCAATTCCAAAACATATTAAGACAACCAACATCCATACAATTTTTAAATGAAATCAGTTGAAATTTGAGAAAAATCAACATGTCACATTTTCCATTTAGTGCTTTTGACTACAGTTTGAATTTAAGCCCAAATTAAAGTCTTCAAAATAATGAAATCACGAAGATATGGCTGAAATACGCAATAGCTACCAAGAAAAATGAAAAGCGCTATTATTATTTGAGATTTTAAAACATGTTCTGACCTGAAGTTTGTTCAGTTTAAAATTAATTGCATTCTTTTTAAATATCATTCCCATTATTCCCAATTTCCCTTAGAATTCCACGGTTCAGAAATGAATGCCTTTATAGAAGGAATATCTTATGATCAATAGGGTCTGGTAAATATTTGAGCATGATATCTAAAGGATACATGGAGAAAGGTCTATAATAGCACATTATAGCCTACTGAAAAACATAACAGAAAGTCTTCTCTACTGTGTCCATAGCTGAATGATGCTGTGCTTTTGGTTTTATACAAATACGTAACACTTTTCTTGTAATGAGCACCATCATGGTGCAGGTCAAGAGGTGGTTAATATTCTGAGCCTTCCAAATCCTACAAATCTCATGAACTTTGCACTAACTATTTTGATGTTATTTTGAAAATAAAAAACTTCACACAAATTTACCAAAAACAATGATTCCAAAACAGAGGGTAAACTCCAAGACCAACAAGTTTTACAAACATTAGAATTATATTTTTATTGCCAGAATGTACAAAAACACTGATCCTTTTGTGATTCTGCAATACTGCCTCTGAATCCCATGAAGCTTCAAAATAACTAATCTTTCAATTATCCCACCCCCACATAATGGGATACAAAGTTTTTTGCCTTGTTGGTTCAGACCTTATAATGAGTGGCTGAAGTCTGGGTTGAAAGGAATGTATTAGAGAAAATAACATCCAAATTGAGCGATGTACTTTGATCTCAAAACATTAGTTATTATTAAAGAAATCACCAATTAAGTTATCAAATGTTAGTTGTTTTATCTTTAAATGTATTAAGCATAATGATTCGACTCCATGAACAGTGCTCTACTGCACCAATTGAAAAATTAGTCAGAACTTACACTTGGAGTATCACAAATACCTATATTTTAATTACATTATGGTATTTGAAAATACTTTAAATTCTGCTGGGATCTCTCAACTATAGAAACTTTTAAGAAAATGCATTAGAAAAGCACTAATGGTTCTCAATGCCTGAAATTTTCTACGCAAGAAAATGGAATCTCAATGATGCCTTGGTTGTCATGGTGAATTTTCAATATAGGGAATGAAAAGTAAGCAAAAAATGGGCAAGATATCCTTATAACATACATTTAGAATAAACTAAGTGGGGACTTCAAGATTTTTATTTGAGCATACAGTATCATAATGCTAACTATTTAAAAATAAATGAAAATATTTGAGAAGCTCAGAGGTTGTATTGCATCAAAAGGATTTAATACTGGCTATATACAGAAGAGTAAGACCAAAATCCCAAAAGCATTTCAACTGGAAATGCTTCATGTTACCAAGATCTCACTTTAATATGGCAACATTCAGCAGCTTACCATTTTGACATTTAAAAATGAGTAGCAACATTGCTGTTTTCCCCCCTTGTCCTTTGGTTCCCATCAATTTAAATAATGCAATAATAATTCTTCGGATTTTCAGCTGGCATTATTGACCTTCCATGCTTTAGCTGAAATTTGGCAGCCCCAAGAGAGCACCAACTGCTCCAAAGTACCCCTGTAGAAAAAATTTTTTAAATAATCAATGTAAGTGATTACTTAATAATCCCATTTAATAACTGACATGTATATTATAACAGAGTAAATATATGAAGGAAAATACATGAATATATAATATAAAACATATGAAGGAAAACAAACAATTCCTAATACCTAATTCTGGTTAAACTAATGTTCTTTCCTAAGAGAAAAAAGCTATTTGGAAATTTAAGATAGATTAAAATTGGGAATTTCGATAACATACCTCATGCTCTAGAAACAATGCCTTCAACTGGCCTTTGGACCAATAATCCAATGCATATGCCAAAAGTTTCATTGACAGGGTATTGACACGTAGAAAGTTTCCAACAAAGACAACTCTATTTATTTTCTTTAAAAAAAAAAAAAAAAAAAAGATAAAAAAGCAAGTTATTTAGAAAAAGCATTATTAACATTTACCATAAACATTTCTATGACCTTACTCATAATATATGTATATTAAGAACAGAATCAAGTTACAGATGAAATTTGCAAATTTGCAATGTTTTGGTGATACAGTACTTTATGACTGACATTATTACTGACTTAAAATCCAGTGCTCTTTTCTATTGCATCCGTTAGAAACAGTTTTAAAGTTTGCTTTGCAAAAAAGTTTATAAATTGGATATCATAATGTTGATATTAGTGAAAATGCAATATAGGTCAAGAATTTGTCAGTATGTAAACTACATTCCATCACACCTAAAAGAACTAGTCACTAAAAATAATCAAAAATAACCTTCTATTTGCCATTTCAGTTTTTTCAAGTTCAGTAACAGTGGGGAGGAGGGATGGGGGAGGAGAAATACTTTGAATAGGTCTTACAATTACACCTATTCATTATTCTAAACAAAATGTCTTTAGACACTTTATGGGCTGATCACTCGAGACACTTGATCTACAAGTCTGAGAAACCATATAACTACATAATGTGGAGTAGGAGAAAGTAGGGAGAAAATTTTGAGCAAAAGGTTTTGCAAGATTTTTTTTTTAATGTTTTTAAATTTGTGTAAAAAATTGTGCTAGAATGTGGTGCTATTAAGGCAGTACAACAAAATTTAAGACATTTACACCAATTACATATCAATGCATTGGTATTGAAGGGAGGGAAGAAAGAAACAGTCAGAATTTACATTAAATATGTTTACTTCATAAAAAGACACCTTTATTTCAAATCCTGAGGCACAGAAAATGCAGAATCTTTTAACACATTTAAAATACAATTTAATTTGCCCAAATTATAAATTTACCCCGATTCTTTCTAGCAATAATTTGTATGTCCAAACCCCCCCGCAAATTTGTAACATTTGTGAATCTCAAGGCCAATGCTGCAAATGAACTACCCACCATTAAAAAAAAAAAAAATTCACTTTTTCTTTGAAGAGCAAATCTCAATGCCTTCATAGCCCTGTACAATGCTGCTTGATCCATATGCAACAAGGCAGCACTGTAAAGAAGCTGAAGACAGTAAGAAATCTTTTCCGTTGCTCAGCTAATTGTAATGCAAATAAAATGTCCCAAATTAATTGGGACAATAAAAAGAAAAATGAACATTATTTGAAAAAGATCATTCATTAGCTCAACTTCTTATTAAACTATTAAGATTTAAAGCTTTCTGAAAATGTTCTGCATTATGTTTCCTAGATATAAAGAAATGTAAATATTGCTTTAAGGTAATGTCTACCTAATTAAAACCCCCATGTTTGTCAAATTAAGCTACCATGATAAAAAGTAGGCAAAAGTTTAATCCTTAGGATTTAATGGAAATAATTTTTTTAATTCCTCAAATATTTAAAAGAATTTATCAGTCATTCAACATTTTTTATCTAATTGAGAACATGCTTACCTCATTACCAGCACACATCCTTGCTATAGAACCAATGTTATTGGTGATAGTAACTAAAGTAGCTCTTGCTAGATCTTCTTTACTCACAGATTCTCTCTTCTCCTTATAAATCATGTTCCCAAAGCTGCAAGAAGGGAAGGAATTTGAAAAAGGGATTGAAGAGAGCAAAGAAAAAATAAAGCAGTCTAACTTTGATTACTAACTTTGATAGCCAAGGTAACAGCACTTTTTCCTCAAAGATTTAAAAAATTATGTATGGTTGATCCATTTATACAAAATATTCAAATTAAAAATTATGAGGATATGTATACAATTAAAGTATTATTCATTTTTAGAAGGAATAGAAAGCTATTAAAATGCATAAATCAGAATTCCAGAACAATTTTCTGTTCTAAAAACCTTTGGGAAGGGAAATACTTAGATCCAGTTTGCAAAATTACTGCTGTGCAATGTTAGGCAATTTTTTAAATTAACCTTTCAAACCTAGTCTTAGCTCCAAAAATCCTATTCTTTACAATTGTAAGAATACATTTACAATTGTAATTGTACATTTAATTAATTTCAAAAAATTGAATAACCCCTGTGATTCAAGAATTTAACTTACCTAGATGCTACAGCCCATCCTGGCAAGCCAAACCTCTCATAATCTCCTCCGTAAATATCACGGACCAATTTATCAGCCTGAGTGCTATCGCCTTTGGAAGCCATTTCAAGAGCTTCTTCAAAACTTTCACAGCCAGTCAGTAAGCTGCATAAACCTAGAAATGTGCCACCTCCCAAGCTAAACAAAAGAGAAAAAAACCTTCATGAGTTTCCCCCCAGGGTCACAAAATCTCTTCTCAAAAGCTAAAATTTAAAAATTATTTCAGATATGTGTACCTCTACTAGGATAGGCATGGAAACATCAACAAAAGAATAGTGTACTAGACAGACCAATTAAGAAAAATGTGCTCCACTTAAAAGTGACCTCTCCTCCAGATAAGGTAGTTGCTCCCAAAACCTCCATTTTAAAGAGAACTGGGTTCTTCAAATCTTTTATCTTCCTCTCTTCTGTACTGTAGATGAAGTTTCTCAACTATGCTACCTTTCTTTTCCCTTACCCCACACTTTCAGCTTCCTTTTCTGCCTTTCCCCCCCTTTATAATGCAAGACCCTTAAGAGTAGGGATTATCTTTCTGCTTGCTTACAGGGATTAGTGCTGGCATGTAGCAAGTGCTTAATGCTTGCTGATAAATATGGAAATTTGCTGTTTAGAGGAATTGTACATTTGTTTAACCTATATTGGATTGCTTGCTGTCTAGGGGAGCAAGGAGGAAAAAGAGAAAATTTTGATATGCAAGGTTTTACAAAGGTGAATGTTGAAAACTATGTTTGCATGTTATTTGGGGTTTTTTTTCCTAATAAAAAGGACATTTTCTTGGAACATGGATGAAGAGAGAAATCCAAGTTCTATGTGACTCTTGAAATGTCTGTAAAAGTGAGTTTGCATAATAGCATAATACAAGTCCAGAAACCATCCACCTTGACATGGGTTAACAATGACTTAAAAGTTATTAGAAGTTCTGTCACCCAAGTTCTGCCTTCCTGGAAAATGCATCTAGAGGGAGAATGGAAGTAACAGCATCTTGCAGGAATATATATATATGTTTAAGGATCACTGAACTGAAATGAAAGACAAATCGTTAAGTTTTTTTCCTAATGCTACCTGCATAAATAAAGGAACGAAAGAAAGAATTTCCATGTACTAGGGAAAATGTTACTGTAGCTGCAATTTCTAAATAAAGCTAAATGCATCCTAATCAATTTTGTGCCAAACGACTGCCAATCCCACATCTTTTCTACTGTGAATGTTAATGTTCAGGGTTTGCTGCTTTGCTGACAAAAATTTCCCCAAGTTCCACTAACCTTTTTCATGACCTAGACAGTTCAAAGTTTACAGATGGCCTAAAGAACTTTGACACTAGCAACATTTTTCACTGTTCAGAGGGAGGAGGATATACAAAGACTGAGAGCCATTGTGTGTAAACTTTTTGTTTATGGGTTGTTGATGCCAACAAATTCCTCATTAGAAAACCTCCACACAAAGCCTGCCCAGGCTGCTGGACAGAAGCTGCTAGTCCTTGTACAACATCAAAGCTTTCTACAAGCAACAAAATGAAGCACCGAAGATGGACAATTCGAAACTCAATTCTAAGGAAGTTTAAAACAATGACTCCTAGTGAAAAACCATTCCAATATAATTATTGATTCACTCTTCTATTTTATTAACTTAACTGCTCTGTGTTTTCAATCTTGTTTTCTTACGAGAACGTGAGAGCTTTGATTGTGAGAGGAAGTTCAGAACCAAGGAGTTTCTTGTTCTTAAATCAGAAATTGTTTTAAATATAAATGGGGAGTTCTACAAATTTATTACAAATGCTTCTCTCCGTGGAGCAGATCATAAAGTAATCATCTATTTAATTTTTAAAGATATGTATGTGTGTGTATGAAAGAAAACATCCTACATAAAAAATTTTATGGCTTTCATTTTATATAGATCCAAATTCCTGGCAAGGCCAGCATCATCTATTTACAAAGTCATTTGCATTCTTACTGATCTATAAAGGACATGCAATACCACTGTAACTTTTCTCCAAAACAGACTAGAAACAAGCAGTGAATAATGGTAAAAGAAAATAAATACAATATATGTATATATGTCCAAACAGTTAACTTATACTTCAACACATTTAACATGTATTGGTCAACCTGCTATGTGGGGGAAGGAGTGGAAAAGTTGGAACAAAAGGTCTTGCAATTGTCAATGCTGAAAAATTACCCATGCATATATCTTGTAAATAAAAAGCTATTAAAAAAAAATAATGGCAAAAGGAAATCGGTTCCTTTAGAATAAATGCCTTGCATAATATTGATTTAACTGTGCATTCACGAGACTGAATGGTTATTACCTTGTTCCAGTAACTCGCTTATAGTTGTCTTTGGAATGGACAGCTAAAATACTAACTCCAGAACCAATGTTCACGACCAGAAGTGGATATGGGTCATCCAAGTTAAAAGGCATCTTTTGGCATCTTTCAGGTTCTGAGGCATTGCCAAAATAATAGCATTCTGCCTGTCCATTAAAACTGACAGAATCTATATATAGCAAGCCCTTTACAAGGCAGTCAAGTTCATCCAGTTTGTGCAGCTGGAGGTTTCCAATCTGTTTTTTTAAAACAAACAAACAAAATGTTATCAACCATTCAAGTAAGCTCAATACAACTGTTAAGACTTAATATGATTTTGATTCTCTGAAAGCATGTGCAACAATAGCCGTTTTCTACATTTGAAACAAAACTGCCACTATGCAGAACAAAGTTATGGTGGAAAAACTAATCTAAGAGCTGAATTGCATGTGACTTTAAACAAATCTAACTTTCCCTCTCCTCATTTGTAAAAATCAGATTTGGATCAGAAAACCCCTGAAGTTCTTTCTAGCACTAAATCTATTGCTATTATGTAGTCTTTCACCAAAATTTTGTTAGCTCTTATTAAATCTTGTTTCAGAATTTAAGTTATCTTTGTTTAGACATATGAATGTGAATCTTACATCACA
The DNA here is from genome assembly GCF_016432865.1 of Antechinus flavipes. Taxonomy (NCBI): domain Eukaryota; kingdom Metazoa; phylum Chordata; class Mammalia; order Dasyuromorphia; family Dasyuridae; genus Antechinus; species Antechinus flavipes. The sequence continues at coordinate 421,072,832 of NC_067399.1, forward strand.
TCCAGTTGTTTTCATGATGTTCATTTAATTTCTACTTTTGGTACTTTATCTGCTTCTCATTTGGTAGGCTCTATTACAAGAGAAGTGCTTTATACAGTATAGCTTATAGGAAAGACATTATCTGAGAATTTTCCCTCAATCATTTAACACAAATAATGTATACAATTATATACACAAAATGCATATAATTACACATGGTAAACATTACCAAGAGCAAAAGTAGTTGGGGGGCAGACAGCAAAGTCCTCCTATAAAAAGTGGGATCTCAATTGAGTCAGTGAAGTCAGTAAAACAAGGAAATGGAAATGAGAGAGTACATGCCAGTAATAGAGGGTAGCCAGTGTCAAGGTAGAGTGACAGGTAAGGAACACTAAGCAGACCACCGTATCTGGTTTATAAATTGTATCGGAGTATAAATCCTAAGATGACAAAAAAGTGAGGAAAAGATCAAGATGATGACTTTAAACGTTAAGTAGAAAATTTTATATGAGCAGGGAGTTACTGCATGCAGTTTGAATCAGGGCGATAGAATGGTAGCACACACCTGTCTTTCAGTTAAAAAAAAAAAAAAATCAAAAGCCCCACATTACAGATAAAGTAGTTTGATATTAAAGCAAGAATTGGTTAGATTAATAATTTTTAACATTTACCTACCGTGCGAAAATCTTTTTCAAACTTGTAAGCACCACCTCCAGTAGCACATAGCACCGTGTGTAATGTTGAGAAGTTTTTATCTCTCCCCATTTGGATAAAAGTAGGCAGGTCATGGGTTGGAAATCTGATAAAGTGCAAGTTCCCTCTTCGGCCAAAGAGTGTCAAATCCTTCAGTTCAAGATGAACATCCCTAACTCCAGTCAACCCATAGGCTACATTAGAAGTCAGATATTTGCGGATACTTTTTAAACTTTCAACTTCTTCTTGCTCCTCCTCTGCTGTGATATCAATGGGTTCAAAATAAGCAAGTTTCACAAGAGTGCCTCCTATGTCCATGCCAAACCATGGGAAAGCTGTGAATAATGACAGAAATCAACATTGCTCTTTCAGAAACCAAGCATCATGTTAGCCAAAATTACTGCTTAAAAATAGTGATCTTATAGGTTTTTTCCTCCATTAAAAACATTTAGATAAAACAGAAGTACCACTCAATAAAACTAACAATTACAAGGGGAAACTACACAAGTTTTTTGGATAAACACTTTTAGCAGCGTAGCAAAGGGGGCAGATTAAATTCTATTTACCCGACAAAGCAAAAATGACATTTAAGAATTTTTCCAATCTGTTGAATAAATACGAAATTAGGACATTTTTTCCTGAGTGTTAAACAAAGAGGCCATTCTGACATTGCATAATAGATACTTCCATGGCTTCAAATTCTGGAAGGATGTAAGAAAATCCCTTTCTATAATGTTAGGCAAAAGGATAGCAAATTGAGGAACGTTTATTAATCTGAGAAAATTGATAAAATTTTTTTGATCTGAAATCTTTTAAATGCTGTGCCTTTGCAGTCATACAGAAATATATGCCAAGTTATAAATATCACTCTGCAGGCAACTTAGCTCTGAAGGTTCAGAGCTCATGCCTTTTTTCTTGCTTGAAACCTTAGGACTAGATTTATAAATACCAACACCACCCTAAAAAGTGAAAACCTCAATTAGCACCATATATATAGCTTTTCTATTTTCAAAAGCTATATAGTAGCATTTTAATATTTAAAAGAACCTTAGGAGTTATTTCTAGTTTGTATATGAAGAAACATTTTATTTTTGAAACCATGCAGGGAAACCCAAGATTAAATTCAAGTTTTTGACTAGTAGGTCATACCATTAAATTCAAGAATACACATGGATGACAGTGGCTAGAGAAATGATTAGCATATATTGGATTCTGTAAGGGAAAAAAAAAGTCCCAGATTTTCTACTGTCAGGCAAATAATATTCTATGAAATTTTTTCAGGTAAAGCTGATATGCTAGGAAAACCCTAGGTATAAATGGAGGGGAAATTGTATTTTGAGAAAGTCTTCAAAATTGAACAATCCCCCTGCTATAGGATTTAAGAGCATGACAACCAAGTTTGTAAAATCATTTAAATTTGTACTAGCTAGCTAAAAATAACAATATACTTAAATTAAACATATTATGAAGAGCACTATAAAAAGCATATTCAATGCATCTATTCACTTTTATTCAATTTAGAATACCACCCAAATTAAACAAACTAAATTTAGTCTGTTAGACTGTCATATACTGACCTTATATCAGAAAAGGAAATTGTTACTGCTAAAATATGAAGACTACAACTGAACCAAAGTGCAAGAGCAATTCTGAGAGGCCACAGGACATTAATATCTATGTCTTAGGACACACATAATTACAGAGCTAAAAGGGTGTGGACAGATCATTAAATCCAATCTCTTTTACAGATGAGGAAACAGAATCTGAGAAATGAAGTTATCTCCTTAAAGTCAAAGATCTCTTTAAGAGGCAAATCAAGCGCAATGCTTCAATTTTCTGACAGTCACTCCTGTTACAGCAGTCTGATTTTTAAAATTTTATTTCTTAAAAGGTTTACTTTTTAAAATATAAAGTCTTTACTATCTTACTCTTTAAATGTAAGTGACTGAAGTTAAATAAGAAAAATCAGGAAACAAAAATGTAACAAGGTCTGATCCTCTCTGATACACCTCACCATGTACCCTACCTCCCAGAAAAAAAGTTATTAGTGCTAATAACTTTCCTTAATTAACATCAACACTACATGACTAACAAATTCAAGCTAAAATTATGGAACTCATTTAACTTTGGGAGAAATAACAGGACAGGAAGACATGAATCCTAGAAAGAGACCTACTTCTGTAGAAGGGTCTGATTACAGACCACTAAGTTATCAAACTGAAATTTTCAATTCTTAAAATAGGGGCATTTTCTATATTCTACTTACCTTATAAGGAACAAATTCCAAATATTTGCAATAGGGAATATAGCCTAACTACCAAGTTACAATATTTCCATCCCCTAAAACTTAATAGTTCCCTAGAAAATACTAAAAGCACCCACAGGTAAAGTCAAATGATCTAATAAAATAAAACTATATTATAACCTGTAAATACAGGTTCTGAGAACAAAATATTCACAAGATGTAACAATCTAACAGTAAACATAAAAGTACTAAGTTAATAGGCACTTTGTTAAAAAGCAATCACACACTCCCTATTTAGTGTTTTAATCTTCTCTGGAATTTCTCTCGACAACCTCCAGTTACAATTCCTCACCTGGTTCTACTCCAGTGGCCATCAAGCCCTATTAATAGCAACCCCTCCTCCCATCTCCCAACAATCACAAGGACCTTTAAGGTACAGGTTTGTTCTATGTAGGCAAAAAGAAAAACCTGGATGCTCAATCATCTCTTTAATGATTAACACAAGATAGTGAATCACAAAGACAAGGCTGTTAACTTTCTAGAAAAGTTTTACATGTTAAATTTGCAAAAGGAAAAAAAAAAAAACCATCTAGCACCAAAGAGCTATCACTGCCACTAAATATTGAGAATTTATTTTTTAGGTTAAAAGAAAAAAACCAATGACAAAATTATGGTGAATTAAGTAACAATGTAACAGATTTATAACACTTTCCATAAAAAGTGCTTAAATAGAACGAGTTATCTTAGAAATGAGTTTTCTTCCTTATAAACCTTTCTTCTCTTCCAAATATGCAACCCTGAAGGTCTTCAAGCATAAGCTAGACTAATGTTTTAGAAGAAATTCATACTCGACAAGATGACCCTCAAATCTTTTCCAAGCTTCATTCTGTGATTTTTTAAATTTAATCTTGTTCAATTAAGAAGTTATGACAAAACATCTGCACATATATTTATTTTATGGGTCAGAACTAAAGTTAAGCTAGCTAAGAGTTCAATATATTCCAAAGAAAGATAACAAAACAAGAAAACAGGGGATATGGAATCAGGACACCAAACCCTGCTCTGATGTTTTAAGGTACTGAGTTTTCAGAACCATAAACTAGAACAATACTTGCACTAACTTATCGGGTTACTGTTTGGAAAACGAACTGAAAACTTCAAAATTCGCTTATGAGTGACAACACATTAGTTATATATTACAAGAGTTGGAATGTGTCCATTGTAATTAAAGTGAATGACCAGAGGGAAAAAAAAAATCCGTCGGTGAAAAAAACTGCTTTGGCTGGGACTTATGATTTCACTTGGTATATAGCAAACTTCCTGTGAAGAAACTTCCTAACAGTTGCCTGAAGCATTCAGAGGTTAAGTTACTCCAGGCTCACCCAACCAGTCAGGAGAACTTAAACCCAGGTCTTCTTGACCCTAAGGCCAGTTTAACAACCACAATCTTCTCAAAAAAAAAAAAAAATTCATTTTGGTTTAATGTATCTTCCAAGATAAGCTTTACTAATTTGAATTATAAAGGTCTACAAAAGCTGGCAATTTTAACATATGTATGCCAAGGCCCATTTAGGTCAGTGTTTGGGTCCCACTAGACTTAAAATAGTAATAGTAATCATTTAACCTAGAAGGTCTTGCCCTCCCAGGTTTTTATTTAGTTTAGTTTTATGGTTTGTTTGTTTTTTTTAACTAGGTGAAAGAGGATTCTTTGAGTAAATTGCTACCTATCTAACCTGAACCTGTATGTTTTCATTGGACTCAGATGGCTCTAGAGGAGAAAAGGGAAAAGGTCTTCACTTAAATCCAATTCACTAGCACCTCATGGTCCTCTTCTCAATGAAGGGACAAAGTACAAAAACCATGTATAATATGCATATATAAAATTTTATTAAATATTTTACATTTTACAGATAGAACTGAAGTTCAAAGAACTTAAGTAATTTACAATCAAACAAATGTTAAGTGTAGGTGGTCTCACCTACTCGGCTTCTTCCAATAATTACTCTTAAAGTTTCCAACCTGCCCCAAAGTATTCGTCTTCTACTTATGGGGATCATACCTTATATTGTATTGAAAATTATATCAAGTTTATCAAATTGTTTTATATTTTAAGTTACATTCAACTTTTTAAAAATTATCTATACCATCCCCAATTCAATAACATGATACCTGGAACCCAACTGGTAAAATTAAGGACAGGAATATAAACTAAGCAATCACAACAAAAAAACCACCAGACTACAACACAAATATGCAACAAGGGAATCATTTATTTTCCTTCTTTATAACGTAAAACTATGTGACCGAGTTGTAAAGTACAAGTTGTATTATGATCCATGTCATTGCACAAGTAAATAAGGATGATTCTTGGAAATCAAGTTATTAAATGAAAGAATGTCTCCGAAATCATTAACCCTTGCACATCAGTGTACGCCAGTGAAGTTCAAGACACGAATTATCACCGTGACAAAAGGAAATAGAAGGTCAAAACATACAGGTCTTATCACTATTTTTGCAAGGGGAAAAGGAAATGGCCAGTATCTTTTTTTTTTTTAATTTATAATGAACAGGAGACTCTGGGCACCTCTGCTTCCAGCCGTCATCTCTGGTATAAAGTTAAAAGGAATCTCAAGTTGAGACTTTTTTAAATTAATAAGTAAACGTCGATTGCCTCAATTTCCTCATCTGAAAGGTGGGAGAAGAGAAATACAGATACTACTACTTGCACATGGGTACGAAAGAATCTTTATAAACTGTATATATAGCATTACGAAAACGTGACCGTGACCTATTTTTGTTATTCGCTGAAGAGCGAAGCACCAAGCAAAACTGATTTTCCGGTGTCTCTCGTTCAGACGCTTTAAAGATGAACTTAGTTTTTGAAAGCTTTCATAATTGGGGAGTAGCAAGGGGGGCGCCAAAAGCCCAAACTTCCAACAGAGCCCACGAGAGCTCAGAAAGTGGGGCAAGGAGCCCTTCCTCCTTTCCACCCCCCAGCCCCGAAAAAGTCCCCTTTTTCCCCTCCCCTAACCCGCTGGGTCCCGGGGAGGCAGCAACCCGACCCCCAACTTACAGGGCTTTTTGGCATCCTTGATCTTCATGCTGCCCGCCGAGGGAGCTCCAGGCGGCGGTGGCGGTGGCGGCGGCGGCGACGGCGGGGCCTGCTCTGGGGGGCGACAGCGGCTCGGCCCGAGGGCTCCCCGGTCCCGAGGCGGCGGCACGGAAACGCTGGCCCGGTCTTCCCCACAGCGCGGCGGGGGGCGGGCTCGGAGTGGGGCGGGGCTGCCGGCCGCTTCGGGCGATGCCCGGCCGAGTGGGCGGGTGGCCTGAGAAGGGTAAAGAGGTCCGCCTCCGGACCCGGACCCCCTGCAGTTCCTGAGGTGCGGCCAAAGCAGTGGGGTCGGAGGGCGCGATGGGGGAGAGACGCCGGCGCTCGCCGCTCCGGGCCCCACCGCCGCCGCTCCAGACAAAAGGCCCCTCTCCCGGGAGCCGCCGCGCTCCGCCGCCGCCGCCGCCGCCGCGCTAAGCAGCGAGCCCGCCCAGACGGAAGGCCCACGTGACGCCCCCACTCTGTGCGCGCGAAGAAGGGCTGCTGGGGCTCGTAGTTCCCTCGGCAGCGAGGCGCCGCTCCAGGACTGCTAAGGTGGATCCGGACTACAGAGCCCGAAATGCTTCACGGATATAAGTTCCCAGGGGTCCTTTTTATCCCATCCTATCACCTCAGCTTCTTCCGTGGGGGCGGGGGCGGGGCGTGAGTCACGCCAGCCAGCTGGGGGCCAATGAGGGCGAAGAGAGGGCGGGGTTGTGAGTGTGTACAGTGTATGTATCTATGAGGGAGGGAGGGAAAGGTAAGTGGAGTGTGACTGCCCTCCCTTTTAAACAGGGAGGGGCCTTGCACACCCATCTGAGAGACTAGTACACTTGCTTTTTAAAAATTGTTTTGCTTGCTAGCCCTAGAAGGAAGCTGCAGGCATTCTCCTAAAAAGTGACAAATGGAAGGCTTTCTTGAATAGAATACAAACTTCTCATTTTACATATGGGGTTCAGAGCAGTTAACCAACTTGGCCAAAGTCACCCAGCCGGGCGATGGCAGAGACCGGGCTTGCAATGGAAGTTTCCCCACTAATTTTAGCACTTTCCACTGTATTTTAGTGATTTGGAGGGAATGTTTTAAGAGTAGGGTGCTGCCTTCTCCACTTCCTAAATCCTAAAACATTAACCATGCCCGGGTCTTCTGCTTCACTGTCACCGCCAAGCCCCTCTCTACCTCTCTTCCACATCTAATATCTTTGGGTTTTTACTTCAGTTACTATTTAGTGCAGGAAAATGCTCTAAAAACAAAAAAGGAAAAATTTTAAGTTCTAAAGAACCTATAATAGTACAAAGAATACATAGTTAGAATTTTAGAATAAAGATTTTGGTCTTTGTGCTGCCAGTTCGTCTTAATTTAGCAGATAAGGTGCAGGTTTTTTCCTTCTCAATAGTTTCTTCTTGGTATCAGTTTTTAGGTCTCTCAGCAATTTTGGAAATAAAAGGGAAATGGAAGGGAAAGACATGGGAAATCATGGGCTAATTTACCTTCTGTGACTTCTGCTTAGCAAGTTGGTTCTTCACCACCACGGACAGTTCAGGCAGTATAGCTCCATGAAGAGAGAAAGGTTCATACCCATATTTGCTAACTAACATACTTCAGTTTATAGGGCTTTTAAAAAATAAAGCATTTTAAGGGATTGTTCCAACAAGATTGTCTTTTTATGTTCTCCCTGGGACCTGGCTGAGAATTCTGCCCAAATATTCATGAACATTTTGGCTCCAATGTCGTAGATTGTAAGATTGAAAATATAGATTGTGTCATCAAAATCACTGTTTGGAACAGTTATTCCAGCTGCTTGTTGGTTCTAAGACTCTTTCACTCATTGCTGCTGTTTCTCTTAGTTACTTCAAACATGTTTTTGATAAGATTCCCTGAAAGTCCCCCATGAGTCAGTATTGGAGATGGAAAGAGCAGCCCAACATGCCAAGCACCTGTCTTGGTTTTTATAGCCAGTCAATCTCTCTAAATCTACCTTTGTTTTATAAGGTGACAGAGTACTTAAAAACTGGTCTTCTTGGTCATTTCTTGTACCTGTTTTTTTCTGTAGTAGTCCATACAGATTTTGGAGAATTGTGCTACTAGTTATGAGAAATTTTGATCTGGGGCACTTATATACAAAGCTAAGACACTAACTGAATCACTAGAGAATAGATGCTAATAGTTATTCATTCTATAAGTATTTATTGAATATATTTATTTTCTTTTTCTTTTTTTGCAAGGCAATCAAAATTAAGCAAATTAGGTCACATTTTAATTCTTGTCCTCTTGACTCTAGGGCTGATACTCTTATCTGCTGTACCCCCAGCTGTGCCTCATCTTTCATTTTCTTTTTCTTTCTTTCTTTCTCTCTTTCTTTCTTTCTTTTTTTTCCCTAAGGCAATTGGGGTTAAGTGACTTGCCCAGCGTCACACAGGTAGGAAGTATTAGGTGTCTGAGGCCAGATTTGACTCATCTTTCATTTTCAAAGACGACCAGTGTCATCACAGAATATGACTCAAAATTATTGAGACTCAAGAGAATTTGATTTAAGGGAGACAACAATTGCAAAAGTTATCAGCCTCCATTTCTCCACCAGAGTCATCAAACTCAAGTGGCAAGACAAAAATCAAGATGACTCAGTGGCCCAGGATGTAGTGGATGGCCAATGTCTGATCAAGCTCTAAGAACTTGCTTCACCTCCCTTCTGAAAGAAAATTGTTGAAATAATTGTAAATGTGATGAGGCAGATAGGGGATTAAGTTACTGGCTCAACTTTACATAGCTGGCTGTTGAAGAATCTCAACTCAGGAGTTGTCTTGAGTTTCAGCACTCTACTGCTCAGCTACCTCTTATTTGAAAAATTCATAAGTTTTATATTTATAGCAAAAACAGTAAGTATAACAACATCATTAACCTGATTGGTAGAAAGTCGCAGGATACAAAATAAACCCACATAAGTCATCAGTATTCTTATATATCACTAACAAAACCCAACAATTAGAGTTACAAAAAGAAATTCCATTTAAATTAAATACTACTGATTGTATAAAATATATAGGACTCTATCTGCCAAGGGAAAATCAGAAATTTTATAAACAAAACTACAAAACACTTTTCATACAAATTAAGTCTGATCTAACCAACTGGAAAAATATTAAATGCTCTTGGATTGGGCAAGCAAATATAATAAAGATGACAATACTACCTAAACTAATCTATTTATTTAGCGCTATACCAATCAGACTCCCAAAAAACTACTTTGATGACCTAGAAAAAATAACAACAAAGTTCATATGGAAAAACAAAAGGTCAAGAATTTCAAGGGAATTAATGGAAAAAAAATCAAATGAAGGTGGCCTAGCTATACCAGATCTAAAATTATATTATAAAGCAGCAGTTACTAAAATCATCTGGTATTGGCTAAGAAATAGACTAGTTGATCAATGGAATAGGTTAGGTTCAAAGGACAAAACAGCCAATAACTTTAATAATCTAGTGTTTGACAAACCCAAAGACCCCAGTTTTGAGGATAAGAATGCATTATTTGACAAAAATTGCTGGGAAAATTGGAAATTAGTATGGCAGAAACTAGGCATTGACTCACACTTAACACCGTACACCAAGATAAGGTCAAAATGGGTTCATGACCTAGGCATAAAGAATGAGATTATAAATAAATTGGAAGAGCATAGGATAGTTTACCTCTCAGACGTGTGTGAAGAAGGAGGAATTTATGACCAAAGAAGAACTAGAGATCACTATTGACCACAACATAGAAAATTTTGATTATATCAAATTGAAAAGTTTTTGTACAAACAAAAAAATGCAGACAAGATTAGAAGGGAAACAATAAACTGGGAAAACATTTTTACAGTCAAAGGTTCTGATAAAGGCGTCATTTCCAAAATATATAGAGAATTGACTCTATAAGAAATCAAACCATTCTCCAATTGAAATTTTCTATTTTTAGAAATTTTTGTTTTCTTTAAAGAGATTCCCTGTATTTTAAAATTGTCTTTTATCATTTTAATTTGGCAAGGTTCTCTTACCTTTTATTACTTCTACTTTGTGGTGGGCTCGACCCATTCAACAAAACAGCATAAGATCCCAAGATGGTTGGCCGAGAATGAAAAACCCAAAGGACCTGTTTAAATTGTTTCTTTTCTGAGTTAGGGAATTATAGATTAAGATTCTCTCTCTCTCTCACTTCTTAGCATCTATCTGTTTGACATCCTTATCTTGAGTTTGCCCTTTTTACAGCTTGCTAACAAAGGCAGTGACAATTCTCAGATGAAGAAATTGAAACTATTTCTAGCCATATGAAAAGATGCTCCAAATCATTATTAATCAGAGAAATGCAAATTAAGACAACTCTGAGATACCACTACCCACCTGTCAGATTGGCTAGAGTGACAGGGAAAGATAATGTGGAATGTTGGAGGGGATGTGGGAAAATAGGGACACTGATATATTGTTGGTGGAATTGTGAACACATCCAGCCATTCTGGAGAGCAATTTGGAACTATGCTCAAAAAGATCAAACTGTGCATACCCTTTGATCCAGCAGTGTCTCTACTGGCCTTATACCCCAAAGAGGTATTAAAGAAGGGAAAGGGACCTGTATGTGCAAAATGTTTGTGGCAGCCCTGTTTATAGTGGCTAGAAGCTAGAAAATGAAAGGATGCCCATCAATTGGAGAATGGTTGAGTAAATTGTGGTATATGAACCTTATGGAATATTATTGTTCTGTAAGAAATGACCAGCAGGATGAATACAGAGAGGACTGACGAGACTTACATGAACTGATGCTAAGTGAAATGAGCAGAACCAGGAGATCATTATATACCTCAACAATGATACTGTTTGAGGATGTATTCTGATGGAAGTGAATCTCTTCGATAAAGAGAGCTAATTCAGTTTCAATTGATCAAGGATGGACAGAAGCAGCTACACCCAAAGAAAGAACACTGGGAAATGAATATAAACTGCTTGCATTTTTGTTTTTCTTCCCAGGTTATTTATACCTTCTGATTCTCTCTGTGCAACCAGAAAACTGTTCGGTTCTACACACATATATTGTATCTAGGATATACTGTAACCTATTCAACATGTAAAGGACTGCTTGCCATCTGGGGGTGAAGGTGGAGGGAGGGAGGGGAAAAATCGGAACAGAAGTGAGTGCAAAGGATAATGCTGTAAAAAATTACCCTGGCATGGAAAAGTTATTTAAAAAAAAAAAACAAAAACAACAACAACAAAAAAAAACATGATTGGTAGACTTTTTTAGTGAAAAGGATCTCAAAATGTGGTGTCATTTATGTTATTGCTGCTTATAATTCTTTTTTCATCTACCCTTGAAGATTGATATTTTACCTTGATAACAGTTATAGGAGAAAACTCTTTTTCACATAAATTAAATGTGAATAGCAGTGAAAATTGTATCATTTTATGTGATACAGAGATATATATCACAAAAAATATGATAAATCATTCAAACTTTTATTAACCCACTGTCAAAATATAATATGATTTTCAAGTTCCAATGTTGTAGTATATTATCACAGTATTTATCCATGGCAAAGTGGGTTCCATATCAGCTCACAATTAAAAACATCTTTACCTTTAAAATAAAATGAGGAAGGGACAGCTAGATAGCGAAGTGGAAAGAGCACCAGCCCTAAAGTCAGGACAATCTGAGTTCAAATGTGGTCTCACCAGCAGGATGAATACAGAGAGACTTGGAGAGACTTACATGAACTGATGCTGAGTGAAATGAGCAGAGCCAGGAGATCATTATACACTTCAACAACGATACTGTATGAGGATGTATTCTGATGGAAGTGGATTTCTAAAGATGTAACTCAGTTTCAATTGATCAATGATGAACAGAAGCAGCTACACCCAAAGAAAGAACACTGGGAAATTAATGTAAACTGTTTGCATTTTTGTTTTTCTTCCCGGGTTATTTTTACCTTCTGAATCCAATTCCTCCTGTGCAACAAGAGAACTGTTCGGTTCTGCAAATATATATTGTACCTAGGATATACTGTGACATATTTAATATGTATAGAACTGCTTGCCATCTCGGGGAGGGGGTAGAGGGAGGGAGGGGAAAAGTCGCAACAGAAGTGAGTGCAAGGGATAATGTTGTAAAAAATTATCCAGGCATGGGTTCTGTCAATAAAAGTTATAATTATTAAAAAAAAAAAAAGGGGGGGGGGGGGGTCTCAGACACTTAACACTTCCTAGCTGTGTGACCCTGGGCAAGTCACTTAACTCCAATTGCCTCAGCAAAAAAAAAAAAAGGTGGGGGGGGGGGGCGGGAAGTGCTTCTTTAGACCTGTCAAGTAATTAGTAAGCAGACTTTTAATTTTTAAAATTTCATTTATAGTATCAACATTTTATAAATTGGGAACAAACACTTTTGTAAATTTATTACAACTTTATCCCTGTGATAAATGCAGCTAGTTAATTTTTTTTTTTATTACAGTGTAAATTTGAGAATCTTACAACAATTTATTAAGATTATCCAGGTTTTGTTGGGGTTTTTTTTAAATCCACCAAATATGCAAGCTTTAGGAGAAAATCTTTGTTATAAAATGAATGTATTAGAAAAAATTATTAATTTTCAAATCAAATTTTTGGAAAAAATCCAAACTTTTTTCATTTGAATTAGTCATTTTAACCCCTTTATCCTTCACTCCAAACTGTTCTCTCCCTTGTGATAAAGAAAAACAATAAAGCAAAAATATTAGAAAAGGGGCAGGATCTGAAAATGTATTAACATATTCTATTCTAGTAGTTGCTGACCTCTCCATGAGGGAGCAGGTAGGTTTCATTAACTTATTCAGGACTTTCAATTTTTTTTCTAATTCTCAGAGTTCTACTTCTTTTAGTTGGCATTTTCATTTATTTGCATTGTTTCACTTGTTTATATATATTGTTCTCTTAATTCTATTCATTTTTCTATATATCAGTTCATACAAATCTTATTTCTCAAAATTCCTCACATTTGTCATTTCTTACAGCACACTAACATTGTACTATATACCTATATCACAATTTTTAAATGAACACTCCCTTTGTTTTCAGATACTTAGTTTCAAAACTTGTATACCATACGACTTTCATTATATGCTTTGGAAAACATACTTCGGCTTCTTTTCATAGTAGAAAAACAAACTAGAAAGAAATTATGTCCAACTGATGATAGGGAACAAAGGTCTAGCCATAAATTTCAGAAAAGGTATCTCATTTCCCAATTTCTAAGCCTTGCTGCATTCTGAATAAACTGAAAAAAGACACAACATATACTTGTGTAACTAATCTAGATAATGCTATGTTGTACATAGCAATATTTTATATTCCATAAATACCTATGTAATGCTAAACCAGATTTCATGTAGAGAACTAGATATAAGAAACAAATACAGCAGCTGACCAATCTAGTAGCAGAAATTAATTTATTAGTAACTTATTCAACAAATATATTATGTCTATTATGTATAATAGGGATCATGTAATTTTTCCTGTAGGTAGCATTCCTGTACAGTTTTTCCTATATGTAATCAGATTAGGTTGATCTTTTTTTTGAAAAACTCTTTTAATATTGTGGTGCTTTATAGGACTGCTTGCCATCTAGGAGAGGGGGTGGAAGGAGGGAGGGGAAAAATCGAAACAGAAGCGAGTGCAAGGGATAATGTTGTAAAAAATTACCCTGGCATGGATTCTGTCAATATAAAGTTATTATTAAATAAAATAAAATTAAAAAAAATATTGTGGTGCTTGATGTAATTTGGATAATGTCTTCAATAAGCAATAGTATTTGGTTCTCCACCATCCATGGCAGGGGTTCTCAACCTGGGATCTGCGGGCATTTTTCAAGAGATGTAGTGACTTGGATGGAAAAAAAGAATAGTATATTTTTATTGTGTGGGATACCTTTCTATATAGTTATTGACTTTGTATGGATATCATTGGAGCACATAAACCACCCATTATCTATCCCTTGCTCTTATCCTGAGACCAGGTCATCTCTTAATTTGCTCAAACATTTCTGATGATTTATTTTATGCTACTTTTCCTGCACAAATTGATAATGTACTCTAGCCATATCACAATTAACATATACTTCTCCCTTGATCTTTCAGTGACCTTAAACTTTAATTCTTCAGAATCAGTGGTATTCTATCTCTTGTAGTCATGTAATATCGACATTGTAAAACTTTCTGAATTCAATTTAGTCCACTCAAATTCCTTCTATTTTATTCTGGAATTTGTTCATTATCAATCTACATCAACTAAGATATATGTAATTCTGGATCAGCCCTATAGGGATAATAATCAGGAAAACAGGTATTCTTCATATATTCATTTTTTCCTTTGTGGATAGTTAAGTATAACTCAATTTCTAAATTATAAATACCATTTAGAAGGCATTTCAATATCTAGGGTTTCATATAGTTAACATAATGTCAGCTAATAGATACCAAGCCCCTTGAAGTTAAGGACTATCATTTTTAAATTTGTATTCTCAAAGCAGAGTGTTATTTCCTGACACATAGTAAGTGTTTAGTTATTCATTTTTGAATTTTCAGTTAAGATAGCTTTATAAATGTGACAGCCCAGCTCTCACATAACCTACTCAGACAAAAAAAAAAAAAAATAGCCTGGATAACAATAAAAAGTCTTAACAAGAAATTATGGTAAGTACCTTTATTCAGCCCAGAATTTCACAAAAAAAGGTAGTAAAAAGCCCATGAGTAACAAAGGATACTGATCAGAAAAGGAAGTGCCAGAACAGACTTATAAGATAGATGTCTGTGATCCTGAACCAGAAATAGATCAGGGACATCTGAAGATTATAAGTACTGGTGTGCTAATAAATATTTGACAATCTGCTCTCTAGAGGAAAAAAAAAATGTATATATGACATGCTTAAGTTTAATCTATTTTATTAACATTTTATCCTAACTTTATTTTCTTTTATTCTCCATCACTTTTAAGTCTATACAAAAAAAATAAACCCCCCCAAAAAAACCCAATAAGCTGAACTATTAGCAAATAGCATTAACTAATTTCCAAGGTGTAAATGATTAAACTAATAATTGGACAAACAGCTCTTGCAAGAGCTGGTTTAAGCTGTCTCCAACACACTCTGATATGTTTCTAAAGGCAGGAAAGGTGAAATGCTCTATAGAGATTCTCAAGGATGATAAGAAACCCAAAGCACTTAGATCTTGGAAGCAGTGAATAGGAAACCAATCCAGGGCAATGTATAGGCTAGAAAATCTCATGGGCTTTAGAAGTCTGAACCATTCTGGGAACAGGTGTCATAGAGGAATCTAAAAATCTAGTACTCTAAACCCCAAAGATCCAGGGGACATGAAAGATGCTACTACTCTAAACTTAGATGTGCTGTGGGAATTGGGAGTTCAGCACACAAATCCTGGTGACCCTGCTGGAGATCAAGTAGGACTGAAGTTACTAAGAATATAGCTGAGGACTGGCACAAAGTCACCACCTAGGAATGAAAGTTGGCAATATGAACAAACAGAAGTCACCAATCATTGTAAAAAATTTCTATTGAACCAGAGATACCCTATAACTCCAAAACAACTGCAAACAGAGAGACTGAGAAAACAGAATAAACTACAAGGATACTGGGTAAAATGAAAAAAAAAAAAAAAAAAAGTCCAGAGAGAAGAATTGAAAGGCAAATGAATAGCTTAGAACAGAAAATAATAATGCTATTAAAAAGTATATTTATTCTTTTAGCTCAACTATCTTTCAAAGTATTTTAGCCTAAGAAAGTTAGCTTGTTTCGCAAGTAATATAGGAGAATCCTATATACTAGCCCACATATTGTCATAGTTTTATAAAAAAAGCAATTTCTTCTTAATGTACTGTTTTTTATGATTATTCTTGTAACCTTAACAACTATATATCACTTCACTCTTATTTCTTGAAAAAAAGATTGTGAATTATTGAATGTGTCTAAATTGCAGAAGAGACAACATTTTAAACTAATATTTCTAATCTGCATTTTGTCTTGACATAAATTTAGTTGAATCAGTGTAAAATTTATTACAATTCTATATTACATCAATTTAATTTTTAAAAAATCTACTACCCATAATGAAATTTTCTTTTGACATGGCATTGTTACCAATATCTTTTTTTTTTTTTCTTTTTGCTAAGGCAATTGGGTGATTTACAATTGGGTGAAGTCAAGTCCTCCTGACTTCAGGGCTAGTGCTCTATCTACTATACCAACTAGCTGCCCCACTATTAAATTTTCAAAACAAATCTTTGCTAACTTCAGTTTCAAGATTATGTCATACTGATCAACTGTGATGGATTTGGCTCTTTTCAACAATGAGGTGATTCAGGCCAATTCCAACAGACTTATAATGGAGAAGGCCATTAGAAAGGATTATGGGGACTGAATGTGGATCACATTATAATATTTTCATCTTTTTGTTGTTATTAGCTTGCTTTTTTGCTTTCTTTCTCACTTTTTTTTTGATCTGATTTTTTCTTGTGTAGCATGAGAAATATAGAAATATGTATAAAAGAATTGCATATGTTTAATATATATTGGATTACTTGTCTAGGGGAGGAGATGGGGGAAGGGAGAGAAAAATTTAGAACACAAGGTTTTGCAAGGGTGAATGTTGACAACTGCATATTTTTATTTTTTGAAAATAAAAAACTATTATTTAAAAAAATAAATCATATTGCACATAGTTCATCAAATGAGCATCTTTAACTATTACTGTTGCCTCATCCACTTGCAATGCAAAAATAGTAAGATTTTGGTTTCTTATTAATTGATCTCGCAAGATCTTCAGATTTAGGGGCAATTTTCCTCAACAAATCAATCAGCAAATATTTATTAAGTATCTATTATGAATCAGACCCTTTGCTAGGCATCTTTTCTGTATATATTATCTATTACCAATGAATTATCTGCAAGTGGAGCCATTAGAACATTTTTTTGCATATGATTCTCGGAGCATCTTTTGACTGTATAACTATGGTAGCAAGATATAGAAATGATATATAAATTAAGTAGTTCTCTTTATTTGAGGGGAATAAAGAAAGGTTTTGATTTAAGGCACTCTTTATGTACTTGGAACTGAATTTTGGTGTTTATTCACTCCTCCAGGACAACCTCTAAATCAGTCATTAATAATAACAAATATATTTAATACCTTTGATATTGATTAATCATCCAGGAGAATTTAATTTGGAAGATATGTGCCTAGTAAACTCTAAGATTAAGCAGGGGCACCACCAATTAGAATAAAACCTCTTCCAAAGTTGGATCCTTCAATTAAAATGGCTTGCCTTGACTTTAACCAGAGATGTAACAATACATATTAGCTAGAAAATCCATCTGGCTGGAAAGGAAAAATCTAAAGGCTCAGACAAATGGGAAGCAAAGGCTAAGGAGATGAGGCAATGAGTCACTCACTAGTTTACTAGCTTTGAGCCACCCATAAAAATAGCTTTGTGATAAATGGATTTGTTTTGTTTCCACATTATAAAAATCAAATTGGAGAAATGAAATGAAACAAATTAGAAAATTGAAACCCCCAGGGACATTTGAGTGTGGTCAGGGTGGTTGAGTCCAATTGGCTGACCCAAAAGAGTAAGAATGTAAACTTCTTATGGGCAGGGACTGGGTTTTGTAATTAGGGGTGGTGGTCTGAGATTTGAAAAGAATCTTGTTCTTTGCAAGTTCCACTGTTATTTTCCTCTTCTAGAATAGAAACTCCTTGGAGGCAGGAACTAGATTGAGTAGGAAACATCCTACTCTGTTAAGCATTTGATACTCAGGCTTTTTTAGCTCATTTTTAGAAACTGTGCTTTAGAAACCTCAGCCAATGGAAAAAGGAATCAGGAGGTTAGGGGAGCTTGCATTGGAGAATAAAAAAGGGAATGCCCTTTGTCTGGGTGTGTCTCTCTCAAAAATCATGCTTTGTGTGTTTGAGACTGTGCACCCTTTCTCATGAGAAAAAATTGTTTTCCTGCACTCCTACTCCGTCTTCTGATTGTTTTAGTGATTGCTACTGTCTCACATATAGTCATACTCCACATGGCGTCATCCAGTCTTTGAGATAGAGGGAATTAACAGCTATAGGATTTTCATTGTTTCATTGCCTCTACCTTTGAGCAGTCTGGCTAGTGCATCAGGAATAATTTTATGCTGTTTGTTAGGTCTCGGGAAGCAAATCTCTCACTGATAGCTCTGCCAGAAGCCTCTCAGAAATATAATTTCAGTTTTGCACTTAGCCAAAGAAAGCAGCTTCATGAATATTTAGACATAGAGGAGAATCCCAAAATATGTTCACTTTGGTTTTGAACTACATTTCAAGATCTCTCTCTTTTCCCCTTCCCTCCACTTTCCTCCTGTCCTTTACCTTCCCTTCTCCTCCCTTCTGTGTCCCTCTTTGTCACATCTGTCTGTGTCTCTCATCTCTCCCTTCATTTTCCTCCTTCCTCCTAAATTTTGATTAGGTTTTTCTTTATACTGTGCTTTCCAAAAAAAATCAAAACAAAAAAATCCAACCCTAATGGTAGAAGGCAGTGGCCAAAATCCGAATTCTGCCATAAGTAATCACTCATGGAAATAAGTAATCCTTTCCAAGATAATGGGGAATGAAGAATATTCCAAAATCCCAGGTGACTAATTGGGTCAATAGTGAGAATTGTTGTCATTTTGCACTTTTTCTCAGAACCATCCTGAAATCCATTACCTCCTCTTGCCCCCAGTCATCCCCAGAGGAGGCCTTGCCATTTCACCAGAGTCATGCAGAATACACTCCTCATTATGTTCATGTACAATTTGGTTTCTAATATCTGATGTTCACATGTTCTTGAGTAATTCAGGTGCACTATGTATGCTTTGTTTCAGAACACTATCAAATCAACAAGTATCAAATCAACAAGTATTTATTAAGTTCCTCCTATGTGCCAGGTGCTGTATCAGGCTCTGGAGATAAGAGTACAAGTATGGAATCATCCTTACTCACAAGAAACTTATATTTTAATGGGAGAGATATTAAGTACATATATAAACATACATAGAATCAATATAAAGAAAATAAAAACAAAAGGTAATTTGTGAAGGAGGAAATTAGCAGATTGGAGAAATGAGCAAGGATTTCACATAGCTGAAGATGTATTCTGAAGCAATAGCGGAGTTTTTAGAGGTAGAGGTGAGAAGGGAGTGCATTCCTGGTATGGGAAGAATGCCTAGTGCAAAGGCACAGAGGAAGGAGATTGTTGTGCTTGAAGTACAGAGAGAAAGATAGTTGACTATCATAGAATGCTGGAGGGGAAGTATTACCTAATGAGCCTGGGAAGATAGCTTGAAGTCAGGATGTGAAGGACTTTACAAACTAAGTCATTTACATTTCGTCTTAGAGGCAATAGGAAATCCCAAGGATAATTGAAAAGGAGAAGCATGTGATGAGATCTCCACCTAAGGAAACTTTATCAATAATACTTAGGACTGGAGGGTCAAAAATTTGACATTGGGAGACCTCAAGAGATGTTATAAAGGTAGAAATGGCAAGATTTGGCAGCTAGATCAGAAATAACGTGTAGTTCAACATTCGAAAGCTGGAAGTATGTTGTTACCTTTAACAAAAAATAGCTGTTTGGTAAAAGGCAGGTATGTGTGTGTGAAATGGCAAAAACTAATAATTTTTGACATGTTGAGATAGTCCCTGAGATATTCCGTTTGAAATGTCATGTAGGCAATTGGTAAACTAAGCCTGAAGAATGGGAGAGGTACTGGTATTGGAAACATAGCTCTGTGAGTTAATGAGCCAATTAGGTCACCAAGAGAAGGAAAAAAAGAGATCAGAGGACAAAACTTTGGAGCATACCAAAAGGGGACTGGGGGCTATGTGGTTCAGAAATGGTGAGGGGTCACCATTAAATTAAAAAAAGCTGGAGAGATCTCTAGAAGCAAACCAAAGTTTATTATACATTCTCGAGAGAGGGGCGTCCCACCCATCTAGCAGACAATGGAAGGGAGGAAGCACCATGGGGGGAGCGGAGGAGGGCAGGATCAACACTTTTAATCCCTAATGCAAATACCTCCTCCCACCACTGACCCTCATCCCCATTGGCTGAGGATCTTACATTCTAAACTCGAGAACTACCCAAGAAATTGAACTTGACCAATAAGTACATAGTTGCCCATATTTGATTGAAATGGGGAGGCACTGATATCATGGGAGGATAGCGGGAGGGAGGATAAGGACTTAGGTGTGCCCTTGACTAAATCGTCAAAGTCCTTCAGGCCTACTCAAATTCTGAAGTAGATGAAACCTTACTCGATTTTCACAACTGTCTTGAAAGATATTACCTCATCTTGTTCAGGACTATAGTGGAAAATATCCTCCTTCATTGGGAGTCTGGATCCCTCGCTTCATTCTCCTCGCTTTTCCAATGATTTGCTCTCAACTCATTTGAATTTTCCCATAAAATAATGAATTCAGATGTTGGAAGAGCCCTTTGAGGACATCTAGTCCATCCTACATCTTTAAAGAATCCTTTGGTATACAACATATTGTACAAGTAATCATCATCCTTAAAGATTTCAGATCATTATCTTTCACTTGAGGGACAAGGCTAGGTATTTGGAATTCTTTTCTTATATAGAGCTTAAATTTGCATTTGCTTCATCTCTCCTTTGCTTCTAATTTTCTTTGGTGCCAGGGAGAACAAAGTCCAGGAAGCTGGAATCAGGAAAACTCATTCCCTTGAGTTCCAGTCTGGCTTTAGACACATTCTAGTTGTGTGATCCTGGCTAAGTCCCCTAACCCTGTTTGACTCATCTGTAAAATAAGCTGGATAAGGGAAAAACATTCCAGTGTCTTTACAGAGAAAACCCTAAATGGAACCACAACGAGTTGGAATGATTAAAAAAAGACAGAATGACAAAGTTACCTGTCTTCAAATACTTGAAGGCAATCTCTCCTCTATCATCATTTCTTAAAGTTCTTAGATGACATGAACTCAAGAGCCTTCTCCACCCTGACTGACTTTTCTCCAGCTTTTTCACATCCTTCTGAATATGTAGAACTCTGGATATCATCAGCCAGATTAAATGGAGCTACCACTTTCCTAGCTCTGGACAGATGTCTCTTTTAATGTAGCCTAAGATTATATTTGTTTAGTTGACTTATTTTACTGTTGACTCATAGGGAGCTACAAGGTACCATGATAACTAAATGGCCCCTGCCATGATGCCTCACTTTAAAAGCCAGTAATCATTTTATCCAACAATTCTGGACTGGGGATGAATCCTGACTGATGAAAGTGTTAAAATTGTGTTTTGCCCCTCATCACCAACACTGCCCCCCTCCCCACTTATAGGTGTGTGGAAAGGTGAAGAACTTACAGATTAAGCACATAATCTGTTATCTAAAGTAGATCAGGCCTATAGGCCCCAGTCACATGATTTTAGATGAGACCTGGACTGCAATCCATTGTCCAAAGAAGGAATTAAGTGGCCAAAGCTGTATATCACCTTTTTCACTGCATTCCACTGACCAAATAGGAGGATAAAGGTTTATGTAACCAATCACAGCCTGTAAAGGGTGGGATTTTGGGGGTTCTTTGTCTGAAATGTATAAAAATTGTAAGCATCTTCAAGTGAATGACTCTCCTCTTGTGGGTATCTTTGCTGTCCTTTCAGGCCCACAGGCCAGGACGGTCCACTTCTCGAGATTCTAATAAATTCTTTCTGTACATCATTTGGAGTGACTCCTGAGTAGTCAGTTTGGTTAGGTGCAATTGCCCCAAACATAGGCTATATAATTTACAAGTACCAATATAAAAGGGTATTAACATTAAGGAAGACTGCAAAAGGAAACTTGGAAGTCATATACAGACCACCCCAAAAATCAAAGGAGAATAATTTACAAAATCTGTTAAACACTGACAGCAAATCACATCCTGAAGATACATGCTCAATCAAAGGAAGCCTTCCAGGTTTTTCTGTCAGGGCCTTAATATGTAAATCTTAGACTCCAGACAACGCAGCAGATTGTCCAATGGTGCTAAATAATTTTGAAATGATTAGAACATGTGAACTGTTAAATTCTATTGACAACTTTGAGATGATTTGGATATGTTAATGAACATATCCAACATATGCCAAGGGGGCAGAGAAGTTAAGTCTGTTTCTCAAAAAATCCTTTTAAATGAGACCTCACACTCCTGCCCCAGTTTCTTTTAGACTCAGTTCTTAGGCTCTGGTTTCATTCACCTGTAAAACTAAATGGTTTCTATACTCCCAATCCTATGGAAATATTCTGAAAGTGAAATGACATAATGTATATAAAGCACTTAAAAAAACCCAAGTTTTAATACAAGTCAGCTCAACAACAATAAATGTCCTTAATAACGTGACTGAAAACTTCCTCAGGGCATGTCCCATTTTATCTTTTTTTTAGCTTTTGGTATAAAGAAGTATCAATAGATATTGAACAACTGTTTGTTGATCACTTCATTAGCTTTGGGCTAGAATCCCCATCACTCTGTAGTCAAGATAATCCTCATTTACAAACCTTGATTGATATTGTACAGAATTTCTTTATCCTGTACACCATCACTCAGGGTTAATTTTGTGATTCACTATCACCCTATCAGTTGCATCAGGATGTTTTCAAAATAGAGTTAATTAGAAAGTTCAGATTTCTATACAATTTCTACTTTTATACTCTTGCCACAATACATACTTGTATACTCATGAAGAACAGTGACATAAAGTTGGCATTTGGCCAGTCTGTTAAGAACTTTCAACATTCTTTTCCTTTGAAAAGCTTATTAAGTATGTACTCAAGAGGGTGTATGATGCAATATTTATTGCACCCAGTAAATTCTTAAGTGTTCTGTGTCTTTTGAGATAATTACTTCAATGGTGCAGTATGACTGTAAGATAAGATTTGGAATAAAGTAGTTTCTGTGGTGATAAGTTTTTGTTATGTTGAAGGCCTACTCATCTTTTATGTTAGTACTACTACTACTATTATTAATAATAAAAGAAGTATTCATTTTTGGGGTGATAAAGAAGGATTTCTGCTAAAGGTTGGGCATATCCAGTCAGGTAACTCACCTCCCAGATAACTGAGCTTGACTTTGAACGAGATAAGGTGAGATCTTTCAAGACAGTTGTGAAAATCGAGTAAGGCTTTATCTATTTCAAAGTTTGAGTAGGCCTGAAGGACTTTAAGCATTAAGTCAAAGGCATACTTAAAGTGTCTCCTCCCAGCTATTCTCCTAAGGGCATACTTAAAGTCCCCTTCTTGTTATCCTACCTATTTCGACCAAATATGGGCAACTATGTACTTCTTGGTCAAGTTCAATTTCTTGGGTAGTTCCCGCGTTTAGAATGTAAGCTCCTCAGCCAATGGGGATGAGGGTCAGTGGTGGGAGGGGAAATTTGCGTTAGGAATTAAAAGCCCCTTATGGTGCTTCCTCCCTTTGATTGTCTGCTCAATGGGGAGGACACCCGATTCTCCCAAGAACGTATGATAAACTTTGCTTTGCTTCTAGAGATCTCTCCAGTTTTTTTCTTAATGGTTTCTGACCCACACAGTCTTGGGGCTCGTTCCGGGATTACACTACTTGTGGTGAGTAGGTGAACCCTTGGGGTGCTGGCGAGGTGGCGCCCTGCCCTGATTTAGGCAGCCCGCCAGCGTCCAGGGCTTCTCCTTACTCCCCAAGGAAAGTGGGCCCGAAGTGGAGAAACTCAGAGCAAAGCAAAGGGAGAAACTCCGCGGTAAAAATCCCGACCGGTCGGTGGAGGACAGGTATCAGTCAAGCAATTTGTTGCGCAACAACCCAGAGGTAATCCCCCTATGAGACTGGAGTCATAAACTCTGGAGGGGTCTCTGGACAGGAGCCTGTGAGGCCTGGAGTCTTAAACTCTGCGTCTCTGAACAGGATAGGCTTGGCTAAGGCCTTCTAGGGTGACTGGAGTCAATTGGCGACAATTGGCGTGTTTGGGTGTTTTGGAATTTCGATTCCGTCCAAATTCGATGGGTGTGGCCCAGTCCCAGCCACGGAGAGAAATGAGAAAAATGATCAGAAAATACCCTTTGGAGATAAGTTAAGTAATTGGAACGAACTGCCAAAATATATAAGGAAAAAGCAAAAGATGAGAAGGTATTGTTGTTTTGTCTGGGGTGACAAAGATATTGGTGAAGGCACTATTGAAGACTGGGATGCCAAAGACTGAATTTGTACCTGAAAGAGAAAGAAAGGATGCAATTCCATCAGCCCCTCTAAGGGCCGTTGGGGCGGGAGGAGAATTTAGGTTTATTTTGAATTCTCTCCCCTCACAAGAGGAGAGGGGACTAATTAGAGGGGCAGCTATGAAGGGAGTGGGACAGGAGAAACTTCAGCTGACCAGAAATACCATTAGCAGATCCCAATTGGGATCACAATCGCCCTATACATCAGGGAAGTATGTGGGATGGAGAGAGTGAAGACAGTGGCTTCTTTCCTTTCCCTCCCATGGGTCCTGACTGCAGCAGGGCCACGTGGGACCAAGGGAAAGAAACTGCTATTTGGTGAAATTCATTATTTTAAATATGATGGCGAAAGTAGTTTTATATTATTGGGAATTTAAAGCCATGTTTGGGATTTTAAGTTAAAATATAGGTTATTAAAACAAAATGCTGGTAGTTTACCTTAGGGGAGGTTGGGGTTGTATCTCCCTACTTAGATGGTGTGTGTTTTCTAGAGGCATTGGGTAATTTGTACTGAGTTATGCCTTAAAATTTGTCATCTCTATTGGGCAATTATAAGTTTTATGAAATTTGGTTCAGTTATTTGAGAACTTTGAAGTTTAAAAAAATTTTTTTTTCTTTGACTTAACGACAAAGAACAAGAAAGATTGATTTGCAAAAGCAATCAATAATTTAAATGGAGCATCTAATGGTTTGGGAGTGTTTAACATATGTCGGAGAAGGTTTAAGCAAATTAGTTTTGAAAGGATGTTATGCCACAGTTTTTTTTAACTGTCCGGACTCAGTTTCCCTGTCTCAGTTTCCTTAACTGTTCTGTCTCTGATCCAGTAAAACTAAGGATTATTCGCTCTCGGGTTATAAATTAGCAAGATAAAAGAGTAGATCTCCTGACTCTTTTAGGGATTTACAATATTCCTTTAGAATATTCCAAGATAACCCACGATATCTTTACTTCTTTGTCTCTGGAATTTTTAGGCTTCCCCTCCCTGATAAAAAACTTTCCCTCCCTTTCTCTTCTGTGTCTCCAAAAAGGTATTTAAGAAATTGGGGTTCCTCCATTCATGGCTGGAGAATGGCGTCTGGCAGCTGTATGCTGGACGCTGGATTCTTTGGGTCCTCCAGCCCTGGGACCAATATGGATTCCTTGGTCCCAGTATACTTATCTCTGTCTGACTGGATAATCTGAGACGAGAGTCCTGTCCAATCAATCTTACTCTCCCATTAATAAAATATTAAAAACTCTCTAATCTCTCTCCTGCCTCAGTTTCTCCGGCATTACAATTTGGAGGTCCCACCGAGATAATAGAAACTGAGAACTGAATTAGAGATTAGAGACCTCTCGGTCTCCACCTAGGCCTGAGGGGGGCTCAGGACCTGGGTCTGTTCCTTGAGAAAAGACCAGCACTCTGGCTAAGTGGTTCCTCAGCCTCAGTCTGGCCTACAGTGGACAACGAAATCGATTCGGCATTTGATTCGGCATTCGGGAGAGTAAGTCTGGGTACCTTTTGGGGTACCATCTGGTTTTGGTTCTGGTTCTGGTCTGTTCTGTTGCTAGCAACCTGTGGTCTCAGAATAAATACCGACGGGTTTAAAAATTCTGAGACGGGTATTTTCTGGGACGCTGGAAAATATCCTCTGGGTATACATGTTCGTTTAATGTTGTAACTGTATAGTCTGTGTGATATATGTTCTATGTTCTGTGTGGTTTGTCTGTTATGTTGTTGGTTGGAAAACGTTGCAACTGTGCATAGTTCCATGTTTGTTTCTGTGTGTGTTAAAAGTTAGTAAGCTTGTAAGAGATAAGGATTCAGCCTCTGTGTTGCAGGCTTAGAAAATATCAAGAAGTTTGAAAAATCTTTCTCTCTCTCTCTGTCTCTGGCTGACTGCAGCAGCCTGTGAGAAAAGGGGGAGAAAGGAAGAAATAAAAAGAAAGAAAAAATAGATTGAAAGGGATTTGAAAGTTTGGAAAGTTAATGTACAGCAGTATGCTAACATTTAAAGGAAAGGAGATTTTTTAAGTATGTAGTCGGGGGAAAGAGAAAGTTGGAAATGGGTGGATTTGGGAAGAAACCTGACTTTGGGAAACTGATGGGCTAAATCTTGAAAAGGATCCCCATGTAGGAAATTGAGTGGGGAACCCGAGGGAAGTTTTTTTCCTAGGGGTCAGGAGTGGGGGAAGGGTGGCCACGTGGAATCCTCTCCTCCCCTCTCCTCTCTAAGTATGTTCCTGCCGCTTTTTTTCTTATCTGATTGCGGCAGTGCAGCAAAGTGTGATTTTTAAGGACATGCTTACTTTTAGGTTAAATTGATTGAATATTTGTTTCTTGATACATAAATGTTTTTTTGGTTAAAAGAAAATGGTCGTAAATGTGATCCATACTTTGGTACGAATATTTCTAAGAGTTTAATTGCTATGTTAAAAAAACCTTCTTGAATTCTTTTATGTGGAATTGGGTGTTTTGTATAAGTTTAAATTGATTGTATTGGGTCATCCTGAGGTTATTTAAAGGGCCTCTGAACATAATAGTTGTTTTTCTTTGTCCTTTTGAAAATGTTTGTTATGGACAATAGGCAATTGGAGATATTTTTCTATGTATTGGGTATTTTAAAAGCAAAATGATTTGTATGTATATAATGTTCACTCATGTAACATCTACCTAGATATGATAATTGTTCTAAGTTGTGAACTTACTGAGACAAAATTGCTTTCTGTTATGACTTATAAGGATATGATAAATAATTGTTTAAGATTTATCCGAAATTTGATTAATGACATCTGTTATTGGAGTTTTTGGGCTTAGAGTTAATTAGTTAATGCTATTTGGGAGTTTTAAAGCTCCACCCTGTGACAGTTACTGGGACAATTGATTGATAAGCTGTTAAAACTCAATTGCTTATGTTATGTTATAGTTATGTTCTTGCATTTTTCCTTCTGTAACTGATCTCTCTCTGATCAGAGCAATGGTCAATAGAACTGTTACTGCAATTCAATTATGTCGTGCCTTGCTATTTTCAGTCTGGTCATATGTAGTCATTGTATCCTAAATGCTTGGGCAACTATTTCGCCTGGTCATCTGTCTGTTACTGGATATTTGTGTTTTGTTTCTAGGTTTCTACATGATAACTGGACAATTAACAGAGGTCTGTAAGACTGCAGCCATTTGCTTGGCCTCTAAAGCAAACTCATTTCTTCACATAGGAAACTGCTGGCCAATTATTTTGGCCTCCTCGTATTTTGCAACAGTCTGGTGAACTGAGTCTATCTGAGACTGATCTAATCTTTGTGTTAGATTTGTGTTTTTGTTCTAGATTTTGGTCAAATTACAGATATTGACTTGCTTCTGGAACCTGGATCAGCTTTGATCAGCTTTGATTGTCACCACGGCACACACCCACTCTGCAAGGAATGAGAGCCTCCTGTCACTTCACAGCCTGAAGCAGCAGTTTTAAAATGAGACCATGGACTTGACCCTGCATCGAGTGTACTTTGGACTGATATGAGGGAATTTGGGAATGGTTGATGACTGACTGTTAAACCTTACCTGGATCATCTATTACTGTGTGTTTAAGATTTGGGATGAGATTTGTTAAAACTGTGTAATTATTGCTGATATGTTTTTAGGCCTTTTTAGGAAATGCTACTGTATTAGTCTGTTATGTATAGGGATTTTGATTTGCTCTTGGGATTTATATGGGGAATGGTCATTTGATAATTCCTTTCTGTGAGAAAAAAAGGGGAGGTAGAGATATTACATTGGGGAAAATTGGTATATTTTTTTCAAAATACCTGAAAGAATGGGAACCCTTAGCTCCTATTCACTTTGCCTTAAGCACTTTTGCCCCACCCCCTATCTCACTAGTTCAGATTGAATTTGGATGCTTTAGTTTTAGAATCCCTTATTTTGTTTTTTTTTTTTAATTTAATTTTATTTAATAATAACTTTGTATTGACAGAATCCATGCCAGGATAATTTTTACACAGCATTATCCCTTGCAATCACTTATGTTTCGTTTTTTCCCCTCCCTCCCTCCTCCTCCCCCCCCCCCCCAAGATGGCAAGCAGTCCTATATATGTTAAATATGTTGCAGTATATCTTAGATACAATACATATTTGCAGAACCGAACAGTTCTCCCGCTGCACAGGGAGAATTGGATTCAGAAGGTAAAAATAACTCAGGAAGAAAATCAAAAATCGAATAGTTCACATTCATTTCCCAGTATTCCTTCTTTGGGTGTAGCTGTTTCTGTCCATCATTTATCCAATGAAACTCAGTTAAGTCTCTTTGTCAGAGAAATCCACTTCCATCAGAATACATCCTCATACAATATCGTTGTCGAAGTGTATAATGATCTCCTGGTTCTGCTCATCTCACTTAGCATCAGTTCATTGTAGGTCTCTCCAAGCCTTTCTGTATTCATCCTGCTGGTCATTCCTTACAGAGCTATAATATTCCATAACATTCATATACCACAATTTACCCAGCCATTCTCCAATTGATGGGCATCCATTCATTTTCCAGTTTCTAGCCACTACAAACAGGGCTGCTACAAACATTTTGGCACATACAGGTCCCTTTCCCTTTTTTAGTATCTCTTTGGGGTATAAGCCCAATAGAAACACTGCTGGATCAAAGGGTATGCACAGTTTGATAACTTTTTGGGCATAATTCCAGATTGCTCTCCAGAATGGCTGGATTCTTTCACAACTCCACCAACAATGCATCAGTGTCCCCGTTTTCCTGCATCCCCTCCAACATTCATCATTATTTTTTCCTGTCATCTTAGCCAATCTGACAGGTGTGTAGTGATATCTCAGAGTTGTCTTAATTTGCATTTCTCTGATCAATAGTGATTTGGAACACTCTTTCATGTGAGTGGTAATAGTTTCAATTTCTTCATCTGAAAATTGTCTGTTCATATCCTTTGACCATTTATCAATTGGAGAATGGCTTGATTTTTTATAAATTTGAGTCAGTTCTCTATATATTTTGGAAATGAGGCCTTTATCAGAACCTTTAATTGTAAAGATGTTTTCCCAGTTTGTTGCTTCCCTACTAATCTTGTTTGCATTCGTTCTGTTTGTACAAAGGCTTTTTAATTTGATATAATCAAAATTTTCTATTTTGTGATCGGTAATGGTCTCTAGTTCATCTTTGGTCACAAATTTCTTTCTCCTCCACAAGTCTGAGAGATAAACTATCCTATGTTCCTCTAATTTATTTATAATCTCGTTCTTTATGTCTAGGTCATGGACCCATTTTGATCTTATCTTGGTATGTGGTATT
This sequence comes from Antechinus flavipes, assembly GCF_016432865.1. NCBI lineage: Eukaryota > Metazoa > Chordata > Mammalia > Dasyuromorphia > Dasyuridae > Antechinus > Antechinus flavipes. The sequence goes on from NC_067399.1 coordinate 421,102,389, forward strand.
AAGTGTGGGTCCTTGCCTAATTTCTGCCATACTAATTTCCAGTTATCCCAGCAGTTTTTATCAAATAATGAAATCTTATCCCAAAATTTAGAATCTTTGGGTTTGTCAAACACTAGATTGCTATAGTTGACTATTCTGTCTTGTGAACCTAACCTTTTCCACTGATCAACTAATCTATTTCTAAGCCAATACCAAATGGTTTTGGTGACTGCTGCTTTATAATATAATTTTAGATCAGGTACAGCTAGGCCACCTTCATTTGATTTTTTTTTCATTAATTCCCTTGAGATTCTCGACTTTTTATTGTTCCATATGAATTTTGTTGTTATTTTTTCTAAATCATTAAAATATTTTCTTGGAAGTCTGATTGGTATAGCACTAAATAAATAGATTAGTTTAGGGAGTATTGTCATCTTTATTATATTCGCTCGGCCTATCCAAGAGCACTTAATATTTTTCCAATTATTTAAGTCTGACTTTATTTGTGTGAAAACTTTTTTGTAATTTTGCTCATATAATTCCTGACTTTCCTTTGGTAGGTAGATTCCCAAATATTTTATGCTATCAACAGTTATTTTGAATGGAATTTCTCTTTGTATCTCTTGCTCTTGGATTTTGTTGGTGGTGTATAAGAATGCTGAGGGTTTATGGGGATTTATTTTGTATCCTGCTACTTTGCTAAAATTATGAATTATTTCTAATAGCTTTTTAGTAGAATCTCTGAGAATCCCTTATTTTGTTAAAATTGCCCTGGCAGACTCAGTTTTTGGGATTATTTTTTTTAGAAAAGTTTTAGAAATCAGACACCTGTAGTGGCACTGGCAGTCTCTCTGATCTGTTTTTCCATTCCTGTAACCCCAGTTCATTAAGTATTTCAGCATTTCAAAGGACCTTGAAGTTCGGCTTGAGGCACCTAAAAAGTTTGGAGTTTGCCTGCCTTGATGGTCTAACTGTGCATAATCTGCTCAGAAATCTGTATTCTAATAGCAGCCCTGCCTATTTCTCTGGGTGGGGACGGGTGGAGTACTACAAGCCTCATCCTTCCCCCATGGAGAGGGCTGCCTCTCTGAATGGGCCTTGGACCCTGCTGCTTTGTAAGCAGAAACTGAGTTAAGTGCACAAATGACCACAGACCTAACTGTCCATCTCAAACTGGATTCTCTGGCTGAGATGGTGCTCCAGAACTGGAAAGGACCTGACATGCTTGCAACAAGGGAGCCTTTGTACAGCTGTTAACTCTGGGGTTATCAGGGAGAGACTTGCTCTTGCCATATGAGTCCTTACATTTTTTCTAGTTTTATTTTTGGCTCATTTGCTTTACATAAGGTGGGACAAAGACCTCCTGGGTATCTAGAGGAAGGTGCTAAGATTCAAAGGTTTGAATATTTAGGAGAGAAAGAGTGTGGAATGTTATGCCACAGTTCTCTTTAACTGTTTCCCTGTCTCAGTTTCCTTAACTGTTCTGTCTCTGACCCAGTAAAACTAAGGATTATTCGCTCTCGGGTTATAAATTAGCAAGATAAAAGAGTAGATCTCCTGACTCTTTTAGGGATTTACAATATTCCTTTAGAATATTCCAAGATAACCCACGATATCTTTACTTCTTTGTCTCTGGAATTTTTAGGTTTTATGGCTTCCCCTCCCTGATAAAAAAACTTTCCCTCCCTTTCTCTTCTTTGTCTCCAAAAAGGTATTTAAGAAGTTGGGGTTCTTTCATTCATTGCTGGAGAATGGCGTTGGCAGCTGTATGCTGGGCGCTGGATTCTTTGGGTCCTCCAGCCCTGGGACCAATATGGATTCTTGGTCCCAGTATACTTATCTCTGTCTGACTGGATAATCTGAGACGAGAGTCCTGTCCAGTCAATCTTACTCTCCCATTAATAAAATATTAAAAACTCTCTAATCTCTCTCCTGCCTCAGTTTCTCCGGCATTACAAGGAGAGAGATGGGACAGGAAGAGAGGATGTGAGAGAAAAAGAGAGGAAAATAGCTCTCCAGAAATGGGGGGGGGGGGGGGGAAGGCACAATTCCCTAGTGAATCTGTCATTTGCCATGGGAAAAGGAGATATATGCCATGAGGTTGGGGCCTGTCTTGAGCTGACAGATTGGATCCTGGGGAAATGGCACCCTAAAAAAGTTAACTGTGATAAGTTAGGGTTGGGAAGCATGGTGGAATGAGGGAAGGGTGGCCACATTGAGAGACACCTTGTCAGGTGATCTAATCCCCCTTCCCCATTAAGTATGGTGGCTGCAACACCTTGCTGGTGGGTTCGGATATCAATTGCTTCTACTGTTTAAAGGAACAGCCTACATTTATATGGTGTTAATAACTGAATGTTTTATTTTTATTTTTCAAGTCTGCTCTAAGAAGTTTGTTGGAACTGTAAGTTATCTGAAAGTGATTTATTTCTACTAAGATCCTATCTGTCTAAAGCAAATTATTTAATGCTTATTTACATGCATGATAGTCTCCTTGTTTAAGGAAGATGATAAAAAATCTAGAGCAGGATTTAAATCTGATCTGATAATTTAATAGGGTTATTTCCAAAAATTCTTTTTTTTTAGAATTAAGAGCGTATTAATGTTAAATCTGAAAGATCTAAAAGTTTCTTTTATGTGGAAACGGGATGGACAACATGCGATTTAGAATTTTTTTTCTTTGTATTTGAGTATTTTAAAGGCAAATGATCTATGTAACGTTAAATTTAGAACTATCTACTTAGATAAGAAAGATAGCTGTATAAGCTGTAAACCTTTATTGTGATTCTTGAGAACTAGATTCATCTGAAGCCCTTGATTAAGGATAATTGCTGTAGAAGATCAAAACTTGAGGACAGTTACCTGAAGTAAAACTGCCTTAAATAGATATTTTAATTTGCGGCCAGACTTTGGTTGCTGCTATTAATCTTTTAACCTTTTTACTTCCTGGGGCTAGAGTTTCTTTATCTAAAGGTTTACTTCGCCCAAGTACTTGGGGCCACTCCCACCTTGCCTTTTGAAAAAGCTGGGAATCTCTTTTGCCCTGATTAGGCTTAGGCCTAGAGCCTTTTACACTGTGTGTTGATGGAAGGCAGGGCTATCTCTGGAATCCCAATCCTAGGCCCTTGACTTGCTTATCAAAGATCTATATTGTTGTCAGATGCGTTTTTTCATCTTTTGCATGATCATGGTGGGGCTATATGGGAAGAGAACTTTTGACACTCTAGAAGTTGGGGACATAGAACCCCAATATACATGTTGAACAGGATAATTAAGCTTCAAGCAGTTGTATAAATTAACACCAGAAGGGGAAGTTTGTGTGAAACTAAATTTGTATATTTGTTGTATAAAGATGACAATGGAAATCTAGTAAAAAGTCATTAAAAACATTAAGAAACTTGCTCATGTTCAAGTACAGACTTGGACCTCACTGTTCAGTACTTCTTGGTGGTCCTGGTTTGGGAGAAGCTGGGGGAAGCAGCTCCTTTGGTTTGGCCTTAATAGCTCTCAGTAGTGTTATATTACTCCCTATCTGCATACCTTGTTTGATCTGATTGATAACCAGAATAGCCCAAAACTCATTACCTAGAATGATTAGGTTGAAAGAGAAAGCTGAAGAGTCTGTTAGATTGATGGTGTTAAAAGGTGGGAGCCAGTGGTCCAAGGAGACCGACAGGAACCAGAAGGGGATGAGGAATTCGATGGGGAATAAGAGGAGGGACTGAACGAGATAAGGTGAGATAAGGTGAAATCTTTCAAGACAGTTGTGAAAATCGAGTATTATTATTATTATTATCCATCTATTTCAAAGTTTGAGTAGGCCTGAAGGACTTTAAGTATTAAGTCAAGGACATACTTAAAGTGTCTCCTCCCTGCTATTCTCCTAAGGGCATACTTAAAGTTTTCTCCCCGTTATCCCCCAAAGGGCATACTCCCCTTCTTGTTATCCTCCCTATTTCAATTAAATATGGGCAACTATGTTGATCAAGTTCAATTTCTTGGGTAGTTCCCTCGTTTAAAATGTAAGATCTTCAGCCAATAAGGATGAGAGTCAGTGGTGGGAGGGAAATTTGCGTTAGGGATTAAAAGCATTGACCCTGCCCCCTACAGTGCCTCCTCCCTTCGATTGCCTGCTCTCGAGAAGGTATAATAAACTTTGCTTTGCTTCTAGAGATCTCTCCAGTCATTTTTAAATGGTTTCTGACCCACACAACTTCCACAGTAAAATTTAAGTGATCCTGGGTTTGGAACACAATGAGTTTCCTATCAGCCAACTTCTTCATATTCTTTTATAGACTTTGGGTCTAACTTGAAGTACATAAATAAAAGTCCTTCAATGGACTCTTCATGGTCTCTGACATTCCAGTATATCATAAGGCTAATAACCACTGTCCTTTCTACAGCTAAGACAACTACATTTTGGTCAATATTTGTAGTTATTAGAGATATGCTTCTCCCCAATGTTGTCAATTATTATTTAGAAATTTAAATCTCATAAATAAAAAATTTAATTCATTGAGGGTATTGCTACTGCTGCTATCTCAATCCTACAATTTTAAGAATTTCCTAGATGATATATTGTGGATTACTTTGAATGAGTTTTAAGACGAATCCCTCTGGCAAGATCTTATTGCTGAACTAAATTTTATATTCATGATGACCTGAAGACTAAAACCTAGCCAATGGGCCTACAATGTCCCAGAAATTAAATGGGTACCTTCTGAGTTTACAGCTTACAGTATTAGGAGGAATAGAATAAAAGGGGGCACAAATGATGATTCAAGTACATATCAGCAATATGCCAACTCTTTTGCCAGTGTATTTACCAGATAAGGAAAAGGGGGCTGGTATACATATGATTACATCAACCTGTACCAAGTAATGTGAGATCATTTGATGAGGTTGAGGGGAGTGTTTTATATTGACAGATTCTTGGTCCTGATTCTTTCCCCCTTGTGTGATTTTTGTGGCACATGAGAGTCTTATGAATGTCAGTCTATGATTGTGGCTCATAATATTGCAGAGATTCCCATCTCCAGCCCCAACATTAGAATATAATTCAGGATTCTATCTGTGGTAATTTAGTTGAGTTTAAAGAGTGTAGGTATGGAAATGATAGTCCAGAGATGTTCTTAGGTATGACCATTCCTGTGTGTGTTTGAGGGAAATTAGAGCTAGAAATCTTAGGAGCTGAGTAGGGTAAGATCAGGGTGGTCAAATGAGTACAAGTAAGGGTCTGGGTAGAGAATAAGAAGTAGTGAACTTATTAGAGAGGATAGAGAAACTGGAAGACATGGATGACAGTAACAAGAATCTACACAGTTGGCAGCAAACCTCAAGGAAAGTTGCTTGCTGATTAGTGGTGGCAGAGGAAGGGTCTGAAAGTAAGAGTTTCTCAACTCTTCCTCTTCATCTTGTGTGCCAGAGAGTATGAGAAACAGTTCACTTTGAAAGTTTGCTAAGAAATGTGTTTTTAGAAGAAATCAAGGTTTCTGAGAATACAAAAGAAATCTGAAACTAAGAGGCTTAGGCTTATGGAATGATAGCTTTATTGCTAAAAGAATTAGTGCCATCCCCTTATTTTATATTAAAGTACAGAATTTGGAAAGGCAGGTTGGGTGAACAAAAATTGCATTTAGAATATGATCTCCAGCTGCCAGGTAGTGCTCTAAAAAATCTAGCTTCCAGGTCCCCTTCAGTTCCTTTTTGCACATGCATAGGAGGGGCTGCCTGCCTAGACCTCTATGCAAACAGGAATAAATTGCCCTGGTTCTCTTCTGTTAGGATTCTTACAAGGTGCTCAGTAAGTGGAATTGAGGAGACAGTAGTTAAATCTAGTTTAGCATTAATTTAATCCTACAACAAATAATGGTTTCCTAGTGACATAATAATTGGTTTGTACTCAGTGTGGAACATATAAACTAGAAGCTTTCAGGGCCAGGAGGACAAGTCCACTAAAAGACAAGCCCACTAAAGGACAAGCCCACTAAAACAGAAGCCCACTAGAAAGTCTTGGAGGAGGAGACAGATTTATCCCATCTTCCACTTTTGTGCTGGCTGGAGACTGAAGTAGAAACCTTTGGACTCCGGGAGATTGAGAAGCCAGGATTCAGTTGAGGAGATTCACAAGCCAGAGACAGCAGATCGAAGGAAGACAGAGAAGTGGTGGCAGGCTGTCCTGTGGAGAAGACTGAAACCAAGATCCAGAAGGCCTCTAGAAAACTAGCCAACTCCCAAGTGAAGGAGATAAGATTTGGAAATAGAAAGTAAAGGATTTGGACCTTTAGTACCTGGTTGCATTCAGGGTGATTACTCTGAACTGAAACTAAAGCTGCCTCCAGAAGTCCCCTGAGAAACCTGCTCCCAGAAAATATTATTTTAGAGAAGCATATTATACTCTTCACCTTCTAACACCCTAAAGTCTTGGAAATCAGACCAATCTCGTTTAATCTAAGATAAAAAATTTGAAGATTATCAACAGTAATTCACAAATTACAAAAATGGCTCTGCCTCCAATCAATCAAGATACATAATCTACATTATAGATTATGTTAATTGAATAGACTAAAAAAAGTCATTAAAAATAGATGCACAAGCCATTCTCCAATTGATAAATGGTCAAAGGATATGAACAGACAATTTTCAGACGATGAAATTGAAACTATTTCCACTCATATGAAAGTGTTCCAAATCACTACTGATCAGAGAAATGCAAATTAAGACAACTCTGAGATACCACTACACACCAGATTGTCTAAGATGACAGGAAAAAATAATGATGAATGTTGGCAGGGATGCGGGGAAAACTGGGACACTGATACATTGTTGGTGGAGTTGTGAACTAATCCAACCCTTCTGGAGAGCAATCTGGAATTATGCCCCAAAAGTCATCAAACTGCATACCCTTTGATCCAGCAGTGTTTCTATTGGGCTTATATCCCAAAGAAATACTAAAGAAGGGAAAGGGACCTGTATGTGCCAAAATGTTTGTGACAGCCCTGTTTGTAGTGGCTAGAAACTGGAAAATGAATGGATGCCCATCAATTGGAGAATGGCTGGGTAAATTGTGGTATATGAATGTTATGGAATATTATTGTTCTGTAAGAAATGACCAGCAGGATGAATACAGAGAGGCTTGGAGAGACTTACATGAACTGATGCTGAGTGAAATGAGCAGAACCAGGAGATCATTATATACCTCAACAACAATACTGTATGAGGATGTATTCTGATGGAAGTGGATTTCTTCGACAAAGAGAAGATCTAACTCAGTTTCAACTGATCAAGGATGGACAGAAGCAGCTACACCCAAAGAAAGAACACTGGGAAATGAATATAAACTGTTTGCATTTTTGTTTTTCTTCCTGGGTTATTTCTATTTCTGAATCCGATTCTTCCTGTGCAACAAAAGAACTGTTCGGTTCTGCACACATATATTGTATCTAGGATATACTGTGACATTTAACTTGTATAGGGGGAGGTGAAAAGTTGAAACAGAAATGAGTGCAAGGGATAATGTTGTAAAAAATTACCCAGGCATGGGTTCTGTCAGTAAAAGTTATATTTTAAAAATAAATAAATAAATAAAGATAAAGTTTAAGAGAACCTAAAAAAAATAGATGCAGTTAGAATCAGAGGGAAACAATTTATTTGGAATTTTATTTTGGAATTTCTCTGATAAAAATCTGACATGCAAGATATAGAAGGCACTCATTCAAATACATAAGAACAAAAGTTGTGAGTTGTCAAATGATATGAACAGATATCTTCCAAAAGAAAAAAATGTAAATTATCAACAACCTTATGAAAAAATGCTCTAAATCACTACTAATGTTGTGCCAAAGTTCCCTTTTAATGTTGTGATCCAGTTTCTCCAATTGTCCCATTTAGTTATTCTGCCATTTAACATTTAACACTGACTAGGGGCTATCTGGAAGGAATAGCCCTGAGGGAAGTTGTCTCCTCCAGTCTTCCCTCCCATAATCCAAATGGAGCCTTTTTTTTTTAACCTTAAGCCACAAAACAGGCAATAACATACAAGCCATACAGAACACTGACCAAGCCCAATGGCGTCTTAAAATCCCCAGTCTTTGTAGACAGCCCCCTGAGCATGCAGAAGCGGAATTCTGAGGCTTCTACAGTTAAAAGGCTGTGATGGGAAGGGCGTGGCTCTAACACAGAATGACCAAATCAGGGAAAGTCCCGTTTTAAAATGTATGGGACAGCATGCTTCCTGAGGGCTGGAAGCTGTGGCTTTTAAGAGCCAGGTAAAGGTCTGGGAGGGGCGCGGCTCACTTATCCAGATTGCCAGCCAAGTAATATTTTAAAAGTTGGTGAAAACCTTTCCGGAGATTTGAGAAGATAAGACTGAGTCCCCAGTCTCCCCACTGTACGGTACCCCAAGAAAGGGACAGGATAGAAGCACTTAAATGGCAAGTTGCCAAGCCACATGGGAGAGGTCTGAAATAGGCCTCAAATTCTACACTCCCCACTCCATGGAAGAAGGGGGAGAAAAGGCCAGAGCAAGGGTGGGGGAGGAAGAGATGCCATCTTACCCAATGTGGTGCGTGCTGAATGGCGAGGGCTCCTCTGGCGGTTCCCCGCGAGGGTGGGGCAGCTCATCTAAGACCCCAAATCTTGCTGGGAGAGCAAGACCTGAAGGAGAGACTGCTTATCCCTGTCCAGGGAGGAGCAGCTGTAGGCAGACACATATCTCTAAACTCTCCCCAGTTCAGTGACCCTTCTCCTCGTGGGTAGAGCCTGACCATTAGAGACTCCATTGCATTTAACAGTGGGCTCAACTACGACTCCTCTTAAGTTTCTCCGGTTATCTCCCCAGGACAGATCAAAAAGAGCGCTGGCCTGGGACCCCCGAGAAGGGTGGGGTCCCCAAAACGGCCATGTGTCTCCTTGGTCTGGGGCGTGGGGGGGGGGGGGTTAAAGAGACACTTCTCGGAGTTCCTGCCTGAGAGCAGGGCTTTCTGGTGACAGAAAAAAGATTAGAAATGCATTGAGATACAAAGGAAGGGCCTTTGTCTCTGGAAAAGGATTTGGACAGCGGGAGTTTCCTCAAGCCAAGCATCTGCTGAAGGAAGGATTTTAGAGGCAGGGATTGTCTAGATTGTGGACAGGTAAAAACTTTTAGTTTTCCAAATCCTTGCAGCCTCCCTCGGATCTCTTAGAGACACAGAGCGGACAAAAGAAGGCCTTTTGTCAATCCGCAGCAAGTCCTAAAGAATTGTGCCAGAGCTTAGAACTCCAACTTCGACTGCAAGTCAACCACTTGACTGCAGTGTCCACTGCAAGATAAGGAAAGAGAAAAGGTCTTTTACCTCGTCCAGAGTTCCGGATTTCCTGGTCAAGAACCAAGCAAATGGTGTCTTAAAAAGGACACTCCGATAGTGACAACCGCGTCTGGTTAGTCACACACAAGGCTAAGCCAGTGGCGTCTTTAAAAGACACCCAGGATTATAGTCTGGAATGCCCAGAGTTGTGCCAACTGGCACACAGAACCAGATGTGTCTTAGGAGACGCTGTATGTAGTTCGACACTACTTCTCAGAACTTAGTCTGAGCACCAGCAAGTATATTCTAATATTCCGAAAATCCAGGTGCTAACACTTATTCTCTCCTGGCGGAATCAAAAGTATCCACTGTCAGGTGTGGCCCCAGCTGGTGAACTGCTCTCTTCCTGGAGCCTGTGGAGGAATCCAGAGGGCTAGTCTTTTCCAAGAAAGAGAAAACCCAGATCCCCAACTGTTTCCAGGCCCAAAGTGGAGAGTTGAAATGTTTCTAACTCCTAGTCCCGTTCTCAGTTCCTGATATCTCTCTGGGGAAGCTGCCGGAGAAACTGAGCAAGACAGAGGTTAGAGACCAATTCAATAGTTTATTAAACAGAGAGAAATACTGGGACCAAAAGGGTACCTGAGTCTGGGACAGCAAGCTTTTTTATAGGATAACAAGAACAATGACATAATGGGGGTGGTACCTAGGTGGGGATAAGGGGGAGGCCCCTAGGATGACACAAAGGAGGGAAGTTACTGATATTCTAATGACATCTAAAATGGATAAACCTTTATCCTGTCAAACATTAAGAAGGAATGTCTATAACCTAAAGATATACAATTTTCATCTCATCAACCATTTAAGAGGGAATGATTATAGCCTGGGGTTTTGGGGCAGAGCAACTGAGGTAGACCTTTATCTCATCAAATATAAAGAGGGAAAGGTTATAACCTGAGGCAGAATAATTAAATAGGACAATTGGAGAAACTGGGTCACCACATTAAAAGGAAACTTTGTCACAACACTAATAAGAAAAATGCAAATTAAAACTACAAAATTGTTCTTCAAGCTTACCAGATTGCAAAAAAGACAAAAAAAAAAAAAAATGACAATTTTTGGAGGAACTTTATGAAGGCAGGCACTTTGATTGTGGAGCTCTGCTGTTAGCCATTTTGGAACAGAACTTGAACTATATCCTGAAAGTGCACTAAATCTCTGACTTCTAATAGAACCACACTTCTAATAGAACAAAACTCAAGGGCTCATGAACAGAGGAAAAGGACTCAAATATACAAGAACTATTATAGTTTTTGTTATTGCAAAGAATAGTAATAAATAGGTAATCATCAATTGGAAAATGGCTTGAGCTAATTGAGGTGTATGAATTCTATGAATCTTTTTGCTCCAGAAGAAATGAAAAATATGATAGATTCAGAGAAATTTGAGAAACTCAATTCTTAGGCTCTGGTTTCTTTCATATGTAAATCTAAAGGGCATCTATTCTACCTATCTTACGGAGATATCATGAAAATCAAATGAAATTATGGTTATAAAACATTTGAAAAAAAGTTTTAAATAAATAACCATTATCCTTAACAACCAGATAGTAAATTCCTCATTTCTTTCAGTAAGTGACCAGAGGATTCTTTCTGTTTCTACTTTGCCCTCTGGTTTTAAAAGATGTGGATAGCTTTCATTTAAGATCTCTTGAAATAGGATGTCTAGACTTTTTTTTTAAGTCATGTCATTCAGATATTGAATGATTCTTAAATATTTTCTCTTCAATTCCAGGTTATTTGTTTTTACTATGAAATACTTTACATTTTCTTCTATCTTTTTATCTCTGGCCTTTAGCATCTAGCAGCTTCACATTGCCTTGCCTGGTCAGAAGTCTCAGTCATGTCTCGAGATGAAATTTTCCTTGTACAATCCATTTGTGGGCCATGGCTTTACTGCTACCCTCCTTCAGGTCGGTCTCTATGCCACCTAGGATCTCCTAACCCCACCATGCCTTGTGCTGTATCTCTTGACCCACCGTGTCTTGTAGTGTCCCCTTCTCCTTACAGCTAACTTTCTTTTTTTTTTTTTTTTTGCTTGCAAGTGGGGTAAGTGACTTGCCCAGGGTCATACAGCTAGGAAGTGTTAAGTATCTGAGGTCAGATTTGAACTCAGGTCCTCCTGACTTCAGGGCTGAGCTAACTCTTTTGGGGTGCTGAATCCCTTTCAGGATTTAGCCTGCCAGCTAAGGGATGCCCAACCTCATGGGGCTTTTCTTTCTCCTGGTAAATGGCGAGTTCCCCTGGGAACTTGCCCTTTCTATCAGTAATCATTAAAATCGCTTTCTATGCTCTCCCACTCCTGGTATCTACTGCATCCCTTCATTTTGTCTGTAACCTCTTCCCTAAGTAAAAGATCCTTTTGCCAGAGGGAACCGCCACTGAGAATTCTTCTCTTGACCCCGCCCCCACTTCTGGCAGCTGCCTCCTCTGGTCTCTATGTGGCCCACATTACAGTAAGAGGCACAAAAGCACCCAGCAGATGCTCCATGAGCAGAAGGGGGCTGGGCCCGAGCCACAATGAGCCGGCTCCAGAGCCACACCTGTTGCTGATTCCCAGCGGATCCCCTAACAATCCTTGGTTGTGTCTCAGGACCCCAGGCCGCAGCTCTCTGGTGGGGGAAAAGCTGGGAACGCCTTGGTCCTGTCGACCCTCTAGGCCCACAGGATTACGTGTAGGCAGGGAGGCAGCCAGGGCAGACCTTCCCAGGGGGGCAAGAGCTGGGTCCTCCCTTCACTCCCTCCAGCCCCGTTCAGGCCTAACCCTGGCGTTCTGGGTTAATGCTAGCTCTGTATAGCAGGTGCTTGATTGGGGGAGTCAGGGACCCTGAACACTGTGATCAGATCCAACATAAAGTGGCTTTCCCAAGTCGTACCCACCGAGTTTAGCTCCAGTCTTGTTCCCTAGAGGAGGATGCTCAGGAACATGCTTCATTCGTATGTGACACATAAAAATGGCGGTCGTTTTATTATTCTTTTGGCTTTTCATACTAGATCCCTTTCGATCCTTGTGAGGACGTGGTGATTTCATTTAACAGCTGAGGACCTGAGACCAGAGAGGGGAGGTAATTTGCTCATGACCACACTGGCCAGACTTAAACCAGCCTTTCTGACCAGGATGTAAACATATGTACTTTGTCTTTTGGAATACTATATTCCAAGGTCCCTGTGTCTAGATAGTAATGACTGCTAAATTGTATGTGATCTTAACTGTGGATCTTTAGTATTTAAATGATTTCTTTCCAGTTTGGAGTATTTTTTTCTTTAATCTGGGAGTTCTGGATTTTTGCTATTATATTCCTAGGAATTTTAAAATTTCTTTCAGCAAGTGACCAGAGGATTCTTTCTGTTTCTACTTTGCCCTCTGGTTTTAAAAGATGTGGATAGCTTTCATTTAAGATCTCTTGAAATAGGATGTCTAGACTTTTTTTTTAAGTCATGGCATTCAGATATTGAATGATTCTTAAATATTTTCTCTTCAATCTGTTTTCCAGGTTATTTGTTTTTACTATGAAATACTTTACATTTTCTTCTACTTTTAATTTTTGATTAAAGAAAAATCTTGTTATTGTACCTGATGGCTTGCTTCTATTTGGTCCATTCTAATTTTTAGGGAATTTGTACCCTGAGCAAAGTTTTGTACCTTCTTTTTCTTCTTCTTTTTTTTTTTTGGCCAACTTCTAATTCCTTTTCCAATTATTTATTCAATGATCCTCATTTATTTTCCAAAATTTTTCCCCCTCTAGTGCTGTCATTTCATCATTAAACATTTTTTAAAACCTCTCAACATCTTGCTTTATCTTTTCTAAGAGTTTTAATTGGGAATTTGTGCCTAGATTGCTTTACTTTGAGGTTTTGCTTGTATATGTTCTTTCCGGGATGTGTCATGAGTGTCCCTGTAGCCATAATAGCTTCTTTATGCTAGGTTTCTTTTTTCTTTGCTCATTCACTAATTTCTCTCCTGACTTCAGACTTGTCAGGGTTAGCATCTGTAGCCTTCCGGAAGGAAGTTTGGGTTCATCCTGTTGTAGAGCTTTTTTGGTGTACTGAGCCTTGAAGTATTTCACCATTTTAGGGACAATTCAAAGGAGGGACCTGCAAACTTTCAGTGCTTCCAAAGTAGTCAGATCCAAGACAAAATCTAATTTCTGCTCCCATCTCCACTCTCATTTTTTTCCCTTGAGGCAATCGGAGTTAAGTGTCAGAGGTCAGATTTGATCTCAGATCGTCCAGACATCAGGGCCAGTTCCCCATCCACGGCAGTACATAGCTGCCCTTCCATTCTCCTCATCTTAACTCTGTAAATTTCTCACTTGGATTTGGGTCTCAGGGATAAGTGTAGCTGGGCTCAGCTATTACAGCCAATTGGAAAACTCTGCTGGTTCAGAGTGACAGAACTGCAAGCTCTCATTTGATTGAGAGATTCCTGGTCTGGTTTCAAGCTGAACAAGAAGTTGATACTGAGATCCCCTTCTGCCACGTTCCTGCAGCTTTCTTCTGTATATCCTCTTCTCTCCACATGCAGCCTAGATTTAGGCCTCTGTTAGGTGGCTTGGTGGCAAAGTGGTTAAAGAAAGTCTGGGCTTGGAATCGGAAAGAACTGACTTAAAATCCATCCTTAGAAACCTCCTAGTTAGTTGTGTGGCTTTGCACAATTTACTTATTTATTTTTTGAGTGGGATTTTTGACTTTAATATGTGAATTTTTTTCTGAGTGTTTTTTTTTTCATTTTTACCTGCCTCATTTTCCCAAATACATGTAAAGATGGTTTTCAACATTCATTTTTGTAAGATTTTATGATCTAGATTTTTTCCTTTCCTCCCTTGCCTTTTCCTTCCCTAAGACAGCAAACAAACTGATATAGTTTATATGGGTACAATGCTGTTAAACATATTTACATATTTGTGATGTATAAGAAAAATTAGACCAAAAAGGAAAAAAAAAATCACAAGAAAGAAAAAAGCAAAAAAAAAAGGGTGAAAATATTGTTTTGATTCATATTCATTCTTCATAGTTGTCCCTCTGAAGATGGATGGCATTTTCTATCCTAAATTTATTGGAATTGTCTGGGATCACCTCATTGATGAGAAGTGCTAAGTCTATCATAGCTGATCATGATATATGAATTTGTAAAAATTAATATAAAAATTTATTTCTTATTGTGTCTCTTCTTATTTCCTTTTCTATCTCTTCCTGTACTGTATCTTGTCTTTTTTTTTTTTTTTTAAGCTTTTTATTTTCAAAATATATGCCTGGATAATTTTTCAACATTGACCCTTGCAAAACCTTGTGTTCCAAATTTTCCTCCTCTTTCCTCCATCTCCTCCCCTAAATGGCAAGTAATCCAATATATTACACAATTCATTTAATTTCTGCTTCAGGTTCCTCAACTATAAAGTGGGGACAATATTAGGGTTATGGAGAGAATCATATGAGATAATATTTCTAAAGTGCTTAGGACAATGCTGGGACCCAGGAGGTAATTTAATAAATGCTTGTTCCTTTTTTTCTTCCTTTCCCCAGTGTACTTTGGATCTGACTGAGAATTGGGGGCAACACAGCTGCAAGATGGCTCCCATTTTCTGCCACGATGTGGTTGTGTTCTTGGCCAGACTCTGTCCCCCAGAATCCTCAGACCTCTGTCTGTCTTCCTATGCTGACCTGGCCTGGAAAAAATAGTTCACTGTGATTTTTTTTCTTCGATATCCTGATCAGGATTTGGTACGGTGCACCTTCAGTTCTGTTTGGAGGAGTTTGGGGAAGTGGGAGCGGGCAATCTTGGCCCTGCCTCTGCTGCTGCTCCCTTTGTCGTAGGTAGACAAACAGCAGCTGGTGGAGCAGAAAATGCCTGGGATGGAAAACACATGGTCCCAGAAAAGGCCAAACTAGCGGCTGCATTCCTCCCCCCAGATGTGGTCTGGCGTAGACAACGGAGGAGCAGCAGAAGGGACAGGGGGGAACATGGGCCTGCAAGGCCAAGATGGATGGTCCCAGGCTTTGGGGAGAGATGCTACGGCTCTTAGATTATTCTTGATTCCCTTCCTGAATGTCTAAGGCTAGTTAGTCGCTGCTAACATTGAATTTATCTGTGGTATCTCTAGCTACAAGTCTGCTAAGGGTTAGAGTCATGGTTTGAATAGTTTTCATTCCAAATAATTACACAAGGAATTGGTGGGGAGCCTCTCATAGAGGGTTGAACCAGATGAACTCTAAGGTCTCTTCTTCCTCTAAATCCTATGATTCTACTTCATTTTGTTGAGTTGAATCACTCATAAGAAGCTTGGTTGGCTCAGGCCATCACCGAGTAGAGAAAACTAAGTTTTTCAGCCTGGGGTTCTTTGATATAGCGTTCCAAAATCTACAGAAAGAACTGGTTCTACCTAGAAGCTCTTATTATTTCGTCCTATCTCTGTTATGTCTAGAGAACAGCTCTAGGGGAGTTGGCAGAAAAATAACCAGGAAAGTAAGTGCGGGCTGGAATCCAGAGGAGTTTCAGGTTTTGGCCTTCCTCGTTGACATTTACATTAAGATACCAAGTTACCGTATATGTCCAAATATAGGCTATTCCCAAATAGGCATTACATCCTCCAAAGGAAGGGGTTTCCATCAAGAGGAAAATGTTTTCTAACTACATCTGAATGCGAGACACTATTTCATGGGTTGAGAAACATAAGATTTTAAAGGTGGATGTGTGTCCCCAGGGCACGCTCATGTTCTTCTTGCTTCTTTCAGTGGCCATGCTGAGGATGAGGACCACAGGGGATCCCTTGGGGTAGAGCAGTCTGCTGTGTCCCAGGCCCAGCTGCCAACTGTTGGAGTCATAACTGCTTCTTCCTCCTTTCTTGCTATCTAGATACAGCTAATTAGCACAAAGGGTAGAATGTGGGGCCTGAAGTTAGTAAGAACTGAGTTAAATGTGGCCTCAGAAGCTTACTTGTACAACCCCAGTCAAGTCACTTAATCTATGTCTACCACATAATAGTAGCAGCTCCTTCCAGACAGGGTTGTAAGGACTGTTGTAAGGTTGTAAGGGTTTGAAAGATTAACAATTTTATTTTATT
The DNA here is from genome assembly GCF_016432865.1 of Antechinus flavipes. Lineage (NCBI taxonomy): Eukaryota > Metazoa > Chordata > Mammalia > Dasyuromorphia > Dasyuridae > Antechinus > Antechinus flavipes. Next base: position 421,118,769 of record NC_067399.1, read on the forward strand.
TTTTTCTTTATTAAAACTTTCTATTTTAAAAAACATAGGCATGGATAATTCTTCAACATTAACCTTTGCAAAATCTTGCGTTCCAATTTTCTCCCTTTCCCCACCCCCTCTTCTAGATGGCAAGTAGTCCAATATATGTTAAACATGGTAGAAATAGATATGCAATTATCTTGCTGCACAAGAAAAATCAAATCAAATTGGAAAAAAATGAGAAAGAAAATAAAATGCAAACAAACCACAACAAAAAGAGTGAAAATACTATGCTGTGATTCACACCCAGTTCCCCCAGCCCTCTCTCTGGTATAGATGGATCTCTTCATCACAACATCCTTGGAACTGGTCAGAATCATCTGAAATATTTTTTGCAAAGCATTCATCACAGTGCCCAACACATCCTTGGCACTTGTTTCCTTTTTTCCTTCTTTTGCTGCCTTGGGCCCAGGACATTACATGTTAGATAGAGGTTCAGGCTGCATGTAGATTAGACTGGTCATTAAAAGGGAGGAAGGGGAAGGCTTCCTTGCTGCCTAAAGTATCAAAGGTCCAGCCTACGAGGGATTGATAGCAGAAATTCATCAGAGTTTTTATTGCCGTCCAGGATATAAGTGGTTGTGTGGGGGAAAAAAGTAGCATTTTATACCTGTTTTAACTTTAGAAGTTGTATTCTTTTATTTATTTATTTTTGCTGAGGCAATTGAGGTCAAGGGACTTGCCCAGGGTCACACAGCTAGGAAGTATTAAGTGTCTGAGGCTGCATTTGAACTCAGGTCCTCCTGACTTTAGGGCCGGTACTCTATCCACTGTTTTATCCAGCTGTTCCTTTTAATTTTTAAAAAACAAAATTGTTTTCATTTTATTTTATTGTCTACAAAATGTCTTATTTTAATTCCTAACTGGACTAACTTAGGTTAGAACTGTGTATATGTGTATGTATGTGAAAATATACATTTTTACATATATCGAATGCATATATATATATATATATATATATATATATATACACACGTCTTTAAAAATATGTTCATCTTTCTCTTTTCTGTTTTTTTTTTTTTTTTCATCTTCATTGTTTTCTCTCTACAGAATAACAGGCTACTCAGATTCTGTAGAGCTATATCTGGTAGAAAAATATAGCATTTAGTTGAGCAAATATGATGATTATTCTATAGAATTTGATTATAAATACAATCCCACCCTTTAGGAGTTGATAATCTAATTTTCTCCAATAGAATGACAAAAACAAATATTCTTTCATCTAAGAATTCCTCAGCTTTCAAGTTACAGCTTCAATCCTGCCTCCTCCATGAAGCCTCCCTTGATTATCTTTGATTCATCTCCTTCCATGGTATCTTGAGTGTACACTAAGCACCACCTAGCTGCCTCTAAGATTAAATATTGAACTAAATGCTACTTTTTTTTCTTTTTTTACTGCTTATTTATTGATTCCACATTTATATACTCTAAGAGGGCAAGGTCCAAGGTCTCCTACTTCTTTGTCTCCTCCATAATATTTTATACCTTTATCTGGCAACGACTGTCTCTTGCTTCTACAACTCTGATTTCAATTCATTTTTATGTTAGATCTCACCAAATAACATTTTCCAGGAAAGGGAGGAATAGTTGAGGTGAATTTTCAGGAGATTTTCAGGAATGAATTTGGGCTTTATCCCAGGTAGTAGAGTGAAAAGAAATCTGGACTTGATGTCGGGAGGACCCTCAGTTTGATTCCTGACAACCAATTCTGTGACTTGAGCAAGGTACATAACCTATAAAAGCTCTCATGGTGGATCAGGAGTGATCAGGGCTTTATCCCTTGATGTTGTCATCCATTGGTAGGGATATGAGTGGAGAGAGATCATTTTCTACCCTTAGCAATTCTTTGCCAAATCTTGGATTTATAATTTTGAAGCTACATGCTTTGGCTTGTAGTCTAGAATTAGGGAGATAAAACCTCAACAAAATACCAAATGTGAATTTCTTGGACAAATCATAAGCCTGGCCCTTTTGCCTTCTAGGATATTTGATAGCTAAAAACAACTCTTAAAGAGATATAAGAATATCCCATATTTCTGTGACCATCACACATCAACAATTCTCTGGGAAATAGCCCTCTATATGTCTTCCCAGCTATTCAACAAATCCCCTCACCCACCAAAAAACCTACTTACTGAATGTAAAAGGAGAATCCGTTTTTGTCCCTTAAAATAGATAGTCCTTTATAAACAAGCATGTTTGGTATACAGGGCATGTAATGTGCAAATATTTTCACCAGGGCACACCCACAAACCTAACAATTTATTGTGTCTGAAGTGACCTATTCTTTCACCAATAATGAAAGCTGAATGTAGTTCCACAAAACAGTCCTGCACCCATAACAAGCTAGTACTCTCAGTGAGGGGGTGACAAACCATAAAGGCACCAATTTGCTGCAGTGATATGACACTTAAAAGAATGGTGAGATTAATCCAATCAGATAGACTTTTAAGAAAAATTCCATTTACTCCTATACTCGCTAGTTTTTTTTTTTTTTTTTTAATAGTAATGGGTGCTAGATTTTGTCAAATGCTTTTTCTGCATCTATTGAGATAATTATATGCTTTCTGTTAGTTTGGCTATTGATATCATCATTTATGCTATTCGTTTTCCTAATACCGAACCAGTCATGCATTCATAGTATAAATTCTACTTGGACATGGTATATTATCCTGATGATAACTTGCTGTAATCTCTTTGTTAATATTTCAGATAGACTTTTCAGGCTTTATTCTTCTAGACCATGTGGAACCATTAACCATTCCTTCTTTTTGAATTTTTTTCTCCTCCCTGTGATTGGAACTCTTGGCCAATGACAAAAATTCTCTTAAACCAAATCACTCAGGTGAAGCCTGAAGTCCCCTCCTGGCTGATTGCTTCTGATTATTGCTATAGCTAGGAAGCAGTGGCTTTTTCAGTTTCCCTAATGTGTCTTCACCTCTCCTGAGCTTTTCTTCCTCAGTCAGTTTTCTGCCATTTTTTGTCCTTTTGTTTCCCCCTCTCACTCTAATAGTCCAGTCTTCCTTGACACTGGCTGGGCTGGGGTGAAGGTATTTGAGTTTAGGAGTACAGGACCTCCTGTGAATGTGAAAAATCACAAGTAACTCTAGGCCCCACTGCAAATCTTTATTTTTAAAATTCTGATCATATTTATTTAGCATAAAAAACCAATGAAATAATACATTGCACCCATAAAAAAGTTTCAGTTTCTTGGTGAGTGGTGATTATTTTTAACACCATGCAGAGTCTTCTCAGTAGACATAACTTGCTTCAATTGCTTCAAAGATTTTTTTTCTATGAAAAGATCACTGGGATCATCTGGGGAAAAATGAATGACAGATTCTAGACGGTAGAGAGACAAAGAGGAGGTTTCCCCAAAAGAGCCCATAGCCCTTTTGTGAACTCAAACATTTAATACATTATAATTCCTTATGTATGTATGCTTATGGTAGTAAATGATAAAATAGATTAATAATATAAATTTATAACTATTTTAAAAAGTTTTCTTTATACATGATTTTCTGAAATATACCACAAATCTTCCAAAAATTATCAATGGTCAACTCCCAAAAAGCTGAAAATGGAAATGTGAAACCTAGGAATGTTGTAGGATGACAGTGGTTGCAGTCTGATGATTTAAAGGAAAGCCTCTGCATTTGTAATGATTTGCCTTTTACCTAAAAAAAAAAAAAAAAACAAAAACCTTCAAGTTTCTCCTATAAAAGGCATTTTTTTTAGTAACATCTATCTTTTCATGTTGATATGATTTCTCATTTTCTTACTTTTACTCTTCAGTCATAAAACACATAAATACAGATTTTATTGAGCTACCTTTGATGTCTCTTGTTAAGTTTCCCAAAAGGCAGTTTATTAGGTAACCTTGAAAGTGCATTTCTCACACTCATATTTCTTTAGTTTTTAATAATTAAAAGATATTTCTTACCTCTTTATAATATTAAACTGTTTCTCCACAAGCAAAAAACATCGCTCCAAAAAAAACAAAGAGATTCAAATCCTTAAATTTATGCCAGAGTGATTTTCTCTCCAATACTATTCAAAACTCTACCTGAAAGCTGAGTTTATTATATTTGTAGGTTAGTAGTTTATATTAAAACAAAATCCTTTTCTCATTCATATTAGGTGCCAAATTGTTCATCCACAACAGAGTAAATATAACTCTCTTGATTTATATAAAAAGTACTTTTTATATTCTTTTTTTTTAATCATTAATTGCTCCTTAAGAAAAGGCCCTTAAAATGATAATGCATTATATATGATTGATTAAATTAATTTAAGATGAACATTGCTGGAGGTTCAAGTTGATATTTATAGACTCATTATCTTCTGTAAAACCACCATTTTGTGGAGGAACCTGTGTAAGGGAGGAGAGGGGGTGGGATAGGAAAGAGATTTGCCTAAATTCACATTGACAGGAAGTGGCAGGACTCAAATTCAGAATTTCAGGTTACAAGTATGGTGCCCTTCCTACTACATTAAGAAACTTTCTACTTTTATTCCAGAGTTTAAAAGTACTTATTTAGAATAGATTCTTTCATTTGGCTTGTTATAGTTAATAGAGATATCAGTTTGTTGGAAGAAATCTGGAAAAAACTTTCTATTAAGCAATCATTTAATAAACATTTATTAAGCACCTTTTATGTAGAGGAACTGTACTTTCATACACCATAATTTGTTTAAATATATATACATGTGTGTGTGTATATGTATCTGTGTCCTGTCTATGTGTATACATAAAGTAAGCAGAAATTTCATGGCAAAACAAAGAGGGAAAAAGTAGCATGGCTGGTGAGGATACATTATGGAGCCAACTTGGTTCCCAGGGCTAAGAAGTCACTGAAATGGAATTTACAGAGAAGGTCAGAGCCAAAAGGGAGCTCAGGGATCACCTTGTCTCACCTCTTTCTTTTTTTGCCTGGGGAAACAGGTTCAGACAGCTAGGAGCGACTGGTCAGAGATCAGCATTTGGTTGTGAGGTAATAGGAAATTGGAATATTTAAGTTCTTGAAAAGGAAAAAGGAGGAACACTATAAAATAAGTGTTTTAGGAAGTCGAAAACTTTCACTGAGGCAGGGAGGTCTAGTCCCATCTGCTAATATCATAGGAGTGTACTTCCTCTCACCCCAAGAGGGTAAGGGATGGGGCTAGTGGAGGTTGGGGGAAAAGGAAGAGAAAGAGGGATTTCTCTTCTCTTAACACAAACCCTTGGCTGGACTATCTGTTTCAGGGCTTACCAGCACTACTACTCACCTTTCTTTCTTAAAGAAAGTTTTTTATTTTCAAAACATATGTACATATGTTTCAACACTCATCCATTTTTTCCCTCTCTTCCCCCCTCTCCTCCCCTACACAGCAAGTAATCCAATATAGTATAACAAGTGCAATTCTTCTATACATAGTTCCACAATTATCATATTGCACAAGAAAAATCAGATCAAAAAGGAAAAAATGAGAAAGAAAACAAAATGCAATCTAACAACAAAAAGAGTGAAAATGCTATGTTGTGAACCACACTCCCACAATCCTTCCTGTGGGTGTAGATGGCTCTCTATCACAAGATCATTGGAACTGGGAAGAATCCAATCTCATTGTTGAAGAGATCCACGTCCATCAGAATTGATCATCATATAATCTTGTTGTTACTATGTATAATGATCTCCTGGTTCTGCTCATTTTACTTAGCATCAGTTCATGTGAGTCTCTCCCAAGCCTCTCTGAAATCATCCTGTTACTCATTTCTTATAAAACAATAATATTCCATAATATTCATATACCATAACTTATTCAGCCATTCTCCAACTGAGGGGCATCCACTCAGTTTCCAGTTTCTGGCCACTACAAACAGGGCTGCCACAAACATTTTTGCACATACAGGTCCCTTTCCCTTCTTTAGTATCTCTTTAGGATATAAGCCCAGTAGAAACACTACTGAATCAAAGGGTATGCACAGTTTGATAGTCCTTTAGGCATAGTTCCAAATCATTCTCCAGAATGGTTGGATCTGTTCACAATTCCACCAACAATGTATCAGTGTCCCAGTTTTCCCACATCCCCTCCAACATTCGTCATTGTCCTTTCTGTCATCTTAGCCAATCTGAGAGGTATGTAGTGGTGTCTCAGAGATGTCTTAATTTGCATTTCTCTGATCAATAGTGATTTAGAGCACCTTTTCATATGAATAGGAATGGTTTCAATTTCTTTATCTGAAATTTGTCTATTCATATTCTTTGACCATTTGTCAATTGGAAAAATGGCTTGAATTCTTATCAATTTCTCTAAATATTTTAGAAATGAGGCTTTTATCAGAATCCTTGAATATAATTTTTTTTCCTGGTTTATTACTTCCCTTGTAATCTTGTCTGCATTATTTTTTTAACTTAATATAATCAGAATTATCCATTTTGTATTCAATAATATTCTCCAGTTCCTCTTTGGCCACAAAAATCCTTCCTTCTCCATAGATCTGAGAGAGAAACTATTCTTCGTTTTTTAAATTTGCTTGTAGTATCACTTTTTATGTCTAAATCATGAATCCATTTCAAACTTACCTTGGTATATAGTGTTAGGTGTGAGTCAGTGCCTAGTTTATGCCATGCTAATTTCCAGTTTTCCCAGCAGTTTTTGTCAAATAGTGAGTTCTTATCCCAAAAGCTGGGTTTTGGGTTTGTCAAACACTAGATTACTATAGTCATTGACTATTTTGTCCTGTGAACTTAATCTATTCCACTGATTGACTACTCTGTTTCTTAGCCTACTGTCTAAAACCAAATGGTTTTGACGACTGCTGCTTTATAATATAATTTTAGGTCTGGTACAGCTAGGCCAACTTAATTTGTATTTGTTTTTTTCATTAATTCCCTTGAAATTCTTGACCTTTTGTTTTTCCATATGAACTTTGTTATTTTTTCTAGCTCTGTAAAATAAATTCTTGATTGATATGGCACTGAATAAGTAGGTTAATTTAGATAGTATTGCCATTTTTATTATATTTGCTCAGCCTACCCATGAGCACTTGATATTTTTCCAGTTGGTTAGATCTGATTTTTTTGTATGGAAAGTGTTTTGGCCATTCTCCAATTGATAAATGGTCAAAGGATCTGAACAGACAATTCTCAGATGAAGAAATTAAAACTATTTATAGACATATGAAAATATGCTCTAAATCATTATTAATCAAAGAAATTCAAATTAAGACAACTCTGAGATACCACTACACACCTGTCAGATTGGCTAAAATGACAGGGAAAGATAATGCGGAATGTTGGAGGGGATGTGGGAAAACAGGGACACTGATATATTGTTCGTGGAATTGTGAACACATCCAGCCATTCTGGAAAGCAATTTGGAACTATGCTCAAAAAGTTATCATGTGCATATCCTTTGATCCAGCAGTGTTTTTACTGGGCTTATACCCCAAAGAGATACTAAAGAAGGGAAAGGGACCTATGTACCAAAATGTTTGTGACAGCCCTGTTTGTAGTGGCTAGAAGCTGGAAAATGAATGGATGCCTATTAATTGGAGAATGGTTGAGTAAATTGTGGTATATGAACGTTATGGAATATTATTGTTCTGTAAGAAATGACCAGCAGGATGAATACAGAGAGGACTGGCGAGACTTACATAAACTGATGCTAAGTGAAATGAGCAGAACCAGGAGATCATTATATACCTCAACAATGATACTGTTTGATGATGTATTCTGATGGAAGTCGATCTCTTCGATAAAGAGAGCTAATTCAGTCTCAAATGATCAAGGAGGACAGAAGCAGCTACAGTCAAAGAAAGAACACTGGGAAATGAATATAAACTGCTTGCATTTTTGTTATTCTTCCCGGGTTATTTATACCTTCTGAATCCAATTCTCCTTGTGCAACAAGAGAACTGTTCGGTTCTGCACACATATATTATATCTAGGATATACTGTAATCTATTTAACATGTAAAGGACTGCTTGCTATCTGGGGGAGGGGATGGAGGGAAGGAGGGGAAAAATCAGAACAGAAGTGAGTGCAAGGGATAATGCTGTAAAAAATTACCCTGGCATGGGTTCTGTCAATAAAAAGTTATTAAAAAAAAATAAAATTCCCACCAGAGTTTATGATCTTAAAAAAAAAAAAAAAGAAAAAAAAGAAAGTGTTTTGTACTTGTGTTCATATAGTTCCTGATTTTGCCTTGGCAGGGAGACTCCCAAATATTTTATATTTTCTAGTTATTTTAAATGGAATTTTTCTTTATATCTCTTGCTGTTGGACTTTGTTGGTAATATATAAATATGCTGATGATTTATGTGGATTTATTTTGTATCCTGAAATTTTGCTAAATTTATAAATTGTTTCTAGTGGTTTTTTATTTGATTCTCTAGAATTCTCTAAGTACACCCCATCATATCATCTGCAAAGAGTGATAATTTGGTTTCCTCATTATGTACTCTAATTCCTTTAATCTCTTTTTCTTCTCTTATTGCCAAAGCTAACATTGCTAATACAATATTGAAGACTAATGGTAATAGTGGGCAATCTTGTTTCACTCCTGATCTTATTGAGAATGGTTCCAATTCATCACCATTATGTATGATGCTTGCTGATGGTTTTAAATTATTTTAAGGAAAACTCCATTTATTCTTATACTCTCTAGTGTTCTTAGTAGGAATGGCTGTAGGATTTTGTCAATTTTTTTTTCTAAATCTACTGATATAATCATATGATTTTTGTTAGTTTGGTTATTGATATAGTCAATTATGCTAAGAATTTTACTAATATTGAACCAGCCCTGTATTCCTGGTATAACTCCTATTTGATCATCGTGTATTATCCTGAGGATAACTTGCTGTAATATCTTTGATAATATTTTATTTAAGATTTTGCATTAATATTCATTAGGAAAATTGGTTTATAATTTTCTTCATTTGTTTTGACCCTACCTGGAATTCTTATAGAAAATTAGCTGGGCAGTAGTGGATAGGGGAATGGAAGCAATGGAACGAGATTAGAAAAAGGGAAAACTAGTTGGGATATTTGTATAAGTGAAATTCTTCTTCTCAGGCACCAATCACCTCTCTGTTTACCCAAAAAGATCCTAAAGTTTTGCTTTTGAAATTGAGGACTGCTTCTTTCATACTTCTATTTCAGGAATTCTCAGCTATATTTCAATTCTCTCTCTCTCTCAGAAGACTCCTTTCAGTCAAATACTTCAAAGTTTTCTATAGAAGGCTTACTCTGTCTTCCTCAATCCCTCAAGTAACTCTGCCATGGAGTGTGCCAATCTATTCCTCTTTCTCCAGTCACCATTCTTCCTAACCAAAATGACTGTCCAACCGCTTGTCCCTTTTGTGTTTTGTCTTCCTCTTAAGAATGTAAACTCCTTGAGGGATTACCTTTGCTTTCCCCCAGGACTTAGTGTAGTGGTTGGCACTAAAGGCAAGTTCTTTAAAGAAATTAATTTTTAATTAATTTTTTTAAAATTAGCAGCATTAAGTGAAATGAGCAGAACTAGGAGATCATCATATGCCTCAACAATGATACTGTTTGAGGATGTATTCTGATGGAAGTGGATCTCTTAGATAAAGAGAGCTAATTCAGTTTCAATAGATCAAAGATGGACAGAAGCAGCTACACCCAAAGAAAGAACACTGGGAAATGAATATAAACTGCTTGCATTTTTGTTTTTCTTCCCAGGTTATTTATACCTTCTGAGTTTTATTCTCCCCGTGCAACAAGAAAACTGTTCGGTTTTGCACACATATATTGTATCTAGGATATACTGTAACCTATTCAACATGTAAAGGACTGCTTGCCATCTGGGGGAGGAGGTGGAGGGAGGGAGGGGAAAAATCGGAACAGAAGTGAATGCAAGGGATAATGCTGTAAAAAATTACCCTGGTATGGGTTCTATCAATAAAAAGTTATTTAAAAAATTTAGCAGCATTTATTTTTTTTCTTTATTCCCTCCTCTTTCACTGGGGGAAAAAATAAAATCCCTGTAACAAATAGGCATAGTAAAACAAAACATGTTCAAAGACGTATGTCTTATTCTATTCTTATAATTCATTTCTTCTCTGCCAAGCGGTCCGTAGCACTCCAATTCTTTGGAATCATGATTGGTCATTATGTTGATTAGAATTCTTAAGTGTCATAATTATTCATTTTTACCATGTTGTTTTTGTATAAATTGTTCTTTTTCTCCTTACTTCACTCTGCATCAGTTCAAACAAATCTTCCCAAGTTTCATTGAAATTGTCCTCTTCATCATTTCTTATGACATAATAAGTATTCCATTACAGCTATTTTCCAATTGTTGGGCACTCCCTTATTTTCCAGGTCTTTGTCATCACAAAAATAACTGCTATAAAATTAGGCATGGACCCACACTTAACACCATATACCAAGATAATATCAAAATGGGTCCATGACCTAGGCATAAAGAACGAGATTATAAATAAATTAGAGGAACATAGGATAGTTTATCTCTCAGACTTGTGGAGGAGAAAGAAATTTGTGACCAAAAATGAACTAGAGACCATTACTGATCACAAAATAGAAAATTTTGATTACATCAAATTAAAAAGCCTTTGTACAAATAAAACTAATGCAAACAAGATTAGAAGGGAAGCAACAAACTGGGAAAACATCTTCACAGTTAAAGGTTCTGATAAAGGCCTCATTTCCAAAATATATAGAGAACTGACTCAAATTTATAAGAAATCAAGCCACTCTCCAATTGATAAATGGTCAAAGGATATGAACAGACAATTTTCAGACGATGAAATTGAAACTATTACCACTCATATGAAAGAGTGTTCCAAATCATTATTGATCAGAGAAAATGCAAATTAAGACAACTCTGAGATACCACTACACACCTGTCGGATTGGCTAAGATGACAGGAAAAAATAATAATGAATGTTGGAGGGGATATGGGAAAACTGGGACACTAATGCATTGTTGGTGGAGTTGTGAACGAATCCAATCATTCTGGAGAGCAATCTGGAATTATGCCCAAAAAGTTATCAAATTGTGCATACCCTTTGATCCAACAGTGTTTCTATTGGGCTTATATCCCAAAGAAATACTAAAGAAGGGAAAGGGACCTGTATGTGCCAAAATGTTTGTGGCAGCCCTGTTTGTAGTGGCTAGAAGCTGGAAAATGAATGGATGCCCATCAATTGGAGAATGGCTGGGTAAATTGTGGTATATGAATGTTATGGAATATTATTGTTCTGTAAGACATGACCAGCAGGATGAATACAGAGAGGACTGGCGAGACTTACATGAACTGATGCTAAGTGAAATGAGCAGAACCAGGAGATCATTATACACTTCGACAACGATATTGTATGAGGACATATTTTGATGGAAGTGGATTTCTTTGACAAAGAGACCTGAGTTTCAATTGATAAATGACGGACAGAAGCAGCTACACCCAAAGAAAGAACACTGGGAAACGAATGTGAACTATCTGCATTTTTGTTTTTCTTCCCGGGTTATTTATACCTTCTGAATCCAATTCTTCCTGTGCAACAAGAGAACTGTTCGGTTCTGCAAACATATATTGTATCTAGGATATACTGCAACATATCCAACATATATAGGACTGCTTGCCATCTAGAGGAGGGGGTGGAGGGAGGAAGGGGAAAAATCGGAACAGAAACGAGTGCAAAGGATAATGTTGTAAAAAAATTACCCTGGCATGGATTCTGTCAATATAATTATTATTAAATAAAAATTAAAAAAAAAAGAAAAGAAAACTAATTCTAAAGATAATACAATAAAAAAAAAAGAATGACTAAACAAAAAAAATAACTGCTATAAAATAGATTTGCACAGATAGGTTCTTTTCCTTTTCCTTTGATTTCTTGGGGTATAGGTCTAGTAGTGGTATCTCTGGGTTAATGGGTATAGACAGTTTAGTGATTTCCAAAGTGTTTTCCAGAATGGCTACACAATTCACATTTCCACCAATAGTTAGTTAATGTACCTTTTTTCTCAAAGTTCCTTAAAATATTTGTCATCATCATTTTTGGGATGTGTGTATGTATCTTATCAAATTTGTCTAATAAATCCATTTTAATTCACTAATTTTAAGTGATAAAGGCCTGGACTAGGACAACAGTGGATTCCTCTGGGATCCTTTGCTTAATAAAGCCTTTGTGCCAATGGGAACTTGAAGGTAATGCTTGCTATATATCATTGAATTCTCAATTTTGAGCCTATTTCAATTTAAAAAAATGAAACCCAATTTCCTTCCAAGTCGGAATCTCAGGCTAAAATATTGAACTTTACTTCAGTGTATTCCATAACCCAGAAAATTTAGGATCTGGATAACAGGACCTTGAGGCCCATGGGTGTTAGATATGCCTGGGAGTGTCATAATGGACAAAGAATGGTTTCCAGACTCTAACATACTTGGGTAAATGTACTTCAGGATTATGGGTTCCACTTCTGTGCCGTGGGTCACATGGGTTGCTATATCAGAGCACTGCCATGGCTGCTTCTGGGACTCCTCCTAGATATCCATCTTTTATTAATTCGAGGGATCTATGCTGGCCAAGCACTTACTTGTTTCCTCGTTACTTCTCCTTATCTTTGCCTTATTCTTGCCCCTCTTCAAAAAAAAAAAAAAGAAAGAAAGAAAGAAAGAAAAAAAAAAAAAAAGAAAGAAAGAAAGAAAGAAAGAAAAAGACTCTATTTGCTTTTCAGTGACTGGGTTTGGTAAAGCCTAATGACTGCCAGCTGGTATCCAGCTCCAATCGGGAAGGCTCTTCTGGAAGGACAGACTGATGCTTAGGATGGAACCAGAGCATGCAACTGCCCCTTCAGGTCTTGCAACATTTAGAGAGAAATGATGGCGCAAGCTTTGATGACCTTTGCCTGAGGTTTTATGAGTCTGACTCTTGCCCTGGCTCCCAGCTCTCATCTCTCCTGGCTGAGTCTCCAGGCTCGCCCTCCCCCAGGGATCTATCCTTTCTTCCTTCTACCACGTGGCCCCTGTAATTAAGCAGCAGAGCTACTCCCTGAAACTTGCCCCATATACCCCACCAGGGACTTAAGGAACTTCTTACATAAGACCTTTAGACTTAGGGCTTGGAGATATGAGCTAAAGGTAATGTGTATCATGTAGCCAACCATAGTTTAACATAGATCAAAGTTTTTTTTCCTTTTTTATTAAAGCTTTTTATTTACAAACATGCATGGGTAATTTTTCAACACTAACCCTTGCAAAACCTTCTGTTCCAAATTTTCCCCTCTTTCCTGTTATGGGCCAGAACTTGAAACGAGGTGCTAAGTCAGTGGAACAGAGACAACGGTTATTTGGCATGATGCTTAATAGTTCTCTAGTTCAGTACACGTACTTAGTACTTACTATAGTCCTACAAGATTCACACATTTGATAAGAGACCATATAAGCTTGGACAAACTCAACTAGAATAAGAACTAGGGAAGACAGAGAAGTGGTGGCAGGCTCTCCTCCTTCACTTCTCCACTGAAACCAAGATCTGGAAGGCCACCAGAAAAACTAGCCAAGCCCCAAGTAAAGGAGACAAGACTTTGAAGGAGACAATAAAGGATTTGGACTTTAACTCCTGGCTACTCATGTGGTGATTATACTGCACTGAAACGAAGGCTGCCTCCAGAGACCCCAAGGAAACCTCAACAGAGAACATTACATTTTAGAGAGAATATTACGCATTCCCCCCACCCCTTCCCCTACATGGGAGGTAGTCCAATACATGTTAAATATGTTAAAGTACATGTTAAATACAATATATATATATACACATATTTATAGTTATCTTGTTGCACAAGAAAAATCGGATCAAGAAGGAGAAAGAAAAACTGAGAAAGAAAACAAAATGCAAGCAAAAAAAAAAAAGAAACTGAGAAAGAGAGTGAAAATGCTATGTTGTGGTCCTCACTCAGTTCCGACAGTCGTCTCTCTGGGTGTAGATGTCCCCCTTTATCACAAGATCATTGGAACTGCCTTGAATCATCTCATTGTTGAGAAGAGCCATGTCCATCAGTTGATCATCGTATAATCTTCTTGTTGCTGGGTACAATGATTTCACAGTTCTGCTCATTTCACTCAGCATCAGTTCCTGTGAGTCTCTCTAGATCTTTCTAAAAATCATACTCCTGATCATTTCTTACAAAACAATAATATTCCATAACATCCATATACTATAACTTACTCAGCCATTCTCCAACTGATGGGCATTCACTATGTTTCCAGTTTCTTGCCACTACAAAAAGGGCTGCCACAATACTTTTGCACATGTGGGTCCCCTTTCCCTATAGGTCAAAGATTTAGAGCATATCATCTACATATCATCTAGTTCAGGAGTTTTCACCTTTTTCATGCCCTGGATGTCCCCTTTGGGGACAGATAGGTAGCTCAGTGGACAGAGTTTCAGATCTGGCAGTTTCCTGAATTCAAATCTGGCCTCAGACTAGCAGTGTTACCCTGGATGTGAGGCATTAAACCCTGTTTGCCTCATCTGTAAATCTTGCTTCCTCATCTGTAAAATGACCTGGAGAAGGAAATGACAAACCAATACAGTTTCTCTGAGTCAAACATGACTGAAAAATGGCTGAACAACAATCTTTTTGGCAATCTGGTGAAGCTGCTGGACCCCTTTTCATAAAAATGGCCTGTACAGAACTGAAGGAAATGATAAATTTCAGTTAGAGATTAGTGAAAATAGATGCAATGCTTTTTCCACATAAAATTTACAGACCCCCCCAGAACTCTAGGTTAAGGGCCTCTGATCTGATCCTCACTTTAGAGAAGGAAAAATGAAGGCCTAGAAATGTTAATGTTAAAGGCTACACAGGAAAGGGCATAAAGTCGGTAGCTTATCTCCCCAGGAACAAGTGGGGAATTCAGGCTGACATCATAGTAAATCAAACTCTTAAGGATTAAGCAATAGCAAGATTTCTGACCATTGACATTAATACATTGTTGATGGAGTTGTGAACTGATCCAACCATTCTGCAGAGCAATTTGAAACTATGCCCAAAGGGCTATAAAATTGTGTATACCCTTTGATCCAGCACTGTCTCTATTGGATCTGTATCCCAAAGAGATTTAAAAAAAAGAACTCATATGGGCAAAGATGTTTGCGGTAGCCTTTCTGTAGCACAGGAAACTGGGTGGTTGCCCATCAATTGGAGAATGGCTGGGTAATTTGTGGTATATGAATGTTATGGAATATTATTGTTCAGTAAGAAATGACCAGCAGGATGATTTCAGAAAGGCCTTGAGAGACTTATATGAACTGATGCTAAGTGAAATGAGCAGAATCAAGATAACAATGTACATGGTAACAGCAAGATTGTGTGATTATTAATTCTGATGGACATGGTTATTTCCAACAATGAGATGATTCAGGCCAATTCCAATAGACTTGTGATACAGAGAGCCATCTGCATCCAGAGAGAGGACCTTGCGGACTTGGATCACAACATAGTATTTTCACCTATTTTTGTTATTGTTTGCTTACTTTTTGTTTTCATTTTCATTTTTTTCTCTTTGATATGATTTTTGTTGTGCAGCATAATAAATGTGGAAATATGTTTAGAAGAATTGCACATTTTTAAAACATATATGTTCTTTTCCTTTTTATTTTATTTTATTTATTATTATTATAGCTTTTTATTTACAAGATATATGCATGAGTAATTTTTCAACATTGACAATTGCAAAACCTTTTGAAGAATTGCCCATGTTAAACTTGTATTGGATTATTTGCTTTTCAGGGGAAGGGAGAGAGGGAAAGAGAAAATTTTGGAACACAAGGTTTTGCAAGGGTAAATGTTGAAAGCTATCTTTGCATGTATTTTGAAAAATAAAAATCTATTATTATTATTTTTTTAATTTCTCACTTTTCTTTGGATTTCTGCACATTTCTTGCTGCTGGTAAATATAACACATATGTAAAGTACATCAAAGCTCAATATAAATGTGACATGAGGAACCCTGACTACTTAGTAATCTCATTTTAGGCAATTCAATTCAATCTAGTCCAATCACTATTTGGTAAGGCCAAATATTCAAACAGAAGCTGCTCTCAAGGAATTTAGTTCTGAGGGAGTGAGGAAGAAGGGAGGAAGATTGGTTAGCTGATTATTCTCTTCTGGATCAGGCTTAAATCATGACACAATGACCAAATAACTAAGAATATTGATTCTGGAATTGGAGGACTCAAGTTCAAATATTCTCTCCTGTTTGATTTCTTGGTCCTCAACTTCTTCATTTGCAAAATGAGGAACTCTCTGAAGGGTTCTTCATCTTTATATATCTATGGGTTCTCTCTTCTTTGAATTCCCACACCCAGAGCACAACTGAGCCCTTTGAAAATATGCAGGAATTATTTGTTGAAAACACTCAAGAATTATTTGTTGACTGAGTAAAAGTTGGCTTGGTACCATTTCAAGTATGAATGATAGCATAGAAAGGACAGTCAGGGGTAGTTCTTCATCTCTACTTGGGTCAGAAAAAGAAAAATAGGCTTCTTTTTCTACTCTGGAAGGAATTTAGGCTAAATATCATCTTTCTAACTATGTTATCTTCATTTTGGGAAACTCTGGTTGGGCAACTTGGTAGTGATATTTCACTCTCTGGCATCCTAATAGATCCACTAATCCAGAGGGCATCTTGCCATGAGGTGTGCCTCAGGACAAGTATTTCTTATTAGGAGTAAGGGGCCTTTCAGGAGATTTTTGGGTAAATCTGACAGAATTAGCAACCTGAGTCAGATGACCAAAAAAAAAAAATTTATTTCAGTATCAGGTTTGTGAGAATCTAGCTCAATTATCCAGCTGGAAGAAAGAGAATGGATAAATCTCCCATTTGACTATGTCCGAAGATGGCAGTTCCTTTAGGATATTTCCTTTAGATTCTTTTGGCATTCCAGGCTACTTTGAAAGCTCTCCAAGCGGTAGAATTTCTTCATAGTATCTGAAGGGAGTGGTCTGGAGTTGGGGAGATATATTTTGTACCATGCAAAGAACAATTGCTATCAGGAGGCTTAGAGAGAGCAGTTAGAAAGATGATGAAGATCAACAAAGAAACTTGCTTTGACAGAGAAAAAAAAGATTTCTTTCTAGGTACATACCTGCCTTTTAAATCCTTTACCTGAAGGTTCCCAGCAGTAGATAAAGGAACAATGGACCTAACTAGCTCTGGTGAGAATCAATTGTTAAATTTTCACTATGAGGATTTATACCTATAACAGTAAATGTTATAAATGACTTAATCTATCATCTTGTTGCTTGTCCAGACTTGAGAAAGTGATTAAGAAAATGTTAATAATGTAGATTAAACTTAAATGTGTATTGTTAATATACTCTCCCCACCACGACCTGCTGGTTGTTCAGCATTCATCAACATGCCTGCCATTGGGTCTCACCTTAGCTAATTTGGTGGAATTTCATGGATGCTTAAATAATTTTTAAAAATTATACTTAATAGAAAGTAATGCAAACATTTCCATATACAATGAATGAAAGTCATGATTCTCTAATATATCCAGGGTTTTTTTGATTGTTGTTTTTGTGAGGCAATCAGATTTAAGTGACTTGCCCAGGGTCACACTGCTAGTTGGTGTGAATTGTCTGAAGCAGGATTTGAACTCAGATTTTCCTGATTTTACTCTATCCACTGTGACCCTAGCTGCTCCAAGTTACTTTTATTTATTTTTATTTTTAATTAAATTAAACTAAATATATTATTTATTAAATATTAAATTATTAAACATTAGATTATTATTTTGTTTATTTATCTTTAAAATTATATGTTAAGGAGTTGCTTGGGAGGGCAGAGCCAAGATGACAGAGAAAATTCAGGATCTCATCTGAACTTTTCCAACATTCCCCTCCAAACAGCTTTAACATAATACAACAAATTGAATTCTGAGTAGCAGGGCCAAAAAAAAAAATGGATTGAAACAATTTTCCAGCCCAGGTCAGCTGTCTGTCACCCCAGGTGATCAGGCCCCGAGCACAGGGCAAACCAAGCTGTGGGAACACCAGGATTTGGATGTGGCTGCATCAGCTATAGTAGCACTTTGGGGGCTCTGAGCCACGGAAGTTAAAGGGGTCAAACAATGGGTCAGAAAGACTCTAGGGGACCCTTTGTTAGTGCTGGCTTCAGGACTAACTGTAGCCTCCACACATAGTTCCAGAACAAGAGGAGCTCTAGAGTTTGTTCTTGAAGGGGTACAGGAACCCTAATCCCAGTTCCAGGCCCAAAGAAGCCATGGCACTTGGGATGGTAGGGGAACAAGGCCCTTTTCTGGCTGGGGGCAAGAGCACAGGCTGGGAGATCAGTTACCACCTCTCTCCTTTGTCTCTTTTCAGAGCTGAGGCCCAGCAAGCAAGCTAAGCCCTTTGTGTTCAGCTTCTGGAACGGAGGGTCCATGGGCTTGGACCAGGCCCCCCAGACCCTCAGAGAAGCCCTGCTGAGAATGGACTACTCCTCCCTGTGCAACCTTGCCTCCCCAGCTCCGTTGTGTCTCACTACTGCTGCATCTGTCTTGTCACAAGGACAGCCACACTGAAGTGATGCTCCCGTCCCCGCTAGGGACCAGGCTCCAGCCCGTGCCCAGTCTGTCTCCCTGAGGGCAAGCTGTTTCTCTCACTTTGTTAAACTTGTTTGGTCCCTGACCCTCCTGTGTCCCCCCGCTCTCCTTCCTCCACAGGTCAGAAGTGGTTGGTCCTGTTGACACTATTTGGTGTCAGGAGTGGGATTGGACATGGAACCGGGTCACTGTATCCTCTGGGAATGGACTAGGAGCCACCAGAGATATATTTTTCCAGAGTCTGACCCCGCCTCATCTGGTGATTCCTCGGCCTTTGTCCCTACTCCTGTCCTCCAAACTCCCGTCTTGGTTGAGCTTGTGAGGAAAAACTCCCAAGTTCCTTCCAGTGATTTGGTCGGCCTTGGATCACTCCAGGAAGGATGCCCTTTCTTGAACTGCACATTTCTGCTAATTGGCCTTTTTGTGAGCCTCTGCTGATTTTATTTTTAATTGCATGTCTTTGTAAAATTGTAACTGCGCGCCTCCTGTCCCTCTGCCTGCCTCTGCTGTTTTTTAAACTGCACATCTCTGTAAAGTCGAAACTGCATGCCTCAGTACCTGTATGGATTGTAGCTGCATTTTGTTAAAACTATCTGTATTTTGTTTGTGTCTGTCTTGCCATTTTGTCCAAGTTTGTGTCTTTTAAAATATCTGCATCATGTTTGTATTATGAGCTAGATTCTGTTACTTTGAAAAATTTAAAATTCAGTCAACCAAACACACACACACACACACACACACACACACACACACACACACACACTTCTAAGAACTGTAGCCAAAGAGTTTAGAATTGGGAGAAATTAATGAACTTTCATATTTGAAGCAATTGTCCCAGTATCAAATTCTGTAGAACTGCTAAAAACATTTTAGCATATTTTGGAGGTTTAAAAATTAATCATTGTAAGATTGTAGAGTAGAACTCCTGGAATTTTAGATAATTCCAAGAACTCACTCCTTTCTGAAATATCTTAGTAAGGTAGATACCATTTTGTATAATTTACTTTAAGGAAAAAATAGATTAGATTTTACAAAACTTTTAAAATAAATGGCAAGATTAATAGCTTCATTGTTCTAGGGCAATGAAAGAAGACAATTAGTTCAGAAGTAATCCCAGAGTAAAAAAAAAAAATAGGTAAATGGTTTGCATCTTTCTTATTATTTGCATCTTTATTAACTCTTCCATTGCATTTCTGACCATGAAAAGAGAAGATTGTTTAAACTAAAGCTCCCTTATTACTCCCCCAGGTCAAAGACGTCCATCCCTCTTTTAATGCATTTCATCCCAGATCAGCTTCCCAAATACAAGTAATAAAAAAAAAAATGTTGGAAACATTTAGGGAAAACATGAATTATGTTCTGGATGCAGAAATTTATTAGCTGTGTGATCTTAGGCAAGTCATCTTATTTCTGTTTGCCTCCGTTTTTTGATCTGTAAAGAGAAAAATAATGGCACCCACCTCCCAGGGCTGTTGTTAGATCAAGATAATATAATGGTTGTAGAGGGCTTAACACGGTGACTGGCACATGCTAAGCACTACATTATTATCTCTTTAATTGAATGCAATTGTTTCATGCCTTTTAACTCCAAAATGGGTTTAAAATGCCAATGATAATAAATTCACTTATTTGTATATGGAATAGTTTGGAAATTCAATTGATGATATTTGAAGCTTTGTTTCATATTTTAAATATATGATATTGTTTATATTATTACATTTATTGTACCAGAATACTGTTAGACAAAACAAATTTTAATCTGGAGGCTGTAAACATGAATTGGGCTTTCAAAGGAATGTGATAAAAATACATATTTGAAAACTTAAGTATTTAATGAGGTTTTTTTTTTTTTTTTAATAAGACATAATATTTAGGGGCAGCTAGGTGGTGCAATGACGTCAGGAGGACCTGAATTCAAGTGTGACCTCAGACACTTAACTCTTCCTAGCTGTGTGACCTTGGGCAAGTCACTTAACCCCAATTGCCTCAGCCAAAAAAAAAAAAAAAAAAGACAATGTTTAATAGCAAATTTTCATTTGAAAATTCTTGGCCATTGTGAAAGTGTATTTGGTGGTTTAAAGATGTAGTTTCAACAGATTGATGATAAATTAACTATCAGGTGTTTGTTTGCTGTATGTCTGAAGCATCAGAGTAGTTTTAATTTATAAGTAAAGGATAAATGAAATGTTAATTGTTAGGGAAAAATCAGGAAAGATATTCAAGCCCTATGTTGTGATTAGTGAAATTTTTTAAATTTAAGACAAAAATTCATGGGAATATAATTTACTATCATTTGAGCTTCGATTACAGAGATAGTCGTCTGAATTTATGACAATAAAGCCAATAGTCAAAAAGGTCATATGCTACAGTCTGGGAACGGCTGAAGATCAGTATTTGTGATTGGGTAAAGTTTTGGGGATGCCTTGGCATAGTCTAGGGAGGATCTTCCTGACTCTGTTTCCCAATTTTGCTATTTCCTTTCTGAAAAGGAAATTTCCCTACTTAGTTAATTCTGAACCTTACTTTTGATACACTGTGATTACATGATTGGTTGTCAGATATGAAACATACCTGGAATCAAATAGAGCTAAGGATGTTGTCCCTCCTTCCCTGTTATATATCATTATAACTATGTCCCTCCTTCTCCTTTTATAGCAGATTACTATAATAAAAAAGTTTTATAAATACATTACTAAATCTATTAAATAATAGATTGATACTGGAACATCTCTGAGTTACTATAATAGGATGCAAAGAAGAACATCTTACAATTTTAGCTGTTATTTGTGGTCAAATTATAATAGAGGGATGTTATATCTTTCTAAGGGGAAAATAATTGTTCAAAATAATAAGACAAAGATGTAATGTGAAAGTCTTCTAAATAAATACAATAGAAAAATTTGAGAAAAACAACATGATTAGGTTGTTTTTTCTAAGAACTATATCCAGATGTATATGATTGGCTTCCAAATTTATCTGTCACGGAAATTCCAGCTTTGAGTATGTTTTAGTAAAAAGTTCTTAAAATTGGATTAAGATTTTGTAAACTGAAATTCTCTGAAGTTTCAAAATTGGAGAACCAAATTTGATTGATTGTCCTAAATTATATTAAGTTAGAATTATCTAAGAATCTCTAGATTTGGAACTAGAGAAGCAGATCCCTCTTTAGAGCTGTCCTGAAAATAAAGACTATTGTTCAAAAAAAGATATCTAGGGACCAGATAATTGAATGAGACATTTGGAACTTGAAATGTGATTTTTAAAATGAATATTGAAAATGAAAATGAAAATAACTAGAATACAAGGAGACGATGTTAGTTAACATTGGTGATAATTATTGTATTGCTTTGCATAATTTATGTTTAAGTTTTCTTGGTTATCTTGATGACATATAAATCTATCTTTTCAAAACTAGTCCAATATGATCTCTCTAATTAGTTGATCCATACCTGATTTAATATAATTATGCAATTACAGGGATTATGGGAATACTTTATTTTATTGTTTGAATCTAGCCCTGCATATCTGGGAAACTGGACTATCTCTATGTGTTGTTTAGACATCTTTAAGCAAAGTCCTTAAGCTGCCCAGAAACTCATACTCAAAGCTTGATGCAGAGTTTTCTCACCTGAATCTGATGGTCCATGATCTCGGGAAAGCCCCACCAGACCCAGACACGAAGCCCTGCTAAGAATGGACTTTTTGTCCCTAAACAACTTTGCCCCACTGCTGCTGCGATGGTGCTTCATGACTGATGTTACCCTACCCCATTTGGCTCTTTGTCCAACCACGAGTATGCAAGCCAAGGTTCAGCCCCACTGAAGTGGGGCTCCCCATGAGGAGCAGGGCCTCAGCACATGTATCCCTTGGCTCGAAAGCTGTTTCTCTCCTTTTGGATTCCTGACTCTCTGTGTCCAGGCTGCTCCATCTGGCTCTGGGCAGCCACAGCTTAGAGGCTGGTTTGGTCCAGGTGACAGTGACTTTGATAACAGGGGAGATCCGGACACAAACTCAGAAGGAGGCAATGAAATAAAAAAAACTCTGAGGAAAATTGACATTATGCTGTGTCATTTGATAATTAATATTACCCTGTAATCTATCCTTTCCCCCTATTTTGTCAAAAGCCTATCTCTTTGCTTAGTTAAAAAGCAGATCTCTCCCAAATCTGAACTAAGGCATGTTTGAAGAATATGATTACTTCTAGCCTTTTGGGCATAGGCTCATTAATCAGCTTAAAGTGGGCCCCCCTCCCCATTTTGGCTTTCCCTATAAACAGCGCAGTTTAGACTAGGTCCTTTCTAGGGAATGATTCCTTTGTCCTTGATGTTTCTTATCAAAATTAGGGGCGACTTGGTCTCTAAGAGAAAGGATTAGGGGAGGGGAGGGATACTTATTAACTATGATGAAATTTCAAAAAAATAAAATTAAGGGGTGAGAAAGAAAGGTGCACTGGGAGAAGGGGAAAGGGAGAGGAAGAATGAGGAGAATTATCTCATAAAAAAGGGTGACAGGAAGAGTTTTTACAGTGAAGAGAAAATGCGGGAGTAGAAGACAATGTTTCCACTAGTTAAAAAAGGTTTTAAAAAAAGTACTAAGACTAAGCAATCATGCTCTCAGACAAAGCAAAAGAAAAATAGACCAAAGTAAGAGATAAGGATAGAAATTATATCTTGATAAACTATATAGACAATGAAATAATATAAATAATAAGTTTATTTATATTCCAAATTTATATACTAAATGGCATAGTATCCAGATTATTAAAAGAAAAGTTAAATGATTTATAGGAGGAAATAGGTGGTAAAACTGTACTTCAAAATTTTCCTCTCTAGAACTAGATAAATCTAACCATAATAATTGAGCTCTTTTCAACAGTGAGATGATTGAGGCCAGTTTCAATGATCTTGTGATGAAGAGAGCCATGTACACCCAGAGAGAGGACTCTGGGAAGTGAGGATGGATCACAACTTAGCATCTTTACTCTTTTTGTTGTAGTTCGCATGCATTTAATTTTCTTTCTCATTTTTTTCCTTTTTGATTCGATTTTTCTTGTATAGCACAATAATTGTATAAATATGTATACATATATTAGATTTAACATATATGCATATATATTTTTAACATGTTTAACATATATTGGATGATTTTGCCATCTAGGGGAAGGGGTGGAGAAGGGGAGAAAATTTGAAATACAAGGTTTTGCAATGGTCAATGTTGAAAAATTATCCATGAATATGTTTTAGAAATAAAAAGCTTTTATAAAAACTTTAAAAAATCTTACCATATGTATAATCTCTATCAACTTTCTTGCCTTCTTAAAGAGGTAAGAAGAATGAGGAGAGAATTTGAAACTAAAATTTTTTTAAAGTAAATGCTAAAAATTTTTACATGTAATGAGAAATACTTAAGGAAATAATATATTGGGGGAAATAAAGTACATGCTAATGTTAACATAGTGGTACAAACTCCCCTTTTGTCTGATTCAGATAAAAGTAAGATTTATGTGATATCAGTTCTTCTTACCCATATTTTTATTCTCTTTTAACATACTTGAGTAATAAATATTGTTTTCCCCCTTTCTTCCTCATTTCTTCTTTACATTCCCTTTTTTTCTTCTTTTAATACCAACAATACAGAATGAAGCTATATCCAGATCTTGTGTTTATCTTTCTTAACTCTGTCTGTGATCATCTGAAGAGAATAGAATTCTGAAAGGATACTTGAATTTTCTCCCTTTATTAGAATTTAAATACTTTCAATTGCTCAAACATATCTACCTTTCTAAGTTTCTCTTGTCTTTTGTGTTAGTATTTAAAACACTACACAATTTTGGAATTTTCATAACGAATGCTTGAAAAATCTTTTATTCTATTAAAAATACATTTCTCCTCTACAGATTACACTCAATTTTGCAAAAACTGACAACTGACAAACAAAAAAATTATTCCTGGGGGCAGCAAGGTGGCACAGTGGATAGAATGCCAGGTCTAGAGCCAGAAAGACTTATCTTTCTAAGTTCAAATCTGGTCTACTTACTAGCTGTGTGAATGTGGGCAAGTCACTTAATTCTGCTTGCCTCAGTTTCCTCATCTGTAAAATGAGCTGGAAGAGGAAACAGTAAACTATTTCAGTATCTTTTCTAAGAAAATTCTAAGAATTAGACACTACTGAAGAACAACAAAATTATTTTTGATTATACACCTTTATCTTTTTGTGTTTTGGAGTATTATATTCCAAGATTTTCTCTCTATATAAATATGGTATAGTCTTGTGTTGTTCTATATTTTCTTGATCTCTTTATTTTTGTCTATTCTTTTTTCTTTAACTTGGAAGTTCTGTATTTTGGTGTTTTTATTTTTGAGTGTTTTCAATTTTGGTTGTCTTTTCTGTGATAAGTGGATTATTTCTATTTTCACTTTGCCCTCTGGTTCTAATAGTTCCCAGACAATTTTCTTTAATGATTTCTAGAAATATTATATAGTTTAAAAAAAAATTCTGTCATGGTTTTCAAAGAATCTGATGATTCTGAAATTTTCTCTCAACCTGTTTTTCAGATTAGTAGATTTTTTAATATATTCTTTTTTTTTTTTTTTAACTTTACTCTAACATTTCTTAACTCATAGTATAATTGAGTTCTATTTGCTCTATTCTGTTTTTTAGGGAGCTTACTACTAGGGAAAGGCTTTCTATTTAGCTATGTATTGTTCCATTTTTTTTCCCCCCTCTTAGGTTTAATTTTGTTTAAAGTTTTGTTTTTGTTTTTGTTTTTTCTTTGTTTTTTTGCTTTATTTCTTCCAACCACTTTGGGAATTCTTGTGGGCAAACTACTCTTTTCTTTAAAGTTCCACTTGTACTTGTTATGGAGTTATTCTTCTGGGACAATCTTTTTGACTCCCCTTAATCTATAATATTTATTTATTGTATTCAATGTTTTTTCTTTTTGCTCTTATCTCCAGCCTGTTTCTGCATTGAGACTTTTGTGCTAGGGCCAGACTGTCTCCTCCAGCACTATATTGCAAGGTGTGTCCTATTTGGTCCTGCCTATTTTGTAATCAAGACAGTGCTGCAGAGGGACCAGGACCTGCCCTCTGTTGCAGTCTCTGGCTTTTTTGCTTTCTTTCCTGGGGGCCTAACGTTTGTCCTGGTTTGGGCCCTACTCTTTGCGCAATTCCCACTTGGGAGTCGGTTCCAGCCACTGCTGTGGCCCGAGAGGCTCTAGTTAGATAATGGATATAGCCCCGGTCTCAGGGCACCTGGTTGATTTGTCTCCTTCTGAGGCTCCCGAGATTACAGAAACCTGGACTGCTCTGCCCTAATTTCCTGACTCGGGGCCTATGAAGACCGGCTCTGAGCTCTGATGCTGCTCCTAAAAGATCAAGGCTGAGATTTCCTGATAGCCCTATGAGACAGAGCTACCTACCGTGTTTCCCCGATAATAAGACCTATCCCAAAAATAAGCCCTCCCCTTACTGTGTAAGAGTCCTCTAAAATAAACCCTCCCCCGAAAATAAGCCCTATTGAGATTGCTACTGTAGTGAAGGTGATCCCCTGCGCTACACGCTACATTACAGTACCCTCTGTATGCACCGTCTCCTCCCCCTTCCTTCCCCTCCCCCCATGAAATGCATGCTGCGCTCCGAGCTGCATCCAATCAGAGCTGCAACAGTGAGCATGTCATCCTGTTCTTCTTCTTTTTTTTTTTTTTTTTTTTTAATAATAACTTTTTATTGACAGAACCCATGCCAGGGCAATTTTTTTACAGCATTATCCCTTGCACTCACTTCTGTTCTGATTTTTCCCCTCCCTCCCTCCACCCCCTCCCCCAGATGGCAAGCAGTCCTTTACATGTTAAATAGGTTACAGTATATCCTAGATACAATATATGTGTGCAGAACCAAACAGTTCTCTTGTGGCACAGGGAGAATTGGATTCAGAAGGTATAAATAACCCGGGAAGAAAAACAAAAATGCAAGCAGTTTATATTCATTTCCCAGTGTTCTTTCTTTAGGTGTAGCTGCTTCCATCCATCTTCAATCAATTAAAGCTCTCTTTATCGAAGAGAATCCACTTCCATCAGAATACATCCTCAAACAGTATCGTTGTTGTGGTATGTAATAATCTCCTGGTTCTGCTCATCTCACTTAGCATCAGTTCATCTAAGTCTCTCCAAGCCTCTCTGTATTCATCTTGCTGGTCATTCCTTTTTTTTTTTTTTTTTTTTAATTTTATTTTATTTAATAACAACTTTGTATTGACAGAATCCATGCCAGGGTAATCTTTTACAACATTATCCCTTGCACTCGCTTATGTTTCGTTTTTTCCCCTCACTCCTTCCACCCCCCCCCCCAAGATGGCAAGCAGTCCTATATATGTTAAATATGTTGCAGTATATCCTAGATATAATACATATTTGCAGAACCAAACAGTTCTCCTGTTGCACAGGGAGAATTGGATTCAGAAGGTAAAAATAACTCGGGAAGAAAATCAAAAATGCAAATAATTTCCCAGTGTTCCTTCTTTGGGTGTAGCTCTTTCTGTCCATCATAATATCCATTGAAACTCAGTTAAGTCTCTTTGCCATAGAAATCCACTTCCATCAGAATACATCCTCATACAATATCGTTGTCGAAGTGTGTAATGATCTCCTGGTTCTACTCATCTCACTTAGCATCAGTCCATGTAGGTCTCTCCAAGCCTCTCTGTATTCATCCTGTTGGTCATTTCTTACAGAACAATAATATTCCATAACATTCATATACCACAATTTACCCAGCCATTCTCCAATTGATGGGCATCCATTCATTTTCCAGTTTCTAGCCACCACAAACAGGGCTGCTACAAACATTTTGGCACATACAGGTCCCTTTCCCTTCTTTAGTATCTCTTTGGGATATAAGCCCAATAGAAACACTGCTGGATCAAAGCATCCTGTTCTTCCCCAGTGATTTGCTTGTTGGCGCCATTGAGAGCAGTGCCGCAGAGGAGAGCTGAGGCAGGACAACATAAAAACCCGATATGTAAGCGGGAGTGAGGGGGCATGATGGAGGATAAAAGGAGCATGATGGAGGATAAAAGAAGAACTCAGCTAGCACTCACCGCGCTAACAAAATGAAGAACTTCCTTGCAGAGAGAAGAATAGATCAAGTAATGATTCCTGCAGGAATGATCAGATCTCGTCTCCAGATCCTTGATATTGCAATAAACAAGCCATTCAAGGACCATTTGCGCATGGAAGTCAATGACTACATTGAAAATAGAATGGAGAGAAATCAGTGTGGAAACTTTGTGAAGCCCTGTCTGCAAGAAGTCGTGACTTGGGTGAAGAAGTCATGGGATAAAATGACTGACAGCTGTGTCGCCAAGGCACTACAAGCAGGTTACCTGGACAAGACATGTTCATTTAAAGAGAGCTATATTGCTGGACATGACAGATTGGGTCCACTTCTTCTGAAGGAAATAGAGGCGCAAGACATCCAGGACGGAATTCAGGGTATGGACACTTATGACGATGTTGTTGAAGAAGATGACATGATCATTATTGAATAAAGGTACTTTTTTTGTTCACATTTACCTGTTTATTAAAATTGCTGTCAATGTTCATTAAAATAAGCCCTCCCCTGAAAATAAGCCCTCTGGTATTTTTCTGTCCAAAAAAAATAATAAGACGGTGTCTTATTATTGGGGAAACACGGTATCTGTGTCACTCTGGGAGCCCATCTCGACAGACCTTTGTGGACACACATAATGTATGTGGGCAAGGCTGCCTCAGACTAGAGGCAGAGATATCCAGGGAGATAGATAGCTCTAATCCCGCCCCCCCCTCCATTCTTGAGGGATTACTTTGGGTTAGGGGAGTGGTTGAAGAGGGACAGATCGGGGTTAAAGGAACTCGGCTTTCTCACACATGCTCTAGTTCATATTGATGTCAAAGAGAGACACAGAGAGAGAGAGAGACAGAGACAGAGAGAGAGAAAGAGAAAGAGAGAGAGAGAGAGAGAGAGAAACAAAAGCATAGAGACAGAGTCAGAGACAGAGAATGCCCCAAATGTTAGCCAAGGGGAAATTCCCCAAAGTTTTCAGTGTGGCAAACTGGCTAAAAGGACGTTATTGAGGTTTCAGCTCCACTTCTTCCTGGAGTCTTTCTCTTTAGGGAACTGAAAGCGTCTGGAACTGCATGTTTTCTTTGTTCATGATGGAAGCTAGAACGGGTCCTCTCTTCTCCCAAACTCTCACCAATTTCACCTGTCATGAAAGGAATTGAGTCTCCACCAATGAGGAGAATCCCATGGCAGACACATTAGAAAAGAGAACTGCTTAGAGAGTAGATCAGTGGTTTTCAAACTTTTGTTTTCAGTATCTTTATCCTATTAAAAATTATTGAGGATCTCTCCAAAGCGTTTTTGTTTATCTGGAATATATTTATAGACATTTACCATATTGGAAATAAAAACTATTTTTGAATTTGTAGACCCTCTAAAAGGGTTTCAGAGATCCCCAGGATTCTCTAGACCCTACTTTGAGAACCACTGGAGTAGAGCTCTACTTGGGGGTTCAGTAGAATCTTAGTAGAAACAGTGGGTCAGAGGCCAGAGAGGTTTTGCTATTTAAAAGATCATTGGTAAACTATTTTTAGATTATAAAAGGGAAGCAATACTCATGAAAAATTTCCCTTTACACACGTTTCCTTACTCATCAGCCCTCATTAGACCTTCGCGTTCTCCGCAGCCCTATTTCCTTTGTTCCATTTATTCTTTCTTTGGGGGACCTGGAATGCTCGTAGACTCTCAAATTCCTTAGGGATCTGGGGCCAATAGGTAAAATCCACCCAGAGGAGCTAGAGAAAGTAAAGCAGGAGGGAATGGGGTTGTGTGGCAGATAGATGGGGTGGCGTGGGTGTTAGGATGGTGGTGGTGGGGAATGTGGGTAAGAAATCAGATGTTTAAAAATAAGCCAACACGCATCTGAGCAGCTCCAAAGAGTTGAGCTTGGTCTGGATTTCAATTATCTCAGGCCACTAAATTTTAAATACCGCAGCTTAAATTTCTGTATCAGTTTTTGTGGGAAATGTGCTTTATCCAACACTTGACTTGAAACAGATGCTCTTTGCCCTTGAAGAAAAGGTTTTTTTCCCTCCCAAATGAAGCCAGATTGAGAATGTAGGGTAATCATATTTTCACAAAACTATTTAGAACCAAGCACAATGATATGGGGAGAGAAGAATGTGAAGTAATAGGAGCTCAGTTTGCCCATTAAATTCCAAGTGTGTACACCTGGACATGGAAATTGGACTAAGCTGAAGAAGCTGGCATGATCAAGTTAGCCTGATAGGCATTTAGAAAACTGCAGATGGAGCCTTCATCGTCTTGGTCTTTCTCCAGTCAGTGAACTGCCGGCCAGCACATTGTTATTTGCCTTTATTTTTCCTTATTGCTTTAACCCTGATATTATGGGTCAGATCACTGTTGGCATTATTGAAGGGGTCAGAGTTTACAGAATGTAGCAAATTTGTTCTATTTCACTGGAAAGCCACTCCCTCCTAATGATAATAGCTAATATATAAATATTAGCTATATAAATAGCACCTAAAGGTTTACTAAGCACTTTATTAAATTTTCTTATTTGATTCTCACAGTTACCCTGAGAGTTAAGTGTTATTATTCTCCCTGTTTTACAAATGAGGAAACTGAGGCTGAGAGAGGTTAAATGACTAGCTCAGGAGCCAGTGTCTGAGCCTGGAGTTGAACTTGAATTTTCCAGTCATTGTTTGGAAGTCCATCTACTTCCTCACTTAGCATTCCTTGAATTTTAAAAGTCCCTTATCTATAGTCAAGCGTTAGCTTCCATTTCAATGGGGCTCCCTGTTTCTCTGGCAGGTTTTATTTTCTTTACCTATTGAAGGTTTTGAATACATACCCAACAGTAGATTTGCTACCCATCAACTGAGACTAGCCTAGCTAAGTCAGAGAGGCTCACAAATAGAAAGTGTTTAAGATCTAGAAGGACCTTTGGAAATCTAGTGAACAAGATTTTATTGATGTCTTTTTTTTTTTTTTTAAATATCAATAGTTTTCCCAAGTATCCCTTCCCTTCTCAGAAAATCATCCCATATAATAAGTAGTATTGATTTAAACAACAATTAAAAAAGAAAGAAAGAAAATAAAAAGAAGAGGAAAAAATTAACCCAGACTACCAATTCATCAAAATAACCATGTCATATCCAACATATAAAGGACTGCTTGCCATCTAGGGGAGGGGGTGGAGGGAGGGAGGGGAAAAAAAAAATCGGAACAGAAACGAGTGTCAATATAAAGTAATTATTAAATAAAAATTAAAAAAAAATAACCATGTCATTTTACAGAGAAGTAAATTAGGTGTTAGGTGACTTGCCTAAAGTAACACAGGTAGAACATGGTCAAGCTGGGAACCCAATCTCCTCAGAGAACATAAAACCTCTAAGCCTGGATCCATTGCTCTTTCTATTGTGTGTGTGACTGATGATTTTTCTTTTCAGCCGTAGCTATTCACAAAGGATCTTCACAAGGCCCTTGGAAGGCAGCTTTGGTGTTGGGAACAGGCACACAGATAAAGCCACCAGATGGCTGAGATAATCAGGGCCATACCTAGGGATTCATCTGTCACAAGTCAAAATGTGTCCCTCTCTCCTGCCATTCCTACCATTTTCGTTTAATTAAATAAGCATTGCAGAGCTCCATTGACTCCATATTGTTTCTAGGATAAAACTACGAACACCTTTGCTTTGTTTTGAAAACCTTTTATAATTTGTTTCTGATGCATCATTCCATTCTGATTGCCCAGCACTCTGTCACCTCCTTCATGGTTCTCGAGAGCTAAGCCAGGCTGTTGGATGCGCCATGTGCATGGTATTGCATCTACTACCCCAGGGTCTCTGCACAAGCCGACCTCCATTCCTGGAATGCTGCCTCTGGAACCCCTGTCTCCCTTCATGATCCGGGCAAATGCTATCTCTTACAAGAGACCTTCCCCAAACTGAGATTACTTTGTAAATACATTTGCATTTACTTATCTATGGACTAGCCTTTCTCCAGCAGAACTTAAACTACTTGAGAGCAGGGAATCTCTGGCATTTGCCACATGGTAGGTATTTAATTGATGTTTGTTAAACTGGATTGAATTTCGTTATGGAAGTTTAGAGATGTGAGATAGTACTGTGATGTCAATAGTCAGGAAAAAAAATGCATCTTGGGTTGGACCTTGAAGAATCCAGAAGATACAGGCAGACAGAAATAATGAGTGAGTGAAAGTGTACTAACTTGTACAAAGATAAGAGTAAAAGCTTGGGGAAATTTTTTCCTAATTAACGTCAATACAATTCTTTTCAAATATCAAAGAAAGCCTTCCAAAAATACCTATGCTTTATTAATTTGAAATCGTTTGATCAGAACTTCAATAAGTAAGATGTCAACAAGATTTCCTTGAAGAGAAGGGACTTTGTTAATTATTCCTCTGAGCATAAATATCAAATGAGGTATCCAACAGGGAGTCATCGGCATGCCAAAAATGTTTGCCTTAGTGTCCTGGAAGCTGTGCTGTGTCTGTCCAAATGGAAAAGGGCATCTTTGTAGATGGTGAGGTTATCCAGGTTCTTCCTTTTGCAGAGATCTTATACAAGTAATACTGAGCCCCCAAGACATTTCTGTGTCTCTTCAATGAGGTCCTTGACTAAACAAGAAAAATAAAGGGTATAGCACAACAAACGCTGCCCAGATTTTGACATGCAGTTAGGTGGGTAGTCCATTGAATAAATACATCAGTACAAGTCCTATAATTGCACCTGGAACGGAACCCATAGCTGAATAGGAGTAAGAGGAGGAGAGTGGATTGGATTTCTTTTGGGAAATTGTGTCCAATATTTCAGTGCTCCTGTGCTCTTCTCTGACAAATCCTTAGAACACAGAACAGAGAGGGAGAGGAAGCTGTTAAACTAAAAACCCCTGTGAACTATTAAAACAGAAGAAACCCCAGATCTAAAAGGGGGACCTGGAATGAACCAGAGTCCTATCAATTTTCAAAGATTATAAATGCATATATTGCCTGAGAAGAAGCTTGCAAGTTGGAATAGTGAAAGAAAGTTCACATCTGCTTGAAGGGGAGTGGGAAGAGATGAGATATTTAAACACATTTTAGGTTTATGGCTAAGTCAGGATTAAGGGAAAAAACATAATTGGGAAGTTGGGCAGAAGTGGGAGGAGGGTCGAAGGAGAAGATTTCTGTAAATTTAATAAATCAGAATGTTTGCTGCTCTTGAGGTAAGATGTCTGTTTCCCTTTAGATAAATCAGAACCCAAAATATTTGCTTTTTTCTCTGAACTGGCCAAGGCTGGTTTCAGCAGTTGCAGGTATCTCTGAGTTCAACTAATGTTTACTTCACAAAAGATCACTGGTATGTCAAGCAACTCTGGGCAAGAGAAGTCCTCTGGATTGGCTAGTCATGTTACTCCATTATCTGGTTCCCCTGTGAAAAAAGGAGGCTCCAGTGTGTTTAATGGATTAGTATAAAGATTACAGAGTCCCTGTTCACAAAGTAGAGAAGGAAAATGAGGGCCTATCTCTAGCTCCAGGAAATATTAGACCAAGCCCTATGGAACAAATGAACGAGCGTTTGCTGCTGGGATATAGAATTAACGTTCTCCTAGAACAATACTAGGCCTCCTCTGCTGCTGTAAAGGGGTAAAAGGAGGAAATCCTGTGGCTTCATTGGTTCTACTTCTAGTCCCAAGCTGGAACTGTACATGAGAAGCCCATAAAAGACGTGGTCAAAGATTCCCATAACCATAAAAGGAGGTGGGCAGTCATTCAACAAGAATAAAGTATGAACAGTTTTGTGCTGGTATCCATCAAATATTAAAAGATGAAGTTCTCTGTGCAGAATTTATGGAAGGGTGTAGACATGAAACACTCAGAACAATTATGGATAGAGTGTGATACAGAGCATTGGAAAGAGAACTCTATGAATGAGTTCACAGATTCACAGCAAGAGAGAAATACATTCCTTATTAAATTAATTTAATAGACCTTAAAATAGATAATATGTATTTGGGAAAATTGATGGGTCATTTAATGGAAAAAGGATTTAGACACCTACCTCATACTCTTCCCCATCAAACCTTATACCAAATAAGCCAATTTGATGGTAGTATTTGTTACTTGCTTTTGATGGGAGAGTGAATATGTGATTCACTTGACCTCCAGCTCTAGCCTAAAGTTTTAGAGTTGCCTGAGAACATTCAGACCATTGCCACAATCTTATTGCTAGTATTTGTCAGCATCAGGATTCAAATACAGGTCCTGACATTAAGACTAGCCCTCCATCTTTTATACTGTGAAGTCTTTCGTATATGATGAACTTATTTTTTTTTTTTTTTAATGGAAAGAAATGGAATAAAGAATTTGTCTTAACCGGGGAGGAAATTAATTTTATTTTAATTAAAAAAAATCTCACTTTTGTTTTAATTTTTCAATTCCAAATTGTATCTTTTTCCTTTCCCCCCCTTCACCCATTGAGAAAGTGAGAAAAAACTTCTTCCACATTTGTATAGTCATGGAAAATAAATTTCCCTTATTACCTGGTCAAGAAAGAAAAAGAGAAATGAAGAAAGAAAAAAAAATAAAAAAGCAAATGAGAATACAAAGAATCCCAATGGGAGTGAATTAAAAATTATTTATTTGTTGAAGTTATTCATTTAAGTGCTAAGACACTTGGTGGTAATGAGGTTCAATGTTAAGTTTTAAATAAATTATTTATGCAAAAAAAACCAAACCCAAACCTTAATGAATTTCAGGTGACTTAAAAGTAATTTAACACCAAAAAATAACTAACTGGCAAGTAATTGTTAGGGTAGTCATTTTACTTCCCTGGTTCTTAAGTTTCTCAGTCTACTAAATGAAGGGATAGACTATATGATTTCTAAAGTCTCTTCTAGCTCAACGTCTGACTGGAGAAAACTGGGCCCTACACGAATCTTTCCCCAGACACTAAATATTTTTCTTTTGTAATTGCTCTATACTCTTTTCTGTCACTTAGAAGGAGTGACTCTTTCACGTTCCTTAAGCACTATGCCTAAAGCCTCACAGCAACCAAAAAACAATGATTCTGAGCTGAGCTCATGAGGTAAGAGAAGGAATCAAATAAAAATGAGTGTTTAAGAGTGATAGGAACTTTGCTGTGATAGGAATGCTGGTAAAGGCATTTTAACCTTCTCCTAGTCCTTCTAGTGCCTTTTTGATGCTTTTCAGACCTTTGAGGAAATTTGCTTGACCCAGTTCTAGTTTTGGTGGCAGCAGCTGGAAGGGCAAAAAGAAAATGTTAACTCCCAGCCTCAAAAAGACTCAGCAGGAGGAGAGGACCACGCGGGAAGCTCGCGATATGCATCTTGCAGGGTGGAAGAAATGAATCTCATTCTGTTGGCCCAGCTCAGCTAAGCATGGGTGGTGACCCACAGTGAAAAAGAGTAAGATCTCAAGCATACATTATTTATATATTATTATATATATAATTATTTATTTTTATTTATATTATTTATTTATAAATATTATATTTATATATTATTACACGGTGGGCACTAGGGAATCTGTGGGGAAGAAGGCAGTTAGGCCGACAGCTAACGGCTGTTGACAAGCCCTGAGGCATGTTGGCCCAGGCAGTATCGCTCTAAAAGAGTGATCGGGTTTCCGGGAGGGAGAAACCACTTCAGTTGTGTCTGCCATATGGTGGAGCTTCAAGGGACGGAAGCCTTGCAGAGCAATAGTAGCCCAGTGCCATTGACTCAAAAACGGTAAAGACTAGAGCGTCGGCAGACCAGTGAACTTCCAAGCCTCGACAGGAACAGCTGTAGGGAGTTTCTGGACCATCGAGGCGCTGGGGGAGATGGAGCCACGGAGAGAAGTCGGCTGCTGGGATGGAACCATGGCGACTCTCAGGTAGAAGCCAACTTCTCGCAGCCATCGTCGACGCTTCAATCCTCCTGGGTCTCAGAAAGTCATTTTGGGGGAATGAGCTGAGGGAGGAGGCCCTGGATCCTTCTCTACTGACACAGCACTCGATCATTTGTGTGTGGAGCTAGGAATGATTCTATTGCTTGACTTTTCCCTGTTATTTACTTTTCTATTCTGTCTCATTTAAATGTCTCGTTACTTGTGTTTTCTGCGTTAGTAAAGCAGGCATTGGATGGGTTCCCAAATTACAGGGAATCACCCTACAATCACCTGTAGGAATTCCAGAATGAGTAG